>NC_138560.1:5000-605000 GCF_964273705.1 Natrix helvetica
GCTATTTGCACCCAGAGGAGAAGAGCAAAACTCATAACCCTGTGGTCAGAACAATGCGTCTTTTGGAAGCCAAAAGTTTTTGGCGCCAAAAAAATATTCCCTACGTAGTACCGAACCCGCAACCTTCGGAATGCAAAATGAGTGTTTTCCCCACTAGACAGCACGGCCGGTACGCAAATGTTCCCTCCATAAGGTCCCTTAAAGCACCCTGTAATGTGGAAAGAAAAACTTTTTAAGGGTTGCTGTTCCTTCTTTCGCCACGAGATGGCGGTGCTGTCTGTGAAATCGCCTGCCATAGACAAATTGCTGTGGAATGCGCCGAAACGATACGGCTCTTCCGTTCCTTCGTACCTTTTTTCTTTCTTTTCTAGCAGAAACCTTGCGGATTTCTGTGTGATGTCTTGTATTTCTTCCTCTTTTTATAAAATAAACCTTTGGGGGCCTTGGACGACAAAGTTTTTTGCTGCCCGAATTGAAAAACCCGTGAGGAGACTTCGTTCGGGTTAAATTTCGTGCTTAAAATTTCATTCTTAAAAATCGTATTCTTTGCTATTTTAAAAATCAAACTTTCCCAGCCGGAGGAGAGGAGGAAAACTCCTCCCTCTGAGATCGGAAAAATGGGTGTTTTGGAGCCGAAAGGTTTTCGGAGACCAAAAAAAGGATTCCCTAAGTAGGATTGAACCCTCCACCTTCTGGATACAAAGCCGGTGTCTTCCCTGCTACGCCACCCTGTCGCTCTTTATCGTGAGGCCGATAATGGCACTTAAAGCGACAAGGACTCTGTAATGTTGAAAGGTAAATTTTTTAAAGGCTGCTGTTCCTTCTTTCCCCACAAGAAAGAACTCGCGTGCAAACTGCGCTGCAATTCTCCTAAGGAATAAACCTCTTCCGTTGCGTTGTGGCTTTTGAATTTTCTTTTTTTTATATATATATATAAATTTTATTTATTTTTCTTTAAAAAAAGACAAAACTACAAATACGGAACAAGAGCGGGGAAGTAAAAAAAGAAAAAAAAACCACGATTTCATCAAGCGTGTCGTTTGGTTACAAGTTTTTGTGCGGTGGTTTTTACTATTAAGGATAAGGTCCCTAATTATCCATTAAACGTAGTTAAATATTTCATTGAGCGTTGTGTGTTCAAATTACCGTTAGTATTCTTTCTTTTGTGACAACCCCCTTGTTTCTTTACATCCATAATTATATACTAGGTAACTGTAACTCTTTATAAAATTATATCACCGTTCTCTAAAACAGTGTTTTTCAACCACTGTTGCCTGGTGTGCCGTGGGAAAAATTGAAAAATTCGAAAGATTTAAAAAAAAAAACCAGGAGGACCGGAGCAGGAGGAGACGGAGTAAATATAAAACTAATAATAAAAGTAAGGGCTCGCCTCTTGCACACGGGCGTTCCGATCAGATCCGCCTGGCGGGGACGAGAAGCGAGGAGGCAGAAAAATAAACGGAGGCTAAGGAGCTTCCCCCCCTCCTCCTCCCAGCAAAAATCTAACCGGGGAGCCGGGCGGGCAGTAGCAAACATTTTTGCGGGGGGGGGGGGTTGGGGGGGGAGAAGCTCCTTGCCTCCGTCTCTTTTTCTCCCTCCTCGCTTCTTGGGGCTCCACCAATGGGGGAGCAAGGCCCGCCCAGCGCCAGGCTTTGGGCTAACACAGAGGTCTGCAAAGGTGGCTGTTTTAAGACTGGTGGACTTCAACTCTCAGAATTCTGGGAGTTGAAGTCCACCAGTCTTAAGAGCCAATTTTGCAGATCCCTGCCTGGGCTAATATATGCCCTTGGTGGACTATAAAAACTAAATACAGAGAGAGACTGAGACCTGTTGACGAAGAGCTACGTGTGTGTCTTTCTTCGATTCCAGCCAGAATATCAGCTTTGTGTTCAGCCAAACAGGCCTGGGTTGCGCACTGAATAAAGTATTTTATAATTTTTCATATTTCTCTTTACTTACTATTTCGTAATAAAGTAATTATAAAATACTTTCTTTGTGTTTATTTGATTCCTATTCAAGAGAATTACTTTATATATAGTCAATATAGGCACAGAGTTAAATTTTTTAACATTTTCTAATGGTGGTGTCCTTCGTGATTTTTTTCATGAAACAAGTGTGCCTTTGCCCAAAAAAGGTTGAAAAACACTGCTCTAAAATATAAGAATAAGAATTGAGTCAAAAAAAAAACACTCATTTCTTCATATAAGACTTTTCTACTTTCCGTTAGCCATAGAATTTCCAATCGTCCTCGACTCCGAATATAATTTTCCATTATTATTTGTCAATCCGTGTAGTCGTTAACTATTTCAGTCTATATTTATATCCCTTATTCGTTACGTCGTCCTTATTCCATTTTATATTATAAGATAGTTACCGACTACAATCGTACCGAACGATTTAAATCAACTCGCTCTTATATGTTAAATGCCTTATTATTCTTATATCGTATAAGTAGATAGTCTGTTTCGTAGTTAAAGCTTAACACGTATAAAAAGAGAAGAGAGAAAGGATTTTTTTTTCAACATTAACTATACCTTTCTGTTCTGACCCCCTCCTCTTGTATACCAAGACACTCCGACACAAAGTCTCTTCAAAGATGTTTATTGACATACAGGTTCCACCTTGGCAGCAATCCAGCCTGCCAAGGTCAAGATAGCACTCTGGGCAGCAATCCAGCTACAGCGACACCCCTTGGCAGCAATCCAGCTACCAAGCTCCAGATAATCACCTTAGCAGCACTCCTGCCTGCCAAGGTCCAGGGAACAGATTGACAGCAATCCAGGTAAACCCTTTGGCAGCAATCCAGCCTGCCAAAGTACGACACAGATCTGAGCTTCTCCAAGTCCAATGATCAGTTGATTCCTGCAAAGGGTGTGTCCACAAGCAGTCCCTTTATAGTCTGGAGAGGAGTCTAATGATCAGCAGCTGAGAGCCATTACCTCCTGTAATTGCTCAATTGCTCCTTACGGTAGCACGTCGGTAACGAGCATCTAATAGCTCACTGCTGATGTCTGACTCACTGTCCTGTGACTCCTCTCCACTGCTCCAAGGCATGACATCAGGAGCCCCCTTCCTTTGGCTTTCACCACTGCTCCATGCCTCAGTCACCCCCTGGTGGCCAACCAGCCTCTCTGCGCCCTGCTCAGCGTCGGAACCCTGTCCAGGGTCCCCCACCTCCTCTTGAGCCGACTCAGAAGACACCTCGCTGTCGGAGTCTGGTGGCAACTCCAACGGCTCCTGCTGGGCCACAACACTTTTCTATTATTATTACATATAAGATAAGATAAAGGGGGAAAAAAATTCATTTCCGGGTTTTTTTATCCAACCGTTGATAAAACAAATCCCATACTTTATAGAATTGCTTGTCCTCTAGTTCTCTAATTTCAAATGTAAGTTTACTCATTTCGGCACGGTCCGTTATCTTCCGAACGATTTCTTCCTCTGTTGGTACTTTCTCGTTTTTCCAGTGTTTAGCGAATACAATTCTAGCGGCTGTTAACACATTTATGATCAAATATTTCAAGTCTTTATTGTATGTTTCTGGTATTATTCCCAATAGAAAAAGTTCTGGTTTCGAGTCTATATGTTTATGTATCGTTTTCTCCAACCGCGTGTGTATTTTAGTCCGGTATCTTTTAGCTTCGGGACAGGTCCGCCGCGTGTGGTAGAATGTGCCCGGCGTATGTTGACGTTTCCAGCGTTTTTCAGACTTATTCTTCGACGTTCTTGCTATTCTCGATGGGGATAAGTGCCACCTATAAAACATCTTATACGAGTTCTCTTTATATGCGGTTGACGTTGTCGTTTTATAATTTTCTTGTTCTATTAGCAGAAATCGTAGGGATCTGTTGTGTATTCTATTTCTTGCTCTTCTTAAAAATCAAGCTTCTGGGGGCTTTAGAGACCAACGTTTTTTGCGCTCAAAATTGAAAAACCCGTGAGAGGACTTCGTTTGCGGTGGAATGGCGTGCTTCAAAATGGTATTTCTTGGTGTTTTTTAAAAATCAACGCTTTTGCACCCAGAGGAGAGGAGGAAAATTCCTGACCCTGCGGTCAGAAAAATGGGGGCTTTGGAGGAAAAACTTTTACCGGGTCGAATTGAAAAACCCGTGATAGGACGGTAACCATCCTGCCGCGCCTTAGGAATTATTTCAATCGTGGCGCCTAAAGCAAAAACCGGAATCCTATAATGCTAATTTATGCAAATGAATTATCTGTACAGCTAACGATGAAGTGATAAAAAATATTACAAAGATTTAAACGAAACAGCGCCTGCGACGTCGCTTCCCTGCTCTTGTTGAAAGATAAAAAATTTGTCTTGTCTTGGTGAAGTTACCTTCCTACGCTTAAAAATGGTTGTTATTTCTTGTGGTTATTAGAAATCAATATTCCCTGAGCTGGAATGGAACCGGTAAGCGATGTTGGTCTCCGGGGTGATCCGATCTAAGGGAGATTATAGGTATACATTCGCGTTATTAATATTTTTTTAACCTTTGTGGTTCTTATACGTTTGTCATTGCGTTTATAAAGTTATATTATTCTATTTGGGTTGCTTTGTTTACCGTCCCTCCCGTTTTGACGGCGCCTTCTTCTCCCTTTCTTTTCTCACTCCCTCCCTTCTCTGCTTCCTTCCCTCCTCCTTTCTCTTCCTTTTTGCCTTACCTCTCCCCTACCCCTCTCTTCCTCTTCCTACCCTCTCTCCTTTTTTCTTTCTTTCCTTCTCCCTTCCGTCTTCCTCTCCTCTTCTCTATCTTCCTTCCCTCTTCTTCCTCTCCTCTCTTCCTCTCTCCCTCCCTCCTTCCCTTCTCTCCTTCTTTCCTCCTCTCCTTCACCTTCTGTTAGATACCGGAAACGTGGGTAATGGTTTACGCCGAGGTCCTCTGTTCCGGCAGGAAGACAGATTTGATCTGATGGGTCGAAGGGTCTGATGACTACCTATAAAAGCCCTGCCGTCGGACTGAACCTTCGCTGGATTGTACGTAGTTGACTTGTCCTAATAAAGAGCTGTTTGTTACTCTGAAGCCTGAGTGTGCCTTCGTTCGCCCGATCTGACGCTGGCAACGAAGGTGAGATTGGAAGGCGACTGGGCGGACGAAAAGAGTGCAACGATACGGCCGGTCGATCTGGCCCGGAGCACGGCGTGGCTTTGAGCAGCCGTCTTTGAACGGCAAATTCAAACGCGTTCGGGAACGCGAGATAACAATGCGTGCCCCGCCGACTACGTACGACCCGGCCGCCGAACCCTGGGAATCCTACGTGATGAAGTTCAATTGCTTCCTCGAACCCGACGACCTCGTGGGCCTTTCTGAAGGCCCGAAAAAGAATTTGTTTGTGAGCTACTGCGCGCCAGAGGTGTTTGAGACGGTGAAGGATTTTAAGGAATTATAAACTTAAAACACCGTTAAAAGTTTCTTTCTTTGTGCGGGTGCTGTTTCTTCTTGGACCACGTGAGGGCACTGTTTTCTGTCTTTTAGTAATAGTGTTGAGGCTATCGACGTATTACTTTATCGTGGTAGTAGGAAGTAGGGGAATGACTATAAAAGATGGACGGGAAGCCGGCCGTGATGGAAAGGTTGTTTGTCAATGGCGCTGGGGGTTGGCGACGGTGAACGGACAGGAAGTCCGCTATGCCAAGGTCGCTGCGCGAGGAATTTGGAGGGATGACTAAGAATACACCGGATTTCGGCCGTGGCAGGAAGGTCGCTGGGAGGAGGGTCACGGTGAATTGACCGGGAAGATCTCTTAGAGATGACTGGAGAGGACCCTCTTGACCTTTTGATCCCTTAACCCTTTACCCCTTGACCTTTTGATCCCTTAACCTTTTGGGCATTTGACCTTTTGCCCCTTGGCCATTTGACATTTTGACCTTTTGGCCGTTTGCCCTTGACCTCTTGACCCTTGAATTCTCTTGACCCTGACCCTGACCCTAAAAGCAGAGATAGCCAGCAGCCACAAAAGCCTTTGAATTGGGTCTCTGAGAGAAGGAGGCTGAAAAGGGCTGATTTTAGGGTCTTTTCTTCATCTGGAGGAGACCTGAAGCTTTGCTCTGATTCCCACCTCTGTGTCTCTTTTCCCAGATTTCCCCACCAAGGACAGCCAAGGGAAAGAGAAGGTCCTCTTCGACAGACGGGACCTTCCCCAGGCAGCGCAATCAGAGCTGGCCTGCGTAGCAAGAGACCAGGAGATGAGCCAATACCTATGGCAGCAGGTCTCTGAGAGGAGGAGGGAGACACCACGAAGAGTAGGTACCCCTTGGAAGTCGAGCTTCCTTTGGCTGGGCTTTGCCTTGGGGTTTCAATCCCTGTCGTGTTTGGCCCAATCTCAGGGTGGAACTTGGGTGAGCTTGAATTTTCTGAGTCTCTCCACTTTTGTTTCCTGGCAGACTGTTCTCAACACCGATAAAGCTCTTCCGATGCTTTCTACCATTTTTTCTTTCTTGTTCTATGAGCAGAAATCCTGCGGGTGTGTTGCGTATTGTATCTCTTCCTCTTTTTAAAAAATAACCTTTGGGGGGCTTTGGACGGCATCGTTTTTGGGACCCCGAATTGAAAAAACCATGAGGAGACTTCGTTCGGGGTGGGATTTCTTGCTTAAAATTTCATTCTTAAAAATGACATTCTTTGCTGTTTTTAAAAATCAGGCTTTTTGCACCCAGAGGAGAGGAGCAAAACTCCTCACGCTGTGGTCAGAAAAATGCGCGTTTTGGAGGCCAAACGTTTTTGGAGCCCAAAAAAGGATTCCCTATGCAGTACGGAACACTCGACCTCCGGAACGCTAAGTGAGTCTCTTCCACGCTATACCGCTCTGCTCTGCAATTCTCCAAAACGATACAGCTCTTCCGTTGCGTTGCACGTTTTGCATTTTATTGTTCTACAGGTGAAAAATAACATCGTGCAAAAGTTCATTTATTTCAGTAATGCAACTTAAAAGGTGAAACTAATATATGAGATACGCTCGTTCCATACAAAGCAAGATACTTCAAGCCGTGATGTGTCATCGTTGTGACGATTATGGCTTACGGCTCGTGAAAACCCCAAATCCACCATCTCAGAAAATTAGAATATTGTGAAAAGGTGCAATATTCTAGGCTCAAAGTGCCCCGCTCTAATCAGCTAATTAGCCGTAACATCTGCAAAGGGTTCCGGAGCCTTTAAATGGTCTCTCGGTCTGGTTCGGTAGGAATCGCAATCGTGGGAAACACGTCTGACCGGACGGTTGTGTAGAAAACCATCAGAGACACCCTCCCTAAGGAAAGGGAATTGCAAAAGAAGTTGGATGTTCCCAAAGAGCTGTATCAAAGCGTGGTAATAGAAAGTGATGTGGAAAGGAAAAGTGTGGAAGAAAAAGGTGCACAAACAGCAGGGGTAACCACAGCCTGGAGAGGATTGTCAGGAAAAGGTCATTCAAAAGGGTTGGGGACTTTCACGAGGAGAGGACTGAGGCTGGAGCCGGTGCATCGACAGCCACCACGTGCAGACGGATCCTGGATGTGGGCTTCGAATGTCGTATTCCTCTTGTCAAGCTGCTCCTGAATGACAAACAACGTCGGAAACACCTTACCTGGGCTAAAGAAAAACAGACCTGGTCTGTTGCTCGGTGGTCCAAAGTAAGTCCTCTTTTCTGATGACAGCGACTTTTGCGTCTCCTTTGGAAACCGAGGGCCTAGAGTATGGAGGAAGAATGGAGAGGCACACGCTGCAAGATGCTTCAAGTCCCGTGTGAAATTTCCACGGTCTGTGTTGATTTGGGGAGCCGTGTCATCTGCTGGTGTTGGTCCGCTGTGCTTCGTTAAGTCCAGGGTCAACGCAGCCGTCTACCGGAAGATTTTGGAGCGCTTCGTGCTTCCTTCCGCAGACGAGCTTCGTGGGGATGCTGACGTCATTTTCCAGCGGGACTTGGCACCTGCCCGTGCTGCCGAAAGCACCAAAATCTGGTTCGATCACCGTGGGATTACTCTGCTTGATTGGCCGGCAAACTCGCCTGACCTGAACCCCGTACAGAATCTATGGGACGTTGCCAAGAGAAAGATGAGAGACGTGAGACCGAACGATGCGGAAGAGCTGAAGGCCGCTATTGAAGCGTTCTGGTCTTCCGTAACGCCTCAGCGGTGCCACGGGCGGATAGCTTCCGTGCCACGCCACGTTGAGGCACGAATTACTGTAAAAGGGGCCCAAACCAAGTACTGAGTACGTATGCCTGCTTGTGATTTTCAGAGGTCCGATATTGTTCTATGTACAATCCTTGTTTTAGTGATTGCGTGTAATATTCTAATTTTCTGAGATGGTGGATTTGGGGTTTTCATGAGCTGTAAGCCGTAATCATCGCAATGATGACACATCACGGCTTGAACTATCTTGCTTTGCATGGAATGAATCTATCTCATATATTAATTTCACCTTTTAAGTTGCATTACTAAAAAAATGAACTTTTGCACCATATTATAATATTTCGACTGTCACCCAGAAATCGTGCGGATGTGTTGCGTATTGTATTTCTTGCTCTTTTTTAAAATCAAGCTTTTTGCACCCAGAGGAGGAAAACTCATGACCCCTCGGTCATAAAAATGGCTGCTTTTGAGGCCAAAGTTTTTTTGAGACCAAATTGAAAAACCCAGGAGGGGACTTGATTTGGGGTGGAATTTCATGCTTAAAAAATGGTATTTCTTGCTGTTTTTAAAAACCAAGCTTTTTGGCACCCAGAGGAGGAAAACACCTGACCCCGCAGTCAGAGTAATGGGTGCTTCGGAGGCCAATTTTTTTTTGAGCCCAAATTCAAAAACGGACAAAGGGACGAGATTCCGGATGGATTTAACCACCAGAATGGGATTTTCTCATTCCCATCTCGTGCCCCCTCCTAATCCAATGGCGATGTCCGTTTTTGCTCTGTGAATTCATGGAGAGCTAATCCTAAGCCTACGTTGAATTTTCCCCAATGGGATTTTCCCATGTATTTGCCAGGAAACGTACGTAAGGCGGCTCGAAAGGTGTGCCCCCTCCAAACCGTATTGACGGGCTCCGAATCCGATCGCCATTTTGCTGATATACGTTAGCTATGGAATGTGTGACCCCTTGGATTTTTACTCCGTAGTGGTCTCCTCCGGAGAAAAGGCAATGAGAGCAATGACCCTCCCTGCCTGCTTCCATGTTTACTTTGCTTTTTTGAAGCCGCCAGGGAAGGTCACAAATGGCAACCCTGTGGCTGTGGGATGCTGGAACTATTTAAATGCAAGCCGACTGCCAAGCATCCGAATCATGATCCCATCATTGCAGCGGTGCTGCACCGGTGGGAGCTTCGAGGATCTGTTGTAAGTCCACTTGTTCGCCATCGCAACTTCGACGACGGGTAGTTAACTGAGGAATTCTTGTATCGGTCTTCCCTAAACCTTTCTGTTCTTTAAACTCTGCCAGTTCCCCTGACATTTTTTAGCATAGTACTGCTTGGTAATGAGCAACTTGAACTGTACGGCCCTTTTGTAAGTACCGATCCAGACTTGGTTGCAAATAGATAAGTATGATTTAAAAACCTTCAAAATCACACAGTTTATATTTATATAGTGCAACAAAAATAGTTAAGAATGCAAGAACTTTTACAGATTAAAAAAATAGTGTTTAAAACCATCTGATCTTAAAAATAGACAGTGAAGCTTAAAATACAACCGCGTTAGTTATTTTTTACTGCTTCTTGCCTGGGACAGGCATAACTATTAAGGAAAGGCTTCGTTTCTTAAAACAGACACTTCTGTAGAGGCTGCTCGTTCGTAGTTAAAGTCTAGTATAGTTTTGCCTCTGAGTGGTGAGCTCGAACGTTCTTGCTGGATCCATTCAACCAGTTTGGAACTAGAATGTACCAGAGAGTTACTTTGACTACCATTGGTTTGAGAGCAAACGTTATTCACTTCGGGGTTTTTGGTTTTGTGGTGGTTGATGTAAACCTTGTATTTCAGCAGAAGTATGAAGATAAAAACAAGGACAGATGCCACAATGATGCCTCCGATGATAATAATCATGGTCCCGCCGAGAAACTGTGCGTGGAGGGACTGACACTGCCGATATGCCTCCTCCGTGGTGAACTGCACACACCCGACCACCAGGGTCGCTGTCAGAGAAGTCACACCATCATCATAAACAGCAAGGACACACAGATCGTAGTCTCGCCCGGCAACGAGGTCGGTCAGGAAGAAAGACTTGCTAGAAGCCGGGATCATCCTGCAAGAGAAGGCAAATTCAGTCTATAGCAAGGAACGGCACAGCAACATCCCTCTCCGCTCCCGTGATTTCCCGAAAACCTAAAGGGATGAACAGGGGAGCCGTTGGCTATTTAGGCAGCGTAACTGTCCCTTGGTGGCCGTGTTGGTGTTAAAATGGCAAAGTCTACATTATGATATTCAAGTTGATGATGCATTCTTATTCTTACTTTGACAAAGCGACAATATAGTCTGTACATATATACGTATTTAAATTGCTGATTTTCAATTATGCAAAGGCCCGACATATAGGTTTTTCTCTGATTAACCTAGACGTGAAATTTACCCGAGGCCATATTTCACTTGCCATGGGAAGCAGAATTGGGACTAGTAAATTGGGGAAATTAACCAAGGAAGGAAGGAAGGGCTCTATCCCCAGTTCCTGTTAGGCAGTGGTGGGATTCAAATAATTTAACAACCGGCTCTGTGCGCGTGGCTAGGTGGGCGTGTGACTGGATGTGTGTGGGGCGGCACCTTGCTGTGAGTGATGTTGAGTTGGCCACGCCCACTCGGTCACATGACCGATGCTGCAAGACAGGCCGATTTCCTACCCCCTCTCTGTCCTTGAACAGACAAAATAAAAGCCCACCTAAAGATTACGACTGCCTGCAAATGCTGGCAAAAGGAGGCTAGGGGAAAAAAAGAGAAGGCCCGATGGAAAAGCCCAGTTTTCCACGCCACGCTGGATCAGGATGGGGAGGTGGGGGGAACAAAAAGCCTACAAAAAGCCTACTTTTCCTCCAGTGCTCGTGCAGGGAATCCCGGAAGCATCAGCCTGTTGCCTGCTTTTCACTCAAAGCAGCCCGGACTGAAAAATGCATGGCTGGGGTGGAGAAGCGGGCCTTAACAAGCTCCAAACTGTTGCTGCAAGCCTGAGTTCTCAGCACGAGAGCTGCAAGCCCAGCTCTGGCTGCAGGCATTCCATTGTGAGGGCAGGCATTTTCCAAGGCCGGTCATAAAGGGAAACAGAGATGAATGCGCTGAATACCGGACTTCCAGCTCTTGTGTGGGGAACCCAGGCTTCCAACTCAGTTTGGAGCTTGATCCTATAACCCAGCCATGCATTTTCCAGTCCGGACTGAAGCTGAAAAGCATCCTGTTGAGTCCCAATTCAGGGCTTCCCCATGCCTGGGGGGGGGGGGGGGGAGCACGGAGCTGTAACCATCGGAGCTGGCGAGCCCAACGGCAAGCAGGTCTGCAGCGATGGTGGTCGTGGTGGGACACGTCAGGACAGCACTGGCCTGAACCTCGTCAGCAGGCCATCCTCCTGGCTGGGTTTGGCCATGAGCGGCACCGGCAGGCAATGTGGTGTGTGGACGCGGAAGTCCCATCACCAACGTCCTGTTCTTCGCGCCGACAATGCACCCCATTGTCTGCCGATGCCGCTCACGGCCAGACCCAGCCAGGACAGGCTGCTGATGAACGGCAGATCGGCACTGTCCTGACATGTCCCACTGTCCTCCTGGCCCATCGTCGCCATTGCCACCCAGTTCTTCACACCAGCCGAAGCTGCTCAGAAGGCAGCTGCTTCAGCCTGTTCCTTTAAGGTACTTATAAAGGCAGTTTCCGAGGCAGGAAAAGTTCGGCCAAGTCGTCTCCTTCTCGGCCTCAAACATTCCCACACTTCCCAGAGCTTCCCGCTAGCCTCTGAATGCTGGCTGGGAAAACGTTCTCTCCTCCCTGGGTTTGACGCCGGGCCCCACTGGCAGGGAGGACACTTGCCCCACTGGTCGGGAGGCTGCTCACCTGCCTGGCCAGTGTCAGAAGAGAGGGAGGCATTAAAGTTTGGCCAAGTCTCCTCTTCTCAGCCTCACACACACACACACCTCATGGCATCGGACCTTCTGCAAGGAAACGGTGCGTGTACACACATCGTCTCCTCACAGAAGGTCCCAGCGCTGTGAGATGTGTTTGTGGGAAAGTTTGAGGAAAGCTCTGCCTTGGACTCTGATTTAATTTTGGATGATATTTGGAATGCTGACAGTATGTAGCAATGGCGAGTGAAGGCATGCTGCAATGGCGGGCGGATGTGATGAGGAGTGACTGGGCAAGGAAGGATGGGGGTTGCAGGGAGGGGAGGGACCATCCAGTGGCGTGATTTGCCGGTTCTCCGAACATGTAACATCCGGTTTGTCCGAACCAGTCTGAACCGGCTGAATCCCACCCGTTGTTATGCCTACACCCAGGAAGCAATTTCAGGAATTCTAGTCTTGTCTTAGGCATGAGGCTGGCTGGGTGACCTTGGGCCGGTCACTCTCTCTCAGCCCTAGTAAGAAGGCAAGGGGAAGCACGCAGTCCAAAAATGTGGCCAAAGAAATGACAGGGATTACTCCAGCAGTCACCAGAAATCATGGCACAAAAATGAAATGAAATTGATCGCCCTGTTTTTAGTACATTTCTCATCTATCCTGCATGAAGTTCTGGTTTAAAAGGAACGTGGGGAACGGAGAACCCTGGCTTGGATTTTCCCTTTTGAGTAGGCATCGCTTCTCTCTTCTGCCTCTTGATGATCTTCCTCCTACCCTCCCAACTCATTCTGTGAGAAGGCATCAAGCGAGCGGTGCCCAGTTTTATACCTCTGATTGTTGAACTTCCCACCGCTGCCATCTTGCCAGAAATAAACTTGAAACAAGCCTGGCAGGAATGCGTACCTGTACACCAGGATATCATCAGCAGAGCTGTTGTACTGGATTTGGAACATTCGCATCCCAGGAATATGGTGCTGCGAAGGCCACTGGATGAGGGCAGAGGACGAGGTCAGCTCAGCAATGGCCACTTTCCTCTCTTGGCGAGATTTGGTTTCATTAGAGAAGCTGGACTTGGCTGAGATGAGGATATCCGATGGACCCGTCTCAGCTTCTTTGCCAGAGTTTGTGCTGTTAGCAAGATGAGGATATGGGCTGACCAGAAGTTCAACTGGTGCAGTGGACTCCCCTGCAGCATTGGATGCTATACAGGTATACATACCCTGGTCTTCTATAGAAGTCACTAAAATATCCAAAGTCCCATTCTCATAGGAAATTGTTCGGGAAGTGTTGGAGACCAATTTTCCTCCTGGTGAAATCCAGCGCATGTATGGTTCTGGATCACCCATTGCTCTACACTTCAAGGAGACACTCTGTCCTTCTGTGATCACTTGCTTTGCTGTTCTGCGAGTAATCATTGGTGGTTCACAGACAAATTCCTCCTCCTTAATAGACCAGAAATACTTGCCCATCAGCTCGGGTGGGGAGGCACAGGTTTCCAGGTCGTCTTCCCTAGTTAGGCGTCGTAGCCACACTAGCTCACAGTTACAGTGTAGCGGGTTCCCTCCAAAGCTAAATACCAGAGACGATAGAGGGGTACCCTTGGGCTTGGCATAGACAGGGATGCGGGAGAAAAGAGGGTCGGGGGGGATCTTCCTCAGCTGGTTAGAAGTCATGTCCAGCCGAGCCAGTTTGTGAAGGTCGGAGAAGATGCCTTCAGGAACAAAATCTATGAGGTTATGATCCAAACTAATAGTGTTGGCATTGGAAAGCCTCCCAACAGTTTCCCAGGGGACCTTAACAAGATTATTATAGGATAGATCCAGATCCTCAATTATGTCAATGAAATCATCAAAAGATCCAGGTGAAATATAATGTAACTGGTTGTTACTGAGAATTAAGTGGCGAAGGTTGATCAACCCTTTGAAGTGATCCTCGTCAATATAAGTGAGGCGGTTACTATCCAGGTGTAATGCATGAAGACCTTTAAGATCAAAAAATGCATAAGGCATAATATGACTGATTGTATTTCGTGATAGTGTTAAATGGATCAGGTCTGTCATGTTTGCAAAATCCTTCCTTCGCAAAGTCGTGATGAAATTATCCATCAGTCGGAGTTCTGCTGTCTGTCGGTCAATGGCAGGAGGAACAAAAAGCAGCCCATTCTTTGTGCAGAGAATGGTGATAGATGGGGACACTCTCTGGCAGCTGCAGCGCATGGGACACATCAGGGCTCTCACAGCCATGGTGCTCGTCATCAGAAGGCAGAAGACCAACTTTTCCATGGTAAGATATAAAGGACACCTAAAAAAAAAAGAAATGGACAAATCCATGAATGCGAATTTGAGCCAAACATGCTTTAAACATGAAAAAAATAAGGGAAAGCAGCATTTGCCTGGGGATCTATTTAGCTACTCCTACATCGGGCTAATTTTTCAGCTAATCTATCTGCTGTGGACATTTAAAAAAATAGCCTGACACTGAAAGATGACTGTGGTTGGAGTCCAGAATTTCATTCTGAGCTACTCTGGCCTCTTGAATTGCTTTCTACATAAAACAGAGTTTAAGATTTTAAAAGAAGGCCATATAATTATAAAATCATAGGGAGAGGAAGGGACTGCAATCCCCTTCCCAGGGCAGGGAGAGGGAGGGAGGGAGGGAGGGAGGGAGGGAGGGAGGGAGAGAGAGAGAGAGAGAGAGAGAGAGAGAGAGAGAGAGAGGAGAGAGAGAGAGATAAATTGTTCTGCGCATGGACAGAACTAAAAAAAAAGATGGCAGCAGCTACAGCGTAACTGGGGAACCGGTTCGGGGGTGTGGCCAGACTGGGTTGCTGCTGGTTCTGCGGCCCAGGCCACCATACCACTACCGGTTCAGCTGAACTGGGCCGAACCGGTAGGAACCCACCTCTGATCTTCACTCACCAGACATACTGAACTTGTAAACCCCCAAAATGCTAAGCCCCTCACAAAACCTGAATGTTGCCTTGGTGCCATTACAAAAACAAAAACAAAAACCCATCCTGGAGCAACTGGAACAATCCAGAGAAGGGAGGTAGGTGGGGTTTCACTTTCCTTTCTTCAGAACCTGCCCCATCATCTGTGGAAAAGACATTAAGCTGCTACAAAATAAAAATGCTAATTTATCCCACCCCAAGGGCCTCTAGGCCATGCATACTTTTTGACTGACAACCAGGTCTTCTTCCCATCTCGTCCGCTTCACTGCGAGATGATTCTTTCCAAACCAGAAGCTCAATGTTGCCTCAGACCTCAGCTCAGTAAAGTGCTCTGTCCTTTTTTTGCTGTAAAGCCACAGCAGCCTAATTTCTTCTGCTATCAGTGGACCCACGCATTCCCTACAAGATGAGCTTGCGCAAAATATTTTCCCATGCCTCATAAACAAATCTCTTCCTCTACAGACTGAAATCCCCCAGTTCTACTTCTAATTTCCTTATCGTTACAATTTTGTAAGAAAATTAACTTGAAAATCTTCGCTTTTAACAGCTGGCTGAACAACTGAATGTGACTTCTGAAACAGCAAAATCACAATTTGTCCCATCTTTGATTCAAGTACGCCCACACCCCAGAAAAGTCCACCAAGCAATTAATCGCATAATTTTCAAGCCTGGCAGACATGTCACCGTGCCGTGATTACTCCAAGCGCAGCTTCAGAACCTCTGTTCAGGTACAAGCTGTGAATAGAACAGGCCTGCCCACTGGGGGATCCAGCATCCTTGCTTCTGTGATCCGAAAGGATTTCTGTGATGCTGGACTATCTCCACCACCTGCTTTCCAGAGAAACTTCCCTCTCAGCTTCTTGCAAGCAGATTGGCCAGGCCTTCTGCACTATTAAACTCTTCATAACATCCCTTTTTATGGATGATCTTTTTCCCAGAACAGAATCACCTTGACGCGGGGATCTTAAGGCTATATCGACCTTTGATTATTCGAATGGAAGCCCAAGCGCTTCCCTTTAGAATCAGCAGGAACACAACCGTTCGCCTCCTACAGATCTGCAGGGAAAGGCTGTTCCCAAGAAAAGGCCTTGATGGCGAAGCCCCATCTCCAACGTGCCCACCTTGGACTTCTCAAGGCTGGTGCTCCACGCAGGGAGATTCCACTTGAGGCAGTCTGTCTTAATCCTGCTCTATGGGATGTTAGTCGGGCACCATTTGGAGTGCTGGGTCGAGTTCTGTAGACTTAACTTTAACTTAACTTTATTCAATTTCTAGACCGCCCCTCTCTCAGAAGAGACTCGGGGCGGTGTACAGTCATATTAAAACAATTGAACAATAAATATACATAGTATAAATATAAGATAAATAAAATAAATATAGGACTGGAGGAGGTAGCAATAGTTCACTGTACAAATTTAGTTTTAGTTAGATTAAAATTTTAAAAATTTAAAAAACATTAACCCTAAAAACTATCCCAGATAAAAATATCCGCCAGGAGGTAGGAATGGAACTATAGATGGGCCAGGCCGGCTAATTGAAACAGGTGAGTCTTAAGTTTAAGACCTCACTTAAAAAAACACATGGATAAAATTGAGCGAGTCCAGAGAAGGGCAGCAAAACGGTGCAAAGTCTGAGAGAGAAAACGTATTAGGAGAGATCGAAGGAACTAAGCCTGGAGGACAGAAGGGAAAGGGGGCATGTGACTGAAACCTTTACATATATTAAGGGTGGGAGTAAGATTCTAGAAGGCAGCATTTTCAATATTAAAATATTGACATCTTATTGAAATACTTCAATATTTCAGTTTTCTATGTTTCTAGCTTCTCTTTCCTCATTCCAGAAATAGGGAAGTTTTGTGTTCTACCACTAAGCTTCTCTGAGCAGTGGGGAGACATCAGCTCCACATTCTGAAGGGACAGAGAACAACATAGCAACCTTTTGACCAGACAGAGAAATAGCACTGGCAGACGGGAGGAAAGAGGCAAGGTAAGTAGAGATCCTGCTCTTACTTTTTAAGTATTCCTCAAGTTCACTGCTAAATGAGGTCCAGCCATGCATCTACTTCCTTCAGAAGCTCCTTCCTGTTGTATGTACTTGATGTGATAAGTCTTCTACACAAACTTGCATTTTTTCCGCTAACCCAGCAGTTCTAGTGGTCTTGGAGGAAGTCATTCTCCCTGCAATTACAGAGACCATTCTTTTGCACTGGAATTCTATTAGAGCAGAGACTTTGCTGGGTGATGGAACAGGTTGCAATAAAAAGGGCTGCGTATGAACACATGCATGTATTTCTGTTTGCCTGCCCATCTCAGCCATAGGTAAATCCAGGCAGTAAACACAATTAAAAACATCAGCATAATAAGAAAAATGTAAACCTCATAAATGTATTTTAATATCTTTAGTTCTGCATAGGGTAGCACTGCCCCCGACAGACCCAGTACACAACTCCCAACTCCTCCTCAAAGAGCAAGTGGCAGTGGTGGCTAGAAGAGCCTTTGTGCAACTTGGAGTTGTGTACCAGTTGTTCCTTTTTCTGGATTGGGAATCCCTGCATTCAGTCACTCAGACTCTAGTGATCTCTCGCTTGGACTAGTGCAATGTGCTCTTCATGGGGTTACCCTTGAAGAGTATTTGGAAGCTACAAATGGCTCTGAATGCAGCTGCGTGGACAGTTCCAGGGGACCCCAACGCTGTTATGTAAATTTCACTGGTTACCCATTTGCTTCCAAGTCTGATTCAACGTGTTTAAAGGTGTTATCACCTTTAAAGCCCTTTATGGCAGGTGTCCAAGTTACCTGAGGATCCTTCTCACCCCAATGGAATTGGCTCACCATCAACGCCAGCAGAAAGGGCATGCGGCAGACCCTGTTGACCAAGGAATTTGGCCTGGCGGTGTCCAGATGAGATGAGCCTTTTCTGCTGCAGCCTTTGGAACCCCACAGTCCTTGGGGTGAGATCTGCCCCCATCCTTCTGTAAAGGTCTTAAAACCTGGATTAGCCAGTTGGCCTGGAGCCTGGATGGGTGCCTGACATCCTGTCGTTACTAGATTAACTTCCCCCCTCTGCTCTATTATTCCCCTGCCCCATCTCCACTATTTCAGCTATTTCCTGTTAATTTTATTGCATTTATTGTCTCATTGTTTTATTGCTTTAACGTTTATACTAATATCTATGCCATATATCTTATGGCATTGTAAGCCACCCAGAGTTGTGTGACAGCGAGATGGGTGCTGGATAAATGTAATAAATAAATAAATAAATAAATAAGCAGGGAAGCAAATTAAAATGCAAGCAAGGAAAAATCCATCTGTAATAAATTAATACTTCACTGGCTCAACTAAACAGATGAGCAAAGGCCCAGGGTGAGTTTGTCCTCTTCAAAGGTGGAAGGTAATTGATCTCTTCAGCACTTTGGAGTAAACCAGCTGCAGCTGCCATTCCAATGGAAAAAAGAGACTCGTGTGTGACATCACAGCACAATCCATGCCCTTATGAAACTGCACCCTTATGCAAATATATCAACTGCAATGTGACATCCTGAAGTCTGTTTTTGCACTCCACACGCACCCCCGCAGATGTTGATGAGAGGATTCTCCACTGCAGACTTCATTACTCCAGCTGCAAAGCCACAATTAATGCCAACTATCTGGAATTAACACCCTGACCCTGCACTGGTTTTCATGGCCCTTCATCAGAAATTAAGTAAAAAGACAGAGCAAAACTAGAAGCACCCAACTACTGTAGCAGTTACAATTCTAAATGTCACGATCCCACTCCCCACGTAAGCTTTTGTTAAAGCATATACAATATGCAGCAACCAACCAGATGCTTCTTTTGGGAAGCCTTCAAACAGGATACAAGCAGGAGACCTGGGCTCCCTCAGGTTCCCCAGCAGCTACTCCCCACAAGGCTGCCAGTGTGACCAGAGGCCGTTGCTTACTTATTGCCTGGCTTTCACTCTTCTTCTAAAGCTAAGTCCTTGGCCCTGACTAACCTTCCAACAGAAAATTAATACCCCTTCATCTGTTTCAAGCCTCCCGCTGGATAATAATTGATCTGGAACGCTAAAGGGATGCATTGCTGAAGACTATCAAGCATCTGGTGGTCAAGATGGCACTTTTCCCTTTTCTAGCACTGAGACCAAAAGCATGAACTGCCATCTGTTTACAAGGGAGAAAACTTCCTCCTACCAGAAACAAGCCTGTTTAATAATGATACAACAAGACCACCTATTTAGGTAGCTGACTCTGCGGTTCTATGCTCAGTGCTCTTCGGAGAGTACCAACACTTCTATGCAAAACAGGCCATTTATTTCATCAAATAAATAGACTGTGCTTCAGAAAGAGGAAGAGAGGAGCAATCACAAATATGAGACACTGATAATTCACACTTTGCCAGAATTTTACCTGCTCCTCTTTTGGATCCAATGTATTTTCTTCCTACACTTCCCCATGCAACAAAGCTTTAACCTTCTTTTGCTCAAACTCTATCATTGATGCTTGGAGCCATTTCAACTTGCTGGTCTTTTTTGATAAGTTGATGGCAAATGCCTTTTTCAGACAGCTGTCCCAAGCAGGAAAGATGAAAGTGCCCAAGAAGCTCCAATCTCCACTCCATATTTGAAAGTCAGGAGCTGCCTTCTTACAGAATATGGAACAAAGATCAGGTGGGACACCAAAGAACCAATTTACGATTCACCTTAGAAGTGCTGCATGCCACTCATTCCATTATGGCAGCTCAGCTGCCAAAGATATCAATGTGCACCTTGTATGTTTTTAGCTAAAAATTATTCAAAAGGGAATTTGCAAATTGAAAGCAACCCTGCTACAGTCATTGTCATTGTAGTGGGATAATGCAAAATTGAAGGAATAAGATTGCCTTCTAAAATGAATGTAATCTTGAAATGGGGGATGTTACACAAGAAACAAGGGAGGGAGGGGCTGAGGCTCAGCCGGTGGATGGGAGAGAGGATGCAACAGCTAGAAGACTCAGATCACAAAAGTGATTTGGAACACTATTGCAATTGTTGCCATAATGTTTTTTTATGGAAGTGATACAAAACAAATGATTGAAACATACTGATGATTTTGTGTCAAATTTTAAACTGCTAACACTTAAGTAAATGCTGATATTTTTCTATCATTGTTTGTAAGTTGCAAGACCGGGGGGGGGGGGGCTTCTGCCCCTGCACGATGTAGCTGTCAAAATGTTTTATACCCTATAACCCTTTTTCCCTGAAAACTTTTTAAAAACCAATAAAAATTTGAATAACTAAAATGAATGTAATCTTTACTTATTTTAACTCTGTTACATTTCATCCAATATTTCAAAGTATCGATGAAGATTAAACTCTTGCACCTCTTGAATGCAAAGCTTCCTCCCACAAAACATCAGGCTCCAGTGCAGAAAAAAATCTACAACTCCCTGGTTGACAGGCTGCCCAGCTCCATCTCTACAAACAGCTCCTGCTGTGCCTGGGTTTGAAACTGACATTCCAGGGAAGGACATGGGAAAGAGGAGGAAGTGAGAAAGCCCCAAACATAAAACAACAGTGGATTAGATCAAAACAGGGGATTGACTTAGACTTATACACCATTTCATTGTGCCTTATAGCCCTCTCTAAGTGTACAGAGTCAGCATTTGGCCCCCACAAGCACCAAGTAGCCAAGACTTGCCCTTCCTTTTCTTTGCAATCTTTCTTCTTCCAAACAGAATTCTACCTGGATTTTGGAAACTGCTCCTTTTGGCCCCTGCTGCTTATCACCAACAGGTTGTATACAGGGGAGTTGTTACCCTGTTTCCCCGAAAAGAAGACCTCCCTGGATAATAAGCCCAATCGGGCTTTTGAGTGCATGCGCTAAAATAAGCCCTCCCCTGAAAATATTGCAACCCAGCAGCAGCCATGAGGTGATCATGCTCGCCACCTCCTGTGCCTCAAAAATAATAAAGCCTCCCCGAAAATAAGGTCAAGCACTTATTTCGAGAGTCAAAAGAAAATAACCTGTCTTAATTTGGGGAAAACATGGTATTACTACTCTTTTATTTATTTCTCAAGTATTTTTAGCGTACCTGTGGCAAACCCCCCCCCCCATTATTTTCAAGCTACAGGCTAACCTCTCTGGACCAATGGCATATCTGAATTTTGAAAGTAGATTTTGTCCCTCTTAGCAACCCACAGAGGCATATAACCCCCCTTCCCCAAACCAATAATATTCAGGAAAGCAACTCAGTAAATCAATCAATAGCAGGATGTATCTCTGTTCAATGCCTAGCCCACATTTTTTAATTAACACCTAGAAGAGAGACAAGCTCTTCCTATTTACATTTTGTGAGCTGTGAGATAAGAAATTTCCAGCTCAAGGTGTTTTAAAGAACGAGGTACTTATAAAACTGTTATCTAGAAGGATACTTATTATTTGTGTTCTTTAGAGATTATGTGATTCTCAATTCCTTACACAACATAATAGAGAATTGAAACAAAATTCGCCCTTCAAGATGCAAAAGAATAACAAAAAACCTACATCAACAACAGAATGCACAATATAACTATTAATTTTTATTTTATTTTTAGAAAATGTACAAAAGTTCAGAATAGTTACATGGTAAAGTAACTACTTTTTCTACTTATTGCTATAAATCAGTTTTTAAAAAAGGTCACATAAAAATCACTAGATGAGCAAAAGGGATGCTGATCGTTAGTCGTTCCCAATTATCCCAAAAGTGCTTTATCAAAAGGCAATTGGAGTTTGTTTTTTCCTTGAAAATATTTCATTTCTCATCCAAGAAGCTTCTTCAGTTCCGATTGAATGGAGGGGGGGGGAATGGAAGGATTTATATTCCTTGCAATCATCTGGCAGTTATCACTCTCTCTGAGAGTCATTGAGGCCACTTGGGGGTTCATCTATCCCCTCAGGGTCCCTGAATCAGAATGCAAATGAGTGTGGACCCTTCTTGGTACTGCTAAAAAGACTGTGTTGTAAACAGGAGATGGGTGGCGTCGTATCCCTCCCCTTCTGTTGAGGGAGGGCTGTTCAATGTTAATGTGGATGGCTTCTTTGACTCCTCTTTCAAACTAATAGTCTTCCCTGTCCAGAATGTGGCCTTTGCTGTGGCCTTTGTCTTTCAAATGCAAGTGGATTGCTGAATCTTGTCCTAATGTTTGTTCTCCTATGTTGTGCCATGCATTTATGGAGTGGTTGTTTTGTTTCTCCAGTGTACAGATCTCCATGTGTCTCACTATATTCTACTGCATATATCACATTGCTGAGTTTATGTCTGGGTGTTTTATGCTTGGGATGGACAAGCTTCTGCCTGACCTGTGTGTGTGTGTGTGTTCTGTAATCAACTCTGCAATGTCAGTTCTGTGGACTGAGACATTCAGTTCACATGGGAAGATGTCTAGCTTTCCTGGACTGAGCACTACACATGAAGAAAAACAGAAGCCTTAACACTGATGCTTACATAACCCCCACAACCCCACCCCCACAGATCAGTATTTACATTTTGATTCTTACTGGAGCACAAAATGAGAGTGATCAGAACCTTACACCACTGGGCCGAAGATTTGTCTGTCAGTAAAGTGGGAAAAGAAAAAGAACTAAACTAAGAACTTGTGGCTATTCCAACTGGGCCTTCATCAAATCCAAAAAAAAAAAAAGATCCAGCAGAAGTTCCTCCATAACAGACAAAGAAGAGAACAACAAACAAAGCAACATTATCATGCCCTATGTTGCAGGAATATCTGAAAAGCTCAGGAGGATTTTCAACTAACACTATATAAATGCACACTTTAAACCTCATAATATACTAAGGCAGAAGCTTCTCCACCCCAATGACAAAACACCAAACATAAACTGAGCAATGTGATATATGCAATACAATGCAATGTGAGACACGTACAGATCTGTACATTGGAGAAACAAAGCAATGGTGAAAAAAGTAAGGTTCTACATTCAGGCAAGAAAAACCAAATGCGCAGGTATAAAATAGGTGATATTTGACTCAATAGTAGTAACTGCAAGAGGGATCTTGGAGTCCTAGTAGACAACCACTTATGAGCCAGCAGTGTGCTGCAGTTGCCAAAAAAGCCAACAACAGATCTAATCTGAATTAATATTATAGAATAAAGATAACAAAGTGTGTTACTATTACATTAATAAGGCCTTGCTAAGACCACACTTTAAATATTGCCTCCAGTTTTGGTCACCATGTTATAAAAGAGATATTGAGACTCTTTTAGAAAGAGTGCAGAGAAGAGCAACGAACATGATTAAGGGATTGGAGCCTAAAACATATGAGGAACAGTTGCAGGATTTAGTATATCTAATTTAATGAAATGAAGGATTAGAGGTGATATGATAGCAGTTATCCAATATTTGAGGGGTGCAGGTTTGAGCAGCAGGTTGGACTAGAAGACCTCCAAAGGCCCTTCCAACTCTGTTATTCTGTTAACTACTTCAGAAATGCACAGGAGAGCAAACCCATCAGTACAAGATTCAGTGGTCCTTCTGCATTTGAAAGACAAAGATCACTTTTTTGAGGACACATTCTAAAGAGGTCATCTACATTAAAATTGAACAGCCTTCTCTCAACAGAAGGGGAGGGATAGGACATCTATCTGGCGCCATTTATCTCCTGTTTACAACACATTCATTTCAGCAGTTCTAAGAAGGCCCCATACCCATTTGCTCTCTGATTCAGGTGACCCTTAGGGCAGATAAAACCCCAAGTAGCCTCAATGATTCCCAATGCTAACAACCAGATGACTGCAAGGAATATGAATACTTCCACCACCACCACCCCATTCAGTCAGAATTTAAGATGCTTCTTGGATGAGAAGCAAAAGGTCTTTAAGGAAAAAAACAAAGAAAGTGCAATTGTCTCTTGAAAAAGCACCTTTGGGACAACCATAACCCGCATGACTGAGTCTTCACAGATATTCAGCTCCCAATTCTTTTTCCTGGATTGCATGCTTGTCAGCCTAGATTCACACTGTCAACAAGGTATAGTTTTCAAGCCAGTTCCAGACCCTGCACACATCTCTCTCTTTTCCACCTGCTCTCCTTCTCATGCAAACAGCATTCTCAAAGCCCATAAATGCAGAAAATGAGCTGAAGGCCAGCTCTGCCCAAATAACTTCCCCAAAATAGGAGCTTCATGTATGTTCACTGCCTTGTATTACTTATAAAATAATAAATGCAGAATATTGCTATAAAAGTCCAATAAATAAATAAACTTTCCAAGAACTCAGATTTCTGAATTACAAGGTGTAGCCACAAAAATGCAGGTTTCAGGAGAGGACCACTGAGGACCAATTTATCAATGGGTCAGGTGGCATCTTTGGCAAGGAACTCTTTCTTTTTGACTTGCCCATTCTTCTTGCTTCCAATTAAGCCCACCTACACCTGCACTCCTTCACTAGGGCAACAATCTGTCAAATGATGTGAAAAATAGTCAACATTTTTGCACAAGTCTCAGCATCTGATTTTACAAAGAAAAAAAAACATTTTTAAGCTGACAATCCTAGCAAAGAGCAGGACCAAGTGCTGGGATCTTGGAATTTGACTGGGCAGGTGATCCAATATACTTTTCCGGTGTTTGAAGGATACTGAAATTCCCAGGACAGTTGCTGTGAGGAGAGGGTTTTGACTAATCATAAATACACTTTTCTTGTAGAGCACCTGAGGGTTAGAGCTATCAGGCTCAGGGAACACTGGCTAGATTTAGGAGGGGTAGGAAATAGCTTGAAGCATGATTTCCCAGCTCAAAAACAGAGCAGTAAAGATTGATGCCCAAGGTAAACCTGGCATCAGAAAATCCACTGGGCCCTGAAAATTACAGCCTTCCCATCCCACGGAAATGGCTCTTAATAAGCAAATAAATGCTGACAATATAGCTTTTCCTGCACAATTGTCAAGTAAATACAAATTTCCAAAAAGTCTCTGGAGTCTCAAAAGCAGCACCCTTCTCCTCCTGAAAAGCAAGATGGGACTAATAGGAAGCCTTATACTTTGAAGATTGACAGTCTATCAAAAAACAAGAGAGTTGTTATGTATTAACAACTTATTTACATTACGTATTATGTATATAGCACTGATGGCGAACCTTTTTCGCCAAAAACATGTGTGGGGGTGCCCACCCCATAATTTAATACCCCCCCTGCGCCATGCCTCCTGCACATGTGCGCATGACACACTCACCCACCCCGCCCCACACAAGCGCACACGGCTTTCTTGGAGTATGGGGAGGGGGAAACCAACTTTTCCCGCTCCCTCCCCTTGAGGCCCTTCGGAGGGCAGAAACGGCCCATTTTCCAACTTCCAGTGGACCCGGTAGGTCTGTTTTTCGCCCTCCCCAGGCTCCAGAGGCTTTCTAGGAGCCTGGGGAGGGCAAAAAATGGCCCAACACGCAAACCAGAAGTTCGGGAATGGACTTCCGGGTTGCCCTCTGGGCCGTTTTTCTCCCTCCAGAGGCTTCCCTGAAGTCCGTTCCCGAACTGACAGGGCAACGCCTTGCGTGCCCTCAGAAATGACTCGCCGTGCCACCTGTGGCATGCGTGCCATTGGTTCGCCATTATGGATATATAGTTATGGTAAGGGGGATTAACCTTTAGATGACCCTGACTTTTAAACTGGGCTAAAATGAAACTAACCTTTGCATTATCTTAATTGTTAGATTGCACAAAAGTGAAACTAACCTTTACATGACTCCAACTGCTGGAAGGAAGTTCAGAACAATTATATGGAGGTGGGCTTTTTCTAGTTTATGATTGGTTAAGGCCCTGTGGGCGTAGAGCAGTGATGGTGAAGCTTTTGTGGCTCGCGTGCCAAAGGTGGGGGAAGCACAGGGGGGTCCTGCATGGGCATGCCACACCCATAGTGCTATGCGCACCCCAGCATGCAACCGTGCCAGGCTAGTGCTCCCCCCCCCCATTTTTGGTGTGCTTTTTTCGCCCTCCCCAGACTCCAGATGCTTTATAGGAGCCTGGGGAGGGCGAAAACAGCCTACACTTCCCCCCTCCCAGAGGCCCTCCGGAGGCTTCAGGAGCTTCACTATAGAAGCTTCCCTGAAGCCTCCGGAGCGCGAAAAGCGGGCCCTATGGGCAAACTGGAAGTTCGGGAACAGACCTCCGGTTTGCTCGTAGGGTCATTTTTTGCTCTCCGGAGTCTTCAGGGAAGCTTCTATAGTGAAGTATGTTCCTGAATGTCCGGTTTCCCCTTAGGGCCAGTTTTTCATGCTCCGGAGGCTTCAGGGAAGCTCCTGAAGCCTCTGGAGAGCGAGAAATGGCCTCAAAAGAAGGCCGAAGTCAGCTGGCCAGCATGTGCATGCAATGCCTTGCGTGCCCGGACAAAGGGCTCCTCCATATGCCACCTGTGGCACGCGTGCCATAGGTTCGCCATCACGGGCCTAGAGTATAAATGACAGGCATTAGCCTGCAGTTCCTCAATTCCATTTTTGAGTCAATAAAAGCTGTTGCAGCTATGCTGGTCTGGTTCTTGCCTACTGAAGCCCACTACACAACAATAGTGTTCTTCATTGTGGTAACAATGAGAAATATTCTGAAAAGAGAAACCCACCTACTGTTACAGGTAGTCCTTGATTTACAACCATTCATTTATTGACCGCTCAAATGTACAATGGCACTGAACAAAGTGACTTATGATCAGTTCTTACACTTATGACCATTGCAGCATCCTCACAGTCATGTTATCAAACTTCAGGTGTTTGTCAACCGACATGTGTTTACAAAGGTTGCAGCATCCTGTGTTTAAAGCCCAGATTGTTCTAAGCAGGAAAACCTCAACATTCAGTTTCAGTCATAGAGCCAGTTAAGCAAGGGGTGATGAACTCCTTTGGCTGAAGGTGTTAGGTACCCATCTATTGGAGATGCTTCATTTTTGATGGGCAAAATAACCTCTTCCTGTTCTATGATTTTGTGGCTGTGGCTGTAAGAGAGAAAAGCCGCCAGACTTTCTTGAGCTCTCCAGAAGCAATTACTAGAAATGCCATTGGGGGTGGGGGAGCATTAAAGTCAGTTGAAATTTGAATAGCTGCAAGTACCCCCATTTCAGCTGACCAGGGAACCCTGTGGAGCAAGTGTTAAGCCTATTTGGGAAACTAAAAACAGACCCAAAGCCTTGCTGTGGTCCTTGAGAGGTAGCAAACCTCATACTCCCTCACACTGATGATGTTGCCTAATTGGGTACTGAAATGTCTGGAAGCAAACAACCAAGCACCAAGGTTTCCACACTTGAACCCAGATGGAGGAAACCTTGGTTGTAGTTAGAATTTATGCACATATCCTACTTGGGCACAATTTGCAGCTAAATTATAGTTCTTAATTGAGGAAATTCAAATAGCTCTTACCCTGGCCTAATGACACTTAGAAATTCATTAAAAACATGGTTGTTCTTCCAGCCCTTGGTGGTTGTGAAGACCTTATATGTTTGGCTTCTGATTTGTTTTGTTTTTTAAAATTGGTCTTGCAATCGCTCTTTAGGCAACTTACCATTATCTTAGACGTCTCTTAATGTATCTGCAGCTGCTAAGTGGTGCAGAGGATGCCAAAAGGGTTGGTTTCCATGCTGATCCAATGCAAATGGATAAATGCAGGATACAAATAAATAAATGAAGGCCAGTTTTCAGCACAAACACTCAAGGCCTAAAGACAGGCTCTGAATGAAGAAGGCACTCCTTGTGAAAATGATGCCTATATCTTTTCAAATAGAGGTGGGTGGGTGTCTCCCTCCCTCCCTCCCTCCCTCCCTCCCTGCCTCCCCCTGGTCGATTGCGTCTGCACATAAGTACTCCAGTGAGCCAACAACTCCACACACCACAGAATCTGAGGCCTGCTGCAGGAAAGAGATGGGCCCACCTCCTTCCCATAGGTCTCGCGTTCCCACAGGAGTGTCACAGGAATCAAAAAACCAACCCAACTCTTTGGCCAGGAGCAGCAGAAGCAGAAGCAGCAGCAGGGCAAGGGAGCTGAAGCTAAGGCCCTTCATAGAACAACGTGTGCTGCCCTATGAGATCCATGAGGGAAAAATCTCTGGTGGCTGGCTTGGGAAAGAGGCTGGCCTCTAGCAGGTGAAGCCTTGGAAACAGGTGGGTGGGTGTATTTCTTCATTAAGCCACACCCATCTTCACATTTCAACCCACCCTTTTTTCTTTCTTTAGGAGGAGTTGCTGCTATGGTAGTTATATTCTTGATCTATGCCATTATTGATACAGCGTGTATTTGCTTAAAGGTTAGACAATCCTAAAACGTTTGAAAAGAAAAACCACAACCTTCTATTCTGTTCCACACAGAAAATATAAAAAGCAGGAATGGCACATGACTCTGTCAGGCCCCATCCTGCCAGCTGAGCAGAGAACAGAGACCCTGGCTGACAACCCGCAGAACTCGGAGCCGCACAGGACCTGTCCTCCCGTGCACACCGGTCCAGGAGCGAGCTGGCGGCAAGCGTCACTCGAGGGTCCCCGCTATTTCAGCTGGGGAGGAGCAAGAGAGGAAGGTCCCTCCTTCCCTTGATGACACCAAGAATCACCGCAGCAGCTTTCTCAGTCCAGCCGCCGGTTTGAAGCCATCCTTTGACAGGCACAACCCCCTTCCCCGCACACTGGCGGGAGAAACCCACGACCTGGACATGGTTGCCCAGCGGAGGAGGGGTCCCCCAGACGGATGCCGGAACGCTCCCACCGCGCTTTCAAGCCGGCCTGGGCCAAAGACGGCAAATGAGACTCGCTTCGCCTGCCCAAGGATGCGGTACCCAGACCGGCGCGGCTCCCGGCTACAAAGCTGCCCCACGGAGAGGCCCTGGTCCGAGACCTGCAAAAGGCGGAGAGGCCGAGCAGCTTCCGCAAGTGAAGGCCAAGAGAAGACGCAGCGAGCGCCAGTGGCGAAGGCGCCCCAGCGAAGCTGGAGACTAGATGCGTCCCACACCGACCGGCTTCTCTTGGCGGCGAAGGCCGGCCCCGGCGTTTTCCGCCTCCCGACGGGGCGCTGCGCTGCCCCGCTCGTCGTGAGAGCCCCGGTTCTCCGACTCGGGCCGAAGCTACCTCCGCGCCACAGGGGAAGCAAGCGCTCCCCACCTCAGAGCAGCCCCCCAGATTGGCCAGTAGGGGCCACGCGTGAGCTGCTGACAAGAGCTCAGCCCCCTCGGAGGAAGCCTGGCACGAGTGGAAAGAGGCCGTTTCGCCAGCAGCAAGAGCGCGCACACGCACACACACCCCGAGCTTCGAAGCGCCTCCTCCTCCCTTTTCACCGCTTCACAACCACGGGGCCCGGGGGAAGGCAGCCGCGGCCGCCCTGGGAAACCCGGAACACGCTTAATGCTCCCGCTGAAGCCCCGCCCCGCCTTCCCCGCAGCCAGGAGCGAAAGGACCGCAACCGCCCCCCCTTAGGACGCCGCCCTCGCCTCCCTGCTCACCTTGAGGCCTGCCATCAGTCGGAAAGGGGTCCGCCCTACCTGCCCCCGGCCCCTTGCCGGCGACGACGGCCCTCCCCGCACGGAGAGTGCGCAAGAGGAAGTCGCTCGCCTCCGTCGAGGTTCGGCACGCTGGCCTGGAAGCCCTCCGCCCCGGCGGCTCCTTGGTCTGCTCCACAAAGGTTGACCCGCCACCGGGATGACAGGCGGCGACTGCGCAATTCTAGGCGAAGGTGGGCTGCCGCCGCGACGCCCCTCTGGCCGCGCGCTTTTACCTGGCCCGACGGCCGCCCTTCGCGGCCGCGCCTCCTCTGCGCGCCTGAGTTGGTAGGCGAGGCTGGCCATGCGCTCGCCCGGAGAAGCTCCTCCTGCCGGCTCGTCACGCGCGCGGCACCGTCCGCCGGCGCTACGCCTGCTTCGTTCGGCAGCCCCCTCTTCCGACGAGGCCAACTGGGGGGCGCCGCCCCCTCTCGCGGCTCGTTCCCCTCCGACGCTCCCGCGCGATCGCCGCGGCAGAGCACGTTCGGTAGCCACCCCCCGGACGGTCCACGCAAAGCGCTAAGGAAGCCAGTCCGCGGCCGTCACGGCGGAAGGATTTCCAGACGCTCGGCTGCTGAGTTGGGCAGCTGCAGCGAATGCGTCGCCGCCTCTGAAGGAAACCGCTGCCAGAAGACGGGGGAGCAGGAGAGGGCGCGGAAGGGGACGGGTCGTAGAAGCAAACCAACCGACGGCTGCGTTGAGGTTCGCAGGATTTCTGGCGATCCTACGCTTGGTGCGCCCGTGTTTCTCTGCTGTGCCCCCCACACGCGCGCGCGCGCGCGCGCCGGTGGTGCTGGGAGCAGTATATGGTCCGGAGATGTATATGTCTAGTCTAAGGAAGAGCCCGACTAGGGGTGATATCCCAATATCTAAGGGGCTGCCACAAAGAAGGGGAGGTCTTATTCTCCCAAGCACCTGAAGGCAGGACAAGAAGCAAGGGATAGAAAGTTGTACCCTAGGAGGAATTTCCTGGCAGTGAGAACAATTAACCAGTGGAGCTTTCCTCCAGAAGTTGTGGATTCTCCATTACTGAAGGTCTTCAGGAAGAGACCGGACTACCCCTTGTCTGAAATGGTCTAGAGCAGCAGTTCCCAACCTTTCCAGTTCCAAAGGCTGATGGGGGAGAAGGGGATGATTTCGTTTGCACTCTTGCCCACTGCTTATGCGGCCTGGTTCCCAACAGGCTGCGGCTGCAGACTGGAGGTTGGGGGCCCCTGGTCCCCTGTTTGAGCAGGAGGCTGCACTAGAACACTTCTAAGGTCCCCTCTAACTCTGGTGTGTTTCTGCTCTCTGCAAATCAGCCTCCATCCATCAGCATACAGATAGGGGGATAAGCACTCCCCAAGAGCAGGCAGAGGGAGGAGGTAATGACCTCACTTACAAGAGTGCCCCCCCCTCAGGACAGGCAGAGGCCTCTGGGCAGCAGAGAACAAAAACCTGGACCTCAGCTATACGCCAAGTAAGGGATTTGAGATTTCTTTTGCTGGGTCTCTGTGACAGAATTGGCCACAACTATCTCCCATGCCCAGAAAGTGCACCATTGCTCTTGGTGCCAGGCTGAAGATTCTTCAAACCCAGGGCAGAAGAGTCTAGAAACTACTATAGAGAAGGGCAGGCCTTGTTCGTGGCCTCCTCAGCTTGGCAGGAATGCCAGTTGCCCTGACCCTCAGGAAAATTGTCAGGCTAGGTTTCCTTTCCTGGTCCTAGTGAAGACAAGAAGAAGGTTGTCTTCATTTCAATGGAGAGAAAAACTGGGCACGCCAAGTAAATGGCGCAGATTTCTGCCAGCCTCACTTGTTTGATGTGCGTGTGAGAAATACTCTTCCTCTTTCTGGTTGGCACTTAATCAAGAAGCATTGTTGTAATGTGGCAGAGTCTGTCGGTGGTGGGACAGATCTTAGGACTTGCAATTAACCACAACAATGGTGGTTAAACTCTTACCTGTTAAAACATTCAACAGAGACCTGGCCAGAGATGGAACCGGGCTCTGGGCTGTTGCTCTCTGAGTGTCTTGATCTGAATTGTTTAGCAACAGCACAGAAAGCCTCAGAGCATGGACACCTCCAAGATTCAAGCACGGACAAGCGATTGGCAGGCAGCTCAGGATCTTTTCTCTGGGTTGATGTCTTCCTGAGCAACTTGCACATGGAGACAGGCCCTGGAGCAAAGCTGGGTTGGCAGCAACACATTCTGTGGCCTGGGAAGCCAAATGCAGGAGGACCTTACAAAGTTCCTAGCAGCTGAATAAATGCCATTTACAATCCTTCTGCCACATGCATTATCTTGCCCCTTCCCACAGCAAGCAGCTCCAACCAGACCTAAATTCCCCCTTCCCCTGCAGGAGCCTGGTTGGGAACCTGTTTCTGAGCAAAGACAAGGCTTAAAATGCATGCAGGCAATTTCACCTATAAAACATCCCAAAGCAATACAATACAATACAATACAATAGCAGAGTTGGAAGGGACCTTGGAGGTCTTCTAGTCCAACCCCCTGCCTAGGCAGGAAACCCTACCCATTTCAGACAAATGGCTATCCAACATCTTCTTAAAGACTTCCAGTGTTGGGGCATTCACAACTTCTGGAGGCAAGCTGTTCCACTGATTGTTCTGTCAGAAAATTTCTCCTCAGTTCTAAGTTGTTTCTCTCGATTAGTTTCCACCCATTGCTTCTTGTTCTGCCCTCAGATGCTTTGGAGAATAGTTTGACTCCCTCTTCTTTGTGGCAACCCCTGAGATATCAGAACACTGCTATCATGTCTGCCCTAGTCCTTCTTTTCATTAAATTAGACATACCCAGTTCCTGCAACCGTTCCTCATGTTTTAGCCTCCAGTCCCCTAATCATCTTCGTTGCTCTTCTCTGCACTCTTTCTAGAGTCTCCACATCTTTTTTACATCGTGGCGACCAAAACTGAATGCAGTATTCCAAGTGAGGCCTTACCAAGGCATTATAAAGTGATATTAACACTTCACATGATCTTGATTCTATCCCTCTGTTTATGCAACCTAGAACTGTGTTGGTCTTTTTGGCAGCTGCTGCACACTGCTGGCTCATATTTAAATGGTTGTCCACTAGGATTCCAAGATCCCTCTCACAGTTACTACTATTGAGCAAGGTACCACCTATACTGTACCTGTGCATTTTATTTTTCTTGCCTAAATGTAGAACCTTACTTTTTTCACCATTGAATTTCATTTTGTTAGATAGTGCCCAATGTTCAAGGTTTGTCAAGATTCTTCTGTATCTTAAGCCTATCTTCTGAAGTGTTGGCTATTCCTGCCATCTTGGTGTCATCTGCAAATTTGATGTGTTACCCATTTATCCCCTCATCCAGATCATTGATGAAGATGTTTAAGAGTACTGGGCTTAAAACAGAACCTTGGGGTACACCACTGCATACCTCCCTCCATGTAGATGCCGTTCCATTGAGGACTACATGTTGAGTGCGGTTAGTCAGACAGTTACGGATCCATCTGGTGGTGATGATGTCTAACCCACATTTTTCTACTTTGTCTAGTAGTAGGTTATGGTCTACTTTATCAAATGCCTTGCTGAAGTCCAAGTAAATTATATCAACGGCATTCCTCTGGTCCACTAATTTTGTCACTTTGTCGAAGAATGCAGTAAGATTAGTCTGGCATGATCTGTTTTTGACAAACCCATGTTGACTTTTGTCTATTACTTTGTTTACTTCTAGGTGTTCGCTAATTCGTTGCTTGATTATCTTTTCCAGAATCTTCCCTGGTATTGAGGTCAGGCTGATAGGTCTATAGTTTCCTGGATCTATTTTTTTCCTTTTTTGAAGATGGGAACCACATCAGCTCTTTTCAAATCCTCTGGCAGTTCCTCGGTGGTCCAGGATCTCTAAAAGATATAGTTCAGTGGTTCTGAGATCTCGTCTGCCAGTTCCTTCAGAACCTCGGGTGTAAGCAGAAACAAATAATTGATTACATTAAAGCAAATGCAATAAGATGTACAATAAGCAATAGTCCTGATCTCCAGGAGCCAACAGATGGGCAAGGGGGTGGCAGGAGATTAGAATTTCACATTCATATCCTAGTTTACAGCTCACCATATAATTTTGGACTTGCCAACCTTATAAACTTGATTTCAAAATCCAGAACTAGAAAAGGTGGGGAAATCAAAAGTAAAATAGACAGTTCATTCAGTTGGTTCGAGTTCCTTGGGCAAATACTCTCCAAAATGGATTGCAAAAAGCAACTCTTCTGGTGTGTTCAAATATGCATTTGTACCACATGGCAAACAAATCAGATAGGATCAAGAAGTCAAGTCACCCTTATCACTTGTATTATCACAACTAGATACAAGGACGTGTTTTTTTTTCCTGAATGCCATCAGTCTGTTAAACAACTAATTCCCCCATCACTGTCATATTATCTACTAAGACTGTATTACTATTATTATTCTCTTCCTTCCTAGTACCTATCACTTCCCACTTATGACTATAACCATGTTGCTTGAATCTTTAAAATTTATATTGTTTTATTTGTTTCCTAGTTTAATTTGATTGCTTATTAGTAACCTATGAGTCTCACTAAATGTTGTGCCTTACGATTCTTGATGAACGTATTCTATTTTATTTTTCTTTATGTACACTGATAGCATATGCAGCAAAGACAAATTCCTTGTGTGCCCAATCACACTTGGCCAATAAAGAATTCTGTTCTGTTCTATAATTTATATCCCATGAATAGAGATGCCCTGGTGATCACCAGACGGGGCTCCTATGGTAAAGAATCCCCAAGCCGGCTGGAATGGGCTTGTGTGCCCAGTCCTGCATCCAAATGCGCCTGATGAAACTGGGGCATCCCCAATCCCCATCCCAGGCCAAGCCCTGTCCACCAGAACTGAAGCCTGAGCATTGTTTGAGGGCACGAGGCTGAGGAATGGGAGAAGGGTACTTCTGATAAAGGTTATCCCTCTGTCCTTTCCTAGGTTCTTAAATGCTTTTCCAAAGAGTTTCCAAAAGTATGCAAAGTATTTTGTAAACCTTCAGTTGCCTTTAGCCTTTAAACGAGATGTGGAAATTGTTCAAAGAAAAAAGATCTTTAAATGGCAACACCCGCACTGGTTCATTAAAGACATGAACCGCATTATTTTCTATGATTTCACACGACTTCTCATAGCTGCCCACACACATTTGTTCAAACCACACTCCAGATGGCAATCAAAGAAAGTGAGTTGCATTTTCTCAGGCTCCAAACTCTGCCATGTGGGGGCTGGAGAAGCCACAGAAGAGCAGATTTGAGCAGGATGCTTCCAGACAGATGGCGCCTGATACATGCTGCTTTAAAGGAATTCTGCAGCTGCTTTGTCTTCTCTTTTTAATGAAAGGGGGAAAATGTGTGAGAGGATTACAAATGTAAAATTTCCATGAATTGGATTATTCTACAAAGTTCTTCTGAGAGCATCATGAAGCGAAAAAGAAGCATCAAAAGTCTTGCCAGCTTGGAGGAAGGAGCTGCTCAAAGTGAGAAGATAGGACATCAATGCTATATCTCTGCATTGAAACTATCCTGAAGTGGGTGTCACTGAACCACAGCTTCCCCTACTTCCAGGTGCAAGGCGGTTGCATGTTTTACCAGGAAACTGAAGGCCCCAGTGAAACCCTCGTGGAATTCAGTGCTAGGAAGAGCAGAAATGATGCCAGTGTCTTGCCATGCAGAGCGTTAATGGGGAGGATTTGGCTTGAGGGGTCATGGTCTGCATTGCTTAGATGATAAAAGTGTTCATCACGAGATGAACTGTATCCTGCAAAAACTTTTCAAAAGGTATTTGGCCAAAACATGAAAAACTTGATGAGGAGGCATATAAACATATCTCTCTGGTTGTGTGCTTAATTTTAGGCACAATATTACTTAAAAAGAGCAATTGAATTTTAATAAACTGGAGGACTAAATCAAGCCCACAAGAAAGTAGGGAGGGAAAGGATCACAAGAAGAAAGGGACAATCAAAGAACATTCCAGTACAGGCTAGGAACGAACCTCACATTAAAGCCCACTCAACACTAAAAACAATTTGAATTGGACAATCTAAATGATCTGCTAAAACCTTAAATTTTAAACTAGACAATTTGAACTATAGAACTTTAAATCATTAAACTAGGCATTCTTTAAATGTTAGAACCTTAAACTCTTAGCTAGACTTATGTTCCCCAAATTTTAAATAATCTGTTAGAATATCTGTATTCCAAATTGGACAATTTTCCCTTTTAAAAAATCTGTGGTTAACCCCTCTACACTTTCACTCTCAATTTTTTTTTAAAATCTACTCATGGAAGGAGGAACTGATACTATTGTGATCTGCAGAACATGTTCCATGTATATACTTATGCCCATAGAATACCTAAACTACATATGTACCAAATGTAAATTAATCAAGTTACTAGGAAAAAAAGTAAAGGGTCCAGAGGAAACTCTAACCACTCTGAATCTCGACCTACAAAATGAGAAACCCCAACCTTGCAAAAAGACTATGCCCTCATTGAACATAATAAGGACCAAACAATTTCTAAAAGAGTTGACCCTTTAGAGGAAGAAGAAAGATGGAAACATGTCACACATAGAAAAAAACGCAAACTAGTGCAAAACCCTTGTCTAAACCAACCCACTCTGATGCAGCCCCATTGGTGCTGAGCAATCGATATCATGGACTCTTACTAGAAGAAAACAGGCAGACACATAGAAGAGAAGCACCATGTCCCTAAAAAAGTAGCACCATCAAATGCTACTGTGATAGACGGAAAAACACCCCAGACCTCCCTAGGAAAAAAAAGGTGAGTGTTGGGGATAGGGGATTCAATTCTCAGGGGAACTGAACCTGCTGTCTGTAGACCAGACAGTCAATCCTGGAGCTAAGATCAAAGATGTGGCTGAGAAGCTAACCAAAATAATAAAACCCACAGACTACTACCCCTTTCTACTACTACATGTAGGGACGAATGACACAAAAAAGGACTTGAAAACAATATTGAGTGACCATGAGCAGCTAGACAAGAAAAGCAAGGACTTAGGTGCACAAGTAGTTTTTTCATCTGTACTGCCAATGAAAGGACAACATCTGGTAAGAGAACAAAGTATACTAGAAGTGAACCACTGGCTAAAGGGTTGATGTCGCCAAAATATTTTGGATTCCTGGACCATGGTCTGTACTACCTCCAAGATGGGCTTTTGGCAAGGGATGGGTTGCACCTCACAAAGACTGGGAAGAATGTTTTCAGAAAACAACTGGCTCACCTTATCAGGAGGGCTTTAAACTAAAATTGAGGGGGGAGGGTGACTAATCCTTAGGATCTCCAGGACCGAATTCCAAGCAAAAAACCCTAGAAAGCAAGGCAAATATCAATTACCCTGATATCAATTGGAAAACTAATTCTGCACCAAGTGAGAAATCAAATAGGTTCCTAACCAACCTAGCTGAAAACCTTGTTGTCCAAAAGGTAGAGGAGCCATACTGGACTTAATTCTTATAAACAGAGAAGAAGTGCTAGAGGGAGTTGAAACTGCAGGAACCTTGGGTGAGAGTGACCATATCATACTAGAATTTGACATAATGCGAACGCAAGCAATAGAACATGATACCAGAGTCTTAGATACCAGAGTCTTTTAACGGAGTCTTTTAATAAACTCAGAGAGAACTTGGGAAATTCTGAAAAATATGATCATAAAAGCCCAGATCAGCACAAAACTGCTGAGAAAGAAAAACAAGAAATCAAAGAAGAAACCAGCATGGCTGCACAAAGATCTCTCTGACAAATTGAAAGACAAAAAGGGCAAAAAATGGAAAGAGGGACACATAACTAAAGCAGCATATCAGCAGATAGCCAGAATCTGCAAAGACAAAGTCAGGAAAGCAAAGGCTCAGAATGAACAAAGACTCGCAACAAAGGTCAAAGATCATTTTAAAACGTTTCTTCCAACATATAAAAAAAACAAGAAAACAATGAAGGAAACAGTCGGTCCACTAAAGAGTGAAGACATTACATTGCTCATCATGCAAAAAGAAACTATAGTCCAACATAAACATACCAGAAACAAAACTCTAAAAAACAGACTGGAAATAAAAAGCTAAAATAAGCAAAAAAACAGTGAGAGAACACCTGTCCTATCTTGATAAATACAAATCACCAGGACCTGACAGATTACATCTCAGAGTTCTAAATGAGCTGGCCGATGTCATCTCAGAACCACTGCACCACATCTTTCAAAAATCCTGGAACACCAGGGAACTACCAGAGGACTGGAAAAGAGCTGATGTGGTTCCCATCTTCAAAAAAAAAAAAAAAAAAAAGGGAGGGGGAAACAGACCCAGGAAACTACAGACCAATCAGCCTAACATCAATACCCAGGAAGATACTGGAAAAGATAATAAAAAGGAGATCTGCCAACACCTAGAAACGAGTAAAGTAATAACTAGCAGCCAGCATGGGTTTGTTAAAAACAGATCATGCCAAACCAATCTTATTTCATTCTTCAACATGGTGACTAAATTAGTAGACCAGCGAAATACTGTGGACATAATATACTTAGACTTCAACAAGTATGCAACATAGTAGACCACAACCTACTTCTTCGTAAGCTAGAAAAAAGTGGGATAGACAGCTTCACCACCAGATGGATTTGCAACTGGCTGACAAATTGTACTCAACGAGTAGTCCTTAATGGGTCTAAGTCTGCATGGAGAGAAGTAAGCAGTGGGTACCACAAGATTCCGTCTTAGGCCCAGTACTCTTCAATATCTTCATAAACAACTTAAATGAGGGAATAGAAAGGGAACTTACCAAATTTGCAGATGATACTAAGCTGCCAGGAATAGCTAATACCCTAGAAGATAGGCTCAAGAACCAGAAGGATCTTGACAGACTTGAACACTGGGTCCTATCTAACAAAATGAAATTCAATGAAGAGAAGAGTAAAGTCTTAGGTAAGAAAAACCAAAAGTACATATATAAATTGGGTGAAACCAGGCTTAATAGAAGTGATTGTGAGAGGGATCTTGGAGTCTTAGTGGACAACCAGCTGAATATGAGCCACCACCAGCAGTCAAAAAAGCCAATAACAATCCTAAATTGCATTAACAGAGGTATACAATCAAGATCAAGTGAGGTACTAATACCACTCTATAAAGCCCAAGTAAGACCACACCTAGAGTATTGCATCCAGTTTTGGTCACCACACTATAAAAAAGATATTGAGACTCTAGAAAAAGTGCAGAGGAGAGCAACCAGGATGATTAGGGGAGTGGAGACTAAAACATATGAAAAACGGTTACAGGAACTAGGCATGGCTAGTCTGATGAAATGAGGACCAGGGGAGACATAATAGCAGTGTTCCAATATTTTTTCCCATTTTTTTATTTTTAAACATAAAAGACAACATTAAGAAATTTTTCATCCATTACATATAGCATGTCGTTTGGTTACAAGTGTTTTTGCATCCCTATTTTCAATTACATAGACAATCACAGATTTTCCATCTAATATAACCAAAAACCTCACTTTCATTGTACAGCATATATTCAATTATGATTAATATTTTATTCTTTTTTTTCAGTAAACTTAATTCTCTTACATTCTTGATAACAACGTACTTTTATGTAATCATTGTCTCATTTTAAATATTTTTACAGTATAAAAGAATTTACCAAGTGTTTATATTTGTATATCTATCACTATTTTCAACAGGATATCTTTATAGTATGCACTTAGAGTTATACATTATATTACCAATCCTCTATCAAATGTACATAAATTTGTTATTATCTTTGTCCTTCATTTTATAACAAAAGATTCTAAATTATTCATATATATGTCAGTCTTTCATTGAATAATTATTAGTCTATTTAATAACATTATTCTGTTCTCACCTTTCTCCTTCAATTAAAACATTGCATTGTTATTAGTCTATTTAACAACATTATTGTATTCTTACTTTTCTCCTTCAATTAAGACATAAGTAAAACATTTTTCATTTCCAGGTTCTTTTTTCCAGTCACTGATAAAACAAATCCCATATCTTATAAAATTGCTCATCTTAGGCAACAAAAACGGAATGCACAGGTACAGTATAGGTGGTACCGTGCTCAATAGTAGTAACTGTGAGAGGGATCTTGGAGTTCTAGTGGACAACCATTTAAATATGAGCCAGCAGTGTGCAGCAGCTGCCAAAAAAGCCAACACAGTTCTAGGCTGCATCAACAGAGGGATAGAATCAAGATCACGTGAAGTGTTAATACCACTTTATAATGCCTTGGTAAGGCCCACTTGGAATACTGCATTCAGTTCTGGTCGCCACGATGTAAAAAAGATGTGGAGACTCTGGAAAGAGTGCAGAGAAGAGCAACAAAGATGATTAGGGGACTGGAGACTAAAACATATGAAGAACGGTTGCAGGAACTAGGTATGTCTAGCTTAAGAGAAAGAAGGACTAGGGGAGACATGATAGCAGTGTTCCAATATCTCAGGGGTTGCCACAAAGAAGAGGGAGTCAAGCTATTCTCCAAGGCACCTGTGGACAGAACAAGAAGCAATGGATGGAAACTAATCAAGGAGAGAAGCAACTTAGAACTGAGAAGAAACTTCCTGACAGTTAGAACAATTAATCAGTGGAACAGCTTGCCTCCAGAAGTTGTGAATGCCCCAACACTGGAAGTCTTTAAGAAGATGTTGGATAGCATCTGTCTGAAACGGTATAGGGTTTCCTGCCTAGGCAGGGGGTTGGACTAGAAGACCTCCAAGGTCCCTTCCAACTCTACTATTGTATTGTATTGTATTGTATTGTATTGTATTGTATTGTATTGTATTGTATCTTCTTGTTCTCTAATTTCAAATGTCAATTTGCTCATTTCAGCACACGAATAACGTCTTCCTGTTTTGGTATCATTTCACTTTTCCAATTTTTTGCAAATACAATTCTAGCTGCTGTTAAAATGTTTACAATCAAATATTTTAAGTCTTTGTTCTAAATTTCTGGTATGATTCCCAATAGAAAGATCTCTGGTTTAAGGTCTATGTCTTTGTGTATCATTTTCTCCAACCACATGTGGATTTTAGTCCAGTATCTTTTAGCTTCAATACAAGTCCACCACATGTGAGCAGTATTCCAATATTTGAGGCGCTGCCACAGAGATGAGCGGGTAAAGCTATTTTCCAAAGCACCTGAAGGCCAGGCAAGGAATAATGATGGAAACTGACCAAGGAGATTCAACCTAGAAATAAGGAGGAACTTTCTGACAGTGAGAACAATCAGCCAATGGAACAGCACGCCTTCAGAAGTTGTGGGAGCTTCATCACTTGAGTCTTTCAAGAAGAGATTGGACTGCCATGTCAGAAATGGTGTAGGGTCTTCTGTTTGAGGGGGGTTGGACTAAATGACCTATAAGGTCCCTTCCAACTTTGTTAATCTTTAAATATCTGTTAAATTAGGTAATCTGCTTCAGCAAAACTGCCATTGCATCCCCCAACTGCCCCTCCCCATTATCTCCTTTCATACAAGCAAGGCTGGCTGTTACATAGATCAATGGTGCTTTCTGAGTGTAAGGATGAATCCAACTCCTCCAATCACGATATTTCCCTTCTTCTGTGATCAGGATGCCATGTTCCACAAAGCCTTCTTCCTCCCTTACATGGCCACCATCATCTTAACTGATAAGCAAAAGGAGCTTTAGAAACGGGAAATCTTTTATGGTGGAGAAATTCCAGAACTCCTGCTGTATTGACACAATGAAAGCAATCCACTTCCCTCAAGGCTGCTGAGTGGGTGTAAATGTCCGTGTCAAGCCGGCCTCCCTCAACATCCAAGAAAGAAACCACTTAACTCCACTTTGCAGAATTAAGAGTACATTTACTGGTTATGAAAAGATAGCAGCTAAGCAAAGCAAGATCTGAGGCAAAAGCGTGTGAAATCATACATATCAATTTGTGACCAAACCCCCACCCCCTGGTAACCCTCATCCCAGTGTCCAATCTGCAAATCCCTTAGGTGTCATGTGAGTTCCATCTTCAAGGAGCATCATCAGGTTGGTATGCAGGACGGTTGGCCTTCACCGACACCAAGCGCTAATCTCCAGCATGCGCAGTAGACGGTGAGACCAAAACTCCCTTTTTACAATCTCTCCTGTACTTAAACTCCCCCCCCCCAAATACCATTCCCCCCATCCCCATTTCAATGGCAGCCGAAAGCAAATAGCGAAACAGAGGCCGACAGGCTGTCTTTATTCCAATGTCTTGTGTTTAGTTGACCTTCAGCAAAACAATTCAGAATCCTCACAATAGTGGACACTATAGAAGTCCACAGTTGAATGAGTCAAGCAGATGCTGATGGTAACAGCACCTCTAGAGCCTACTTGGTTGCCCTATGAACAAAGCATGCCGCAAACAGTGTGGCCCTCTCCAGAGATGATGAAAGCAATTGTTGGACATGGACAGAAGTCACCCACCTAACCAAGGTGGTCATTCCCAAGACCTTTGCGGCTTTCCTTCTGTCGATCACAAAACCTGGCTTGTCAACACCTGTGATTTCAGGCTTCTAGGTGAGGACCTATGGTGGGTTAGATGCCCTTGTGAGCATTTATGTCAGGAGGGACAGCAAAGATCAACAACCAGGCAACAACTTTTGACCAATGAAATTCTCTGTGGAGGTGTAGATTGAGAGATTGCCCATTTGTCCTCTGGACAGCTGTTCCTAGTGAGACTCTGGGAATTGAGTTTCTCCTGGGATCTGTGAGGTGTTTAGCTAAAATGGGATGGCAGCTGGTCAGATATTTGAGCTAAAATTGAGTCATGTAATTGATGATTTCCAAATGTTGTTTTTAATCCTTTTCACCCAATTTTAGCGATTTCTACTCTTGTTCTTCCATTTGATTTTTAATAAATCCATCATCAAATTCTTTTTTCCATCCATTAATTTTTATTATAGTTCTGAGTTTCTTGTAGATCTTTCTAAACTGGATTGTTTCCTTTTTGTTTGGTTTTCTATTTTCTGAATTTCTATTGCCATTTGAACATTGGTATAGTTGATTTTATTAACTTTATTATTAAAACATCCTCATAATCCCAGCTTAAAATTAGCATATTTTATTTTAGCAGAATGGTTAAAAATGTGCTGGTTAATGACGGCAATAAAATAAGTAATGCCTGACAATTAGAGAGTATGCCCACATCAGTTCAAGGCTTTCGCAGCAATGTCAGGCGTGTCCCACAGGGACTCGTTCATCTTGATGGGGTCAAATGTCTGTTGGGGAGCAGCCGGCCTCGCCTTCTTCTGGGCTCATATCCACGGAGCCACAGCCACTTCCAGGGAGCGATCCAACGATGAGAATCAGCTCAGGGTCCTTTCACAGGGGCCCCTGATGCTGCTTCTGATGCTTCAAGATTTCTGTGGGTGTGAGGTGCAGGCTGTCCTGGCAGACGGCACAGTGGTAGAGCTGCTGCAGGCCAGAGGTGCCAGAGGCAGCCTCCGCCGCACCCCCTCTGGGCCCTGGGGAAGCAGAGAAGGCACAATTAGTGGGACCCCAAGGCTCCAGCTCTGCAGGTAAGACCTTGCCCCTCTCCTTCCCAAATGCCAGGAGACCCCACTGAAAATGCAGCAGCGGAAGCACTTGCCCTTGCGGCCAGGCTCCCTGTCCTGAGGGTCAGGAAACTGGCAAGCCTCTTCATGGGCCACACGCTCCAGAGGTGTGAAGGGCATGTAGAGGCCGCATCGAGGGCATGTCCAGAAGCTGCGCAGGCAGTCACTGTACAGATCTCCCTCCCCCTGCGGGAGTGTAAGGAGACAGTAGTCACAGGGTGGGTGGGCTGCTGCCCCCTCCCACAGCGAGGAACGAGAAACACCCCCCATCCCAGGAGTTCTTCCTTCAACCTGGACTCACTGCCAGACAATTAAATGTCAGGAACTCGCCAATCCTGTAGCCACCTTTCACCTTGTGGGGCACCAGCTGCATCCCCTGGAAGAAGCTGGGCAGCCCTTTAGCCTCCTCAGGCGCTATCTGAGGGCCTCCATACAGGTGCTGCTGCTCCAGCAGGGTCATTCGCCGGAGGCTGTACTGGACCTAAAGGGACAACCAGAGACGCTCAGACTGGAAGCAGAGAGGCCGAGCCCCTCCGCCTGACTAGCAGGGAGGTTCCTCCTCCACTCCTTAATCCAGCAGCCACAACCTCTCTCCAGACAGCAGCCTACCAGGTTTGGCCAGCCTCCACCTGCCTCCATATGACATAGCCACGCACCTCCATCTTCAGGAAGCTCAACAGTTCGTGTGTGAGTTGGCACACCTCCGAGGCACTGGGTGGTGCCTCTGTCTCTTCCTCCTCCCCAGCCTGGCCTGCCAATCTTTGCAGACACCTGTCTAACACTTTGTCCCAAGAGGCCCGGAGGCGTAGGGCAATGCCGAGCACCCGCACGGCCGTCTCTGCCATGGGGACTTGGAGCTCAAGCCAGGAGTCAGCCACAATGCGTGTGCAGTCAGCATTGGTATCGAGAGAGCGAGCCAAAAGCAGTAACACCTGAGGAAAAGAGCAACTGTTTCAGGAAGGAGAGAACTGAAGGGGCAGAGCAAGACACAGAGCCTGCCAGAGCCCACTCACCTGCAGTGCCGGCAGGCGGAGACAGTTCACCAGGTAGGGCTTGTGGGTCTCCAGCAATGAGACGAAGAACAGGACTTGGGGGTGGCTGGTCATCCTCTCCTTAGCATCTGTAGGCAGGAAGGCCACTCCCTCAGGTTCCTCTGAAAGCCTCTCCCCGTCCTTCTTAAACTCTGGGAAAATCTCATTCCCGCCCTTGATGGCCCTCCAGCTGAACAAGCCATGAAGGGAGAGGACAGCCTGGTTGCGGATTCGTGCAACGCCCACTTCTTGGCTGCTTCAGGGCAGCCTTTACAGGACCCAGGGCTGCCAATGCCCTACAGGTGCAGAAGAAAGCCAGACCTAAAAGTCTCTATGCCTTATTTCAATCATGACACGACTAAAAAACAATCAATCAAAGAAGGTGTGGAATGATAAGTACATAATAAATCTTCCACAACAGAAATAGAAGTTGTCATTTGTGAATTGGGTTGACAGGAGTTGCTGGTTCTAAAAAATATTATCCGAGGTTTTCCTGCATTGCAAATCTGGTTGACTTTTTTCTTTCTCTCCCCAGTCTACTCAGGATGCAGCACTCAGCCAACCCATTTCAAGAATCCACTCTGTAATTCAAACCATTGCAGAGGAACGGACCATTACACCTGGCAAGAATGATAGAGAAGCAGCAACGGAAGCTTCAGATGGACAAGGCTCATTCCCACCCCCACCCCCATATTTTTTTTCCAATGAAATTATTTACTCCTTCTGTGAAATAATCCTAGGATGAAAACCTGGGTTTTCCCTTCTCCCCCCACACCGTCATAACTTCATTTCAAAGTCAGGCTGGAACCATGATATCCAGTACAGAAAACCTCCAAGGAATACCGGAAAAACCAGAAAGCCAGAAAGAAGCTCCTGACTCTCTCAGGGGCAGCGGGAGTTGAGATTCTCCTGGGGCCGATGGGCTTCCTCCTTACCTGGGTCCTTGCCAGCCTTGTAGCCCGAATGCAGCAGTTCTGGGTCATCAGCAAACACACTGGTCGGGTGCAGGACAAGGCCAGCTTTTTCTCTCGTGTGGAAGATCTGGAGGGCAGGCAAGGATGGTTTCATTGGTTCTTTCAACTGTTTATATATTGTATTCCTTTGTTTTGTGCTTAACTGCTGCAAGCCACCCAGATCATGTGCAAGATTTAAGATAGGCGGCTATACAGACCGAAGCAATAAATAAAACAAGGGATAAGCAAGTAGGGGTGAGTCACAGCAAGGGACCAATTAGGGGACCATCAACTTCTAGGAAGACCTTCCCCCTGCGACACTGGGCCTGACTCCAACCCCCTTTGACCTTCAGTAGGACAGAGCGGCTAGCAGGGCCAGCAGGGACACCTGCCTGTTCCGAATCCTTGCGGGTCTCGTTGAAAGGGTCGGGGGCAGCCAGCTGAGGATAAAGGCCCCGAGCCAGCACCAGCTGCAGTAGTGCCAGCTGGCCGGTCGAGAGCCCGTGGCCTTCACAGGCAGCTGCCTGCAGCTCCTCCATATCATGCCGCAGCTGAAAATTCACATCCTGCAAGGCGACAATACAACCAGCTGCCTGCAAGTGCAGAAAGGCAGACACAGGCACGCCCCCACTCCCTCTTCCAGCCCTGAGCCCCAGTGATCCCCAAGTGCTTCCAGGGGCCCTCTAGAAAGGCCCCATTCCAGCCTCCCCACGTTGCGAACACCCACTTCTGGGTGAGGCAGGAAGCCTCCCTGTGCTTTCCAAAGTGCCCAACATTCCTTTCAGAGGCCAAGACGCCACTGCCCACCCAAGAAAGAGAGCCTGCCGCTCCCATGGAAGCAGCCACTGAAAAGAGGAGAGAGAAGGTGCCCCATTGTCCTTAGAGAAAGGGCCAATGTTTGGTGGATGTACAAAAAGCTAGAAAATTCTGAATTCAGAGGATTGAAAAACTGGTAAGTTTTTCTTTTGGAGTTTATGGACAAGCCATTGGGCTTGGAACTTTACCCCAAAGGTGCTTTTTCAAAAGGCAACTAGACTTTGTTTTTTCTTTGAAGACATCCTGCTTCTCATCCAAGGAGAAGCAAAACGTCTTCAAAGAAAAACCAGAAAGTCCAGTTGCCTCTTGGAAAAGCACCTTTGGGACAACCGTGACCTGGATGAAAGAGAATCTCCATATCACTTTCTTTTTGTGCATGCAGTGAGATTATTGTGTGCACAGATTCAGCATTAAAAGTAGTCCACAATTTGGGCCGTGACAACCGGCATGTACCCATGACGTGGGGCCACGTGATCATTATTTGTGACCTCCCCAGTCAGAATGCAAGTCAGCTGGCCCTTCCTCTCATTTGCCCCACCTGAATGTCTAGGCAGGAACTGCCCTCCTCCTCTTCCCCAGATGAAAAACTGCGCCCTCCTCCTTCCTGTTGCTGCTCCTCCTCCTGCAGTCGCAACAGCTTCCGTCGGCGTCCACCCCGCTGCTCATGCTCCCGCTTGAGTCTGTGCAGCTCTCGATGTTCCCTCCTCCTCCTCTGTCGAGCGTAGGAGCTGCAAGGCTGAGCAGGAGGGCACAGCAGTCGGTGGTCCTGCAGCAGTTCCTGGCAGAGCAACCGGAAGGAAAAGATAGACCACCCTTGCTCAAGGCTACGGAAGCCCCTTCCAGCCCACCCCCTCTCCTCTCCGCAAAGGGTGTCCTTGCAAGGGAAGACAAAGAACAGCACAACCTCTCCATGTCACCAAGTTCACCACATCACCAGGCGCCCAGCTTCCTCTGCCTAGCGTCCATCCTCACTCCCAGCCCTTCTCAACGGACACCAACCTGAAACTGGCGCCGCAGATTGGCCGCCTCGTAGAGCCGGTGCTCCTCCAGGCCCCGACGCCGGCACCATCGCTGGGATCCTCGGCAATTGGCTGCTTTCTCCTGCCACCCAAACACAAGGGAAGCCTGACTTGCATGGCTCAGTAGGAGAGCAAGGCCCAGCTCTGTCCCCACGCAAGGGGCAGGCGTGCCAACAAGACCTTCCCATCCCCTGGCCCGGAGCAGGAATGGAGCTTGGCTGGAAAGATGCTGCCGCAAATGGGATGTCAGTTGCCAAGCCGAAAGAGCAAAGGGGAAAATGCCAAGAAAAGATCCAGGGAAACCAGAGAAATATTCCGGCACAAGGGCCCTGGGCTGGGAAAGGACCCCGCAAGGAGATCCTCCCACTTGGCGCTCCTCTGACTCTCGAGGAAGATGTCGCCCAGGAAGGGAAGGACTGGCAAGTCGAGCTCTTCACACTGCACCTGTGGCCCTTCCAGTGCCCTGCCTACCTGGACCCAGGCATTGAAGATATTCAGAAGGGTCAGGGGGTCTCCCAGTGGGCTCCCCAGGCTTCGACGGGCTGCCAGGCACTCCAGGTCCCTGTGCCCCCCACCCTTGTGCAGGAAGGGAGAGGGCACGCTGAGGACAGCAGCAATGGTGAGCGTCGGGGCAGCCAGGTCCAGGAGCGTCCCCAACACCAGCATCTTCCCTGCAGAGGGAGACAGCGCGTGAGGCAGCAGGCAGTGCCCATCCAGGCAGCCCCTCCTCCCTGCCACAAAAGGCCCCACCCACACTTCCCAGCGAAGTTCAGACCAATGCCCACCCCACGGAACTCAAGCTGAGCCCTGCATGGAGCTGTCAGTTCCAGGAAGACACCAGGCAGATGATGAGATGACAAGGAGTCTGAAAGCAGCCCAGCAAACTGCACCCAAGAGGAGAGAGAAGCCTTGATCCTCAGGGGTACCAGCTGCACCCATCACTCACCAATCACCACATCCACTGGCAGCTGAGCCAGGAGAGTCCCAATAGGCGTTAGGGCCTCTGCTGAGTCCAGGGCACCCTGATGCTTTAGGTAGCCCAGGGCGGCCTCCAGGCTGGCCCGAGGGGGCGGCTCCAGGAAAGGGAACGCTCGGGGATCGCCTAAGCCCATGCTCTTCATCTGGGAACAGAATGCGGGAGGCTTCATTTTAACAAGCAGGTCAGGGATGGCCCCTAAACAGCCAGGCTCTCCTACTCGTTGGGTCCAATTCCTCTCTGCTACTCCCCTGAAGGACGGGAGGAGTTCGTTCTTTTTTTAAAATCATTTTTTAAATTTATTTTTAATTTTCAAAACAAGCACAACTCATCCTTCTTTACATACTGTAGAAAGTGTATCAGTTGGTTACAAAAAGACTTTCGTGCATCTGGAGGAGTTCTTTCTCAAGACCATGGGAGGACGACTAAATCCAGAGGTTTGTTCAGGGTTGACCTAGGAAGACCCAGAGAGGCCACAGGCCTCTGGAAGACGTTTCTGTGCCCAGAACTAGGCCAACTGGCCTCGGATCTCCAGAGCCCAGGCAGGAAACAACTTTTCTCGTCATCTACTGCCTGTCCACCCACCTCCCCATGCTGGGAGTGGAACATGGAGCTTCCCACAAAGCAGGTTTCCACCCTGAACAAGGGGGAGATGGTGGTGGCTCTTCTCAGAAGACCTCCATGAAGGAAGCCCTTCCCCAGCTGCCGGGCAGCCGGGCATCAGCCAGCACTCTGCATCTGGAGGCCAAAACCTCCCTGAGCGTTCACAGACCACACAGCCTGCAGCCCTTCCCTTTGTGCAGTTACTGGGCCATCTGAGGCATCCGGAGGGGGCAGCGGTCTTTCCCGTGACCCACCCCCAACACGCAGCCTTGAATCACAGTTGTCATGGAGCAAGCCTACCTGTAAAATCAGAGCATCCAGTGCCACCCGCTGGATCTCTGGCACTGGGTAGGGGGCAAAATTGTCATAGTCCGATTCAGCATAGAGGCGGTAGCAGACCCCGGGCCCAGTGCGGCCTGCCCGGCCCTTGCGTTGCTCAGCACTGGCTCGGCTGATCCAGAACTCCTGGAGGCGATGCAGTTTGGCCTTGGAGTCATAGCTCAGCTCTTTCACCTTTCCTGAAAAGAAGAGGGGGGGATGACAGACAACGAGGAAGAGAGAAACAAAAAACTTTGGAAGGAGATATATCAAAGTAGGTATCCCAAGAAGTTTGTAAGCTGTAATCAGTAGGCTGATGCAATGAGGCTGATTCCTTGCAGCTCTGGTATAACCTTTTTAAGACCCTGATGGGAGATCCGCACAAGTCTATATATAGGTGGTCATTAAAGGGTGTTTCTCTCTCTCTCTCTCTCATCGTGTACTCGTTTTCCCTCGTGTCCGAGCTGAATGGTAAGGGAATTTATTTATTCATTATTTTATTTATTTATTTATTGGACTTGTTAGCCGCTCCCTCTCCACGAAGGGACTCGGGGCGGCGTACAATAAATACATAAATTATCTCCACGTATACAGTATTTATGTATATAAACCACTGTTAATTCTCTGTGTGCTGTGTTTTGCTCTTGGGTTTATCTCATACTAATCACACTGCCAAAACTCTGACACAGTGGAGTAACCCAAGGCTCTGTTTTAGGCCCAGGACTCTTCAACATCTTCATCAATGATTTGGATGAGGGAATAAATGGGGAACTCATCAAATTTGCACATGACACCAAGCTGGCAGGAATAGCCAACACTCCAGAAGATAGGCTTAAGATACAGAAGGATCTTGACAAACCTTGAACATTGGGCACTATCTAACAAAATGAAATTCAATGGTGAAAAAAGCAAGGTTCTACATTTAGGCAAGAAAAACAAAATGCATAGGTACCGTATAGGTGGTACCTTGCTCAATAGTAGTAACTGTGAGAGGGACCTTCGAGTCCTAGTGGACAACCATTTAAATATGTGCAGCAGCTGCCAAAAAAGCCAACACAGTTCTAGGCTGCATCAACAGAGGGATAGAATCAAGATCACGTGAAGGGTTAATGCCACTTTATAAGGCCTTGGTAAGGCCTCACGTGGAATACTGCATCCAGTTTTGGTCGCCACGATGTAAAAAAGATGTGGAGACTCTAGAAAGAGTGCAGAGAAGCGCAACAAAGATGATTAGGGGAGTGGAGGCTAAAACATATAAAGAACGGTTGTAGGAACGGGGTATGCCTAGTTTAATGAAAAGAAGGACTAGGGGAGACATGATAGCAGTGTTCCAATAGGGGCTGCCACAAAGAAGAGGGAGTCAAGCTATTCTCCAAAGCACCTGAGGGTAGGGCAAGCAGCAATGGGTAGAAACCAGTGGTGGGTTCCTAACTGCTTTACTACCGGTTCGCTGAGAGAGGGTGTTTTGCGCCCTCTTTATCTTGGACCAGTTTGTGCCATTCCAAGGAAAGGAAAGAGAGAATTGCACAAAACAGCCCAGACTGATTAATCCCGACTCCATTCGGGGGGGGGGGGGGATGTCCGTCCCCACAGTGTAACATTATGGAGATGACCTGGAAGGGAACATCCAGAAGCTCTACAAAAGCAACAAGGGCAGAAACATGGTCTGAGTCCTGAGAAAGGAGAAATAACACATATGAACCCCGTGTACCAAATCAGATCACTACGCCCCAGGACACCAGGAAGGCTCTCCGGTGGGAGTCTGTTTGGGGCAGGTTTCCCCCATCGGCCAAACCCAGAGGGGCAGGGGCAGGAAGAACTCTCACCTGCATCCACAACAAACCGGACCCCATCGATGGTCACGGAAGTCTCGGCAATGTTGGTGGAAATGATGCACTTCCGAACTCCAGGTGGAGCAAGGTCAAAGACCTGAAAAGGAAGGACAGCGGTCATTAAGAGATTCTGGTGCATGTGTGTGTGTGGGTGTTTTTTAAGTAAATTGCATCGCAGAGAAAGGTAACGAAAACTGCAACAGAAACCTGGAAATCTATCATTAGCTGCCACCCCCCAAAAAACTCTGACTCTACATTTGTGAATGGCTTAGAGAGTGCCATGAAGCACTAAGGGGCGGTATGTCAGTCAAAGTGTTGTTGCTAAGATTTCTCCTCTTTCGATGAAAAAAAAAATACAAGGATGTCAAGACCGCAACAAGCTGAAAGAGACCCAAAATTCCAGCCACACCCTATCTGGTGACATCACCACACTGGATTTAATTGGCCACTGCTCTTCATAACAAGACCTTCCCACCATTGAAAGCGGGAGGAGGCAGTTTGTCTTCTCCAGCCCTGCTCAGCTCACCTTGTCCTGCTCAGTCACAGAGAGGGTGCTGTGCAGAGGAAGGACCACCCAGCGCTTGGTGAAGGACGCGTAAGACTGTGCAGCCTCCACCACCGCCCCAATCTCAGCCACCCCACTGAGGAAGATGAGCAGGTCTCCCCTCTCCTCTGGCGGGTACTTGTAGTCGATGGCCTGAAGCACCCGTAGGAAGGGCTGCACGCCCAGTCGCTCCCTGCGCCCACGGCTGCTTTCCTCAGGGCGGATGGGTTCATAGATGACCTGCATGGAACAGGAGGTCACGTTAGCCCACCTGGTCTTCCTTCAAACCACAATTGTAAGCCTATTATTTATTGATGTATGAAATCCGCATGCTACAAAAGATGGCAAATCTTTGGAACAACAAACAAACCCACACTTCCCAGAAGGGGCTTCGGCCATCCTTGCCAAAGGCCCTCCAGAACACCAGCAGGCCAGGCCTTCCATTTCTCGGGAGAATGTTGTTCCAAAAGGCAGACCTGCTCTGGACCAGTTTCTGGGAGTTCTTCAAGGGCAGCCCCAGGTACAGTGAATTGCAGTAGCCAAGCCACAAGGAGACTAGCGCCTGCGTGACTGGCTGCAGGGCCTTCTAATCTGAGAAAGAGCACAATGGGCACCTCAGCTGAGTTGTGCAAAAGCCTTCACGGCTGCTCTGTGAGCAGGAACTGAGAATCCAGGAACATCCCCCGATTGTGCACCCATTTGAATGGGGACATGTCACCCCACATCCATAGAACACCCCCAGATCTGGGTGACCCAAACACACGCAGCCACTCAGGCCTGGTGGGTTTGGGGGCAGCTTCTCCCCAGCCAAACCAGCACAGCCTCTAGGCACAGGGCAGCCGGACTGGGGTCGAAAGATGTAATATCAGCACATGGATGATACCAAATCCCAACCCAGTAGTTCTGTGTAAATGTTGACTAGGTGGAGGGAGCAAATACAGCCCCCAAGACTGCAAAATGGGCCTAGGGGTCCTTACTTCAACACAATCAGCATGGAGCAGCCCAGGAGGACACCCGTGTGGAAAGCCACCCGAGATCAAGAAGCACAGCGCTGGATGTTTGCCAGCCAACACCAACCTTTTGGAAGGCTCCCTAAAACCAAGGTCCCTCCTCATTCTATGCCCTGGTTGGAAGGATCCCAGGGCAGAAGCCCACCACTGCAGAGGCAGCCTTGGGACGGGCTCCCCTCTCCTCCACCCCAATGTTCTTCCCGCATCCTCACCGTGATGGGAAAGAGGCGCCCAGGAACCTGGATGACAGGAGGCTCCCCAAAATAGTCCGCGAAGAGCCGGATGTTGATGGTGGCCGACATGAGCACCAGCTTGAGATCAGGCCGGGAAGGCAGAAGACGGCGCAGGACGCCCAGCAGGAAGTCGCCGTGCAGGTGCCGCTCATGGACCTCATCCACGATCAGCACCCGGTAGGCGGGCAGCGTGGGCTCCCGCTGGGCCTGGCGCAGTAGCAGCCCTTCGGTCAGGAAGACGATGTGCGTGGCCGGCGAGCGGGCGCTTTCGAAGCGGATCTGGTAGCCCACCTGCGCGGGGAAAGGAGAGCGGTTGCTCCGGGCCTCGCACGGCGCCCCGCCGCTCGCCCCGCCCGCCCCCCGCGGGGCTCACCTGCTCCCCGAAGCGGCCCAGGCTCTCGCGGGCCACGCGCTGGGCCAGTGCCACGCAGGCCAGGCGCCGCGGCTGGGTGCAGGCCACGTGGGCGTAGCCGGCAGCCAGCAGGAACTGGGGCACCTGGGTGGACTTGCCGCAGCCCGTGTCCCCGGCCACCAACACCACCGGGCTGCCTGCCAGGGCGGCCAGCAGCGACTCACGCGAGCGGGCGATGGGCAGGGCGGCGCGCTCCTGCTGCAGCCGCGCCAGCCGGGCCAAGCTCCGCCGCTGCGCGAAGTCCAGGAAACGGAGCAGCGCCAGGCCGAAGCGGCGCGCCAGCGACGGAGGCACGCCAGGCGCCTCTCGCCGGGGCAGCCGCAGGTTCAGGCGGCACCTGGGATCGTAGGCCGGCCGGTCCCCCGCGCCGGAGCCCCGCCGCTCGCAGAAGCTCCGCAGGCGCCGGAAGAAAGCCCAGAAGTCCTCGAGCTCCTGGCCGCCGCAGCCCGGCGGGAAGTAGGCGGCCTCCAGGCGGGCCCGGGTGGCGGGGCAGTCCCACCCGTCCGCCGCCATTCCGGTCCTTCCCTCGACTGCCCGGCGGGCGCTGCAGGCGCTGGGGCAAAAAGCCTGGGAAGCTGCGAGGGGGGGTGGAGAAAGAGAGGCCCCTCCTCCAAGCTCGGCTAGGTGAGCCGAGAGCTCGGAGCTTTGATCCTTTGTGGGAAGTTTGTGCGCATGAGCGCCTGGGTTGCCCTGACTGGTGGGTTGAATGGACGGATCTTACAATAATACAATACAATAGTAGAGTTGGAAGAGACGTTGGAGGTCTTCTAGTCCAACCCCCTGCCTAAGCAGGAAACCCTATACCGTTTCAGACAGATGGCTATCCAACATCTTAAAGACTTCCAGTGTTGGGGCATTCACAACTTCTGGAGGCAACTTCTGTTCCACTGATTAATTGTTCTAACTGTCAGGAAATTTCTCCTCAGTTCTAAGTTGGTCTTCTTCATCAGCGAGGTGAGTTGGGACGTGGGATGTACCCTGTCTTCATTTTCGTTTTTGAAATTTACCATTTTTTCAAATATCTCCCCTTCGTGGATTACTGCTGTGGTGGCAAAGGGGCTTGTTTAGCTCAATGAAGCTGTGAGCTCTGACGTGCAGGGCTACCCAAGACGGACAGGTCGTAGCAGAGAGCTCTAACAAAAACGGGATCCACTGGAGAAGGAATGGGACAACCGCTCCAGTACATTTGCCATGAAAACTCCATGGACGACACCAAAAGGCAAAAACGGCATCCATGGGATTGCGATGGGTCAGACACAACTTTGCAACTAACAACAACAAATAACTCAAGGAAGCGAAAATCTCCAACACCACTTCCTATTATCTCTATAACAACAACCCTGTGAGGTGGATTGGGCTGATTGAGAGGGACTGGCCCAAAATCACCCAAGATGGCTTTCATGCCTAAGGCAGGACTTGAACTCAAGGTCTCCTGCTTTCTAGCCTAGTGCGATAACCATTAGACCACACTGGCTCTCTATTCTGGTTTATTACGGGGTATTTTTTCTTCCTGAAGAGTATTCTCATATACGATAGCTTTTTATCTACTACATAGCTGGATTGTTGCTCTGAAAGTGCTTGATCGGTGCCGCATGCTTTGCAATAAAACTGGATCTGTAGTTTGCTATTACTTTCTCTGCTCAAACGAATATCCAGGAAGGTGAGTCTGTTCTTTTCTCTTCTCTTCTGAATTTAATTCCATGAAAGGAATCAAATTAGGGAAAAGTAGAACCCTAATGGTGGTGCAGCAAATGGATTGACTTTTAATTGGTATCAGCAATGTAGTCTGCTCAGAAATGAAGTGCTATATAAGTTGCAATAAATGAAAGTTTAGTATATCAGAAATATTTCCTAATTTTTATATTTACACACAGACAAACATACTGAAGCAGTACATGAAAGTTTAGGTAGATTTCTCTCCACTTATTTACTTTTTATCAGTGATTAAGGGGGAAGCGGTGGTCAGGAGAATCAGCGACAATTACTGGATTTTAGGCAGTTGGTCCCACTGCATAGCAAAACTAGTACAGAATGGCCAGAGAGAGCTGCTATAAATATGTTTCCAGCCAGAGGGGAGCAGCTGCACAGCTACAGGCACAGTGGCCTTGCTCAGGAAGGGTTTACACAGTTGTGTTAGTGCTCTGATCCTCCGTGGTGGTGCAGGGCTGAGCGGCTTCTCTGGCCTGGGAGGGGGTTGTTGACGCTTCCTCATTCAGGACGTTGCGCAACACGGCACTCAGCGAGCGCCAGATTCTAGCCTTGAAGTCTTGGCCTGCAATGACATAGATGACGGGGTTGATGCAGCTGTTGATGCTGGCGAGAGCCACTGTCAGAGGGTCCAGCTGGTTCAGGGAACGGAAGAGGGGGCTCCTCTGAGTCTTACTGGCCAGAATCAGGCCAATCATATGATAAGGAGCCCAGCAGGCAAAAAAGCTCACCACCACCACCAGGACCATTTTCAGGGTCCTCTTGGAGCGCATGAAGCGAATGCTGCGCACACGTAGAGCCAGCAGCCCGTAGAAAAGGCCGAGGGCTACCGAAGGGACCAGGAAGCCAGTGAGGAAGCGTGTTACTGCCACAGAGACCTCAGCAGTTTGGTGATTTACACCAAAGAGGCCATAGTCGACCACACAGAGCGTCAGGTCATGATATTCGTAGTATTGTGTTCTTCTGGTCACGAAGGAGGGCAGAGTGAGGAAGATGGCAAAACCCCAGGCCACGCCACACAGTTTCCAGGCTAAGCGGGTTGAACGGTGATTCTGGCACCAGATGGGCTTCACCACAAGGGCGCACCGATCCATGCTTATCAGGGCCAGCAGCAGAATGCTGGCAAACATGTTGAGGATGACGATAGACGGCAAGAACTTGCAGGCAAAATGCCCCAGCACCCAATGATTCTCGGAGCCAAGGGCCACAGCCAGAACAGGCAGAGACAGGCAGCAGAGGAAGTCTGCCACCGAGAGGTTAAGGAACCAGACTGAGCTCACTGTACGCTGCATCTGGAATCCCACCACCCAAATGACGGCCCCATTGCCCAGTGTGCCCACTAGAAACACCAGGGCATAGAGCACAATGGCCACCAAGACGATGGGACTCAGGCTGCTCTTCTCTATGCTGAGAGGTACCTCTGTGAAGTTTAAATAATCGTAGTCAGAAATTTTAGGAAGACCTTCTTCTGTAGGAAAATCCATCTCCAAGTGGTGGGGAGTTCTGTAAAGAGACAAGAAAGAGAGGAGGTGGGTGTTGCCCCCCAAGAGAGGGAGACCAACTTCATCTGTTTCAGGAAAAGGCAATTGCTTTTTAAACCCAGTTTGGACCTCTATATTATGGTGAGCTCTCAGTTGTTGGTAAACCATTCTAAGAAGATCTAAAATGGTTATAAAAAGTCAGTAAATTGTAATGGGGAAGATTAGAAATCAAACTGATGGGGAAAAACATGCTCAAAACATGTCATGGTTGGAAAAAAAGCTCAAGCAGCTGAAATAAGGTACAATTAAAGTAAAATGTATGGTTTTAAAAAGCGTGGACTAGTTTGAGAAGAAGTCAGGGACACAACAAGAGGCAGAGTCTGCATATGTAATATTTAGAAATCGTGGCTGAATATGAAGGTAAATATTTTAATCCCACAAACGCAGGGTTCACATAACATGCTAAATCTAAATCCGCAAAGTAGAATTGAAGGGTTCCTAGAAGCTGTAACATACAAGCAAAGACACTGAATTATGGTCTGTAGAATATCCTGGCCCCTCAAAGGCTGCTGCCCTCCCACAAATAGCTGGATTGCCCATGTTCAACTGAATCTTGACCTCATCAAGTGCAGGCCCAACTATTTCAAAAAACTGCCACTACATGTTCCACAAACAACATTCCACTCATTAACAAACTGTTTACGGGTCAGAAGATCTGTATGGTAGAACAAATTCAGAACTCTACAAGAATTTCAGGCAAAATATAGCACTTTCCCTCTTCTTTCCACTTTGGTTTTTAATTGCCTTTTAATTTGCATCCTTTTAGGTTTTGAATGACTACAGTGCTGCTGCCTAATTTGTATGTGGTTTTCATTCAGCATTTTATTTGATTTTATTCTCTCTATATATATATGTTACGGTGAAAGACCGAAATCTGGTGAATGTCGACATTCACCGGTGAAAGACCGAATATTTCATTACATCGTTTTACATTCGGACCTTCACCGGTGAATGTCGACATTCACATAGTCGCTTGGTATATGTCCGAAAATACCCTTATCCTCTCGACACCCTTACCCTAATCCCCTTACCCTAATACCTCGGCTCCTCGCTTCCTTTTAAGCGTCTTCTATTCGCGGAGTTTTTTTTTTTTAAACCTGCGATCCTTAAGAAGACGCTTAAAAGGAAGCGAGGAGCCGAGGTATTAGGGTAAGGGTGTCGAGAGGATAAGGGTAATCCTCTCGACACCCTTACCCTAATCCTCTAACCCTAATACCTCGGCTCCTCGCTTCCTTTTAAGCGTCTTCTTAAGGATCGCAGGTTTTTAAAAAAAAAACTCCGCGAATAGAAGATGCTTAAAAGGAAGCGAGGAGCCGAGGTATTAGGGTAAGGGGATTAGGGTAAGGGTGTCGAGAGGATAAGGGTATTTTCGGACATATACCAAGCGACTATGTGAATGTCGACATTCACCGGTGAAGGTCCGAATGTAAAACGATGTAATGAAATATTCGGTCTTTCACCGGTGAATGTCGACATTCACCAGATTTCGGTCTTTCACCGTAACATATATTTATTTCAATTGCAGATTTTAGTGCATTTCATTGTAAATAGCCCAGAGAGTTTCAGCTATTGGAGAGCTTTTAAATATTAATAAACAAACAAACTTTGGCAAATTGCTCTTTCTACCATCTTTACCAAGGCCCACCGAAATGACAGCCTTAGTTGACAGCAGTTCTCCTTCTGAGTAAATCTGTCACCTCCACTTCGAGCTAACTTTGTGCTGTGAATATCTTGCCTATTTTGTCTGGTGTTTTCTCATTGCTTATTTTTCATGTTTTTATTTTCTCTGTCATTTAAAACTCAGAATCTTTTTTTTTTTTTTAGCATTTAGTGGAATTCTAAGAAAAAGGATATCCAACTTTAAATCTTCAAATGCAAATGGCTTCAGACAGCTTAATTTGGTATGTAGGATCTACCAGTAGTGTCTTTCAAAAGTTCTGCGGTCATGGATGGGAGAGAAAAACCAGAAAGAATGAGCAAATCTAAAAATATGAATCTGCAGATTTCCCCCACCCCCCCACCCCACGCACATACATTGCCTAATCTGACAGCAAGTGGTAAAGCAAATGGATGCTGTTCTTCAGTGGTGTCTTGCATGTACACAATTGAAGCCCACAAAGATCCCAGACAGACGAGAGTGAGGAGCGGGTCTCCTGAAGATAACTCTCACCCCAGTTTTAAGAGAAGATGTTTGACCCAGTTTTAAAAACTAAACATTACTCATTAAATCTTCTCGATTTCTCTGACCTATAGCCAAATCAGCCATTAGACCAGATGAGATTCCTGGGGTGAGTAGGGGCAGTTCTCCCCACTGCCAGAGCTGTTTTGCTGCCCAGGAAGAAGCCTTGCTGCCCAGGAACGGAGTCAGAAAGAAGACAAAAACTGCACTTACGGTGGAGACGTTGCTGTAGTGCCCCTGCTCATGATGTCTCAAGATGGCAATTTTGCAAGGAGGGGCTTGGACACTCTAAAAGAGGAAGCTAGACTTTATTAAAAAAAAAAGTATTTCCTAACCGGAGGCTCCAAATTAAGTCAAATATTAATAGGATATCCTTGTACAGTGGGGCAAAAAAGTATTTAGTCAGCCACCAATTGTGCAAGTTCTCCCACTTAAAAAGATGAGAGAGGCCTGTAATTGGCATCATAGGTAGACCTCAACTATGAGAGACAAAATGTAAAAAAAAACACCAAACAATCACATTGGCTGATTTGGAAAGAATTTATTTGCAAATTATGGTGGAAAATAAGTATTTGGTCACCTACAAAAAAGCAAGATTTCTGGCTCTCACAGACCTGTACCTTCTTCTTTAAGAGGCTCCTCTGTCCTGCGCTCATTACCTGTATCAATGGCACCTGTTTGAGACCCGTACGGCTTCCAAACACCGGGACATCACTTCGACTTTAAATTTTCTCACAATGTCCAAATTATCTTCTTCTGTATAGCCAAGGTCAGATCTTCCCACTGCTACTTCTCTTATTTTGTCTATTTTAAATGTTCACCAAGCCTGTTGAACCTGGTAGTGCTCTTTTCCCTCCAGTAGATGGCGCTCTGAATTTCTATTCCATATAAGGTAGTCTAATACAGCTGATTTTCAAAATATCCAGGGAGTTTAAAATACACATAAAAATACTATTTTCTCTCCCGCCCCCCACATAAATGTTTTTAGAATGCTTTGGTTTTCCCCAGCTTCCCAAATACACAAATTCTTCTTGAGCTTTTTATTTTATAATCTCAAATTTTCTAATAGCCACTGTTCCAAGCTCCAAAATAACTTTAAAAACATAAATTACCAATGTCCAAAAGATTTCTTTAAGTGAGAATTGGCAGTTATCTCACCCAGTTCCAACACTACATCCAAACACCGCTCCAGCACAATTCTTCAGTTTGGTTGCCCCAGCTTCAAGACAATCATCGGAAAATGGCCACCGCCCCTGCTGCCTATCAGGAGAGCTGCTCCTGTCCTGGTGAGGAAATTACCAATTGCTCGCCATCCACAAAATGCCTCTCTTTTCTTCACTGTCCCTTCAATATGGCTATGGCCCAAAGGGTACTGGCTGCATTTCACAGGGCTCATCAGAGCTCCACTATTTTCCAGTCAGTTTCCACCACAACGTCAACCGGGAGTTTTCACTGAGCATTTTTTTTTACCAATGTTGCAGGTACAAGGATGAAGTGTGGAAGGATGTCACTCCACATATAGTGCAAAGCATTACTAGGAAAGAGAGAACTCCTGCAAGCCCAGCTACCTTCCAGTACACTCGCTCACCCCTTATGGGCCCCCTGAACAGAATTGCTGCACCCCTTGCTACTGCACTAGGCAGCCGATTACCTGTGGATCAGGTATAATTCAAGGGGAGAAGCCAGTATGGACTCCTGGCATGAGGCCATTTACACCACTACATGGCATCTCCTGCTCTGAATCGTTGCTGTACTCATTCTCTCCCGGTGCTCTGCCCAAAGCAGCCTGCGATGCCACATGCTGATCCATCTCTGTTCAGATCTGCTTCAGGTCTGTTTGTTTATTCATGTCAGAAGCATCATAATTAGGATAATATGCGACATAAAATTTAAAATATAGAATACAAGATTAAATTAAGTACAAGTTAAATAGATTCTGCCCAGAAACTAGCAACATTGTGTTTTGTTGCACTGTCGCGAGATCAAGTGTGACCTGATGAAGGCTCAAAAGATAGGTACACAGTACATATGTGTTGTCTGCATGTCACCACAATCTGCAAAGGCAGAACCCACCAGATAGCCGCCCCCTTTGTTCAAAGTGCCTCTGGATCTTGTTGTATCCATGAACAGTCTGTTCAACAATTTCCATCTTTTCCACTTTCGCCAGACCCAGATGTCAGCTCCATCACATGTTGGTTCTTTGTACCTTTCCATCCATCTTCACTGCTTTTAAATTCTTTGAAGCCTTCTGTCATCCTAAGGAAGCTTTTCTTAGATTTTAGCTGAGCTGGTTGTAGGCCATTGAGAGGGTGCTGCCTCTCTAAATATTGATGTTTTGAGCCTCTCTGTTTGCTGCTGCTTCTCTGCAAGCTGCAAGCAGGGCAATGCTGGCTAGGTGGCAGATCTTATCTAGAAGGGTAGGTTTCAGACATCCGGTATTCATTCTGCTAGCTTCATTCAGAGCAACATCTACCTTCACAGCAGGTGTTGATTTAGATTAGACCAGACAGGCGTATTTGCCTGATGAGTAGCAAAGAGCTAAAGCTCTTGTATTAAGGACCCCTGGTTTGGCAACCCAGATGGAGCTTGCTAATTTCCTGAGGATGTTATTTCATCCATCATCCATCGAGTTTAATGTTAGTAGTCTGCTTATGTGTTGGGTCCTATGATCCCTAGATGCTTAGATCCCTAGATGCTTAGGCTTGTAGCAATGCTCCAATAACATCCTTTTCCATATTGACAGGCAGCTTCCTAGCAGCCTGCTTATTCCGAAGACGGAAGGCACATACCTGTTTTTAATGAATTTGGCCTTAAGTGCTTAGCAAAATAATATCACTCCAGCTTCAGTTAAAACATTGTTGAACCTTCACAAATAATACAATAATACAACAACAGAGTTGGAAGAGACCTTGGAGGTCTTCTAGTCCGACCCCCTGCCTAGGCAGGAAACCCTACACCATTTCAGACAAATGGCTATCCAACATCTTCTTAAAGACTTCCAGTGTTGGGGCATTCACAACTTCTGGAGGCAAGCTGTTCCACTGATTAATTGTTCTGTCAGAAAATTTCTCCTCCCCCTAAGTTGCTTCTCTCCTTGATTAGTTTCCACCCATTGCTTCTTGTTCTGCCCTCAGATGCTTTGGAGAATAGTTTGACTCCCTCTTCTTTGTGGCAACCCCTGAGATATCAGAACACTGCTATCATGTCTGCCCTAGTCCTTCTTTTCATTAAATTAGACATACCCAGTTCCTGCAACCGTTCCTCATGTTTTAGCCTCCAGTCCCCTAATCATCTTCGTTGCTCTTCTCTGCACTCTTTCTAGAGTCTCCACATCTTTTTTACATCGTGGCAACCAAAACTGAATGCAGTATTCCAAGTGTGGCCTTACCAAGGCATTATAAAATGGTATTAACAGTTCACATGATCTTGATTCTATCCCTTTGTTTATGCAACCTAGAACTGTGTTGGTCTTTTTGGCAGCTGCTGCACACTGCTGGCTCATATTTAAATGGTTGTCCACTAGGATTCCAAGATCCCTCCCACAGTTACTACTATTGAGTAAGGTACCACCTATACTGTACCTGTGCATTTTGTTTTTCTTGCCTAAATGTAGAACCTTACTTTTTTCACCATTGAATTCCATTTTGTTAGATAGTGCCCAATGTTTAGGTTTGTCAATATCCTTCTGTATCTTAAGGCTATCTTCTGGAGTGTTGGTTATTCCTGCCATCTTGGTGTTATCTGCAAATTTGATGAGTTACCCATTTATCCCCTCATCCAAATAATTGATGAAGATGTTGAAGAGTACTGGGCTTAAAACAGCCTTGGGGTACACCACTGCATACCTCCTTCCATGTAGATGCAGTTCCATTGAGGACTACACATTGAGTGTGGTTGGTCAGCCAGTTACAAATCCATCTGGTGGTGATGATAATGCCTTGCTGAAGTCCAAGTAAATTATATCAACGCCATTCCTCTGGTCCATTAATTTTGTCACTTTGTCGAAGAATGCAGTAAGATTAGTCTGGCATGATCTGTTTTTAACAACCCACATTGGCTTTTGGCTATTACTTTGTTTACTTCTAGGTGTTCGCTAATTCGTTTCTTGATTATCTTTTCCAGAATCTTCCCTGGTATTGAGGTCAGGCTGATAGGTCTATAGTTTCCTGGATCTATTTTTTCCCCTTTTTGAAGATGGGAACCACATCAGCTCTTTTCCAGTCCTCTGGCAGTTCCCCGGCGCTCCAGGATCTCTGAAAGATATAGTTCAGTGGTTCTGAGATTTCATCTGCCACTTCCTTCAGAACCCTGGGGTGTAATCCATCCAGTCCTGGTGATTTGAACTCATCTAGGGTAGACAGGTGCTCACTTACCATTTTCTTCCCTATTTCAACTTGTGTTCCTAATCTGATTTTTGTGGTGCTGTTTTTGGTAGGTTGGACTGTTTTTTTCCCCCTTTGTATAAAAACAGAAAGAAAAAATGAATTAAATAGTTCTGCTTTCTCCCTGTTGCTTGTCACCTTCTTGCCACTTTCTCCCAGCAATGGACCAATTGTTTCCTTGACTTTTGTCTTGTTTTTAACATGTTGGAAGAAGCTTTTTTTGTTATTTTTTACTTTTGTGGCAAGCCTTTATTCATTGTGAGCCTTAGCTTTCCCCACTTCATCTTTACAGGCTCGAGCTATTTGCTGATATTCTGCCCCCCCTTTCCACTTTTTATATTTATCCTTTTTGTCTTTGAATTTGTCAGAGAGTTCCTTATGCAGCCATGCTGGTTTCTTTTGGGAGCTGTTATTTTTCTTTTTCATTAGTATTGTGTTAGACTGGGCTTTTATAATCTCATTTTTCAAAATTTCCCAAGCTTCTTGAATTGTTTTTCCCTTGAGGATTCTTATCCATGGAATCCTTCCCAAGCTCTAGGTTTATTGAAATTAGCTCTCTTAAATCCAATACTCTAGTTTGACTTTGTTCTACTTGTGTTTGCATAATGTTGAATTCAAGTATTGCATGATCGCTTGCCCCCAATCGTTGCTCAATTGTCAGCGTATATATCGTCGTTATTACCTACAAGAAGCAACTGATCATTGGTGTAAATATTAAAGAGTGGGAGCCAATACACTACCCTGTGGTAAGCCGTTCCTTTGATTCCTCCATCTACCTCGCCTTCCCCAGAAGTCCACAAAAAACATGGTTCTGAAGCAGATTCCTAATGATATTTGTAAGTTTAAAATCTTTAGTCACATCATAAACTTTGTTTGTTTGTTTGTTTATTGGATTTATAAGCCGCCCTTCTCCCAAAGGACTCAGGGCGGCGTACAATATTTAAAAAAATACATATTACAAACGTTAAAAAGGAAATTAGACAGAGTATCCAAAAACAAACCCAATTAATATTAACATCATTTTAAAAATTAGATTAAAATTAACAATTAAATCAATCATTTATTTTATTTTGCTCAGGCCAGGCCGGCTTGCTGGAAAAGCCAACTTTTTAGGGTGCATTGGAAGGAACGGAGGTCGGGGATAATGCGAAGCTCCGGGGGTAGCTCATTCCAAAGGGAAGGCGCTCCCACAGAGAAGGCTCTCCCCCTGGGGGTTGCTAGCCGACACTGTCTGGCCAACGGCACCCTGAAGAGGCCTACTCTATGGGATTGCACTGGATGGTGGGAGGCTACTGGTGGCAGTAGGTGGTCTCACAGGTACCCTGGGCCTAAGCCATGGAGCACTTTAAAGGTCATAATTAGTATCTTGAATCGCACCCGGAAAACAACCAGCAACCAGTGCAGGCCGCCTAAAAGGGGTGTAACATGGGAGCACCTAGGTACCCCCATGATAAAACACACAGCCGCATTCTGGACCAGCTGAAACCTCCAGGTGCTCTTCAAGGGCAGCCCCATGTAGAGAGTGTTGCAGTAGTCCAGGCGAGAAAGGACGAGGGTGTGAGTGACTGTGCACAGAGTATCCTCATGCAGGAAGGGGCGCAACTGACGTACTAGGCGAACCTGGTAAAAGGCCCCCCTGGTCACAGCCGTCAGGTGCTCTTCTAAACTAAGCTGCGTATCCAGGAGGACTCCCAGATTGCGGGCCCTCTCTGAGGGGGCTAAAATTTCTTCCCCTATCATCAAAGATGGTACAAGATGCACAAATCGGGATGACGGAAACCACAGCCACTCAGTCTTGGAGGGATTGAGCTTGAGCCTGTTCCTCCCCATCCAGATCCGCACAACCTCCAGGCATCGGGACATCACGTCGAGGGCATTGTTTGGGTGGTTTGGGGTAGAGATGAAAAGTTGAGTATCATCAGCATATTGATGATACCATACCCCAAAACCATGGATGATCTCGCCCAGTGGTTTCATATATATGTTGAACAGAAGGAGTGAGAGAACCGACCCCTGGGGCACCCCCAAGTGACGCGCCTCGGGGTCAATCCCTGCCCTCCAGTCAACACGAACTGCGACCGATCCTACAGGTAGGAGAACCACCATAAAACGGTGCCCCCCACTCCCAACCCCCCAAGTTGTCGCAATAGGATACTATGGTTGATGGTGTCGAAAGCTGCCAAGAGGTCTAAAAGGACCAGGACAGAGGAGCAGCCCCTGTCCCGGCCCTGCCAGAGATCATCAACCAACGCGACCAATGATGCCTCTGTGCTGTACCCGGGCCTAAAACCCGACTGAAACGGATCCCGGTAGACAGCTTCATCCAGGTAATGGGGAAACTGACATGCTACCACGCTCTCAACAACCTTCGCTACAAAGCGAAGGTTGGAGACCGGATGATAGTTGGCTAAAGAAGCTGGGTCCAGGGAAGGCTTCTTAAGGAGGGGCCTCACCACCGCCTCCTTCAAGGCGGTGGGAAAGAACCCCTCTCTCAATGAAGCATTGGTAATCGCCTGGAGCCAGCCTCATGTCACCTCCCGGGAAGCCGAAACTAACCAAGAGGGACATGGGTCCAGCACACAAGTGGCAGCACTGAGTCTCCCCATAATCCTGTCCATGCCCTCGGGGGTCACAAGGTCAAACTCATCCCAGATTGTCTCCACAAGATTCATCTCCGTCAACTCAACTGAATCTACCCAGTCGGAGTCCAAGCCTGTCCGGATCTAAGCGATTTTATCCTGCAGATACTGAACAAATTCTTCAGCCCTACCCTGGAAGGGGTCTTTCCCAGTTCCTTGGTTAAATAAGGAGTGGGTCACCCTAAACAGGGCGGCTGGGCAGTTGTCTGCGGACGCGATAAGAACGGAAAAATGTTGCTGTTTTGCTGCTTTTATCGCCACTAAGTAGGATTTAATATGAATTTTTACTAGTGTTCGATCAGATTTGGATCGGCTGGCCCTCCAATCACTCTCTAGGTGTCTTTTCTGGCGTTTCATCTCCCGGAGCTCCTTGGTAAACCAGGGAGCTACCCGGGATCAACACCGCGTCAGAGGCTGCAAAGGCACAATGCGATCCAAGGCCTCAGTTGCCGCCCTATCCCAGGGTTCCACTGGGGCTTCGGTCGAGTTGTGAGCAAAGGATTCAGGAAAAGTCCCAGGCTCCATCAGGAACCTTTCAGGGTCCATCAGGCGCCTGGGGCGGAACCATCTAGTCTGTTCCACCTCCCTGCGGCGAGGGGTAGCAGTATGGAAGTCAAGCCTGATGAGGAAATGATCAGACCATGACAAGGGTTGGATAGAAATATCCCCTATATCTAGATCATTCATCCACTGCCCTGAGACAAAAATCAGGTAGAGCGTGTGTCCCCTACCTATTATGGGTGGGGTCTTGAATTAACTGAGTTAGGTCCATAGCCGTCATGGAAGCCATGAACTCCCGAGCTGACTCGGATGTCTCGCCAATGGAAGGCAGATTGAAATCCCCCAGGATCATAAGCCTGGGGAAATCAATCGCCAATCCAACTAACACATTTAGCAGCTCCGGCAGGGCCGATGAAACGTAGCAGGGAGACAGGTACATAACAAAAAGGCCCACCTGAACTCCATGGCCCCATTTCACAAAAAGGGACTCACACCCTTCTATCTGAGGCACAGTAACCTCCTGATGTCCAATACTTTCCCTAATAACTTCCACCACCACCCCACCCCTGCCCTGGGCTCTAGATTGGTGAAACGCCCGGAAGCCTAGTGGGCATAGTTCACTAAGGGGAACACCCCCCCCCATGGCCCAACCAGGTCTCCGTAATGCACGCCAGGTCCGCTGTACCCTCTTCTATGAGGTCGAAAATGAGAGGAGCCTTATGTACCACGGACCTGGCGTTAAACAACACCAGCTGGAGACCAGGGTCCTGACACCTCCAGATGTCAGAGTCCAAGCAAACAGTGGACAGAAATTCCCCAAATAACTTTTAGAAGCCACCCAGACATCCAGCTTCCTAATCAGACTTTCGGGTGGCAGCCAAACCTCATCTGGGCCAGCAAATGGGCTCATTCCAATAGCCTGAAACAAAACTTCGGTCCAAAGGGCCTTATATGGAAAGTACCATCTGCATTCCAAAACCAAATAGACTGAGGAACCCTCAGAATCCGATTGCCCAGCACATTAGAGGTGCCAGGTTGCTTGCTGCTGTGGGCCAAAGTAACATGTGGATGCATAGTGTTCAGGTGTTATACCAGTGATACTTGGCCCAGAGTCAGTGGATGGACTCACCTGACATTCCCCCCCCCCTCAATCTGGGGCTTCAGGCTGGAAGTCTCCCCACCTGCCATTAACAAATGAATTGGCCAAGGAGAAAGAAGGGAACATTGCAACACCAGGGCTCCCATTCCAACCATGATTGATGGGATCAAGAGACTATGGGAAACCTAGATAGTCAAGCTTTAGGCACCACCATGTACTTGTGGATGCCTATTGCAGGGCCAAAATAACAAGCGAGAGAAAATTCCTCTGTAATCGGGACTATTCGGAAGCCTCATCATTGGTCAGCATGGTGGCAGAGCCTTGGCGCAGGGCAGCTGATTTCTCCAGCACAGGCCACACTTCCTTCCTTCCAAGAAATTATTCAAGCTTTTATCGCTTCCACTCCAGCAATGAACTTCTGCGGCCAGAAACTCCGTTCCCGAGACATGTCCACAAGGTCTCTCTTCTCTCCCCCCTTTGCAATTCTGAGGGGACCATGGAGCAAGCAGGAAGACAAGACACACGCAAGCTTTATTGTCAAGAAGTTATTTACTTCGTACATGATAATGGGGAAGCCCATGACAGGAAGGGCCTCACACTCTCCCTGCGCCCAGGTCACTCCTCCTACACAAAGGACTGGGCTGGAGAGAAGACACTACTTTTCCCATCCAAGGAAGATTGCAGAAGGTTTGGGAACAGAGCTGCAGGCCCCACCTATCCATGATTGGTGTGTTAAGAGCACTAAAGGGTGATGGAGGGCAGGTGGCTGGATTAAGCCAAACTCTGGAGAGTGTTCAAGAGTGGCACAAACATGCAGAACGCATGTGCATGTCACAACTGTACCCACAGCTCTGACGGTCTGGCTCATGTTCTCGGCGGGCTGCCAGTTGCATTCCAACCAGCCCTGGGAAAGAACCATCAGGGTTCAGCCTCTGGGGCCTCAATCTCCAAGTGCTCCTGGCGGACAGGAGAGAAAAAGTCACCAAGTACGAAACGGCAATTGGAAGGTGTCCACAGGCAAAGGCCTGTTAAAAAGAAGTCCTGAGATTCTCTGAGACCAAGCAACCCTCTTCGGCCCATGACCAAATTCACTAGCCTTTGATACGCGTGCACTACGTAGTGCCACAAACTAACCAAGCTAACTGCATTGGGACAAAATGCCAATAAATCACAAAACTTAAAATTAAGCACGCTGAGCACATTCTGCAAATGGGCTGTTGAGTTTCAAGACAAGCTGGCTAAGCAGGATCTTCGAAATCAGCCTAACACTTTTGGAGAGACCCTCAGTTTTCGAACTGAAATTGTTCATTTACTGATTTTCTTCTTCTTTCCAACTTCTTAGATGGGCAAGAATTCCCCGTTATGAACTATTTATTGTTCTGGTGGCCTTTCAGGCTGAAGAGCAGCAAAAATGCCCCAAAATAATGATAAAATGCTGCATGGATATTTTAAACCTTAAGCTAAAATCCCAAGTATAACTCTTATTTTGATTTCTGGACATGAGCACATCAATAATTTTAAAAATCACAAACACGTTAATGCAATGCATGCCGGAGGACTCTGCTATTAAATTAAGCGAGGTATCCATTGACAGCGGCAGTAGTGCTTTCCTTGAAATTTTAACCTAACAGAGCATGCAGTCCCTCCAGTGAATCAAAAGATTTTTGTAGGGGGTGGGGCCAGACCGGCCGCTACCCTTTTGCAACTGCTCCCGAGAACAGAGTCCCTCAACCTGCAGCCATCGTTACAGCTGATCGTTCTGTCTTCTGCACCCCTTGGTGGAGTTCAGTGGGGGCCACCCGTGATGCTGCCAATGGTTGCCTCCCACCACTGGGGTAAAGCAGATTCTCTCCCCAAGTAATCAAGGGAAGGCAGACGCCTGCAGCGTAAAAGGAGGAGCTCAAGGAGACCTACACTTTTAAGGAAGCTACAGGAATGAAGCAGGCACATGCTTCTCCAAGGCTTAAAGGATGCAGGGGACCCCCTTGGCCAGGGCCTTAAGACAGCCCTGCTGCAGCTTCCCAAACTGGAGGTGGGTTCAAGACCTTTACACAGAGCATCTTCCAGCTACAGTGGACTCAGCAGGAAAGGAACTGGGGCAGGTGTTCATTCCTTAATTATTACTTAAAACAATTCCACCAAAACTCTGAAGCAAAAGCCTGGACCAAAAGCAGCAGGCAGCGAACCACTGGGGGTGGGGGGTGCACTGGAGCTCCTTCCCTGGGCAGGGCGAGTAATGGGAGACTAAAGTGCCTGATCTCCAGCTCCAGTGAGCTCAGGGGGGTTGGGGGAGAGGAGGCAGGCCAGAACTAGTTGCTAAAGGAGCACACAATGCCAGAGAATCTACTCACCCCCTTCTTCCAACTCTTTGGGCTCAGGCATTTCTGCATCCATTTTTATCTCTGCCTCCAAAGCTCCTGCTGGGGGTTCCATAGCAAGGGATCCCTGAGCTGCCAGTGGTACTAGGGGACCCACTCCTGCGGGAAGGGAAGAAGAGCACTGATTAGCATCCCATAGTAAAATACACTCCCCCCCTCCTGCCCCACCTCTCCAGGGTTGCCTCAGGAGCCCTCCACCTTCAGGATGACTCCGTCCTTTACCAGCAATGCCAGCAGGCAGTTCCTCCTCGGGCGCAGCCAAGGGGCTTTGGCTACTGTGGCTGGCCCGGGGAGAATGCTTCTCCATCTCTTCCCCCCAGTCAGACACAGGCTCGTATCCCTCTGCTGGCCCCAACGGGGTCATAGGTGCCCCCTCCGTGGTTGCAGCCGCTTGAGGTGAAGCAGAGCGAAGGGTGGGCTGTTGTCTAGGCTTCCTCGGGGGCAGGGGGGAGCAGGAGGAACGAGGCCCATCTTTCCCCAAGGAAGAAGCCTGGCTGCTGTTGGCTTCTGGTTCTTCTTCTTCCTCGTCCTCCTCCCCGCTGACGTCCTCCCACTCATCCTCTTCCTCATCCTCTTCTGTCACTGCTCCTATTTGTGGCTCTGTCTGGGGGATCACAAGGCAGGAGAGAAAAGGATCACAGGGGAGATCTAAGAACCCCTTTTGACTCAATCGTGGACCACAGTTGGCTAGAGAAGACGCCTCTTTAACCCTGGCCCAGGGAAGAGCTCCCCAGAGGTACACCTGGGTCTCCCAAACTGGTTTGGGGAGCAGTAAGAAACACTGGCTGCGGGGCCCACCTGCAGCCCTCCCCACCTGCAGCACAGAGGCAGCGTCCGCCTTATCCTCCCCCGCAGATGTAGGCAGCATCCGGTCTGCTTCCTCCTTTTCCCACCGGTTGTCGTGCATGCTGCAGAGACAAGTCAACGCTGAGCTGAGAGTCTCGCGCCAGGGCAGGAGCAGAAAGGCCTTCCTCCACTGCAGTTCCCACCCTCCCGGCCCATCTTCACCTGTAGGACTTGGGAGGACTTCCTCGGGGGCACCCACGCCCTCGAATCTTCCAGTGCTGGTCCCTAGGCTGCCCAATCATGAACTCCCCAAAGGTGGGCAGTTTGGGAGGGTGCTTGGAGTGCTCTACAACAGCAAGGAGATCAGAGGAAGGCAGAGGCTCTCAGGTGAGGCCCAAAGGGAGGTGATGCTTGTCAAACACCCACTCTCTGTCCCATGACACCATCCTCGCACGAAGGGCAAAGAGGAATCACCCAAAGCTCGTGTTCCCTCCTTACCCTGCTTGTCAACCGATGAGCCTCGAGGCTCACTGCCTTCTTTCAGCCTGTGGAGATGAGAAACTAGAGGTAAGGGAGACCGTTCCACTCCTGCAGCTGAGCTGCTCCAGCAACCACCTCCTGATCCCCTGCTCAAAGAAAGCTCAGCAGTTGGGGCACCTACGTGGGGTCTGTTTTTTCAGCATCCCATTCTCGGCGCCACTCCCCAGTGGGCTGGCGGTGCCGGGCCAAGCGATCCCGATCAATCTGCTCCCGTTCCTGCTTCCAACGAGTGTACTCGGCACGTTCGCGGCCAGTCATGGAAAGCGTCATATCCAAAGGTGCCTTAAGGCGCCTGCGCCGGCCACTGCCCCGGCCCTGCCAGGAGAGGCCAGATGAGGCCAGGGCCCTCCTACACACCCACACAGGGCTGGAGGGGGGTGAGGGCAGCCCGAGAACCTCCCAGCTGGGGGGGCAGAGAACTGCCTTGCATATATATATATATATATATATATATATATATATATATTCTCAAACGCACCGGTGAGGATGGCTCTTTGTCTGGCTCCAGGCCCGTCTTGACCTTATCAAAGTCGGCGCCCCCCCAGTTCCGGACATGGCGGCGGCTGCCCTCCCGCCGGCCGGCCTCAGAGAGGGTGCCGCTGCGCTTCGGGTCGTCCAGGAAGTTGCGGACCGGGTTCTTCTCTAACAGCCCGTCCTGCCGAGGGGAGAGCAGCGGGGCCTGAGCCGAGCCCGCCATCCCACTCGTTCCCACCCCCGGGCGCCACACTCACCCGCTGCCCGCGCTCGTACTCGGCGATCTTCTCCATCTCCTCGTTCATCTGCTCGATGTTTCGCCGCCGCCGCTCCTCCCACTCCTGCGGAGGGAAAGAGCCCTGCAAGCGCCCAGCCGCCGGATATCCCACGCCCGCTTCTCCCCCCCCCACCCCCGGTCACCGCCGCTTACCTGGGAGCGCCGGTCGCCTCCGGCCAGGCCCGCTCGGCCCCGCGGCCGCCGCCCTCGCTCGCTTCGCCCCCGCGGCCCGCTGCCCTCGCCATCCGCGCCAGGCCCTGTCCAGCCGGCCTCGGCTCGAGGGGGGCGGCCTCCGGGCTGCGGCTCCCCCGAGCCCCCCCTGGTGGCGGCCTTCCTCCCGGGCGCCCGCCAGTCCTGGCGAGAGAAGCGGGGCGCGTGAGGCTCGCCCGACGCCCCCAACCTCCCAGCCAGCTCCGGTCCCCCCTCCGCCCGGCCTCACCTCCGGCTGGGCGGCCTCCGCCTCCCCTCGGCGCCTCTCGAGCTGCCCGGCAGCCTCCGCCGAGCGGGTCTTCCGCGCTCCTGTCACGGCGACGCCCTCCCGCTCGGCCTTGCGCCGGTCCTCCTCGATCTCCTGAGCGGCCAAGGAAGAAGCGCTGAGCCGGCTAGCCTGGAGCCCCCACGCCCGGAAGCCCCCCGCCCCATTCCCGGAGCCCACCTGGTACCGGCGGATGAGCGCCTGGTTCTTGCGCCGCAGCGCCTCGATACGCTTGTCCAGCTCGGCGTCCTTCTCCTCCCGCGACCGCAGCTCCAGCGAGGCGGACTGCACGAAAGGAGAGCAGCGGGAGAACGGGCGCCTCTCCCCTCCCCGCAACCCCCCTCCGGGCCCCCCCACTCCGCCTACCATCCTCCACGCCGGACCCGAAGCGCCCGGGCGCCCAGCACGCGCCCCCCCCCGCCGCCGCCTCACCACTGCGGTCCCGTTTCCGCTTCCTTCCGGAAAAGGCTGTTCTTGCTGCGTGCCGCGCTGCCCCTCGAGCGCCACCCCTCGGTCGGAGGTCGCGGCGTCACCATAGGCGGCTGCCCGCGCCTCCTGGGAAGGGCCTGCCCAGGAGGTTCCCGTCCCACTGGGTCTGCAGGTCTAAAGCGCCCTCATCTGCTGCCCGCGGTCGAGGCGCTTCTTTCCGCCCAGGGAAAGGCCGGGCGCACCGCTGGCCCCTGGGCCCAAACCGAAGGGACCTAGGGAGGGGGGAGCGAGAACAGAAGGTAGTCCCGCATCTTGTACCTACACACTACAGTTCTCCAAAATAAGACTTCACTTTTATTAATGCTGGACGTCATCCTGTTCGGTTTAGCCAGTATTCAAGCCTGTTGAGGTTAGAACTCAGCCAAGCCCCTAGATCACATCCTTGGCGGTCTGATCCAGCAGTCCATTTGCACAGTGGCTAGCCACAACAAATCCCTGTAGATGCCTTCAGAAGCAGGCCCACTGCCAAAAATGTTACAAGAGGCAAGAGTCAGAGGAGGGTTTGGGTTACCAAATTGGGAGTTATATTATCAAGCAGCAGTGTTATCATGGATGACAGAATGGATTGTACTGAGAAATACAAGGTTATTAACATTGGAGGGACATGGCTTACAGGTGGGTTGGCATGCCTTCCTACGGTATGGGAAAAACAAGATACATGGTTATTTTCAAGGACATTGTATAAGCAATGCTTTATTATTAGTATGGGAGAAAGTTAGAGAAAACCGCTATGTAACGATACCAGCTTGGCTTTCAACAATGCATCCAAATATTATTGATATGGAAAAAATTGTTAGATATAAAGATCTTTTGACAGAAAAGGGGGAACTTAAAAAAAAACAAGATTTAGAAGAACGAGGGTTTGACATAGTTTGGTACACACAATTGCAGATACAGTCTAGATATGAAAAAGATACTAAATTATATGGTTTTCACATAGAGATGACAGACTTGGATGAGATACAGGAACAGAAGAGGGAATGATTTAAAAATTGTATAGATACTTATTGTGTGTTAAACTAGAAGAAGAACAGGTAAAAGAAACAATGATAGTGTGGGCAAAATGTTTTGGATATTCGATAGAGTTAGATAAATGGCAGCAACTATGGCAACTGCATATAAAAAGAATTTGTACAAAATGTTTTATAGATGGCACATGTCACTTGAAAGATTGGCAGAAATGTTTAAAGACAAATCAACCAAATGTTGGAAAGGCCACCAAACGCTGGGGTCGTATTATCAAATGTGGTGGACATGTATAAAAGCGAAAAAATACTGGGCAAGAATTCAAATGTGGTTGGAGAAGATGACGCAGCAACATATTGACTTAAAATCTGCATTGTTCTTGTTTGGTATCTTACGAGGGAAATATAGTAAAGAAAATGTATATTTGATTCATTTAATAGCTGCATTTAGAATTGTATTTGCACAAAATTGGAAAGCTGAAGAAATCCCTAAAGATGAAAACGTGATTATGAAAATATTAGATTTTGCAGAATCTGATTATTATAATATATGGGGGTTATTTTATCATTGATTAGAAAATGAATATGGATAAAAGTATAAAATTGAATAATTTAGGAAGAGAAATGTTGTAACAGGAGATATGTTAAGTTGTAATGAGCCAGCAGTGTGCAGCAGCTGCCAAAAAAGCCAACACAGTTCTAGGCTGCATAAACAGAGGGATAGAATCAAGATCACATGAAGTGTTAATACCACTTTATAATGCCTTGGTAAGGCCACACTTGGAATACTGGATTCAGTTTTGGTTGCCACGATGTAAAAAAAGATGTGGAGACTCTAGAGAGAGTGCAGAGAAGAGCAACAAAGATGATTAGGGGACTGGAGGCTAAAACATATGAGGAACGGTTGCAGGAACTGGATATGTCTAGTTTAATGAAAAGAAGGACTAGGGGAGACACGATAGCAGTGTTCCAATATCTCAGGGGTTGCCACAAAGAAGAGGGAATCAAACTATTCTCCAAAGCACCTGAGGGCAGGACAAGAAGCAATGGGTGGAAACTAATCAAGGAGAGAAGCAACTTAGAACTGAGGGTAAATTTTCTGACAGTTAGAACAATTAATCAGTGGAACAGCTTGCCTCCAGAAGCTGTGAATGCCCCAACACTGGAAATATTTAAGAAGATGTTGGATAGCCCTTTGTCTGAAATGGTATAAGGTTTCCTGCCTAGGCAGGGGGTTCGACTAGAAGACCTCCAAGGTCCCTTCCAACTCTGTTGTTGTATTATTGTATTATTTGTGAAGGTTCAACAATGTTTTAACTGAAGCTGGTGTGATATTATTTTGCTAAGCACTTAAGGCCAAATTCATTAAAAACAAGTATGTGCCTTCCGTCTTCGGAATAAGCAGGCTGGTAGGAAGCTGCCTGTTAATATGGAAAAGGATGTTATTGGAGCGTTGCTACAAGCCTAAGCATCTAGGGATCTAAGCATCTAGGGATCATAGGACCCAACACATAAGCAGACTACTAACATTAAACTGAAGGTCGATGGATGAAATAACATCCTCAGGAAATTAGCAAGCTCCATCTGGGTTGCCAAAGCAGGGGTCCTTAATACAAGAGCTTTAGCTGTTTGCTACACATCAGGCAAATACGCCTGTTGGGTCTAATCTAAATCAACACCTGCTGTGAAGGTAGATGTTGCTCTGAATGAAGCTAGCAGAATGATTACCGGATGTCTGAAACCTACCCTTCTAGATAAGATCTGCCACCTAGCCAGCATCTAGTATTTTGGGAGGGTGAAAATAGCTTATCCTTGTTTACCTATATCATGCATACTTTTGTAGCTCTCCATCGTGTCTCCCCATTCATCTCCTCCCATTCATCTCCCCCCCCCCATTCATCTCCTTGCCAGACTAAAACGCCCCAATTGTTGCACCCTTTCCTCTTGGGGAAGTGACATCTGGATCATCCTCTGAACTGTCACTAACTCCACTATTTCCTTTTGGAGGTGCAGCAGTGGCACATAATATTCCAGATGCGCTTTAGGATAATATAATGCAGGACCATTGACAAGCAACCTGCTTGGTCAGCAGATGCAAATTGAACACACTGCAGAGTCTCTAACCTGCACAAGCAGATCCTGAGAAACCTTCTAATCGTAATTATAAAATATTTCACAAATGCTAATGGAAGGCAATAGCTCAGAGTCAAACTGTGGGGTCCTCGATGCTCTTTGAGCTTACTAACCAGATAATATGGATATTCCTTAGTTGTGTAATGAAACTTCTGGCAAGCTCAGAGAACACTGAGGACCCTCCACAAATGGGGCTTCTTTACATACACAACTACTTCATCACATTTCTTTGGAACAAGGCTGTGACTATTCTTGACTCTCCTCCCAGCAGCCTTGGGCTTGCTGGCTTTCCCCAGCTAGGTTTGTGTTCCCAATTCCTGCTCTTTTTGGCCGGTTATTATTTTAACACCAGGTGGCCTTTTTGCCATCCCGAGGCTGGCTGCTCGTGCAACCATGACTCCATCAAGCCTTACTGAGTCCTTTTAAAGAGGGGCCCCAGTTGGCTGTATTCCAGGCAGCCCTTTCCTCCTCCCAGTTCCCACCAAAGGTGGAGGCAATCCCAGCAGCCATCCCAAGCAGCAGCGGGGGTGGCTTAAGGGGATGGCAGGGCTGCAGAGCACCCAAGGAGCTACCATCTCCTCTGATCCCGGGATGTAATTGTGGGAAGACTGCAATCCAGGAGGCTCTTGCCCCGGCCCCAGCGCCATAGCATGCAGCTCTCCTCTTCCTGGCTGGGATAGGAGGCTCAAACCTGCCAGCGCTCGCCCACCGGCCTTCTGGGCCAGTTGCTGCTTCTCGGAGGAACAGCCGCGGATGCTGTTTCCATGGCAGTTGCTTTTCCTGCTGGGATGGTCAGCCCGGATTGGCTGCGGCGGTGGAGTGGAAGAGGGTTGGAGGGGCGGGAACCAAACGCCGCCGCGCTTCTGCTGTTGCTGCACCGGCGGCGAAGGCAAAAGAGGAGCGGGGGCGCGGCTCCCTCTTGAAATGGGTTGGGCTAGCGAAGTGCAAAGGGAAGTCGGGGCCCTGGAGATGCTCTCGGGCAGCGCCTGGGCAGCCCAGACTCCGCAGCCCTAGAGGTCTCCGGAACGCCGTCGGCCCTTGGGGCTCTTGCTCTAGCCGGCCGGGCAGGCATCGGAACCGGGGAGCACCGCTCCCCACCTTCTCCCCAAGCCCACGCAGCGAGACCAGCAGCCCCAACTGTCTCCGGCCCGCGAAGGTGCGGCGCTCAGGCCGCCGTCTGCCAGCGCCCCTGGCCTCCTCGGCTGGGGGGGGGACCGCTCCCACCGGCCGAGTGCTGTTTGGTTTCTGGGCTGCCGGCAGGCGCTTCCCTGCGGAAAGAGACACCTGCCAGCCGCTGAATGGTTGAGCCCCACCCTCGACGGCCAATGGAAGTGCCCGGCGCCGCGGAGGAACACAAAACGGCCAAGCGGGACCGGCGGGACTCGTGGCCCAGCGCAGGGCATCCCTCTCCAGGCATCCGCGACGCTCCCCTGGCATCCCCGGATGCCCTCGCCCTGCGGGGTCCCAGCCTAGATCCTGGTACGTTCGGAGCGGTGCTCCAACTGCCAGAGGTCCGCCTTCAAGGCCCCGGGAGATTCCCGGCCTCGCTGCCGCGCTCGGCCAGTCAAAAACGAGCCTCCCCGCATCCTTTGCGCGGACGGGGCTCAACGGGCCAATTCCGTCCGCCTTAGGCGGAGAGCGCGGCCAACGTGCCCCGCCAGCTGAAGGCGGACGAGAAGGCCTGGCGGGCCGTCCGGGTAGCTCGGCGCTGCCTCTCCCGGACCATCCCCCACGCCCCGGGAATGACCTCATCGCGAGGCGGCCTGCGCAGGGAGGGAGGGAGACTGTCACTGGGCAAATTCACTTGCGCCGCAGCCGCCGAGGCGAGGCGTTCGTCCTGGGCAGCCCGGCGCATGTGCCAGCCGAGCCCCCCCCCCCCCCAAGAAGCAATAAACAGTGATGTCAGCGTGGGGTGGGGGGAGAGCGCAACAGAGACAGCAGCAAAAGCGCCCCCTGCAACCCTCCGCCTCGCGTCGCCATTGGCTGCAGCCCGGCTCCAGTCCCGGCGACGCGGCGCTCGTTGGCTCGGCGGCGGTGGGGCTCAGCCAGCCAGGCAGCGGGATCCCTCCACCGGAGGTCACGCGAGCAGCAGCTCGGGGGAGGAGGGAGGGCAGCGAGTGAGCGACGACAGCCCTGCCCCGGCGCAGGTCCCACTCGTTCCTGAATGCCGCTCGACCCTTCGCTGCGCTCCCCTGGGCGCTCGTGCGCCAGCTCGACAAAAACAAACGAGCCGTGGGCGAGCCTGTCCGGAGCTGTGCTCTGTGCCCAACGCCTCTGAAGGCTCTGCCCGGGCCAGGGAAGTGGTTCGACGGCTCTGGCCGGCAGCCGACAGGAGGAAACGCTGCCCCCTTACCGCCTTCCCAGTAGACTGGCCGGTGCTGGTGGGAGGCGCGAGCGGGCCTCGGCCCTTGGCTGGAGCCTCCTTTTTCGGCCCAGTCGGGGGCTTAACAGAGTGACCAGAACCGGCCCCGTGCCCTGTTGGAGCAAAGAGGGCCTCTTGCTGTAGGGCATCCCCACAAAGACCCACTAAAGCCCAGCGTCTTCCCCAAGGGCCGCCCGGCTAAAACAACCTCTGCTCGTCCCCCCCGCGGAGGAGTCCCGGTCGCCCCTCTGCACACCTTCCCAGGGAAACCGAAGGCGGCGAGCTCCCAGAAGCGGCTCGGGGGCCGGCCTGGGCCCCTCTCTTACGGACGGGCTTCCGGCGCTTCCCGTCTGCGGGAACCTCCCGCTCGGCTCACGGTCCGGCTGTCCCGGCAGGAAAACCCAGGCTCGGCTCCACAGAGGTCAGCCGCCTTTGTCTGCTCTTTCCCGTGAGAAACGAGGCTGGAGGACCGGTCGACCCTGGGCGGGCGAGTCCTGCCCCAAAGACTGGGGGCGCGATCTCAGTTCGATGCGGGGCCGCTGCCACGGAGCGCCCTCGCGAGCCCCGCTCCCGGCTCCCGCTGTCCCTGAGCTCGTGCCTTCGAGGCCGCAGCAGCGGGGCTGGCCAGAATAGCAGGTTGGGTGGGGTGCGCTGCCCGGCCGCCCGGAGACGAGCGCCGAGCCGGAGAGGCGGCCGGGCAGGGCCCCCTCGCCCCTCCCGCGGGGGGATCCCCGGCTCTGGCACAAGCCCGAACTTGCCTGGGGGCGGGGGCGGTGACGTCACGGCGGGCGGAGTCTGCGGGCTGGCAGCTCTGCTCCGCGCGGCTGCCTGGCTCGCAGCGAGGATCGTTCCGCCGCCGCCGCGTCCGCTTGCCCTGCCTCGCCCGTGCCGCCGCTTGCGCCGCCCGTGCCAGTCGGAGCCCCGCCACCCCTGAGCCGCCCCGGAGGGTTCATGCAGCTGCAGTAAGTGCGGGAGGACGCCGCGGCGGGCCAGCGGGACTCGGTCCGGGCGGGCGGGCGTGGCACACGTGGCCGCAGCGGGGCTGGGATCAGGGCGTCGCCTGCTGTTGGGGCGGGCAGAGGCCCCGTGCCCAGGGAAACCCTGGAGCCGAGACGAGTGGGTGCCGAACCGCCGCTTGGTTTGTTTACAAACACCGGGCTCGGCGCGGCCGTTCTGCTCCGCCCCTTGGCTGGGTCTGCCGAGCCTCTGCCGCCTTTCCCGTGGGCAGGCGGGCGCTTCGTGGCTCTGTGCCTTGACCGCTCTTTGCCCGGCAGATCCCCCCGAGCGCCATGGCCAGACCATTGCAGGACCGGAGCCGAGCCCAGCCGACAGCAACTGTACCCCGAAGTCCAACCTTCCCTGTGGGGGGGACGCTGGCCCTGCCGCCCTCCGTCTGCCGCCCGCCGCTCGCCTTGTCACCCGGGCTGAACTGTCTCTATCGCTGCGGCCGGGCGCTGGAGCCTCCCGGGAGCGTCCGTGGTGAGAGCTTTGGCTTCGCGCATCGGCCAGGGTAGCTGATGGTCCCGCCGCCGAGCCTCGACGACTTTGCCCCAAGCCTTGCCTGGAGGCCCGACTGCTCTGCTTGTGCGTTACCTCCGCGGCTGCCCCGACAAGCGGTGGCTGGAGCTGGTGCCGTGCTGCGCCTCTAGCGGAGCTTTTTTTCGGGGAAACCTGCCTCGGCCCCATCCTGGAGCCTCTCCGGCTTCCCCAGCCCTCTACCAAAGCCGCACCACCGGCAGGGCAGCCCTCTGGAGTCAGGGAAGAGGCTGGAGAGGGCGGGAGCAGCGGCCGAGGGGGTGGTGCCCGCAGCCTCCACTAGGGTCCTGCCAGGCTCTTCCACAGCTCCTTGGTGACACCGGGGCAGGCAACACTCCTGCACTGCTGGCATGGGGATCCCTCCTGCCTGCCCGCCCTTAGGATTTCCAGCCCCCAGCCGTGCTGAGTGCAGAAGAAAGCCCTGTCCTGAAATGCTACCCCTAAGCTGCAGCAGCCCCAGATGCCAAGGAGATAGGAAGCCACCCTGAAACTGCCTCCCCCACCCCATGCCTCCTGCTCTTAACCTGCCAGAAGGACCCCTTGCCTGCCTCACCTCTTTCCTTCTCCTCCACAGCCAGCATGCAGCCCACAGCATCCTGCACCCAAGAGGAAGCCCCCCCAGAGCCCGAGCAAAGCGCAGGGGGGCCTAATGGGCACCTCACAAGAACCCCGCTCAACCTGGAGCAGGCCATCGGGGCTCGGCTTCGCCACATGGGAGACTGTTTCCATCAAGACCATGAAGAGAGGGTAAGCTTTGGGGGTAGAGCAAAGACCAGGCCCCGCATCTTTCCCCCTTGGGGAATCCCGCTTCCTGGCTTGGAGTTGCTGCAACCTGGGCCAGAAAGAGACCAACTGGGGTGGGGAGTGGGGGGGGGGTCACTTCAGTCTCTTCAGTGATGCACAGGGCCCAGCCCAGCAGCAATTCAGTGTATATATACTTGTGTATTTAAGGCAGCAGCACGGTGTTTGTCCTTTGAAGCATCTGGATAGGGAGTGGGTGTGATCAGCCCTGTCGCTGCTCAAGAGTCTTTCCTTGTATCCCCTTCTGGCACATTTAGGAACGCAGGCCTCGGGGTGCCCTCTTGGCCCACTTGTACCATTTGGTCTTCCATCTACTGGGTATCTTGGACAACCTACCTGCCAGGGGGTGACAAACAAGCCTTGGAGCGAAGAGCCATCCACTGAGCTGCTTTGGGACTTCTCTTCCTGCTGGCCAGGAGAACAGCAGCCTCAGTCAAACAGATGCCCGCCAACAGCCGGCCTCAAACTCATCATGGTGGGCAAACAACACCCTGCTCTGAGTTTGCCCCCAGCCCAGCAGTGCCTTATGGGGAGCTGCACAGATGGGTAGGGGTGAGACAAGTTAGCACTATGTGAATATTTTCCCATGAGCCTGTACATGCGGGTTGGGGAAGAAGAAAATTGCACTTGCCACTTCGACTCTAGAGGGGCAGCCTACAATGGCCACTGTAAATAGGCCCTGGACGCTATGTGGATAGGTGGGAAGGGGGCGGCGAGAGAAGAAAACCTGCACATGGGTGCAGCTGCTGCTGCTGGGTGTATATAGAGAGTCCATGCCTACACATAGAATACAATTGGGTGCTACCTGTACATACCTGAGGGGTTGGTTGTCCGTATCTTGTGAAGAGGTGGAAATTTTTTTGTATATTTCCTTTTCAATAAAACCGGATGAAAGTAGAAACGGCACCAGCCTCTTTTATCCTACGGAGCAATGTAGGCCAAGGAGGTGCCAATGGGTGAGGAATCCCTTGGCCATCCTCCCCCATGATGCTTGTGGGAGAACAAGAATTGCAAGGGGTCACAGTCCTCACCAAGAAAGAGCATGAGAGGGGAGCCAGGGAAGGCTGGAAAGCTGCTCTCTTCGCAAGGAACCCAGTCAGCTCTTCTCCCAAGGAAGCCTTGGACATCGAATTGCTCCAGAGAGCCAAAGGCTGGCTAGTGACAGCTGCCATGGAGATTGTTCTTCCCCTCTCTTGCAAGTCAGGCTAAGGGGTGGGAGGGGGGCTCCACTCAGAGCAGCAGCAGCAGGCATCATCTCTTCTAAAGCTGACTTTCCTTCTCCAAGGCTGGGGGACCCTGTTCTCTCCCTTCCCCCCACCATTTAAAGGGGATCTTGTGGGGAAATCACTGCCAGAGAGACTTGGTAACCAAATAAGTTTTTATTTGGGCTAAGATGGGAAGAGACATGATGAGGGGTGGCTGTTCAGGAAGGGAATCCGTTACAAAGACCCCTCTCCAAAGTTCACGTAGTTCAGGATGGGAGGGTGGGGGCCAGGCATTCTACCACCCCACTGCCCTTCATGCCATTGAAGAAGAAGAAATTATTGAGGGGAGGGTCCCGCTGTGAGAGAGCCTAGGAATAAGACAAAATATAGGCAGGATAAGGCAGGCCTAGAGGCAGCAGGAAGCCTACTCACTTTGTGCCCCTTGCCTGTCTACCAATGAAGACCCTCCGCACCTCTTGATACAAAAGCTCTGCAGAGCAAAAGCATTCACTTTACCAGTGCTTCAATCCATCCCACCCCCCACGCAAAGGAGCACCTTTGCGAAGCAGCAGGCAAACCCAGCCTTGGGCTGGGAGATGCCCTCCCCAGGAAAGGCTCTGCTGCGTTCAATTCAGGGCCAGAGGCAGCGGTGGGGGGGGGGATGGGGACGACAACGACAGAGAACATACCTTGACAGCCTCCTGGCTCAGCACCCCTCCAACCACAGCACAAACAGGGGCCATTTCTGAGAAGCAGCTGTTGATATCAGCAAAGAAGGAAAAGTCAGGCAGGGGGCACAAAGCCTGTTGCTCACAGGGGATCATACATGAATTCATGAGTACATGAACCGTCACCTCATCTCCTCCTGCACAGATGAGGCAGCCCCACATCAGCTACAAGAGGTCCACGGACAGTTCTACTAAGGGTATCCCTTGCCAAACAGCTGCCCCCTCCTGGCCTACTCAAAGGGAGGTCACATTCTTTTCTGCACTGGATCAGCTGGCAGGAACTGATGGAGGTGAGCAGAGAAGGAGGAGGAGGTTTCTCCTGCCACTTCTTCCCTCTTAAGGGCTCCCCAGCCATCGTCCTCACAGAAGACCTAAAGAGGAAATTGGGGCCAGCATTGCCACTGCTACGCATTGGCTGCTGGACCCACCAAGGGGAACTAGCGCCTGCTTGTTGGCTCGCACACAGCATCCTGAGCCAGTTTTTCTACAGGATGCCCATCCACTGCCAAGACCACATTTCACTCTTTGGCCCCAAGCCAGAGGGGAGGGGGCTATTGACCCACGGCAAGGCTGGCCCCCTAATCTGGTTAAAGGAAGAAAGGAGGCCCCTGCCTGGCAAAGTCGTCAACAATCAGGTCAGTTCCAACACCCAAAGAGGCCAGCACAGCCAAGCGCATCTGGCGCAGCGCCTCTGCATCCTCCAGGTAACTCAGCGGAGAAGGGTCTCGCCCCTTTTCTGTCCGGAATTTGAAAAGCACTGCAACAGGAAGAGACCACAATTAGTCTGTTTTATAAGACATACAGTATGCCCAGAAGCCTGGGTACCACACCTAGCTCCCCCCTTATGTAGAGGCACCCATCTCTGCACCCCTTAACCTGTTGAGAACCGCTGCTATTAAGTCAAAAGGCAGTGACCGCACTATGCCAAGTTTCGTCTGAAACATCTCCATGCTCATGCAGCATATACATGAAAGCATGTTTCCTGCCCTGACCCCTTCTGACATTCTTCTTCCCCAAGGGGGTGACCACAACCAATGACACTCCCCCCCCCCCCCCCCGTGAAAGAGGACCTGCAGATGACCGAAGAACGAAGAGGAACCAGACCGAAAAGTTAGTTTGGTCTAATGATGAAGGCACCAGGCTGAAAAACTGGGAGGGTGCCAGTTCAAGTTCTGCCTTAGACATAAAAGGCATCAAAAAGCTGAGTTAGGTTGTTTTCTTGCAGACATTTCAGGACCAAACTAGGTAACCTCATCAGTGCTAGTGAAAGCATGAAAGTCAGCTGTGTGACTTAGGGCCGGTCATTCTCTTTCAGCCCACCCCACAGGGTTGTCATTCTGGAGAAATAGGGAGATAGAGAAGTACTTAGGTATGTTCAATGTTTGAATTACTTATACAAATATTAAGCCAGGATTTTTAAAAGCCTTTTAAAAAAAGGTGTATAATTTGGTTTCTCATTTAAGCCAAGCAAGAGAAGAGGCGACTGCTGCCCCCACCCCTAACCAAAATGCCCATGGTGAGGTTAGTATACAAAGCACTGATTTAATCTGGGCAGCCTCAGAGTCTTCTCTTGCCAATTGAACCAAGTTTTGGGCACAGCTGAGGCTTTAGGCTGCAGCCACCAGGGCAGGGAAATTGGGGCAGCCTGGCTTCTAAAGCCAGGCACTACACCTTGCAACGTGCAGGCCCTCCATCTCCATCATGGAGGGAGTGGCCATTGCACTCTCTATGAATGCCTGGCCTGTTCTAGGGCCAATTCCCAGGGCGCTTTGCTTCTCCCTTGGACCACAAGGAGCTCACATGCCCGTCAGCTGGAGACTCCTCCATTGTCTGCTCCGGTGAGGAATCACATGATCCAGAAGGAACACTCTCCTCCTAACCTGCTGTCCCACTGCCAGGCCAGATCTTAGCACAGGCTTCCATCTCAGCTGCACCTCTCACCTTGCAACAAGAAGTAATCGGGGGCAGTCCGCTTCAAGGCTGCTTTGGCCCCTTCACTGCTCCAACTGAGAGTCAGGGCATCTTTTAGGAGGCAAAAATGAACATTCTGGGGGGAAGAAAAGGACAGGGAGGCAACAGAGGCATTCAATTAGCTTCACTTAACCTGCAAGAAGCTTTCAGCAGGTACCTCCCCAGAAACTACAGGGAGCTAATAGAACTAAGGAGAAGCACCAGGATCCAGGAGTCAAGGATTTTAACTACTTCATTGACACTTTAATTTTATTGTAACTCTGCTTTACTGTACAATTTGTCCAGTTTTCTGCCTCATTGGCTCTGTTCACGGGCAGTTCCAGGGAAGGGCCAGCTATAAAGTGAAGGCAGCATTCTGGAAGTTGCCAAGAGGGTCTCATCTGCCCGAAAGAGATGGGGCAGCGGCAGCCCTTCCTCCTGGCAGAATCCCGGCCCTTTCTAGCAAACAGGAATGTACCAGTACAGATGCAGGTGTGTGGGTGCTCCCTCCGTGGGATCCACAACACAAATGCAAGATCACTAAGATCACCAAGCATTCAGTAGAATAAAGATATCCAAATAGCCAGTAGGAGATCCCACTTGATATTTTTCTTTCTACCATTAAACAGAAACTGGTTTTCTAAAATCCTCTCAGTGTGATGACATATTATCTTAAAAAAAATGAGGCCAGAAATTTGGGGGCTTCAACTAGAGAAATTTCAGAAGCTCCCAGGGGCTAGTAGCCTCTCATGGGTTGCATGTCTTCAAACTCTTTTGAAGGGAGCATAGAGAACTACATCTGCCATCTGTAATATTTTAGAGATTAATTGGGATATTAACTCTGCAATCCAATTCTTCTCTGCTATCCTATGTCGATCCAAGCTCACATCGGCATAGAAGCCCAAATGCATAAATCATGGTTCTCAACTGACAAATGCATTCAAGTGCATTTTTGCACTTTCCATTTCAACCCTTAAGTCCAGGTACTCCTTGGTGTCAATACAGGTTTGACTGATGGGTCAACCTCCCTAGAATGGCAAGCCATGACCAACTGAGGAATGAACCAAAAAGTGTGCAACAAGCTGCCCCATGAAGTTTTCCTTTGCAGCAGGCTTTCAAATAAGCTTGCCTGGGTCTGTCACAGACGCTTTAGTAGATCGTGCACTGTGCATGGGTTAGACTAGTTGACCTTCTAAGATCCCCAAAAGACCAAAAATAACTGTGACATGGGAGGCCAAGCAAACAGGGAAAATCTGCAGGACAAGGGTAGCTTGCCTGATGGGACTCTCAGCTGCAGGGAGTCCATTTATAGTTTGGCCATGAAATGCATAAAACCTCCTACACCACAAACAGAAGTAAAGCAGGCTCTGAAAGAAACAGTCAAGTCAAAATTTCCTGGCACAGGCCTACCTCCCCATCTTCTATGCTCCACAGACACAGACTTCACCCACCTTCTTCACCAGGATTGTCTCTGCAATATCCAGTTTGGCTTTCTTTGCATCAGGGCCCCCCTGTCCTTCCTGGCTGGCTTTGGTAGCTTTTATCTTTTCTCTGTAAAGCAGAGTTAGGGAGCGACCAAGGAGGTTAATATATTAATTTTCACCCTCCATTTCAGCCTACAGAATGGCAGCCTTCTTGTCTGCCAGTACAGAAGACCCACTCTTGGACTCTTAGCCCCTCCCTGCCAAGGATATTGAGCAAGTTGTCTCATTCAGCCCCACAGACTTCAGATGCAGGTGTCAGCCTCAGATTCCAAGCCAAGAGAAACTCACTCAACAAATTCATGTTCACCCAGGTTTGCAAACATGTAGCCGTGATAGCCAAAGACATCACCGGTGAAAAACTTGATGCCATGTTTCTTGCATATTTGGTCCACCTTCAGGAGGACTTCCTGAGTGCAGCATGTCAGGCAGACCTGGAAGACAAAAGACACCAGGGAGGACTTTGTCTCACTGCAAGTGACCAAAACAAGCAAACATGAAGCCTGGCTCAAGCCGGCGTAATTCTTTTCTCTTCCCCTGAACAGAACAGGCAGGCAGGCGGACATCTGCTTATCTCCTCCACTTTGTGGACTTGGTGGGGGGAGAGAGGAGGGGGGAGAGAGCCCTTCTGGGCGAAAGGGCAGAGGTCTGCAAGACTCACCACATCAAAGCCAGTAAAGAATTCCTCCGGTTTCTGCTCAATATTCTCGGGATCCGCTTTCACCTCCACCATGGGGTTGAGGTCCTGAAGCCGCTCCAGGGACGCCTCGGCTCTGTTCATTCCCGGGGAACCGGTTGGGAGCAGGAACTGGCCTCGGGCGTCTTCCAGGGACACCTGGCAGGGGGAGGAGGAGGAGGGTCGGAGCAGCGGGCACCTTTCCCCTTCCGAGGGGAGAAGTCCCAGAGCCTGCCGGGCTCCCTCCACCCGCGCTTCCCTTCCACTTGCAAAGCCGAAGAAGAAGCCGAGCCAAACCGGCGGCCGCAGCGTCCTCCTCCTCCCGCGGCTCCTATCGCCACGCGCGCCCCGGCCCTCGCCCAGTCCCCCGCTCCCCCTTCGGACGCACCTGGCGGTGGTCGAGCAGCGTCAGCGCCTTCACGCCGGCCAGCGCCAGGTTTTTGGCCACTTCCGCGCCCAGCCCGCGCAGCCCGGCCACCAGCGCCCGAGAGCCGCGCAGCCTGCGTGGCGGAGATAGAGAGGCGCGTCAGGGGCGCCTGAGCCCTTTGCCCCCCCCCTCCGCCTGGCCCCCGGTTCCCCGCGCTACCGCTTCTGCGCCTCCAGCCCCCAGAGGCGGATCTGCCGGTCGTACTGCGCCGCCTCCTCCTCGCTGATGCCGCCGTCGCCGGGGCGCCGCTTCTCCTCCACCATGGCGCCCGCGCAGCCGCCTCTCCCGTACCTTCCTCCCTTCGCGCCCGGCCGGCTTCTTCGAATGGCGGCGAGGGGGCGGGGCCGAGCGACGAGCCCCGCCCCGCCTTCGGGGGCGCGGCCGGCAGTTTCCGGCGCCGCTCGGGCGTTTCCGCCGTCGGCCCTGCCCCCGCGTTCGCCGCCTCGGGTCGGGTCGGGTGTGGCCGCGCGCTCCGCGCCTTCCTGGCTGGCTGGCTCGGGCGTCGCTCTCTCTCTCTCGCTCGCTCGCTCGCTCCTCTCAGGCGGGCCGGCGCCATTTTGTGTGGTGCAGCCTCGGAGCCAGCCTGCCGTCCCTGCCACCACCGCCGCCGCCGCCTGCCTGCCTGCCAGCCTGCCCGCCTGCCTGCCTGCCGGCCAGCGAGCCCACGAGCGAGCGACCGAGCGCGGTGCCAGGCCCGCCCGTACAGTGACTGTGCCCCGTGCCCCCGTCGCGCCCCCCCCGCCCGGCCCCCCCATGGCGGTGGAGAGCCCCAGCGTGCCTCCGCCCAGCAGCCCCCACGCCAGCCCCCCGGCCCCCTCGCCGGCCGCCGCCGCCGCCGCCAACCCCCTGCTCCTGCACGGCCCCCTCGGCAGCCCGGGCCTCGGCGGCGCTGGCGCCCGGCCGCTCCAACAACACCTCCTCCTCCACGGGCCCGGCCCGGACGAAAGGTCCAGTACCCGCCTCTCTTTTCTCTCTCTTTCTCTCTCTCTTTCTCTCTCTCTCGCTTCTCGGGGTCTCGCGGGGGGGGAAGGCGGGGGGGTCTCGCGGGGCGGATGGGGGGGAGGGAGCCCCCACCAGCGCCGGGCCGAGCAGGGCCGGGTCGGCCCTCGGTAAGTAGCAGCCGCCGCCGCGTCGACCGAGGGGGCCCCGGGAGCCCCCGGTGTGCTGAGTCCGCCGCGAGGCGTCCTGGTGCCCCCGGTGGGCCGAGTCCGCCCGCCGCTCCGTGGTTCGTCTGAGCTGGAAGGAAAACTCTAAGCAGCCGCCAAGTGCGACAATCACCAGCGTCGTTCCCCCCCCCCCCCAGTCACCACACGCTCCCTCGCCCCCCCGTCGCCCCCCCCCCGAGCGTGGCCGTATACAGTACAAGCACCTGAGCGCCCCTGTTGTGGCCCATCGTTAACCACACACCGTGAACAGTCCACGCTTTCCCCCACACGAGGTGAAGGAAGCCGGGTCCTGCCCATTAGGCTAGCCCCGAGCCCGCTCCGCTTCAAAACCGGCCCCTAGCCTGGTAGTTTCCTTGTAAGCCAAGGGCATAGCCCTCTTCCCTGGCACACTTATTTTCTCTTTCTCCGAGTGGGGAGGAAGCCACTCTTTTGTTCATCTAAAATAATGTTGCCTTATTCTTTACTTGCCTTGTACTAGGAAACCTAGATTTACAAAACAAGGAAATTCGTTGGGCATTTTAAAAAGTTAACATACAGTACTAATGCACCATTAAGCCAATATAGGTATAGTTCTTCGTAATTTCTGCCTCTCTAATAATGTGGTTGTCATTGAATTCACACTGTAGGGTCAATCAGATATTTTTGGCAAGCATAAAATTTCCTTTCTGGTGCTAAAACCTGATGGCCAAAACGAATAGTTAACTTGGCCGATGTTTGTAGCTGGGGATGAAGTAGTTTTCACTGGTATACTTTATTTTATGAAACAACAAATACATGTTTTCTCAAAGGACACATTTCAATGTTTCTAACAGCTCTCATCATAACATATGAAACACTTAGTCATTTTACTTCCACTTCAACCAACCTTTTAGAAATTTCCATAACCCAGTTGACTTTTGCCCATTATTTTGTAGGAAGCTTGGGTCCACAGGAGAGTGAGGCAGGGAAGAGAGACCAAAAGCTGCCATTTGACTTCAGCTTTCAATGGAGATTGCTATCTTGCCACTCCAGATTTATCATTTTAAGTTAATCATTATGTGTTAATGGAGCTTCCTCTTAGCATGTAAAATAATTCCTTGATGTTTCTAAACCTTAGGTAGATAAGCCAGAACTTCTGGGGCCCATCCGAATCTTTTCTTGATACTTATTATAAAATGGGGCTCGGAGTTCGCATAGGAATACACAAAACAGCATACCAAAATTCATATATTATTTTACGCTGTAAATCCTGATCCTTTACCTAGTAATTTGGTATATACTCCCAATTAGGCTAGTGACGATGGTCACTGGTCTACAAAGCTGCTTTGTTTTGCCCTAGATAGTTTTGCAGAAAAAAAGTAGGGGGAAAATCAGGATTGGGAGATCCCAGAGCTAGGGGCCAGCTGGCAGATTCCCACTCTGCTGCTGTTTTGAAGTGGCATCTCCTGGCTTCCCACTGGTTGTCTGCTCTAAGAGAAGAAAACCGTTGAATTTGGCACAATGCCCTCTTGGAAGAATTGGCTCCATGGTGAATCTTGTGAGTCAGCAGAATTCTATAGGAACGGAGCACCCATTAGTTTTCTGGCCTCTTCACTTGGGCGTTGTGTTTGCCAGAGGTCACTTGGCATTGAATGGCTTCCTTAATTGCAGCAGTTCTCCCGGAGGCAACAGCTGCAGCAGAGAGCTGCAAAGAGGGGCAGGCGAATTGTATTCCATGTTTGGTCTTGAAGGTAGAGACGTCCTCGATTTTAAGGAAAACATAGCAAAATTCAGCCATCCCAGCATCATAGTGTGTGATCCTTTGAAATTCTCTGATGAAGGCAACAGCGCTCCTGGGCTTTACCATGGAAGTGAAAATCCAATGTTAAGTTAGTCTCTTGAAGCTCTGCTGGGATTGATTAGAATTGAATTAGGCGAATTGGCGGAAATCAGTAGAATAGAGTCAGGTTCAGCAGTTAGGTAGAATCGTGCTTTGGCTTCATTTTGGTAAAAGCCGCCTTTCCTTTTGTATGCTTTTACCTATTGAGTGGTGCACTTTTAGCCTAGCAGATAAAGTCTACTTTGTCCATTCACAATACGTTCTTAAAATGTTACTGGTTGTGAGTGTTGCTTTTTGTGTAGCTGCAACTCTATGGTCTGCCCTAGTTTTGTGGTTCAGTTCAAAGCAGGCTGGGAACTCTGGTGCTGTAGCTGTATTGCTCTCATCTTCCTTTATGAAGAAATCCCACTGTTCATGTTGCTGTCCCCAGCGCTTTGGGGTCTGGTGTATAACCAGAGGGGGCTTTGAGAGTGCGGCTCAGAAGCCTCCCCTGGCTTGAGCTGGCACGTCTTGGATCTTCCTGGGCACTTCGAAAGAGAAGCACCGCCTCCATTTTGTGGCAGGGCAATCCTGCCGGAAGATTCGCGAATGAAGCTTGGCTGGGGAGGGTTTCCACAGCTTTCTTCTTTGGGACCACTAGGCGGCTGCAGAGACAACCAGCTTTAAAAGAAAACAGAATTTGAAAAGTTATTTCTGTCTAGTTTTCAGCACAAAGCTAGAATAAACCTTCTCGAGTATGTATTTCTGGCACTAACTTATGAAAACTTATTGAGCCTTCCATTTATTTTTCCTATCGGAACTAAGCCAGAGCCTGATGTTCTGTCATAGAGATGTAGTCTTTTTTTAGGAATAGGGATACTTTATTTGGCCAAGTGTGATTAGAGACACAAGGAATTTGTCTGTGGCACAAAAGCACTTGGTACACTTGCATTCAAACGATAGAATCATAATCATGTTCATAATAATCATAGTGCCAGTGACATCGCTCCTCTCTGCATGCCCTTCTCATTTCGGTGTTTTCCCCTTCAGCTCTGCATTATGCTGCCTTGCATAATGTGATTGTTTGTGATTGTTAAGTCCTTCCTACCCTTTTCCAGCACTCATCTTGGTCCCTGGACTGTACAGCTGCCCTGCACGTTATCCCCCGCTCCTCTTTCTCCTTTGAGCTTCTGCCAAGGCTTCATTGGTCCTTCAACAACCAGGCACTAATCCTTGCCCTGAATTCTCCAATATGTGGTGCAGCCAGTGTGAAAACTGCCTGAATTAGTGACAGGAGAGGGGGGAATGTCTGGACCAGAGCCGAGAGGAGAATCCCATGCTGGGCTGCTGGCTGGCTCCAGTCATGTGATCTGTGAGCTCACACAGGTTGACTGTGAGGCAGTAGCCTACCTGAAGAACATTCTGTACAGGTAGGCAAATGCAGTCCCATGGTGGGCTAACCACAAGACTAGCAATTCCCCTTACCCTGTGAAAACACCATAGCTTCATGGCAACCACGTTGCTTTGCTCTGTAGCCAGGGTGAAGACGTTTGGCAAGTTGGAGGTGGCAGAATCGTACACTTTTCAGTAATAATAATTTTACTCAGAGTTGTCGTTAGTAGCTTGCCACGCAGCTGTAAGCCAACCTGTGTTAGGTCTTCTGGGATTATTTTTGCTTTGACATTGCAGTCTTAAGACCCGGCCTTTGACAAGTCCCATATTTGGGAGCAGTCCCCAGTGAATGCAGAATATCTGAGTAGGCATGCATTTGAGGGCCGGTTTGGTCTCATGGTGAGACCGTGAGTTCCAGTCCTGCCATGGGCACAAAGCCAGCTGGGTGACCTTGGGCCAGTCACTTTCTAAACTCAGCCCTAGGAAGGAGGCAATAGCAAACTGCTTCTGTAAACCCTTGCCCAGAAAAATGCAGAGATTTCCTGACAATTTCCCAAGAATCAGACAGGATGGAATGGAAGGGAGAAAAAAGGCACGCTTAGGCAGGTTGCTCTTCCATCCGAAAATGTGCGGCAGAAACTAGGCCTAACAGCCTTGAGACTCCAGTTATCTTTTCTCTGCTGTCTCGCCAAAACATTTCCTGGAAAGGGGTTCTATTCTTTTCAAAAACTGAACAATTCAACCTGGTAAAATTGTATCACCTGACCTAATTCTGCTTTGGCCATGAAATCAAGTGCATAGTTTCGCTGCTTGTTGTGGTCTGAATAATTCTGGAGTTCATTTCTTGCTTTGATCCTTTCCCAGGTTGAGATGAAAGACTCATGTTGGGCTTAGCGGCAGAAAATATAGAGATGAAGAAGTCAGGTTGGAATGGAGTTCCATATCCATATGCCATATCTGATGGCTTTTGGGATTGTGCAGGTGTCGGGCACGAAAAACCAGTTTTATACATGAAGGACTAACTAATCTCAACAGCTTGTGAACAGGAGTCTTCTCAACTGACAGTGCCTGTTTGGAGTTAAGAGAAGGACCCATGGAATCCAAGTGGATTGGATGGGATTTGCCCACCCCCTGTCCCTTGTAAAGGGAGGAGGAAGAGGGAATGACCTTGAGGGACAGGAGGAAGAGCTGCCACTAAGGGGACACTCATATAAAAGGGTCCTGAGCCCAGAATATAACACGAGAACACCTAACAGACAAGCTCTCTGCCTCTCCAGATCGTATGAAGATGGAGGGAGGGAGGAAGCACATTTTGACATGCAAGATTCAAGCTTTAAAATAGAAGTCGTACTGGGGTTAATTTGGCTGTCTTGCACTTTTCCCCCCTGCCAAATGGGCTAGGGTTATCAATTGGTGATTGACAGTTACCTCTGCAAATTTATATGCCGGTGCCATAATCGTGACAAAGGTATCATACCAATGCACTGTGTCTGCAGTGGGCTAAAAAAAATTTGGACTTGAGATTTTAACACTACAGTAGTGGCAAGTAAAAAAGGAGCAGGAGGTGTAAATTTTAAATAAAAAGCTAAAACTAGAGATCCCCCCCCCCCCCAGGCACATACATAATAGTAGAAGTCATGGGGGGAAAACTATATGGGGACATGGCACATTTACCATGCCCCACCCCCTGCTCTGAGACCTCAAGGGCGGGGGAGTGAATTGGTTTTGATAGCTGTCAGTATGATCAAAGGCTTGGCATTCATAAGGTAATGATATCTGGGTAAGTGATTGCGCAGGTAGAGCTGAAGTCACCTGTTTTTTTCCAGTTGTGTGCCTTTAGGTCTGTAGCTCTATGCAGTAACCCCAGATTAAATTGTATTGAAATGACTCTCTGGCTCCCTCCTGGCTCTACACCCCCTAATGGGGTTTGTTTTGCTTCAACTTTGCTGCCTTTTAGAAAAGCTTTAAAAAACTTGGGTTTTTAGATAGGCCTGAATGTTTTGTGATTCCTATTGATTGATTGATTGATTGATTGACGGCTGATTGGCTGGCCAGTTGGAATTGTTTGTTTATTTTCACAGTGTGCTATTTGGTTGTGTATTATTAGGATGACACACTATACTGCCTTTTGATTTGACAGTATTATAAATCTAATAGTCCCTTCGGGGAGAGGGGGCGGTCTAGAAGTCTAATAAACTAAACTAATATATCATTATTATAGTAAGACCCTATGGGCCAAAGAAAGGCCTTGGAAATTCAGCACTAAATTCTCCTAGTCTGCAGCTATGTATAGGAGCTTCTTTCTTCTTACATCTGAAGGCGGAAGCATAATGCAGCTCTCGTGATCCACCGCCTCTAATCCCACCATCCTCAATCGTCTGTTGTTCAGCGATTGGCTGTTTCCCCTATCCTCCTCAACCCTGTGGACCATCTGCGATGGGTGAAGAGCGCCTGCTTTGAAGATGCTTGCTTTGGGCGCCTGGCCTTCAGAGAGAGCTTCTGTGGTAGAAAGAAAGTAGAAATTGGATGAAGCCACGTTTTACACCATGCAGGCCTGGAGTTTAGCTCACAAACTCATTTTAGGCTTAAAAAGTCAGTCTTGTAGTTCTGCTTTTGGAGAAGAGAAGTCTGAAGTTCTGCTGTGGGAAATACCATGGGGCAAAACGGAAGGCTTAGAAAGTGCTGCTGCCCTCTTCCGTACAGGAAAAGCTGCTGGCTGTGAAGCTTGCTCTCTGCTTTTAATCCCTTGTCGCTACATCAGAGTAGGGCACATTATACGTCTGTATTCCCAAAGATGAGCTCAAGTAGGAGTGATGTGAAAATGCCAGAGGATTTTAGGTTAACCTTCAGAAATAAAATCCAGACAACTTTAATCATAAATGAAGCTGGAAACTGTTGCAGCAGAGTGTGAGCCTGAGATGAATTTACATACTGCCCTGACTTCTTAGGCTGGGAGGTTCATCTTCCAGTTTGCAAAATGAAGGGTGTTTTCATCCAGAACCCCAAGACAGAATTTCCGATAGCTGAAGTGAAATGATTCTTCAATTTCTCTACTCCAACTAAAGCTTTGGGCAAAGGCAGGAGGGAAGTGCCGCTGGTGACGAAGAGTTGGAGGGCCTTATTCCAGTGGGACTGCCTCATGGCGTGGAACTGGCTGACCATCTCAGCCTGCTGACCCTCCAGGCACCGGCACCTGGCCTTGCACGCCCACAGGTCTTCCCTCTGCTTGGAAAGCCTATGCTCGTAGTCCTCAGTGAGGTGTTTCTGCTGAGCCTCCTTCTCGGTCAGATCCAATTTGAACTGAGCCAGCTATTTTGCCATCTCTTTCTCATGGTGGCTGCTTAGCTCCAACAACTGTTTCCTATTGGAGCCCTAAGGAGCCCGGGTGGGCAAGCAAGGAGTTGCTGGGAGGAATGGAGCGAGTAGAGGCCGTAGAGGCGCCCCTCATGAGTGACATCAAATTGGCCATGCCCACCCAGTCACATGATCACCTAGCCACACCCACCCAGCCACTCATTAGACAGATCATATTAGTGGTCCGCGGGATTTAAAGTCATGAATTTAGTGGTCCTGAGGTCCAAACGGTTGGGGACCTCTGCATTAAACAATTGCCAGAGAAAATGTATTGCCAATGTATTCAAATAATTCTGTAGTTCTAGGATTATTTTCTGGTCCCATAGACCAACTTCACCACATTTTCTGGCTTCCTTCCAGTGTCAGTCATGGGAATAAGAAAGATGCAATTTCTTTTCCAGCAAGAAGAATGAGGTTTCTGGCTTTGGGTTTGGAATGGAGTTGCTTCCTAGTGGCACATTTTTCAATGGAAGATACAGATCAAAACTATTTCAGGGTTATGCATTTGTGTGCAGTAAATGATTTCATTAAATCTTTGACAGCTGAAGGTTGATTATGAAGCCGATTTTACTTTCTGTTTGGGTAGCAAAGCATTTAGTAAGTGAAAATTTGGTGTTTTCAGTCACGGATATATGTTTTGCATAAATAGAAAAATCAATTGTTTTTGGATTGTACTGTACTACTTTATATCAGATTCTCACTGATTTATCGCTTGCCAAAATCGCCAGAATTAATCAATTGCAGTTTATCTAATCAAAATATGTAAATTATAGTGCAATTGATAAATCATCTGTGTTTGTTCTGTTCTGGGGAAAATATTGCAAGGATCTACTCTGGCTAACAAGTTTCTTTTTTCCTTTTTTTTTTGGTTACTGAATTGCCATGGGGGATTTTTGAAAAAAACATGGGGATATTTTGCAATTGATGTGATTCTCAGTTTTGAAGCCTGGCTTTGCTCTTTTTCCAGTCTTCTGATTTTGCTTCTCCGCCTTTCCAGGGAGGATGGTGAGTTGGAAGAAGGGGAGCTGGAAGATGACGGGGGTGAGGAGCCCAATGGTGCTTCAGAGGCACATGAGAAGGGCAGGAAGGAAAAAAATGAGAAGCACCACAGTGACTCGGACGAAGAAAAGACGCACCGGAGGAAAAGGAAGCGTCGGAAAGAGAGGGAGAAGGAGAAGCGGAGATCGAAAAAGAAAAGAAAATCTAAACACAAAGTGAGTAATGCAGGATGAGTCTTGAGCGGCTAACCTGCTTTCCCTCCGCCCTTGGAAGCAGGCGAGTGAGACATCTCTCCCGGGGAGGGATGGGATGGGGGACAAAACGCAGACTGCCTTTCTGTGCCCCTCGCAAAACCAAACTAGTTGATTGGTTGGGGTATGATGCCATTTCCAGGCCCTTTCCTCTGCATGTGGCTTGACAGAGGATGCCGAATTCCCGCCAGGGGAGGATCCTTGTTGACTTGGCCATCTTCCAGGTTTTGGCCAGAATTGGGGGATAAGAATTCAAAAGGACGGGGGGGTGGGGAGAGCACCTGGTTCAGAGTCCATGATCTCCCTTTCCTCGCAGCGCCACGCCTCTTCCAGCGAAGATTTCTCTGACTACAGTGAGGATTCTGACTTCAGCCCAAACGAAAAGGGTCATCGGAAGTACCGCGAATACAGCCCCCTCTACTCCTCTGTGAGTGCTGAGGGTCATCCCTAAGGGTGGCCTGAGGGTGGGATCCCTGAGGTAGATAATCCTGTCAGATGTCCGGGTAATTTATCAGTCAAGATTGTGCTGTTTGGTTCTCCATGCTGGATTTAAAAGGGCAGCAAATCAACGTTGTTTGCTTCTGCTCATTGTGTAAAAGTGATTCTTTACAGAATAATGGTTTATAAAATAGGTGGATACCCACTTCTTCTTTTGGGGGTCCAGTTCAGCTTGTGTCCTCTCTTTTGTTCAACCATAACCATTTGTGTGTTTGCCTCCAGTCCCATCAGCAGTACTCATCCTCTCACAGTGCCCCAAAGAAGGGGTATCCTAAAATGGAGAACAAGAGCTATCCTCCCTACGAAGAATACGAGAACGAGGGCTACTGTGACTACGAGGGGGAGGAGGAAGAGGACATGGGGAAAGAAGAGTACGATGACTTTGCAAAGGAGCTGAACCAGTACCGGAGGGCAAAGGAGGGGACGCACAGGGGGCGAGGTACACTTGCTTTTCCTTCAGCCCAGACACTGAGCAAGCGAGGCAGGTGCTGGCCACTAGGCAGCCAGACAAAACAAAACAGAAATCCAGGCCCTTCCTGAAACTGTGGCCATCTGTCCATAGCCGTCTGTGAGGAGTGTGTGCTGCCTTTTTAAATGGCCCAACAGCTACCGATTTCTGTTCTGGAGTGTCGAACAGAACGACCATTCTGGTCCTTCTTCCTTTCTTCAGCAGTGAGGAACTGGGCACCCCTGCCTGTTGAAGCCGCCAGTCCCCGTTTGCACGTAACCCATCCAAGTCCCAGTTGACTCTAGTTCCAAAAGGGCACTAGGCTCCTGGTAATGCAGTATTTTCAAGTTAATGCTTTCTCTTTCTGGGCTTCTTTGAATTGGGAGCTGAATTTTAGAAAGGCAGCATGAAGGTGTACGTGTTCTCTCCATTGGTTTGTAGAGGCTAGTATACGACATTGCATGAAAACATGGTTGTCTCTCAAAATTGAGAAGAGATATCAAATACCTTTGTGCTTCTCCCCCTAAACAGTGATTGTTACAGTTAAGAGTATTGCTGCTTTTTCTCACAGCACTAAGTAAAATTCTTTGAACAAACCATATTGTTTCAGTTCCCACACCACACTAAACCAGGCAGATCAAACAAAACCAGTCTAGTTTAGTGTACACGCAAATGCTGGAGTTTGATCAGTTTGGCACCTTCTCTGGTTTATATCAACAGGTGGCCGTGGTCGAGGCCGAGGTTACCGTGGCCGTGGAAGAGGTGGAATGAGAGGACGAGGCATGGGCAGAAGCAATCGAGGCAGGGGAAGGGGAGAGCATCCTGAGGAGGAGGAGGAGGAGGTTTATGACGAGGAGATGGAGGTGAACATTGAGATCTGTCCTTGCTCAACCTGGCTTCCTGCCATGGTCCCTTTTGGCTCATTTCTCCTCTGTCTGCCTGGCAGTTCTGCGAAGGGGAAGAGCCCATGGGGGAGGAAGACTATGATGATTATTCCAAAGAACTGAACCAGTACCGCAGAAGCAAAGAAGGAAGAGGCAGAGGTATGTGGGCAGAGGGAGAAAAAGACAACCCCCCCCCCCCTTTCCTCCTGTTGGAGCCTTGACAGCCCAAGGCCTCTGCCAAGCAGACGGTGAGATGTGGCTTTCTGTGGCTGGGCTGCAGAATCAACTTGAGTTGTCTTGTTATAGGCATGGGACGTGGCCGAGGCCGTGGCTCCAGGGGGCGAGGAGGCAAGGGGATGAACCGCGGACGTGGTCATCGTGGCAGATCAGGCCTAGGCAAAGTGGGGGCGCTCAATGAGGAAGACGACTACTATGAGGATGACCTAGGGGTAAGTGGCCTAGGAGGCCCCTCCGTGGCTTTGGGTCTAACTGGGACTTGAGGTTGGACAGAGGCCAAGAAGTGGCAGTTGTCTCCAGGCAGCGTGGGAGTGAACTCCCTCGGAGGCCCAGGTGAGGCCTAGCACCTTCCACCTGCTAGGACTAGGGCCTCTGCAGCACCCTTTCCATGACAGATAGAACTAGGCTGTTCAATGCAGACATATCAGAAACATCCGGTTATAAAGAAAATAGGGTGAGGCTGAGGACCCTCCATTCTCATTGGCTCTGGACTGAGCGTAAGGCAGTGGTCTCCGCTACACGTCTAAATCCTGAACTCCTCGGCAGTCCAGGCTATTCAAGAGAACTCCAGGGTTGCATGGATCTGACTGAGGTGCAGCTGCAGAAGGTTGAATGATCCAAGTGGGAGCTTTGGCAGGATTTTCCTTTGATTCACCTACAGTAGAAACTATTTAGGATACCAAATTAATTTTATCTGGCTTTTATTGTTGCCACTATACTTTCTTACACATTGTTTTCAGTTTTTTTCACAAGGGTCTACCTAACATTGACATATAAATCAGCCCAGTGAATATTTTTCTTGCAATCTGTACAGGACGGAGGTGGCAGCTGTGGAAGTTACAGGCGGAACGATCACGAGAAATCTCACCAGTCAGATAAGAAAGGAAAAGTCGTCTGCAAGTATTTTGTGGAAGGAAGATGCACTTGGGTAGGTGCAGCTCGTTTATGGCGCTTTGATCCCTGCAGGATCAGTGATGCAGCTGCCCAGTCCCCATTGAACCCAAATTTCTGCTGCTAAGCAAGGCATTTGTTAAGTGAGTCCCACCCCATTTTATGATCCTTCTTGCCACAGTTGTTAAGTAAATCAGTTATTAAGTTAGTCACACGGTTGTTAAGTGAATCTGGTCTTCCCCATTGACTTCGCTGTTCAGAAGGTCGCAAAAGTGGATCACGTGACCCCCGGGACTTTGCAACCGTCATAAATACATGCTGCTGGTTGCCAAGTACCCAATCCTGATCAAATGTCCATGGGGACGCTGCAATAGTCAAAAGTGGGGGAAATGGTCAGAAGTCACTTTTTTCAGTGCTGTTGTAACTTCAAATGGTCACTGAATAAATGGTTGTAAGTTGAGGATTACCTGCAGGTGCCTTAGAACAGGAGTCGGGGGGCTGGTGCGGGGCTTTTTCTGGAATGCCAGAACAGCCTGTTTCATGTGCATCAGTGTCCCCCGTGTCCCCCCCCCAAAAAAAATTGGTTCTTGTGATCCCTTTGTTCGAAAAGGAGCCACTTAGCACTTGCCACTTAGTTCTTTGTGCAGAGAATCCTCTCAGCGATGTTTAATCTCATGGTTGATTGAAAGATTCAGAGGTTATAAGAATAATAGATATACACTTACATACGCAGCAGCCCTGTGGTTCATTGGAGCTGATTTTCCCTAGTCGGCGTTCTTATTGCTTGCTTTGGGCTGTGGCAGCTCCACTCTGCCCCATTAAGGCCCATGCCCTAATTTCTGCAGGGTCCCTGTCATGGGCTCCTCCCTTCATTAGACTCCGTTACACAGCTTCATTGGGACATTTCGATTCAATAATAACAACAAAAGTAACAGACTCAGAGGTCTTCTGGTCCAGCCCCCTGCTTTCCTGCAAGCTTTCTTTTCTGCTGGAGTCATTGGACAATCTGGCCACTCTTTTTTTAAAAAAATATTTTTAATTTTATTTTAATTCAAACCATCTTCCATTAAGCAGTATGTCGTGTGGGTACTTATATTTTGAACAAATATTTTATACAATTACAATTACAATTTACAGCTATGTTTATTATTTTATCTAGTCTTAATATTAATACTAATATATACCATAGCTAATACTATAACAATCCTCTTCTTAACTTAAATAACTTTGTTAAAACATTTTCTCTATTTCATTCTTCTGTTTTTTTTTACACTTTTCATATTTATTCTCTAATCATTGATAAAATAATTGCCATATATTATAACAAACAGATTGTTCCTTCTCTTTAATTACCAGTGTTAACCTATTCATTTCTGCACATTCTAATATTTTCCTAATCACATTCCCATTCACTTTTCCAATTTTGCGCAAATACAATCCTAGCTGCAGTTATTACGTGAATTATCAAGGATAAATTTTCTTTACTATAAGTTTCTGGTAAAATCCCCAACAAAAATAATTCAGGTTTCAGATCAATATGGAGGTAGGAGGGGGTAGGACTGGCCTTTGAATTATTGCCGTGGCTGCGACCACCAGCCCTTCTCCCAGTGGCCAGGGTGAGATGCTTTGGATCCTGTCAGCTGGTGATGTTCTCGTGTTTGTGCCTAAGAGGTGTGCCTTTTGTATTTTTCCTGCCAGGGGGAGCACTGCAACTTTAGCCATGATATTGAGCTACCAAAGAAGAGGGAACTCTGCAAGTTTTACATCACTGGTTATTGTGCCAGGGCGGAGAATTGTCCTTACATGCATGATATCCTTTCCAGTCATTTTCGTTCAGCGTTTTAGCACAGGGCTTGGGGAGGTTTTCGGTCCCCTGATCTGCCTCTCCTTACTTGGAAGACTGGCTGATTGCAGGCTGCAGGCCAGCATTTTTCTCAAAGGGGAGCTTTTGGGGGAGCTTTGTGGAAGCAAAAATTGTGAAATCTTGGATCTCCTGATGCTGGTGGGTCCCTGTGTCCATTTTTTTGGGGGGGGTTGCTTTCCTCAACACCTGGCACGGGACTTCCCTTGTAAGCTGTTCCACACCACTGGGAACTGCATTAACGGAGATGACTGCATGTTCTCGCACGAACCACTCACTGATGAAACTCGGGAACTCCTTGATAAGGTGAAGGGATCAAACGGGCACCAAGATTTGCCTTCTCTGGAGAGAGGCCTCAGCCGGCTCAGCACGGTGGGAGATGCGGCTGAAGAAACTGACCCTCAGCCTTTGCCTCGCCTCTTAGATGTTGGCGGACGACGCGGAAGCCGGAGCAGAGGATGAGAAAGAAGTGGAGGAGTTGAAGAAACAGGGCATCAACCCATTACCCAAGCCACCTCCTGGGGTGGGATTGCTGCCCACTCCCCCGCGTCCTCCAGGGCCCCCAGCTCCAACCTCCCCTAATGGCCGGCCCATGCCCGGAGGCCCTCCTGCCCCTGCCCCTCCCCTTCCTGCCCCAGGGCCCCCACAGATGCCCCTCCCGCTCCACGAGCCCCTCTCGCCTCAGCAGCTGCAGCAGGACTTGTACAAGAAGATCCCTTCCCTCTTTGAGATTGTCGTGAGGCCAACGGGGCAGCTGGCGGAGAAGCTGGGGGTGAGGTAAGTGTTGCCTTCTGTCTTGGAAGAGGGGAGGCAGAGGGTCAAAGCAAAAGAGGAGGGGGCTTCCTCCACAGTTGGTGCGGCCCTGATGGAGGGCAGATCCAAGATGCCTGGATTCCCTGGGCAGCCCTGCCGGCCTGTCCATTATCGGCCAAAATGAGATGTTTTGTCGAGATAAAGAGCCCGCCGGCATTAGGAGGCGCCTAACCCCACCCCTCTTGCCCTCTAGGCATCCTGGCCCATCCCCACCTCGGTTCCCTGGGCCTGGGCACCCGGAGCTGCCTCCCGACATGCCCCCCGACATGCTCCCAGACCTTTGTCCGGAGATCTGTCCTGATATGCCAATGGGCCCAGGGATGACCCCTGGCCCTCCGTTGGGCCCCGGACCCCCCATGATGCCCTTTGGCCCTGAGGAGATGCCCCCCGGCCTCCCAACACAGGACTTCTATGACAACTTCTACCTTCACCCAGAAGGTCTGGAGATGGACCCCAGCCTCATGGTTGGCCCAGGCAAGTCTCAGGTTGGGCTGGGAGGCTTTGTATGCCTGGGGCCACTGGGGCAGGGGGCTGCCTTCTGTTCCAGTGCTCTGTTCTCACTGTTTTTCCCCCCCCTCCCCCCGGTAGAGGGCTACCCAGGCTATGAGGAGATCCCTGGGGAAGGGATTTTCCCCGACCCTTCCCTGGAGCCAGATTCTTTCTGTGATGGAGGCCTCCCGCGGCTGCAGAAGCCCCCCAGCAGCATCCCAGACTTCCTGCCTTCTACGCAGAGGGCGCTCTACCTCCGCATCCAGCAGAAGCAGCAGGAAGAAGAGAGGGCTCGCCGGCAGGCAGAGAGCTGCAAGCAGGACCGAGACCACGAGGAAGGCAAGGGCTGAGGGGGGCTCTGAGGGGGGGGAAGCAAAGCCTGCTCCTTGTTGGGTGTGATATTCGATGCGCTGGATGGGCCTGGAAGCCCTCAGGGAGGCAGTCTGGCAGAGGAACCCAGGACCAGCCTCCGTTCTGGCATGGTCAAGGGCAGAGTGCACCTATTTCACTGCCTGAATGTAATAAGTGGCTTATTCAACCCCCGCAGGGACGGTAGAAAAATGCCCTTGATTTTTCCTACTGAAACTGTGGGGTCAGACTCTGTGCAGGGGGGCTCCCCAACCCCATTCCTACAAAACAGCCCCTGCAGGCAACGGGAGAGCCGGTGGGGTCTGCTGGCTAAGGGGCCGGATGAGGCTCCTGAGAAACTGCAGCTCCATCTCCAGCCTTGGAAAAATGGGGGGACTTTGGGCCAGTTGTGCTCACAGGCTGTGGTCAGTAAACGAAACAGGTTCCATGAAATAACGGACTTGAGCTGCTGGGATAAAGGCCCATCTGAGGGGTGCCCTTCCCCCCTCCTGTTGCAGCCTTGTCAGGGTAGATAAAGGAATTGTCGGCTAAGGAGAGAGCAATTGTCGGCCGGTGTTCTTTTCTACAACTCGGTCAGTTTGCGGAAATCGTTTTGCCCTTTTTGTCGATGACTTTCCGTGAATGAGATTCCCCTTTGAAATGTGGCTTTGAAATGATTCTTGGTTGCTTCTTGAAGAGGCTTCTGAGGTAGCCGCTGTAGGCTCACCGCCTTCTCTGCCTCTCTACCAGGTGATCCCGGCAACTGGTATTCCAGTGATGAAGAGGATGGCAGTGGCAGCAGCAGCGTCAGCTCCATCCTGAAGACTCTACGGCAGCAGAGCTCCAGCAGACCCCACGAGGACCCTTCTGGAAGCCCCATTCCGGCCTCAGGTGGCAGGAGCGACCCCCGCCTTCAGAAGAGCCGGCCAGCTGATCCTCGCCTCCTGCGTGACCCCAGGCTCTCTCGAAACCTGGAGCCCTCTGGAGCCGGGGATGCAGGGCCCACTGATCCACGATTGGCACGGCACAGCGCAGCCGCCGCCCCCAAAACAGCAGAAGTTCTCCATTCGAGCCCTTCGGTCAGCCAGAAGGCAGTTCCCGTCGCAGAGGAGGAGGAAGGGGAAAGGGCCCTGCGGGACAAACCAGTCACCATCCCTCTGGACACCCTGCCCAACCACTCTCTAAGGGACCCTCGCTGCCAGTTGCAGCAGTTCAGCCATATCAAGAAAGATGTCGTCCTGCTTATGCCCAGCTTTGCACGCATGGTGCTGTGGAGCCCAGAAGACTTGATCCCCCTGCCTGTCCCTAAGCAGGAATCGGTTCCTGTCCCAACTGCTCTCCAGGCCCTGCCTGCCCTCGATCCACGCCTGAACCGGCCTCAGAATGCCAGTGTCTCTGACCCCAGGCAGCGGGCAGGGTCCCAGCCAGAGACCTCTGCCAGTCCTGGCTCCAGCCTTCCCGATTTTGAGCTGCTGTCCAGGATATTAAAGACAGTCAATGCAGCCGGCAGTCCTGGGCAGAGTGACAAGCCAAGCGATCCCCGTACACGGAAAGCACACGTAGACCCCCGGTTGCCCAAGTCTTCCGATCCAGGGTCCTCGGGGGCTGCCAAGCAAGCTGAAGTCAGCCCCCCGCTAGCAGTGGGTGCGGAGGCTGCAACCAGCATAGCCCCTTATGATCCCAGGCTGCTGACGGCAGGAGGGCTGAGCAGGGGCCCTGGCCAAAGCAGCGTCCTGAGTGGGATCAGCCTTTATGACCCAAGGACTCCGAGCCCCAGCTGCAAGTCTGCCGAGTCTGCTAGCGAAGGGAGCCCAGCCACCAAAAGTGCTGAAGGCAGCAAAGGCGGCGGTGGCAACAGAGGGAAGGAGCCGCTATTTGTGCGCCGGTCAGCTTTGGACCAGCTGGAAGGCGAGAAGCCCAGCCCAGAGCCAGGGACTGACCGCTACAACAGCTACAATCGGCCACGGCCCAAGGCAGCCTCTTCCGCTCCTGCTTCCACGGCGCCTGTTGCAGAGACAGCTGTCACTCAGCCTGGCATCCACAATCTCCCCGTGCCCCCAGTGTATGGCATGGTGAAGCAGGCGGCCAGGTCAGGGCCAGGCAGCCCTTTTGCAGGGAACAGCCCTGCCCAGGAAGGGGAGGTGCAGGATGCGGGCTCGCTGAAGGACGTTTTTAAAGGGTTTGACCCGACAGCCTCCCCGTTCTGCCAGTAGTATTAAGAAACTCGTCCGTGCAGCCTTGTGTCCAAAAGAAGCAGCAGTGTTCTTCCCTTTTTAAAGATTCCATGAATTGCCATTGACCATCTCCCTCCATCCTTTGAGCTTTGCTGAGTGTAATCTCCAGGCGACCTTGTGGAAGAGGAACAAGGGTCTTGAGCCACCCCAGGCAGTATTGTGTCATGCCCCCTCTGGGTTCCCTTGCGGACTCTCCTGGTGTCCCCTCGGAATCCTCCAGTGTCTTCAACCTGGCGTGGCTACTTCTGCCAGCCGCGCCCCCCCCCTCCTTTGCACAGTGGCTGGGCCATGTCTCCACCCCCCCCTGCTTCTCCTCTTCAGGTATTTATTGTCTGTTGAATGGAGGATGAAAGGATGACAGTTTCTTAGGGTGAAGCTGTCAGCCATGCTGATCTGTAGAATATATATATATATATATATATATATATATATATATATATATATATATATATATATATATATATATATATATATATATATATATATATATATATATATATATATATATATATATATATATATATATATATATATATATATATATATATAATATCTTTGTTTCTAAACTGTAACAATATATGTGTATCATAGCCTTTTTTAAAAAAGAATCTAGCGCAGCAAATATTATTATGGAGAAGTAACCATGATGAATTATTTTTGTAATTGTATTGAATTTTGTTTTAAATACCCTGCCGTTTTCTTGGATTGCCGGATTCAGATGTGATGCAGCCAGGAAACAACAGGCTGCTTCTGCCTCTGGTGGGTGGCCTCTTGAAGAAATGATGCCTTCTACCAAAACAGAGTTTGTAGTATTGAAATTAAATTATTAATAACACTAATGCTTGTCTGTCTCCTGCGCTCCTCTGAAAAGCAAGCAGAAGCCCCGCTGTTGAGAAACAAGAAGCATTTGTTCCCACAATCTTCTGTCCAGAGCCTTCCGGCATCCTGGAAAGCCCTGCCTCAGCCCCTGTTCCCTTAAAGACAAGGAGAGACATTTGGGGGAGAGGTTACTGTGGACGAAGGGCCCTTTGTGTAACAACCAAGAGTAGCTCTGCGAATTTGCTCTTTCCAGAATTGCTGACCAGAGCCTAGAAGCCCGGCCTGTCTCTGTCCTTCCAGTTCTTCTAATCTAACCGATGGTTTGGCCTCTTCTCAAATGCAGAGAAGTCCATTGTGCTTGCTTGTCTTCCAAAGGCTGCTTCATTTCTCCCCCCTGCTCTTCTCTCAGTTAGCCTCTTTCAGAGCCAGACCTTGTTTTGGGGTCCAAAGCGCAGACCTTTTGCCCTGATGCGGCCTGGCGAGAACCACCTGAAAGATAGCATCCGTGTGCACTGGCTTGCTGTTGAGGCAGGCAATTTGGAGACTCCCACCATATGGCTCTTTATCCTCTCAGCAATGGGCTGAGCTACATGGGCTTCTTGGGCTAAAAGGCCAGCCCCTTTTCTGCCTACATGGGACATGGCTGTGTCATGGGGGAAAGGCCACCTTCCCCCCAGAGCAGATAAGCAACCCCGGCTGCGGCCATCTCCTTCAGTCTGGTGGGATTGCAGCTTCTCCAGGAAGAGCTGCTGGCTGCTGGCTCTGTTAGAAGCCAAGGGATAGAAATCCTTTGGTCAGATCTTGGCAGCTTGACAGACTGCAGGGTGGGCGTGACCACAGAAGGGTTCGTGCCCAGGCTTAGCAGTGTTTAATCTGAAATGGGTGAGGAGGTCAAAACATTTTTCAGTGTATTGTTTTTCTCTCTCTGCCTTGGTGATTCCTCCAGGCACCTCCCTTTTTTTGCCCAGGAACTCGCTTGGAAGGGAGAGAAAGTGATGTGCTTCTGGTAGAAATGCCAGCGAGTTTCCTTATAAAGCCCAGCCAGGTTCCAGCCACTTCCCTGGAGAGGCTCGGTATGCAGACCCATGGAAGTCCAGAGATGGAGATTTCCAAAGAATCTTTTGAAACTTGTCCAGAGTGGGCAGGGTCCTGTGGAGAAGCCGTCCTGGTCCTGGAGCCGATGAACAGCTTGTCAAGGAATGTGCTCTTTGTGAAGTATTCTGTCTTGTGAACCGGCCTAGGCACATAGATGCTCTGTGACATTTGTACAATCTGACTTTTGTAAATCAAGATCCATTCACTAGACCCAAATCTTTGTTATCAATGAAATTTGCCAGCGCTTTATAAAAATGCTATAAAATGTAAATATTATTTGAAAAGGGATTTGTATATATTGTACTGGTATTTTTACAGTGATTTTTGGTTGCATGGGTGTTTGCCTTTTTTTAAATCACACATGCGTCTTCCAACAATGTCCAGACTTGAGAGACCGATCATTGTACTGCTGGCATTAAATGATGCAGTGATTTTAAAGGTTGCCACCCAGCTTACTTTGGTATGGAATTATTTCAAATATTCCTGTTGTGAGGCAGAAGGGTGGACTCAGCCTTGCCTACTGCATAGCTTTGCAGCCACGGTAAAATGCTTTGCAGGGAAGAGAAGGGATAGGGGAAAGGGCCAGGGAAAACTGACCTTGGAAGAACCAGCAGCCTAAACCCTGCTGGGGGGGGGAGGGGGGAAACACTGAGAAGATGAAGGTGGCCTTGCTTGAGTCCGAACAGTTGAGGCCAGGAGACCCTTTTCCCAAGAGACAGTAGCTGCTGTTGTACGTTTGAGCAGACTCAGGGCTGCAGGAGATGCCGGATGCCATGAGCACAGCAGTGGCACTTGCCATCACTACTCTTACGGTCTCCCTCCACCCACCCACCCCTTTTAGGTCTGCTGAGCTCAGAAAGGCAGCACAGGCAGGGCCACCAAAGAGGTCTTGGCCTTGGGCAGGTCATGCGTTGCCTGGAGAGCGAGCCTGCCTAATCCTAAGAATGAGAGGTCAGCAGGTGCAGGAGGCTGCTTGGGTGTCCCGGGAGAGGCTAACCTGGAGAAGAATCCACTGTCCCTGCCTTGGTGATCCACTGTCCCTGCCTTGGTCAATGTGCTGCTCTTGGGGGCAGCCTCCAGTGGTGGGAAACCCTTTTCCTCCTTGCACACGGGGGCAGAGGCAAGGCTGCTGCAGAACTGGGGAGAGTTGTCCGGATCTCCTGACCCATTGCTTCCCCAGTGGCAGCTGCAGAGGTGGGCACCGTTGTTGCCTTCCTGGTATTGTGAGCTTGAATCCCATATTTTTAAAAACAAAACATTTACAATTGCCGCAATGCACTTCTGGGTGGGTGGCCTTTGGTCTGTTGTGACAGGATGGGTCCCAGAGGAATTCCTGAGACTCTCGCTGTCTCACCACCAGTCCAAAGATGAGGGCATTCGTGCTGGGCTTGGAAAGGGCTGCTTGTGGCCAGAGGCAGCCTGGACTTGACCAACTATTCCAAGGCTAGGCTGTACTGGAAGAGCCCTCCCCCAGAAGCTCCTTCTGCTGTGGGTTAGCAGCTAGGAAGTTCTTGCAGGAGGAGGGGGTCCTTCCCATGGTGTCCTCTTCCAGGGAAGATCCCGAGTGAATGAATCTTGGCAGCCAGCCTGGTCATACAAAAGTGGGAAACCCAAAATAGGATTTCAGGCCAAAATGAGCTCTTCTCCCTTCCCTCTTTCACCCTCGCACCTCTGAGACCAGCCATTTTCGCAAAATAAATCATTTAACTTTGTTTGGAAAAAAATAAAATTAAAAAAATCAGTTTTTAACAAAACAATTCAATGGGAAACAGGACATGCAATTTTTCAAGATGTCCACAGGAGGGCGCTGGCCACCCACATGGAGTCCTTGTCCCTAAATTCCAGAGAAGTGGCAACCACCTTCACTACTATAATGGCAACATGTTAAAATGAAAACCAGTATTGGATCTGCAGCATTAAAGGCCAGGATCCTGTTTCTACAAAGAAAGATTCTTGGATTTGGATGTAACGGGAAGCAAATCAAACCCCTGATGCAAATGCATTGAGCAGGGGGTTGAAACTAGAAGACCTTGACGGTCCTGTCCAGCCCTAGAGTCCTTGTTCTAGACCTACCTTATTGTATGTATCTTCAGTGCTAACATAGCTGTCCCATTGAACCGAGAAGCTAAAAAAAGCACTAATTTATATGACCCTCATTTCTTCCTGAAATCTGGAAGTGAGCAAAGGTGATCTGAGTCACCGGGAGGCTCAGCTTTTGCAGATGACACCAGCGACGGCCTGGCAAGCAAGCGATCCTCTTGAAAAACTCAAGAGGCAGAGGCAGGAAACCTGTTTTGGGGTCTGGGATCTTACAGGAAAGAGAAAGCAAGGACCTGGCAAGCCAGAAGGTGGATGGTGACCCCTCCTGACCACAGGGGCATGAGAGTCAGTACGGCCCTTCCCGTTAAGCCTCTGCCATGACAGGAATGCCACAAGGTCCAAGGCTGGGTAGGGCAGCCTTGGCAGGGCCGGAGCACAGTACCCACGGTGCCAGAGAAGTCACCAAATTGTGAGTCTGGACTGAGAGGTAATGAGTATCCTTTCAAATTACAGGAGAAGGGCAACAAAACGCCCAAGGCTGCAGTTGGTGATTTGGGGCTTCATTCCATTTTGGCTCAAGACTGATCTGGGGAACAAACTGAATCTGGCCTTCCCTGAATATGCTGAACACGCTGAAGCCACTCCTGTTTGTTTATTTATTTGATTCATGTACAGCTGCCCTTCTCACCACAGCAACTCTGGGTTGCCAACAGCACATAAGAACAATAAAACATAACACCTGCAAAACTAAAGAATTATGTTTGACCCAGATGCATTTATACATACACAGAAATGTCATCCCATTGTATTTGGACACTAAACTATAATTCACCTCATTATAAAATAAAAGTGAAGTGAATTAATTTGTTAACTTTGGGATTGCACATTATACAATTAACATTATATACATATTGGGATTAAAGTTTTGATGTTTTGTGGCAAGGAACTGTTCAATTTGGGTATCTTTTTGGAAGCATATTTTAACATACATTAAGTAGATGGTTGCGAATGTTTTCAAGTAACATTTGTCAATGTTATTTTGAGCTACATTATGAAATTGGGACCCGATCATGGGTGTTTCTGAGGGGTTTATTGGTTGTGCAGAATAGCCAAGAGAATTATATTGAGAGATTGCGAAAGTGCTCAATAGCAAAGATTGTATTCAGGGAGTGTGATTTATCCATTTTTGGTATGGCGGTTTTCCTCATTTTGGGAATACTATTTCATAATTATCTGTTGAACATTACTGTTTTTTTACACGTTTTGTACACCATGGGGGTTGGGGGGGCATTTCTTTTTAAAATTTTCAATAAGAATTTTTTTGAAGAGGAGGAGGAAGAGTTGAGGTAAAAGTCATTTCCCAGAGCAGCCCATGAAAAGGAGCCCCCAATGCCAACTGGGCTCCCCTCCTGCCCTTATCCAGCACTCCCACTCATGCCAAAACCCCCCTGGAGAAAAAGCCCTTTCTTGGGAGGTGGGGAGGGCTGTGGGCATCTAGGCCAAGGGAGCCCAAAAGGGCCCAGCTGAGCTGACTGGCAAGTCCCTCCCCTCTCCAGCCTCTGCCTGTTCCCAAATAAGGGCACAAGCCTCAGAGGCTCCAGTGCCTGCGGGACCAGCCATGGGAGGTGGGGAGGGGGCCCCCGGGCTTCCCTTTGCAAGCATCTTCCTTCCCTCCCTCCCTGGGGAAAGGATCTCCCCCCTCCCCCTGGCTTGGACTGAGGCAGGCAGTAGCTGGCACACATTGACTTGCAGAGACAGTAATGGCAAGGGGAGGGGCACATGGGGAGCCATATGCACATACATCTGTTGGGCCTGGGAGAAGGCCTTCTATAGCCAGATAATGCTGGGGGATCCAGAAACTACAGGGAGGACTGGATGGAGGGCTGCTGCAGGCCCAGTTGCCGGCAGGTGGGCTGAACATGTGGGACCCCCCACTTGCTGGCGGACTGTGCAGACCTCCCCCCCTCCCACATGGAGGAAGCACAAAGTGCTGCTGAACTGAAGCAGCTTCTAACCCAGAACCCTCGCCCCCCTCTGGGTCCCAGCTGGGTGTGGGGAGGGGGGAAACAGGACTCCATGCCTCTGTCTGGCTGAAGGGCTTCTCTGAAACGGAAAGGCTGGCTCAGCCCAGAATGGGGCAACTGGCCACAGCCCACTTGCCCTGGGACAACTGGCCACAGGACAACTGAACTATTCTATTTAATTATTTAAAATAAATAAATAAATACTTTAATTTTTATAATTCACGTTTCATTCTGCCCCTCCTTTTGCATCATTTCTTTAATGATTCTATTCCACTATTTCTTTGATATTAGGGTAAGTCTTGTCCCACAGTGAGTTGTCCCACAATTAACTGGCTGTGGCAAGTTGGCCATAGCGAAGTGTCATAGACCCAATTGGAGTCACAGCTGTGAGACTCTAGTAAAGCCTGCTGCCTTCACCTCACCTAACCAGCTACAGGTGGCTGCTGAGGGATGGATCGGGCAAGGAAGCAGTTCCTGAGTTTTCATGGCCCTGGAAAATCAGGCAGACTATACCAAATGTGCCCAGCCAGAAAAAAATCTAGCCAAGAGTGCACAAACATAGATGCAGCCTCTGGGTGATGGCCCGAAAAGTCCAGAGCACTTCACAGAGGCAAACCAGAGGTGGGTTGCTGCCAATTTGGTCCAGATCGACTGAACCAGTAGTAGCAGCGGTGGGAGGCTCTGCCCACCCGCCCGGACGCTTCTATGTGTGCACAGAAGTGTTGCGAGCATGTGGGAATGCACCCAAACCAATAGTAAAGAAATTGGCAACCCACCTCTGGGGCAAAACTCTATCCTGGTCAGGTTTCTCTCCCAAGGGTCCCAGTCATCATAAGGTCCCATCTCCCCCACCCTGCTCTGGCAGAGGCAACAGTTGAGCTTCTGGGGGGCAGAGCACTTTATTGTGGGGAGGCGGCCCAGCAGAGCCTGTCATCCATCAGAGAGAGGTTCAAAAGGGCCCAAGAGACCTTCCCGGCAGGGTGGAGGTGGCTGAAGCCATGGAGCCACTCCATCCTATTGGAGGCAGGGAGATGGCAGCAAGTTGTTCCAGCAGCTCAGCCGTCTCTGCAGCTCTCCAGCATCACAGTCACTACGGGACTTTGGGGCCCTGGTCCATGTTCCTCTGGCTGCTGGGACTTGTCCGGCGGAGAACATGTTCTGTTCGGAGGCCTCTCAGCTTCTCCAGCAGCTCTCTGGTGAAGTCCTGGGATGGGGGGAGGAGGTTGAGTCCCACCATTCTTCTCCAGTAAGGTGGAGAAGATGTCTGGCCCTGGGGGAACCCCGCCAAGAAAGGGATCTCCCTCCAATAGGGGCTCCCAGGATCAAGAGCAACCAGATCCCCAGGAATTGCAAGGGAGCCTCCTCATGGAGTCATGGGGTGGGAAGGTGGCCGGGGAGACCAAAGAGTGAAAGGGGGCCTTTCCTCAACTATTCCACAGCAGCTGGAAGTGCAGCATCTCTTTGGGAAAGCAAATCCCACCCTTGGTGGACATGCACGTTCCACAGGACCCCACAGGACTCCAACCAAAGCCAGCGATTGCTCAGAAAGTGGACACCCACCTCCGTGTTGTTGTGGCATGACTCCAAGGTGCCCTAGAAAAAAATGACAGTGAGGAACAGACCCAAAGGATGGGCTGCCCAGAATTTATTTGTCTGGCCCTTTTAATTTTCAGTCTCTTTTTCAGCTTTACTTTGAACTAAACTAGAAGAATCTCTTCCCTGGGCCCAGATCTATTTCACAGCCTTCTCTTTCACATGGAACACCTGTATCCAGTTCCCTTTTCTTATCCTGTTCAGATCCTAATTTCTATTTATTAACAAAATGGCACAGCCTAGCTAACTCCGCATTAAGCATGCTTATTAGCAAGTAGCACAGGGCGAGATGAATCTAGGCCTCGGGCATTAAGGCTCCTTTGATCATTTTGTCGTGAAAAAGAGCTTCACCTTGTAGAGCAGCAACTTCTTCAGAATTTGTGTGCAGTGGAGCTCAGTGGAGTGTGCATAAGAGCCCCTCTTCACTCTGCTGCTTGGTCTGTTGTAATGCTGCAACTGCTTTGTCCCTGCCCGATTTATAAACTCAACATTTTCGCCTCCCTTCCGCTCCTGCTGACAGGACCTAGTCAAGGGTGCCGATTCAGGATTGTGAGTCAGCAGACCTGGTAATGTGACAGCAGCTTACCTGTAATTTCTTGGCCCTCTCCTCATCTGTGTCCATCTCCAGGAGATCATCAATATTGACTTCATCTGGCATCTCATCTTCCTGCCACAGAATCAAAAAGGGTCAGGCTAAGGGGCTCTTGGAACAAGAGTTATGAGGTCTCATAGAGGAAAGATTTTGGACAATAGCCCAGGCTCTCTGGCTTGTGCAGCTCTTCAGTGAAGCATTTCATAGTTCAAAAACATCTAGAACAACAAAGCTTTCAAAGTTTTCAAAACCCAAATCCTGCATCCCCCTTTTTAGGCAAGACGAACAGTACCCCACCCCCACCATATCCGAGATGTGGCTGCTGCTTTTCCTGGGAGCATAAGTACCCATTGCTCCTATTCTGCCCACCCGCCGATAAGTAATTGATCCATTTGGGAGAGCTTGGTTCCATCTCTACCCCTTAACAGAATAACCGAGTTGGAAGGGGCCTCAGAGGTCTTCTAGTCCAACCCCCTGCTCAAGCAGGAGACCCTACACCATTCCAGACAAATGGCTATCCAGTCTCTTCTTAAAAGCCTCCAGTGCAAAGACTTTTCTCTGCAACTGCCCTGTAAATATGCAGGGGGAAGGAGGATAGTCACAGCACCAAGAAGCCTCCGGGTCAGAGCATCAAGCGACTGCCATGTTCCAGGCCAAGACTTGCCTCCCCCAGAAGAGCTGGGCTGCTGACTGAGCTGCTCCCCTCCCAGACTCCCTGGGGAGGCCAGAAAGCAGCCCAGATGGCAACTCGCTCCTTTCATGGGAGGATTGGAGAGGCCTCTTTTATAGCTGGGCCAGGCTCCCCACCCCCACGAATCCTTTCTAGGCAAGGGAAATGTCAGCAACCGGAGGCGGAGATGCACATTCCTCCTGAGGAGGAGGAGGAGGAGGACCCTTCTCTACAAGCCCATCTGCCACTTTTTCTGTCAGCCCTTAAGGTTGGCCTCCTTTCCAAGCAGAGGTGCCCTGGGGCCAGAAAGAAACTCAGGGCAGGGCAGAGAACAGCCCTTTGGTAGCAGCTGGGGACGCAACTCCCTTCACTCCAGTCTGTATTCCATCCGAGCTGATCTCTTGCTCAGCCTTGCCTGCTTCACAGGCCAGATGGACTCTTCCCATGTGTTGAGTGAGGAGGGAATTTCTGAATTTGCTCTCCAGATTCCAGAAAAGCCAGGGCTCATATATCTGGTTTTTAGGAAGAAGGCTGAATGGGGTGATCAAGGGCGACTGGTGGGGCCCACCATGCAGCCCCAGTCCAGCATATTTCTGCGCACAGCTTCCCCTCTTGGCAGTTGCCACAAGCCTCTCTCTCCTGGCCCAGAACCACCAGCAACCTTCAGTCTCTGCAGCCTTAAAATCCCACCCAGCAAAACCAACAGCAAACACCCTGCTGGAAGGATGCAAGGCTGGACCAAGGCTGACACTTACCTAAAGCGTCCCCCGGCAGCCTTAAAGGCAGATGTGCTTCCCAACAAGCCAGATGGCTGCCCAGTCCTTGAAGAGCACTAGCTGCTGGAAGTGGGGGGAGGGGGGTCCCAAGCAACCTTAACGTTAACCTCATCGTGGCCTCGAGGACCAGTTCAGAATTGAAGGCGGCCAGCCAGGAAGCTGAGTGAGGCCACAAAGGAGTCGCTCTGTCCCAGGCGGCCATTCTGGACGGGGGCAGCAGCGGTCCCCCCAAAGGACAAGACCTCTGCTGTGGGTCCTCTCGCCCAACCCGGCGCCCCTCACCCAACCCGGCGTTCCCTCACCCGTCCGCGGTACAGCTCTTCCAGCCGGCCGTCGATCCACTTTTCCGTGTCAAGGCGCCGCTGCAATTCCCGTCGGTCATACTTAACCGTGACCCGTGCTTGGCGCCGCTGGATTCCCGGGCTGGCCGTCCTTTCCGCGCGGCTGCCTCCGGGAGAGAGGCCGGCAGAGCGGGCCGGCGACGCGCGTCCCGAGCGCCTCCCCAGTCGATCCGCCGCCATCGTTCGTTGGGGCAACTAGACGGGGCGTCCGCCGGCTTCCCGCGCCTTATAGCAGCCGAGGCGGAGCTCCCGCTCCCAAACCCTCCCTCAGGGTGGGGGGCGTCTGGCTCTGGGGACAGAGGCGGGCCCAATCGCTCTCTCGGCTGTTCTTGCGGGCCTCCCTGAAAGATGGAAGGGCCTTTCTTTCTGAAGAAACGCCGGGCACTAAGATTTGGGGCCGGCATTCCGCCAGCTGGTAGCGCCCCACCCACCCTTTGAACGTGTGTCCAGCCCGGCCCTTCTCTCTTAGCGCTGCCTGCCAAGGGCTCGCCTTCCGATCTCCTCCAGCGTCCCTGGTGCCACTGCTGGGAGAAGTCGGGCTTTGCCCCTTGGAGTTCCTGCCGCCACACAGGGCAGGGGCAGGCCAAGCACCGCTGCTCGCCTCGGCTCTTTTCATCCGGACTCAGGTTGAGAAAGCTGCCGGAGCTTTTTAGAGCGGCTTAACCGGCCCGTTGTCTGGGCCCCAGCGGGACGCCCAGCAGCCCCTTCCTTCTAGCGGTCCCCCACCCCCACCCCACGGCCTGGGCCGTTCTGTCGTTATGCAAATGCATTCATACAAACGACACCCACCCCCCGACCTTCCCAAGTGGCGCCACTTCTTCAGGAAGCCTCCCTGCAGTGGCGGCTCCTAACGCAAGCGAGGGCCTCCCTGACCCCGTCGCGCTTCGAAGACGGCGGCTGTCCTAGCGCCCAAGGGGGCCGCAGGACGTCCCCCCCCCACGCTTCGGCCAAAGGGAAGTTGGACAACTGAGCAGGGAGGGAGAAAGGGGCGAAGGGAAGGGGCTCCGGCTTCTCCGGGGCCTTTGCCGATCCCAGCCCGCTCTTCGCAAGGTGGAGGATGAAGCCGGCGGAGGGGGCTTCCCACAGAAGCCATCCCGGAACTAGGCCACCGTGAGCGGGAGAAGAAAGCAGGAGCAGTGGTCCGAATCTTCCGCCCGCACCTGGCAGGTTTCTCCATCCGGGACTTTACTACTTTGTAACCGGGAGCGCTCCATCACCACCACGTGATAGCTACGCAGCCTATGCAAAATAGATGGGCAGACAGGTGCGATAGCGATAGACGTCGGTCCCCGTGATTGGCGCCCAGAGAGCGATGGGCGTGGCCCACCTGCGGGGTTCGGCGGCCTTTGCGGCCAAGCTGGCAGATTGATCCGGGAGGACGGTGCGATGAGGCGCGCCAAGAGTCTGGCGCTGTTGATCACGTGGGCGGCCGCTCTGGCGGCCGCAGCGTCGCCGCCAGGTAAGAATCCGCGCCCCGCGCTGCTCCCCTGAGCCGATCGCAGGAAGAGGCCTTCCTGCCCGGCCCTTTGTAGCTTCAAATACGCTGGGCAGGCTCAGTTGCGGATCGTCGGGCGGGTTCCTGAGTTGTATCCGGGCCGGTGCCAACGCCCTGTGCCTCTCTTGGGCGCACCCTCAGGCCCCTCCAGCGCAGGCTGCTCTTGACTACCCAAAAAGATTGGCCGGCTGCGGCTCGCTTTAGCCACCCACCTTTCCCTGCCCCAGTGATCGCGGGTCCCAAATCCGGGGGGGGGGTCACAGGAAGGGGAAGAGAAAGCCAGGCCACTTCCTCCCCCTCCCCCACACCTTTCCCAACTACATTTGGCTGCTGGGACTGGGAGATGAGGGCTTCCTTTCTGCCCGGCTAGACGGGCACCAGCTTGGTAGTTCCCCTGGGCTGGATGTGCTTCTGAGGCCTGGACTGGAGCGCTTGCTGGACGGCCTTTGTCCCACTTCCCTGGAGGGGTGGGCATTGCCAGATACGAAGATGGCAGCCTCTGGCCAGGCTTCTCTTGTTCCCATCAGGGCTTTAGGCACCTGCTGGTTGTTGTTCTGGCTGAATGAGGGCTCTTGTCTTCTGGCACAAAGGCATTTTTCTGGGCTAGAGCCAGCTGGAGGTGGGGGTGCCTGCCCTTCTGATGAACTCCCAGGAATGGGAAGTTGTTCAGTGAAATCTGATCAGGTGGGATGGGCCAACCAGCCCTGTTCAGCCTGTTCGGGTGAGGTCTGCAACTTTTGCCTGAGTCACCTGCCTCCCTGCCATTCTCTGCTGGAGGAAGCTGGGCCAATTGGACTTCCTGTAAGAAAATGCCCCTGCTGCCCTCGTCCAGCCTCTGACCCTGCGGGCATCGCTTCTGTGCCCTTGCACCAGCAAAGGGGGGCAGTGGGTGCTTTCATCTGCCTTTTTTGCAAGGGACAAGTGGCCACAGGACAGACCCCAAACTTGGGGCAAAGAGGAGAGGGAAGCAGAATCTTCTCTCTGCAGTCAAGAGCTGAGGGGCTTCCTTGTGCTTTCTCTTGCTGGGGGAGGTCTTGGGCTCCTTGCTAGCAGCAATCTGGATGGTATTCTCGGGCCACAAATATTACAAGAGCGGGAAATTAAGGGCTTCCTTTTCTGAAGCTCACAATCTGCCCAATTATTTCTGCACAAAATCTCTAATTCTGTTCACCTGAAAAATGGCCAGATTAGCCCCTTGCAACATTTCATTCAGGTCAGTCATAAACTGGAGGCTCTTACAGCCATGACACGGTCATATGCCTGAAGCATCAACTCATTGGTTACGGACAGACGTTCTGTATGCATCTCACAGTGAAAAGGCCCAGGGAATTGCAGTTACAGCGCAATACATCCCACGCCAAGCAACACATGTTGCTGAATGAGTTTCTCCCCTGCCCCTTCCATCATAGCCCTCTCTTCTTTCCAGGTGCCTAGGTTACCCTCCCCCACTTTTGCCTTTGAAAAAGGCTCCTCCTGCACATTTCACTTCTGTGCAATTCCAAAAGCTAACTAAGGGGTTCTGATCTCTTTTCCTTTTGTGGGTCACTGGGGGAATAGGATTCTGCCCAGACCCTGTGTTTGCAAGACCTGAGACTTAGACCTGGGAAACAGGGTGTTTGCAGGACATCAGCCAGAGGGAGGGAGGGAGGGAGGGAGGGAGGGAGGGAGGTGGCAGTTAAGAACGTTTCCAAAAGAGGCGCATTTGAGCCTGGCCTGCCTCGGCCTTCCTTCTCTGAAAGCCCTCCACCCCCTGGCTAGAGAGTGGGAAATGTGGCCATACCAGCTCCTGGGACTACCTGCATAGATAAGGACCTTCCACTAGAAGGGTTTCCTACAATCCGCTCTAGAGTTAGGAAAATGCTTTAAATCTTCAGTAACAGAATAAAAATGTAGGGCAACTGTTCATCTGCTCTGAGAGAAAAGTTCACAAATGCCAGCCCCGAACAATACCTGAAAGCATGGCAGGAAAGCCAAGGAAGAATTTTCAGAGTTTTGAGTTTTGAATGCTATACCCTCCTCCTTCCAGGCAAAGCGCCACTGGGACTGCTCTATTAAGGCAAGATGACTTGCACAGAGGGGCACCCCAAATTTACCTCTGCAAGATCAGCCTTCTGAGGCCGAGGGGACGGAGGGTTCCACAGGCCCAGCTTCAGCATCCCATACATAACTTGTGGTTCACGATCCTAGTTGCCTTTCCAGACCAATCTGGGGGAGTTGCCCTGGGCTCTTGGCACCCAGCGTGGGCAGCAGCTAAGTGTGTCAGTGGCCCTAAATGCCATCAGAAAGATATTTGAGTGTGGAAGCCACTAGCCTCTCTGAAGCTGCTTCTTTCCACAAACCTCTCTCTGCTTTCAGACCAATGCCAGTCGCCCAAGACGGTGGGCCCTTGTCGGGCATCCTTCCGTCGGTGGTGGTACAATGCCACAAGTCAAGCATGCCAAGAATTCATTTTTGGGGGTTGCAACGGCAATGCCAACAACTTCGTCTCTGAACTGGACTGCTTCCAGACATGTATCAGAGGTGAGCACCAATAGAGGAGAATATTTGTAGCTCAGGGTTGAAATGAGGGTCCACGTTGCCCCCTGAGCTTGGTTGTTTCCCTGAAGACATTTCATTACTCAAACTAGGTAACATCATCAGTGCTAGTCTAGCACAACCATCAGACTAGCATTGATGATGTTATCGAGTTGGGTAATGAAACATCTGCCAGAAAACAACCCAGCCCAGACAGCACCTCCCCATAGGTGAGCATGCCACAGAGAATTGCCAGAGAGTTTTGGGGTAAAGCATATTTATGAACACAATGCTTGCTGCTGCTTTCCTCTTTTCCTGCTGCTGGGACACACACACACACACACACACACCGCCACTACGAGGGGCATGAGGCTGCCGCTGCCTCTCTCCCCTTCGTGCTCTGTGGCTGACGCTACACCCAAATTCTCAGCCCCGAGAGCAAGCAGCGTGCACTTCTCCTGCCTTCAGAGCACCTCATGCTGGAAGTGGGAATTCCCAGGACTTGGCACGCACGCACACACCCAGTTGGTTCCTGGCAAGGGTGTGTGCTCCGGGTCACCCTCAGGGATGCAGAGTCTGCCTCCAGAAGACCATGGCTCTGGGTCTCTGATGCCAGAATTGTCTTGACTTCCAGGTGGGGCTGCAGAGGCAACCGCGGTCCCTGGAGGGCCAGCCACTGAAGGTAAGGCTCCTGGGTTCATGCATGAGGCTAGAAGAGAGAGAAATTGGGAGCTCAAGCAATTGCTCTTGGAGCTGGAGGCCAGTGTCTCTGAAAATCAATAGTCCCTTAATAACACTTCCTTGGTGGCAAATTCTCTGGGGTAGATGAGCCTCTAGGGCCTTTGATATGCCTATTAGGGGTGCCCAGGCCTGGGAAGGGGGAGTGGCTTGAAAGAGTTGGCTTTTGCCAAGGATGACCACTGGTCTTCAGCCTCTGGCCATCTGCTCTGCTTTTCTCCCAGGGGCTGCCCCAAGAGCCGGACGTCACCCAGAGGCCTACGAAAACAGGCCTGGCTTCAGAGGTACGAGGGCTCCTTCCTTCCCTGGCCCTGGACTCTCACCTTCTCTTCTGGGGGCTCTGCAAACCATCTCTTTTCCCCTAGAATTCTGCGCTGCGCCCCGGTTGGTCGGTCCCTGCCGGGCCTCCTTCCTCCGCTGGTACTTTGACCTGGAGAGCCAGACGTGCAAGATGTTTGTCTACGGGGGCTGCCGTGGCAACAAGAACAACTACCTCCTTGAGGAGCACTGCCGGACCCAGTGCACAGGAGATGGAGGTAACCTGTTGCCCTTCCCAGGCGGTTGGCATGCCCTCCCACCCCACCCCACCCGATCCAGTGGGATTTGGAAAAGTCCATGCTTCCCCTGCACGGCCCCCAAAAGGGCAGCCAAGACTCCTGATTGCTCCTCCCCAAACTCCCCCGCCCCCATTTCACCGGTTCCTCTTTCTCTTCTCTTGGCTCCAGAAATCACCGAAGAGCCGGGAGACCCAGGTGTCCACCCTCGCCTCCCGTCTGAAGCCTTCAGCTTCTCCACCAGAGGTGCGCAGCTCGTCCTCCGCTGAAACCGCATGGACCCCAGGGAGGGAAGTGGGGTCTCCCGCTGCACTTTGGCTTTGTGGCCAGCTCAATCCAAGAGGGGGCTGGGTTTCCTGGGGCCTATTGGCAGGGCTGTCCTTGGTGCTGCTGGCACAGGAGCTCCTCAGCAGCTCTCCTGAGGAGCGAGGGGCTGCTGACTCCCCCGTTTGCTGCTGCCACAGCTTCTCCAGGCAAGGGAATCCCATCACAAGCGGCTTCCCTTCTGTCCATCACCCTCGGTTGGAAAGCTCCCATTCTGGATGAGGTGGTGCACAGGGCCAGTAGCCTTGCCAACCAAGCAGGTAGCAGGAAGGCTCCCCCACCGTCCCTCGCCTGATGCTTTGTCTCTTTCTCTTCCCCAGCCGTGGTCCTTGCAGTCCTTCTGGCCATCCTGGTGACCTGCCTGCTGGGCTCAATGGTGGTTTTCTTGGTGAAGATCTGCCGGAAGAACCCGGAGTTGTCAGTGGGAACGGTGTGGAGCACGCTGGATGACAAAGAGTATCTGATGAGCAATGCCTACATTCTCTGAGCCAGGGAGCTGCCTCAGTGGGAATCAAGGCAGCATGTAAATATCGCAGCAGCCGGCTTTGCCTTGCAGGGCTTTGATGGGGAAACACCCCCCTTTCCCTGGGAACGTCCCCCTCCTCTCCCCCCCCACCCAGTCACCCTTTCCAGCCCACGGGGGAATGGGCCCAGCTGCTCCACAGGAGTCCAAGAGGAGCTGCGGGCAGTGCCCCCCTTTCAGAGCCAGCGATGAGGCCGCCTCGCTTGGCCCAGAGCCCCCCTTGTCTTCCCTCTGGTGAACGGGCACTACGCCACTTGGCTCCTCTCAATGCAGTGGGAGAGCACCTGGGAATCCCTAGCTGAAGCCGCTGGGGGTTCCCTTGGCTGTGTCCTGCAGAGACCTGTGCCCTGCACACGTTAATATTTGGGGAAAGAAGTGGGGGGGGGCTCCCGAAGCTCTTTTTCTTCAGGAAGAAAACCTTTGGGTGTTCACACCCCTCTGGTTCTGCAGAATTCCTCCAGGGCACCTGAGATCCAAAGGTACTGGCCTCCCTCTCAAGCTGGGCTAACTGCCACATTGCCAGAGCCATGTATTTCCCAGGGGGGTGGGAGAACAGGCTGGGTAAAGTAGTGCTGGCGGAGGGGGTCTGCAGCAGCTTCCGCCAGAGTCCTGTGAAACCCCATTTCCCTGCCCCAAATATGCCAGTGCAGTGGGCAGAGTGCAAGAACCCCCAATCTAGGGGTCAGGAAGGGAGAGAATCAAGGTGTAAGGACCCTAACTGCCGTGTGTCCCACCCCCTCTGTCTGGGCAGGGGGGCCTTGGGCCCCTTAGTTCATTCCTCAGTGTGTCTTAAGCTCAGCTCTCCTCCAGGACATTCCCTCCAGTGCTGCTCCCCATTTCTTTGTGGGGGCTACCCAGTTTTGCTCTCCAGTGTGTCAGATGGCTTTCTTGAGATTATCTGGTGCCAGCAGCCGCAGCTGTTGAGGCTCGGCAGTTGGCCAGCATGGACCGTTTTCCCCAAAGCCTCCCAGATGAGGCCACCTTTGCCTCACAGGCCCACCAACCACAAACCCTAATTCCTCTGGCTTGGCCAGGAGAGAGGAGAAGGCCTTGGACTGCACCTGCGGCTGCCAGCAGTTCTGCCTGCTTCCCTTCCTGCTGGGAAAGGGGGCACTTTCAAGAGCAGCTCCAGCCAGCGCAGCTGCTGCAGAGGCATCTCACTGAGCAAGCTTCTACATAACCAGCTTTAAATGGGTTTTATATTATTTTTTAAAAACAAATCAAAACTTGATTGCATTAAATCTGAGGGACTCTTTTAATTGTATTTTTAATAATGAGTGGACTTTGAATAAAAGAGTAACTAAACTTTTGTACAATGAATGCTTTACCACTGGGGGTTACTGGGGGGCTACTGGCCACAGCCACAGCCCAGAAGGCATCGGAGGCGGCCAGCAACAGCTCCAAGCCCTTACCCTGCCCAACTAAGGCTGCCCTTTGCCCATTCAGCACAGGCGACAAAGGTAGCTGCTACTCCCTGAAGGCACAACTGTTTTGCTTCTGACTGCGCCTGGCAGGGCAAGCCAACCCCTTGGGGAAGGCAGGTGGGAGATAGAAAATGCCCTTCAGTACCCCTCTCAGAACGACAGCCCACTGCCTCCCACATTTTATTTCGTTTGTGGCAAGCAGGACATTCCATATCCCAAAGAGACAGGAAAGCACACCCTTTTCCCAGCTCCTCTGCAGGAGTGACCAACCTGGCTGGACAGGGACCAGTCAGAAAAGAGCAAGACAAGCAAACATCCTGAGCCAAATCAAGGTGGGAGCAGTGTAAACTGCCAGGCCCCACCAACCCAAAGAAGGACAAGGGTGCTGTGAATTAGGGCCCGGAAATGCCCATTTGCTCTGCTCTGCCTTCTGTGCAACCAGGGCGGCCGGGGAGAGGGGGCAGGTTGGAAATGGTGGGTGGATGTTGGGGGCACAAAGCAGCTGCCTGAGCAAAGCATCAGTAGATGAGGTGAAAGGTCAGCCAGTACATGAGGAGGGGCTGCAGCCCAGCCACAGCCATGGTCAGGTACATGCGTACTTGGTTCTGGGTGTCCTGCCTCGGGACCCCTTTGGTTGCCTCGGACAGGATCTTCAGGCGCAGCGAACGGATCTGGGAGAGGGAGGATGGATGAAGGAAGCCCATTAGGAAAGGTCAGTGCAGGCAGGTGGCCAAAGACCCACAACAGCTGAGGGGAGGGCCACCCATCCACCCTGAACAAGAGCCCAGCACGGCAGCGCCTCCCTCTCACCGTAAAGACAAAGATGGTGACACAGCACCAGCTGAGCAGCATGTAATAACCAGGCTTCCCAAACACTAGCCCTGCCAAGAGGCCTGCAATCATGCTGGCAAGGATAAAAAGATGGGTCAACCCCATGAGCCATCCAGTTTCCCCCTACACCCCACCCCACCCCGCTCAGGATGCAAGGGTCCCAAGCTCCTCACCCCACATATTTGTAGCCTGAGAAGACGACCAGGTCGATGGGGGTCAGTGCAGTATGGACAGCCGCAAGGTAGAGGCCAAGCAGAACGGCCAGCACCTCCACGATGAGCCAGGCCAGGGCGGAGCTGGCCAGCAAGCCCAACAGGTCGGGGGAGAACCTGCAAGCAGCAGCAAGAGTGAGGAGGGGGCTCAGGGCAAGGGGAGGGGAACCCGGTTGGCTCAGGTGCCCCCACTGGCCTCACCGATTCTGCGTGCCCAGCGCCAGCCCAGCCACCAGCAGATAGGTGATGAAGGCCATGACTGCGGAGGAGGAAGAAGAGCAGGAGGAAGAGGAAGGGGGCGGCCCAGAAGCCCGGCCCACCGCTCCTCCCCACCTGCCCGGCTCTACCTGGGATGTAGAGGTCGGGGGCGTTGACGTCGAAGCGGGGCGCCACGGGGGGGTCCTGCTGGTAGCGCACCTGCCAGTCCTGTCGAGACAGACAGACGGACGGGGAGACGGGGGGGGTGGCGGAGGGGGCGGGGGGGGCCTCGCTCGCCCCCCGCCCTCCCGGCTCACCTGGTGCCCGAAGGGGAAGAGCAGCCGCGCCAGCTTCTGCCCCACGTAGCGCGTGTCCACCGCGAAGTAGCACTGCAGGCGGCGCACCGGCACCAGGCGCTCGGCCTGCGGGGAGAGGCGGGTCAGGCGGGTCAGGCGGGCGGCGCTCTGCACATGCTCGGCAGAGGCCCCTCCAGAGGCGCAGAGCCACTCACCAGCGCCCTCCCTCGCCAGGCCAGGTTGTTTCCATAGGCTGCCGCCAGGCTGAAAAGCGGCTCCCCCCGCGGGGGAAGCCCGCTCGGGTCCTCCGGGAGGCGCTGCGGGGCGGCGGGCAGGCGGCTGGCGGGCGGCGCTGCGAAGGGAAAGGCGGGGCGGCCTTCAGGCGGCGGGCCAGACCCCCCCTCACCCCCCCGGACCCCCCGACCCCTCCCCGGGCCCCCGCGACACCCACTGGCGCGCGCGGCCCCTCCCGCCGGCGGGCCCTCCATGGCTGGGCGCTGCTGTGGGCGGGGCGATGGGCGGCCCGGGAAGCGAGGCACGTGAGGCCACCGTTGCTCCGGACAGGCGCGCCGGTTGCCAAGAGACCGCCTGACGTCACCGAAGCCCCGCCCGCCTGGCCGTGGCAATGACGTTACCGCACAACCAGCCGTCCCGTCCGGAGCCTGTTTCAGTGGGGGAGGGAGGGCGAGGAGCGGAACGCGGAGTTGGCGGGAGGGTCGCCCGCTGCTCCGGGGTCTCTTCTGGGCCGCCCGAGAGGCTCGAGGGGAGGAAGCGGCCCAACGACCGCTCTGGGCTCCTGCTTTCTCTGACGGCTTTGCCTGCGGCGGCGGCTGCAAGCGGGGGCCACAAGCGAAGCGAGGCGTTCCAGCTTCGCTGAGGGAAGCCAAGGATGGCGAGTGCAACCAAGTGCGGGGTGGCCTCCCTCGCCAAAGACCTGGCTGGAAAGCAGGTTGTGGCCCCTAAAGGAGCTTCTTCCAGAGGGCAGAAGAGCCGCTTCTTGGTCCTGATAGCTGGCATGTTTTTATGGAAGGCACCCGGAGCGTCCCATCCCATCCCTGCAGGAAGGAATTGGATGGACATACATGATGGGAGTGGGGGGGAGCTCAAGTAACCTGGCACCCACCGCCTTGAAGGCTGCCTGGAAGTAAGCCATCAGCCAATACAGCTTGCAGAGGGTGGAGCACATTTTTTAAAAAATAATTATTTATTTATTTATTTTTTCTTTAAAAAAACAAGACAACACATACAGAACAAAAGCAATGGAAAAAAAACAACTTTCCTCAATTTCATCAGGCATGTCGTTTGGTTACAAGTTTTTGTGCAACAGTTTTTACAATTAAAAATAAAGTCACTGGTTATCCATTAAACCTAACTAAATATTTCATTGAGCATTATGTGTTCAGATTACCATTTTCTTTCATTTGTGACAGCCCTTATTTCCTTGAATCCATAATTATCTATTAGATAACAATAGGTCTTTATAGAATTATAATATCGCCTATCTCTAGAGAGTAAAAACAAAGATTAAAACAAAAGATTCCCATTAATTCATATTGCACATTTATACTTTCAGTTAACCATAATGTCATCAATCATCCACAACTCCAAATATAATTTTCCATTGTTAATTATCAATCCATATAGTCATTAAGTATTTCAATTCATATATGTATCCATTGTTCATTACATCATCATTAGTCCATTTAGTATAGGAGAAATCTTTATAGTATAGAATGATCACTACCTACAATTATACCTAGAAGTTCAAATCATCCCACTCTTATACATTAGGTTAATTATTGTTCTTCATATATCGTGTAAATAAGTACTCTATTTCATAATTAAAAAAAACTTTCAAAGCAGTAAATATAACTATTATTGCATAAGAAAATTTTATTTCCAGGTTTTTTATCTAACCATTGGTAAAACAAATCCCATACTCTATAAAGTTGTTCATCCTCTAGTTCTCTAATTTCAAATGTAAACTTACTCATTTCAGCACAATCTATTATTTTCCGAATAATTTCCTCCTGTGTTGGTAATTTCTCATTTTTCCAATTTTTGGCAAATACAATTCTAGCAGCTGTTAAAACATTTATAATCAGATATTTCAAGTCCTTGTTGTATGTTTCTGGTATTATTCCCAATAAAAAGAGTTCTGGTTTTAGGTCTATGTGTTTATGTATCATTTTCTCCAGCCACATGTGGATTTTAGTCCAGTATCTTTTAGCTTCAGTACAAGTCCACCACATGTGGTAAAATGTGCCTGGCGTCTGATGACATTTCCAGCATTTTCAGATTTATTCTTAGACATTCTTGCTATTCTCGTTGGGGATAAGTGCCACCTGTAAAACATCTTATACGAATTCTCTTTATATGCAGTTGACATTGTCATTTAAAGTTTTGAGTCCACAGTTTTTGCCATTTTTCTAAATCAATCCCATGCCCAAAGTTTTTCCCACAAGCTAACATAGTTTCTTTGACTTGTTCTTCCTGTAATTTCACCTCTAATAAATAGGCATAGAGTTTTTTAATTACTTTTTCATCGTTACCTGTTAAGATTGTATCTAGTTCAGTCATTTTATCATAAAAACCCTCCTTTTTTCGATCTTCATTGTATCTAGAATGTATTTGCACATATGAATACCAATTAATTTCAATACCTTCCTGTTTCAAGTCTTGTATAGATTTGAGTTCACCCTCTGTATTTAATAATTCAGCGTATCTAACTGTTTGTTCCTTTTTATATATTATTGAATATGAAAAAGCTTCAATGGTTGATATCCAGACTGGAATTTTTAAGTAATGCAACCTCTTAACCTTCTCCCAATTTAATAACAAAGCCTCTCTTATATAATGCCTTCTAAAATAACCATGTGCTTTAGTTCCCTTATACCATAAAAATGCATGCCATCCCAACAACAAGTCGTGACCCTCTGGTTCAAAAGCCTAACATTTCTTAACATTATCCATTCCTTGATCCACATCAGACTAGTTGCCTGATAATATAGCTCCCAGTCAGGTAAGCCCAACCCTCCTCTTGATTTGGCATCTTGCAGCACTTTGAGTTTTATTCTTGCTATTTTCCCCTGCCATATAAATTTCAACACCATTTTATTTAGATCTTCAAAATAGTCTTTCCCCAACCTAATTGGGATGGTCTGAAACAAGTATAGGATTCTGGGTAGAATGTTTATTTTAATTGTTGAGATTCTCCCAATCATTGATAGTTGAAGATTCTCCCATTGCACCAGATCTGTTGCAATTTGTTGCTTCAGTCTAAAATAATTATCTTCTTTAAGGGTACTGCATCTAGCTGTTAGAGAGATCCCCAAATATTTAACTTTATTTGTAATTTGCATTTCCAAAATTTCCACCAATTCTTCTTTTTGTTTTGATGGTATATTTTTTGTCAAAATCTTTGTTTTATCTTTATTTATTTTCAAGCCTGCAACTTTTCCATACTCCTTGATTTTTCCTATCAATTTAGGTGCAGATTCAAGTGGCTCCTCAAGAATGAAGACTAAGTCATCTGCGAATGCTTGCAACTTGTATTCTTCTTTTTTAATAGTCATTCCCTTTATTTCTTCCTCTTCTCTGATCCTTCTATTTAGAACTTCTAACGTAAAGACAAAAAGTAGCGGTGATAGTGGACAGCAAGGTGGAGCATATTATTGAGGCATGCCCATCACTGCTCATGGCTACTGAATTTTGGAACCAGCTGAAGAAGTTCCCCGGTGCTTTTCAAGGGAGCCTGTGCATCGCAGTAGTCAAGCCTAAGGAGACCAGAACACGAGTGACAGTCTGAAGGGCCCCCAGTCTAGGAAAGGCCTTCCTGGCTCCAACTGACCCAGAACGGGAAGAACCTCAGGTGGCACACCTGGGAAGGGGCGTGTGCTACCTCACGCAAGTCAAAGATGTTAGGTCCCCAGATATGGGTGATGGAAACACCTGCACTCGGCAGAGTCGAATCATTCCTCTCCATCCAAACCTACCTTAACCCTAACCCTGACACTGGGACAGAACCTTGCCACCCTGACGTGACTGGATCTCCTACTCTAGCCACGAATCAGGCTGCACTGCCCACTTGGGACTGGCAAGCTGCCTGGACTCTCGGCTCCTGCTTGAAGAAGGGGTGGCAGTTCTGGCCAGGAAGGTCTTCAGGCAGTCTTTACCTGCGGCATCTTGTGGGTGGACTGCTCAGAAGCTGCACTTAGCCCGTGTGCGGTGGCATAAGTAGTGACAAACAGGTGGCATCCCTGCTCCTGTTATGGATGCCGCTGCAGGTTCTGTCAAGCGCAATGAAGGGCCTAGGTATCAGCTGCAGCCACTGCCTATTCTGCACAGCCTCACAGGCTTTGCTTGTTTGATCCTTTCTTGCTGCCTCTCAAGATCTGTATGCCCCCCTCCTACTTTCAAGGAGCCTTAAATGCCTGGCAGTAAATAACTATACATTTTTTAATCATTTAATCATAGAGGCATAGACACAGAGTCATAGGCTCCTTTTCACCGGGTCTGCTGGAATTGGAGAACCAGTCCTTGTGGAACAAGCACCCAGGGCCTCACAGGTTGTTCTTGTACACGCTGACATGCGAACACTCTGGATAGGCCCACATGAAAGAGGAGAATGAATATTGGAAAATTAAAAATTTTTTTGAGGGATTTGCTTCACTTTTTGTACACTGAGAGCTTATGCACCAGAGACAAATTTCTTATGTGTCCAATCCCACTTGGCTGATAAAGAATTCTAATTCTTTTGCGCCCCACTCCGGCTGCTGTTGCGGGGGATAATTTTTCTTTGCCTGCTGACTCTTCCAGGTCCCTGTTCTCCCCAGGGTCCTCAGGCTTCCTTGTTAGCAAGCTTCTCACCAATTCCCCAGTTCCTGTTTTCAAGCAACTTGCTTCCTGCCTAGAGCACATCCACAGTCCTGAAAGGGAGGGGAATGCCTTCCTTCTGCTCCTCTTTTGTAACTCTCTCTCCCTCCCTCCTTCCCTCCCTCTCTCTCATATTCTGGGAGGTACCAAGGCCAAGACAGGACAGGAGAAGGGCAGCAGTGAAGTACAAGGGCTGTGGATCAGTAGTAGTACAGCCAGGTGCCAACTCCCCTTGCTTTTTCCAAAATCTGACCCTCCGGGGAGGGGGGGTGACCTCCAAGGGTTGGCCTTAACCGTTTAGCCTGCGAGGTGCCCAGGGCACGGACCCGATGCTGAGCGCCCGACCGACTCACCCGCTGGAAGGAGCGGAGTTGGTAGAACTCGCCTGGAAAGCGGCCGAGCCAGTATCCCCCCTGCCAGGTGCAACTCTTGGCAGTCCCGGCTCCGCCTGACGGGAGGGGCCTGGCCGCCGCCCAAGAGGCTGGTCGGCGGGGCGGACGCCACTTCGCTTCTGCCAGCCGCCGTCTTCTTCCGCTCCTATTGGCCGCCAGTGGCTCTGCGCTCTACCGAGGAAGCCATGAGGCGCGGTGCCGTGTTGGCGGCCTTCGCGCTGACCTACGCGGGCTACCTGCTGCTCGGGGCGCTGATCATCTCGGCCGTCGAGCGACCGTACGAGAGGCGGCTGCGAGCCGAGCTGCGGGATTTGAAGAGCGCCTTCCTACGCAGCAGCCCCTGCCTGTCCGAGACCAGGCTGGAGCGCTTCCTGGGCGCCGTCTTGAGCGCCGACCGCCACTCCGCCGCCCTCCTGCGCAACGGCTCGGCCGCCACGTCCAACTGGGATTTCGCTTCGGCCTTCTTCTTCGCCAGCACATTGATCACCACCGTGGGTGAGCCGAGGCGGGCTGCGCTTCTTCGGGGCCAGGCGGCCCTCTTCTGCCCTTTCCGCGGGGCACTCCGGGCGCAGGGGGCGGGGAACGGCCAGGCGGGGGCCTTGGAAGGAGGGGGCGCGCCTCGGGGGCCTAGCTCGGGGCGCCCTCCACCCCCAACGCTCGGGCCCGGCCTCTTTTTCGCGCTGGGCCGGGGTACCGCGTCTCCACCCTCCGAAACACGATCTTGCCGGAGAACTGCTGGCGCAGGTGAGCAGTCGGGCCGCTTCTTAATCTTCGGCTGCCGCTCTCTCGGTGCTACCGAGGGTCGAAAGAGCGCACCTTCAGACAGTGGCTGGCTCTGCCTCGGGGCGCATCTCTGCGGGGGCGCTTGGTCACGCTCGGTCCCTGCAGCCTGTTCTGACCCGAAGGGCGTGGACGGAGCTGCCAGGGTTAGCGGAGTAGCCGAAACTGCGTCTCCCCGCTAGGGCGTTCAGGCTCCACTGGTAGCAATCCCCTTTGTGCCTTGGCCGGTGGCAGCTGGCTCTTCTGGTGGAAGCTGCCTCTTCCGAGGGAGCGTCGGGTGGCTACTAAGCGGGCCCTCTCTTGCTCCTGGAAGGGCTCTGCTGCACACGGTCCAGGCGCCCTGCAAAACAGGGCCAACCCTGGTGCCCTTCTCAGTCAGCTCCATCTCTGGTGAGGGACGATTGCTTTGCTTTTTGTGCCAAAGGCAAGTAGTAAAATCTCAGGTTCCATTTTTTAAATGTAATAGCAAATACTTTCACACAGGAGAGTCCTGCAAAATTTTATTAGTGATAATTACATGAATATTGTACAACTGTCATGTAGAATGACTCTGAAGATAATTGTGACTACAGAACCCACAAAATGGCAAAAGAACAAAACAAGAGTGACCTTACCCTCTCCAGGTGATATGGGCAAGTGTTGGGCTCTGTCAGGTAGACTTGGCTTATGGGCAAAAGTGCCAGCATTAGTTTTAAAGAAGGGCCCTAGCCCCGAGCACTCCTGTCGCTTGGCACACAGATGGGGTAGCCCAAGCGTTTGGCCCCATGGAATTGAGCCACAAGTAAGCTGGCTAGTTTTTCCAGCCTAGCATCCCCAGTTGATGTGCAGCTTTGCCTTTAGGACAGAGAGGCCACTATCCCTCCCGTTTTAACCTAGAAGCCCCCAAGGCATGTTCGATATTAGGTGGTGCTGCCCCCGAGCCAGGGTTCCGTGCCCTCTGGCTTCTGCTGTGTCGCCAGCCCTGGGGCACTGGCATCTGCCATCCGCCTCTTTGCCCCATGTCACTTCTGGGTAGCCCTGCTCTGCCCAATACACACGATTGATATTTGTTCTTTTCAACAATAAAAAACCTTGAAGGTCCCAGCAGTGATCAAGCTACTATACTTCTAGCCCAAGCTCTCCGACTAAAGGCTAAAGCTGACACTCCCCCCTCCCCCCATCCGTCATGAAGTTCCCATGAATGTTCCGCTTCCCTTCAGAAGGGCAGAGGTCTGCCTGCCTCTCACCTTTCCTTCCTTCTGTCCCGCCAGCTGTGTGAGGATGCTGTCCAAATAAGAACTGGGCCCCGCAGCAGCTCATGCTGCAAAGGCACGAATAGTCCTCCCGTGGCCAGAAGTGGCTTAGCTTGTTTGCGGCCATGGTCAGTGGAGCCCGGTGCTGCTCAAGATGGAGCCTCGGCACAGCGACCACTGCCTCTAACACACACCCTTCCCTCCTCCCAGGCTATGGTTACACTACGCCCCTTTCTGACGCTGGCAAAGCCTTCTGCATCTTCTACGCGGTGGTGGGAGTCCCCTTCACCATGCTGGTGCTGACAGCTACCGTGCAGCGCCTTGTGGGCACCTTCACCTCTGGGCCATTGGAATACCTGGCTCTCCGCTGGGGCTCTGACCGCCGCATCCTGTCATGGGGGCACCTGTCGGTGCTGATGGGCCTGGTGTTGGTGACCTTCTTCTTAGTGCCTGCTGCCATCTTCAGTTCCCTGGAAGAATCCTGGAGCTTTCTGGATGCTTTCTACTTCTGCTTCATCTCCCTCTGCACCATCGGCCTGGGAGACTACGTCCCTGGGGAGCAGCCCGGGCAACGCCTTCGCCCTCTCTACAAGGTCTCTGTCACAGGTCAGTAGTGCTGTGCCCCGGGAAGTGGAAAGGCCAGCCCACCCAGAGCGCATCCAGGTGGAAGGCTGAGCCAGAGAAGTTAGCTTTGACGGGCACCCCAAGCCTGCCACCTCACGTGGGCAACCCATGATTTCCAGGTGGGCGAGGAGGAGGGAAGGGCCTGCCTGTCTGCCAGACCTGCTCCTGGCTCACTCTCCCCCCTCTCCTTCCAGTTTACCTGCTTCTGGGGCTCATGGCCATGCTGCTGATTCTCCAGACCTTCCACAAGCTGGCAGACCTGCACGGCCTCTCGGAGCTGGTCTTCCTGCCCCCGGAAGAAGCCCCTGAAGAGCACCAGAGTATCCTGGGGGAGCCCAGCCCTGCCTCTGAGCCAGGACAGAGGGAAACCTTGCCTGCACACCCCAGGCCAGGAGGCCCATCCCATTATTCCTCCATTAACAGATAATAGCAAGGAGCAGCAGGGCAAGAGCCGAGGTTAATCTACAAGGAAGACTGGCTGCTCCTCTCTCCTTCCTGACCAAGGAAATGAGGCTGCTGGCGGGTCCACTCCTGGGGTGGGCAGGGCAGGGAATCCAGCGACTCTCTGGCCAGGAGAGGAGAGCTTGGAGAGGCTTCTGGCTCTGCCTCCGGATGGGATGGCGAGGTTTAAAAAGCCCAGCGGAAAGGCTGGAGCTCCAGGGCCCTTTGTCCCTCCCCAGTGACACCTCCTCCTATCACTATTGTCAGCGCAACGTGGCCAAATAGCCTTGCTTCCAGCTGTGGTTTGAGCTGAGCTTTGCAAGCCAGGAGCTGCTGAGGCGGAAGGGGGGGGGGAGCAGAGGGGGTGTGGTTGTGCGCTTGAGACACCAAAGCCTCAAATGGAAAGTGGAAGTGAAGGGCCCCATCCAGGGTCCATTTCTCCAAAGGTTTTGCTACCGAGACTTCACATCAGAGGAGGCCAACTGCTGGGGTTTGCTCTTCGTGCTTATTTCTGAGTACTTGACTGCAGAAGCCCCTTCCCCTTCTGGCTGGTTGGACCCCAGAGCCACCCCGGACGACGCTTGGCCTGTGCTGCTGTTTCTACCCCACCCACCCACCCACCCCAGTTAGTGCAGCCAACTCTGCCCATCCCCACCAAACGCCTGTGCCCCAAAGGGAGGGAGGGCGGATGAACAAACTCCCTGCTGCTCTCTCTTCTCCTTAGAGAAGTCAAATCTGTCAACTCCTTTTATAGAAAATATTTATTGGTCCAGTAACAGCAGTAAAGAAGAGACTGTGGCCCCAGCTGACATGATGCCAAAAGGCCCCCTGCCTGGCTGACAGCCCCTACCTGGATTGTGGGAGTTTGAGCGTCTGTTGGAGCAAAAAGGGAGGTGTAGCCGGGGGATCAGAGGTGGAGAGTTGTAGGTCCCCCTCCTCACGACAGGCACAAGGACCCAGGAAATGTTTGGGGGTGGGGGCTTCCGTGCTGCCCTCAAGTCACGAAGATAGGGCAGGAGCCCTATTCCCATGCCCTCTGCAAAAGCCCCTGCAGGGTAACTTGGCTGAGAGTCTTCAGCAGATGAGGGAAGGTGGCTGGGGGGGAGGGGCAGAGACAATGCAATGGGGGTGGGGGGTGGAGAAAATGTTTCCAATCAGAGGCAGGGAGGCAGCCAGGCGGGCTCCTGCCTTCCAAGGACAAGAGGGATCTGGCACCGTTTTGGGACCTTTTGGCCACCCACCCCTTACCGCATGGCCCTGACCAGAAGGAGAAGAGCCTCCCCTCTCCTGAGCCCTGACCACCTTCCCAGCTCCTCCAGAGACGGCAGGCCGAGGGGTGTGTGGCGGCCAAAGGGTCCTTTCACCTCCTTTCTCCGGTCCCACCTGGACAAGTAATAAATATTCCCCACCCGCCCCAGCTCAGGCTCGGCTGCGGGGGTTGTGGAGGCAGTGAGGGGGCTGCCCTGCGGGCATGGTGCCAAGGGGGCAGAGGCAACGGTAGGAGCCCTCCATGTTGAGGCAGCGGCCGCCGAAGCACAGCCTCTCCACCTCCCTGCATTCGTCAATATCTGCGGAGAGGAGAGAGGTCACGTCAGGCCGCCCTTTGGCCAGGAGAGCAGGGCTCAGCCTGCCAGCTGGGGTCAAGGAGAGGGGGCCCTCACCACGGCAGGCCATGTGGGTCGGGTCAAGGCGGTAGCCCTCATTGCAGGAGCAGGTGAACCCATCGGCAACCTGGACACACCGGCCGTTCTCACAGCCACTCAGGATCCCGCACTCCTCGGCCGGGAGCCCTCCGGCGCCTCCAAAACGGCCTGCTGGCAAGACCAAAATGCAAGCAAGCTTCGCTTTTGCACTGGCACGGCCTGAGATCCCCCCTCCTTCCCCCTTCTTAAAGCTTCCCCTCCCAGAGGCCCCTTTCCCTTCCAACCTACGAGTGGTAGCTCCCCCTCCCCCTTTGTCACCCACTCACGGTAGTCTTCGCTGGCACGACTGGGCCGTTCAGAATAGGAGTGCCCACGGCCATGGGACGGGTAGTGCCAGTCTGAGTCAGGGGGGCTGCGAAGCTGGTATCCATCCCGTGAGTCCTCAGCTGGGGTCTCCAGCGGCACATCGCTATAGGGCGCGTCGTCCAGGCCAGCTGCCTCGTAGGGGGATGGTCCATAGAGTGACTCGTGAGGGAGAGCGTCATAGCTGGGAAGTAGAGGGCCAGGCCGAGCCAGAGGGGCGTAGACATCAGGGCCGTAAGGCAGAAACTCTCCTCCGCCATATTCAAAGGGTGCTCCCAGGCTGCCCGGCCGCCCCAACCCATAACTGGGGCGCTGGAGCACATTGCACAGGGCCTCAAAGTCATCTGGGGGAAGCAAAGGGACGGGGGGGTGGGGTGTTAGGACCAAGAGAGCCTAAATGCAGGGGCAGATGGTCTCCAGGGGGCCCCAGGAGGACGTAGGCAGGCTGCTGAGCAAAGGCAGCCATCCTCTCCAGAGGAAAGTGCCCCACCAGCTTCCCCACAGCCACTCCTTGCTTCTAAGAGTCAAAAAGCTAGAAAAAAGGGCAGGAGAGCCCCGGTGGTGGGGGGAGGTGGGGGCTCAGGAAGAAAGCAACCTCTCCCCTCCCCCCGGGCTGGCAGAGCTGCATCCAGAGCACACTATATGGGGCCTGAGGGGACACCAGGGAACCTCACTGCATGGCGCAACTACTTTCTGGCCTCCAGCTCCAGCTTACCATGCAGATGAGCGCATAAAAGTTTAATAAACGAATGAAAAGAGGTGCCTGGGAAAAGGAAAGGCGGCTGCAGTCCTTCCTTCTTAGCGCCTGGTGCTCCTTTCCCCTTCCCTGTTCATGAGCCTGCGAGGGGGGCCCACTGGGCCCGCCCCTCTGCTCCATCCTCTGCTGCTGGGGGGCGGGGGGGAAGGAGGGCACCTACCCAAGTCCCGGGCTGGGCACAGAGCGCAGTTCATGCTCCAGGCCTCCCCGTAGAGGCAGCAGCACTCCGTGTAAGTCACCCGGCGGTCCAGGCGGGGTCGACGGCACACCAGGTCTGGGCCCACCTCCTGCCAGCAGACAGCCAGGTCCTCCTCTGGGGGGGGGGGTGGAGCAGGGATGGCCAGGATGACCCCCAAGTACCAAGGCTTGCATTGCAATCCATCTCCCAATGCCCCCCCCCCCGCAAGGCTGGCCCAGAAGGGGGGAGAATACAAACCCAGGCCGTGGCTCTCATTGGTCACGCAGCGGCGCTGGGAGGGGTCCAGCACCAGGGGAGCAGCGCAAGAGCAGTAATAGGAGCCGATGGTGTTGATGCAATGCCCCCCCACGCAGGGCTCGGTTTCTTCATCCAGACATTCGTCATTATCTGGGACAAGAAGGGCATTGGTCGGCCTCAGGCCGCAAGCAGCTCAGAAGTGGAGGGGCAGGGGGGGGCAGTGCTCACCAATGCACTCCAGGTGTTGCATCTCGTAATAGTAGCCATTGGGGCAGTAGCAAGAGTAGCCAGGGATCTTATTCAGACAAACCCCGCCCTTGCACACCTGGGAGCCGAAGAGGGCACACTCGTCCACATCTGTGTAGGAACAGAGAGTTGGGCATAAAGGTAAAAAGTGAAGACCCCTAAGCCACTCTCTTCCATGTGGGCCCTCAGCCCCATTTAAACTGACCACATCCAGGCACCCCCCCACACACACACATAAGTTCACACCTGTAACTGCTGGGACGTTTCTGACGAGGACAGCTGCGTAGCCACTGCCGTGAGGACACAGAGCCTGGAATTCCGCTGCAGAGAAACAGGCGTCTGTCAGCAGTTGCCCTAAGGGCCCACGCCCCCCCTCCCGGCCTCAGTCTATCGCAGGGGGGGCTCCGCCACGGGAAAAAGGATTCACTGGATGCGATGCTGTTGCTGGAGTTCCTGTCCAAGAGCCTTCAGAGGAGAGGGAAGATGGCCGAGGCCAAGGACGCCCACCCAGGGAACCTGCCTCTGTCTGTCATTCTCAAGGCCACCTGCAGGCCTCTTGGGGCCCCAAATGCAAGGCCAGCCCCCGCTTCCCTTTCCATTGGGAGCAGAGCTCTTCCCCTCCCCATTTCCTATTGGATTCCTAGGAGTCAGGAACAAAGCTGGGTGAGGGTCCCTTGCATGGCTACCCTCAGGCAAGCGAGCCTGAAGCTCATTCCAGGAAATTAACTTGACCCTAACCATTCCCATGACAACAGGGGATCTTTTCACCCGAAGGATGAGAGCTGCCAATGCCACCTAAGAGCCTATAAACTGTAACTATTGACAGCTAAAATGATATGCCTTTTCTTGTCTTTTGCTGTATTTTTTTCACTTAAAAACATTTTATATGCATTTTCTTTGACAAAGCATGTACTTTTATGTGTGTGTTTTCCCCATTTCTCTGTCACTATTTAAAAGCTGCAAAATAATAAGCTTTTAATAGGGAGGGGAGATTCTGTTCCTAGAGCTGTTCCAATCCACATTCCTTCACGTGCTCCCCCCCCAACCCCCACCCTCTTCCAGGAAGCCCCGTTGACCCTCCCAGCCTTACCTGTCCCCAAGGAGGGGCAGGCCTGGATGTGGCAGTCGAGGCCCCACCCGTGGCCGAGGCTGCAGCAGCACTCCTGGCGGGTGGCATTCCTGGCCAGGACGTTTTCACACGCTTGGGCGGCGTTTGGGTCATAGTAGCACTCCCGTCGCAGGCCGTCAGTGCTCTCCGACTGCGCAGCCCCTGGGTGCCTGAGGAGGGCTGAGGGACGAGCTGCAGGATGGAGAAGGTGGATGGGACACACACACCCCAGGTTTAGTCAGAGAGTTCCCCCCCAAGTCTCCCCGCCGCTGGAGGGCCCTGGGTGGTCTGAAATGCAGCTGGGAATCCGTCTGGCAACATCTGTCCTGCAGTCGCTCTGTTAGGGGGTCCCACCCACCTTTAAAGCCCTGCAGGCACTCAGGTATGTACACAACCCCCACCCCACCCTGCCTGGCCTGGGCTGATCCATTTTGATCTGAGGTGGGGGGCAGGAGGTGTCTTCCCAGCAATAAGGGATGGGTTCCCAAAATAAGGGGTGTCCTCATCCCCACCTTCCCCTATCATTCCACAGAGTGTTTGGGGCCTGGCTCACCTTGGTTAGTTAGTTGCCTGATGGTTTTCAATTGTGTTATTCTGTGACATTGAAAACCACCCCAAATCCTTCAGAAATGGGTTCAGAGCGGTTTCCCTCCAAGGGCCACCTACTGGGAAGGCTGCCCCTCTGCCCCCTCCTCCCCCCAGAGCCTGGGATGCTGGGCCAGTTGCAAGTGTTCTATGCTGACCCAGCTCTGGGGGGCTTCCCTCTTCAGCCGGGGCCTATGGAGCTGACCTCCCTTTTGTCCCACAGCCCCCCCCCCCAGCTCTCACCAGCACTGGGCAAAGCAAGGCAGCGGCCAGTCATGGGGTCAAACTCTTCCCCAGTATGGGGGCAGATGCACAGGAAAGACCCTTCCACGTTCTCACACGGTGCTGTTCCACACACACCCTGCAGTGTCTCACACTCATTCACATCTGTGAGGAAGGGATGGATGGAAAGAAGGTACCACTGGGATCCAGGCCTCCCCCCACTCCCTCCTCCCTCCGGTCTATCCCAGGACCTCCAGCCCCTCCCCTGCTGCCTTCCCTCCCACATACCTAAGCAATGCTGCCCATCCCTGGCACTTTCATAGCCCTGGTCACAGATACATTGGAAAGAGCCAAGCAAGTTGTGGCAGATGGCATGGGCACCACATGTGGAACTGTCCTGGCACTCGTCCACATCTGCAAGGGTCACGTATACCCATTCAGAAGAGCTGTGGTCCTTTGGTGGCTCACTAAGTTGCAGAGGCACCACTGTGAGGCTCCTCCTACCCACGGCCCGAACCCCACAGATGTCCTCACCCATGCAGTCCCCAGCAGCAGTGGCTTGGTAGCCCATCTGGCAGGTGGCCACACAGTGATAGGAGCCCAGTGTGTTCACACATCGCTTCTCTCCACACGCCCCGGGCGCCTGGCATTCATTGATATCTGGAGGGGGAGCCGCCGGTTGGCACACATGCAAGGCTAACGAGCAGGGAGCTGAATCCTCCCAGGCAGGAGGAAGGTCTTCTCAGAGAAGGCTCCCATGCTGATGCTGGGCAACAGATGCCCAGAACCAGCCCAGGATGGGGAAGAAGACACGGAAAGCTCACCAGCAGCTGTCCTGGCGGAACTCACCAACACAGTCTCCTGCACCACTGGCTCGGTAGCCGGCCTGGCAAGCCACAACACAGCGGTAGGAGCCAGCTGAGTTTTCACAGCGCTGCCTTCCACAGAGGGCTGCCCCATACTCCTGGCATTCATCGATGTCTGTGGGATGTCAGAAGAGAGCAAGGCTCAGTAGGAGCTCCGGGTCCTTGGGGAAGGGCTCAGAATACAGGGATCAGACCCCGCCGTAAGCATCCAAGGGGCTAACCACTCTGGTGGAACATCCCAGGATGAGTCTCCAGGGTCTCCAGGGCCCCTGCAAGGGAGCAAATGTGTGAGATGACACTCTGCAGGGGCCCTGGCAGCAGGCCCTCCTGGGAGAGGTACCAGCACTGTGGAGGGGGGGAGAAATTCTTGGTTTGTGGGGCCCACTAGAGCTGTTGAGTGAGGGAAGGCCATATCTGGTGGACTTGGAGCTTGTGCTTACGGTGGCTGTGACAGCAACCAGAGACTCCAGGGTATCTCATCTCAGAGCTTCAAGCAAAGTTCTGACTTTCGCCTCTTCTCAACCCTGGCAGGCTGAAAGCAACAGTGCCCCCACACACACCATCCCACCCACGCCGAGACCAACTGCTGAGAGGCTGCAGCTGAAAATGCCACTCACCCTCACAGGAGGCTTTGCTGGGCGTGCTGCGGGTGCCAGGGGGGCAATAACAATCAAACGAGCCTTCAGTGTTGGCACACTGCCCTCCACCACAGACTGTAGCGCTGAGGCATTCATCAATGTCTGTGCAAAGGCCAAAGGAGAGGTCAGCAGGTCATGAACCCTGCAGCGGTTCTGGATCTCGCCCCCTCCCTCGGCATTCACTCAGCACCCCCCAGATGAGACTGCAGGGCCCTTACCCTCACAGGAGGCCCTGTCGGGGGCCGCAGTGAAGCCCTGGGCGCACAGACAGCTGTAGGAGCCCTCGGTGTTGAGGCACTCACCCCGTGAGAAGCAGAAGTCACCCTCCAGGCACTCGTTGACATCTAGCAGTGGGGAAAGATGAGTGGGCACCGTTCTTGCCAGGGTTTCCAGTCTATGCCTGGAGGGACCCAGAGCTTGGAAAGAAGCCCAGCCTGGGTCTACAGGAAGGCAGCAGCCCCCGACTGAGCTCAGCCCTGGCTGGCATGTTCCTCTAATGTGTGGCACTCACCCACACAGGAAGTGCCCCCTGTGCCCTCCATCCGGTACCCTCGGGCACACTGGCAGCGGAAGGAGCCCTCCATGTTGAGGCAGTGCCCCTGAGGGCCGCAAGGCAATCCTGCTGCTGCACACTCATCAATATCTGTGGAAGGAGTCTGACCATCAGTGGTGCCCTTGCCATGCCCCCACACCTCCCCCCTGCCCTGACCTGCCCCCTCCACTTGCACACCCAGGCATTGGTCCTCTGTCAGGCTGGCCCGGAACCCGGCAGGGCAGAGGCAGCGGTATCCACCGGGCACATTCTCACAGCGACCGGAGCCACAGGGGGGAGGGCTTTGCAGGCATTCATCAAAATCTGTGGGGCACAAAGCAAGAGATGGCATCACTCCGGAGCCATGCCCGCCATGCTATAGATGCCTCTGTGCCAAGCCTGCCCAAGTGGGTCACCCGGGAGGTTTGTGTGGACAGGCTGCTGCCATCCCCCAAAGCACAGACCGGACAAGAGGCCAACCCACGGGGGCAGCTTCTCCCAGGCCCCCTGACCTGCACACAGAGTCCCCAAAGGGTTCGCCTGGTAACCAATGGGGCAGCTGCATCGATATCCACCTGGCACATTCTCACAGCGGCCAGGCTGGCAGAGGGAGGGGCGCTCTTGGCACTCATCTGCATCTGGAAAATCACAGGGCAACTTTGTTTCCCAGGCACCTCCCTGCCTGCTCTCGGCCCCCCCAGCAGAAAAGGAGACTCTGGCCAAGGGGGCCCAACTGTTTGTGGGAAGTGAGACCCACACTTAGAGGGGCTTTAAACCCCATCAGCAAAGGAGATGTGATCTGGGGGGGGGGCGCTGCTCTCACCCTGACACTGGCTGTACCAGAGGCAAGAGTCAGAGTGTTTGAAAATGGGGGAGGGGGGGCTTGGGAGTACCCATTTACATGTGCAGCCAGAGAAAAAGAGAAGGGCAGACATAACGGCAAACCACCCCCAGGTTTCTCTGAATGAGAGCCACGATTTGATGCCCCCAACCTCTGCCTACTAGTAGAAAGGTGGGGAAGGAGCTGGTGCTGCTGGCCAGCCAACCTCCTGCCTCAAGGCCCCACCCCCATTATCTCATTCAGCCCCAGAGGGGTTGGGCTGGTAGCCACTGGGACAGCAGCGGAAGGAGACCAGGGCAATGGGCCGGGGCATGTCAGCACATTCATCAACATCTGGAAGGGAAACCGGAGAATGGGAGAGACGGGTGCATGATGGGAAGGGTGATTCCCCTGAAGGCTAAAGCCTCTGGAAACCCTACCCTGGCACTCCACTCCAGAGGGGTCAGCGTGAAAGCCCGTGTGGCACCTGCAGCTGAAACTACCCGGGGAGTTCAGGCAATGCCCATTGGCACAGGGGCGCGGACTGCTGCGGCATTCATCCACATCTGCAGAGCGGGGAGAAGACGGGAGTACGACTGACAGGAAGGTTGGAAGGCAAGAATGGCCTAGTGGAGCCAGAGGTGGGTTGCTCCCGGTTCAGCCTGGATCGGGCTGAACCAGGAGCACCTTCATCTGCTCCTCTGAGGGGGGGGGGATATTTATGCTGCAAGCCGGGCTCAGCCCAGAATCTACCAGCTTCGCAAAACCTAGCTTGCCTCTGAGCTTCTGCATGACCATCAGAGGCGCCGTCTTTCCAGAGGCCTTGTTGAGGAGGTGAAGGCCTGCATGCCATCCCAAAGGTCACCCCCCCACTGAGTTTGGGGGGCATCCTTCTCGAACTCACCAACACAGTGGGTGCCTTGAGGGCTCAACCAGTAGCCACGGTCACACACGCAAGTGTAGCCCCCCCGGCGGGGAATGCAACGTCCTGGCCCACACACCTGGGGGTGTCGCTCGCACACCCCTCGCTCAGCCTCTGGGGAAGCATGCCACGGGAGCCTGGTCATTTCTTCACTCTGGCCTTTTCCTTCCCCTCCCTCCAGCCCCTTTCCACCTGGCATAGCCCCACCTTCTGTGCTTGGTGCAGCTGGCCCAGATCCAGGGGACCGAGTGGGCAGGGGCCAAGGAAAGCGCTCCAGCCGCGTAGTGGGAGGGGCGCTCCAGAGAGCTGCAAAGCAGAAAGAGGAGGCATAAGGAAGAGAGGAGGGGGCTACCTTGGAGGCACACACTGGTCAAGGTGAGCCCCCTCCCAAAGACATACCTACAAAAGACGGTGCTGCTGTTGTCCGAGGCACCTGGGGGGGAGGCCCCTGCCTCCCATGCTGGCGGGTCACCGGCACCCTGGGGGGATCCTGGCCAAGGAAGCGAGTGTCAAAGCGGAGGTCCGAGGCAGAGTAGTGATAGCCGGGCCCAGCTGGGCAGATGTCCTTGAACCCCTCTGGCAGGACAGCAACAGCGGCAAGTCAAGGAGAGGGCAAAGTGCCCACCCCACCCCCACCCCACCCCCACCCCACCCCCTTGCCTTCACTCCTGCCCCGCTGATGGACTCCTGCTCTAGTGGCAGAGCTCTCGGGGCCTCACCTGAGCCGAAGGGCGGGCAGTGCTGGCAGCCCCAGCCCCAGGCCTTGCCCACCCGGCTGCAGCAGCAGATCTGCTTGGTGATGTTCCGCAGGGTGGGCAGGGAGCAGCGGCCGTCCCGCAACACACGGAAGCAGGGGGCTTTCACCTCGGAGATCACGTGGTGGGCTGGGGAAGAAGAGGAGGGCTTAACACTTTGGCTAATCCAGGGGGTGCCCCCTCCAACCTGGGGCAAGTCTGAGCATGGCTGGATCCAGTGGGGAGAGGGGCTGCTTGCTGTGAGGCCTTAAAATCCTTCAGCCACTCCCCAATATAAAATTTTGCTATATCTTAGATAAATTTGCATTTGGCTCTGATCAGTTGGTTGCATAATTTGTCCAATTTTGAATAAGAACCTGAAGATGTACTTCTTAATATCTGGGCACAATTTCTGACCGATTATACATTTGGCACAGTCCTCACACCAAAAGTCAATGGCCTGCAAGTGGAAAAGATGGCCTTCTCAGCCGTCGGATGTCACATCCCTCTCTTGCACACTTTTGTGTGAATTCTTCAAACCAATCAAATGTTAAACAAGATTTTACTTCCACTCTGTCACCCTTGACACTATTGGGTTTCCTCCATGTTTCCTTGGGTGGCCAGGAGAGGGCAGCATTGGCCCACCCAGAACTCCCTGCCTTGGGAGCGCAAAGAGAAAAGAGCCCCCACTTCTCCCCCTGCTTTTCCAGCCACGGGCAGGTTCTCTTCCCGGGCTCAAGCCAGCTGTCCTTCGAGGCCCCCCTAGACGTCCCCACCCTGCCTTCCCTGGGGCCGGACTCACAGATGCAGCTGCTGCGGGAGGAATCAAGGATGTAGCCCTCATGGCAAACACAGGCAAAGCTGCCACGGGTGTTGGTACATTCCCCATTGTGGCAGACGTTGCCCTCCTGGCATTCATCCACGTCTGGCAAGAGGGAGAGGCGGTCAGAAGGGCATGGGGGTCAACTGGGGGGATTGCCCCCCACCTGCAGGCCCAGCCTCTCCGCGAGGCTCCCTGCATCCCTCGCAGCCCAGCAACCCTTCCCGGTCGGCCCCGCCTACTCACCCACGCCTACTCACCCACGCAAGAGTTATTCAGCCGCAGGAACCCTCTGGGGCAGCCCCCCGCATTCCTCCCAACTGGCCCAGAGGCCCCTGTGGGGAAACAGCATCAGAGGATGAAGGACCAGCCCGCCTCCTTTCCTGGACCGCCGCCGCCCGCCCCCACAGAAGGGGCTTGGGGTTGGGGTGGAAAAGGAACGCGGGGCTTCCCAAGCAGGGAGACAAGCAGCAGGCCCAGCCGAGAGGCGCCTGTGTTGAGAGTGGGGGAGAGGTGAGGGTCTGTGGAAAGAATTGGGTCAGGTGAAGCCCCGGGCAGCAGCAACCCCCGGCTTTCAGCTCTCTTACCCACGTCCCCATCGGCACAAGGCAGGCAGCCATGGACACCCCAGGCGACACCGGAGCCACGGCAACAGATCTCTCGCGTGCGCAGCCCAGGCAGGGGGGCGCTGCACTGAAAGGGCGAGGCAGCGGCCAGTTAGACAATGCCCCGGACCAGCCCAACCCCCCCCCCCCCGCTAACTCTTCCTGCCCCTGGCAAGCGAAGCGAAGGCAGGGGAAAGTTCAGCGAGCAGGGCTGGTATAGCCCAAAAGGCCCCCCGCCCCCTTTGAGATGGAGGCTGCGAAACAGGCCCCCGAGTAGCGTTCTCGCTTCTTCCCGGGCGATTTTCAGCCTCTCCAGGAGGAATCCGTCGCGCAAAGTTGCACTCTTGCCTGCGCACGTGGTTCTGCGTGGGGTGTGAAAAGAGATCTGCGTGCGCTGGAGTTAGGCGGAGAATTCAGCAGAGAGAACCTGAAATTGGGGGGAGGGGCACCTGGGGGACCCTTCCTTACCTGCCCCCGCCCGGCCGCCGTTCCCGCCTTCCTCGCTGGAAGCGTCTCTCAGTTACCGGCCTCCCCCTGTGGCCGCCCAAGGAAAGGAACCCTGCGCTTAGCCAGGGAATACGCAGACATCTGAGCGAGGATCGAGGCGGGCTTGTCCCGGCCAGGCGCCCGGTCGCCGCCATTCCGGAAAGAGCCGAAAACCCTCGCACGGCCTCGGGAGTCTACCGTCGCCTCCGCGCGCCCCCGCCGCAGTTCAGGCCCCCTTTCCCTACCGGTTTCGGGGGGAGCGGCGGGGGGATTGGAGGCGCCGACTCGGCGCCCGAGCAGGATTTGTTCGACGGCAGTCCCAGCCTACCTCTTCGCCGCGCAGCTGCTGGAAGCAGTAGCCGAAGCCGGAGCTTTCGCCGTAGCCACCCTCGGGGTCCCGGCGGCTGCTCTGGGCCAAGATGCCGGCGGGGGCTCGGCGGGAGGGCGAGAAGGCGTTGGGTTCGCTGGGTAGGGAGTCCGCGCTGACTCGCTCCACCTGGTGGATGGTGACCGAGGCCTCCGGCGGGTGCTCCACATGGACGTTCACCAGCGACGCCAAACCTAGCGGGAGGAGACGGCGGTGGGGCCCGAACCCGAATGCTACCCAGAAGGGGCTCAGGCCTGGCCACCAGCTGCCCCCCTCCTGCTGCCCCCAGTATGCCCGGTGCCCTGAGAGCTCCTCCTTTGCCCAGGGAGTGGAGCCAGTGACAGGATTCTTATGACTTACTGGATTTATATGGCTGCCCATCTGATCTCATCTAAAAGACTCTTGAACTATTGATGCGAAATGATGATGTATGTATGGATTCAATATTTAGAATATTTTGTTTAAAATTAAGGAATAATAATTACAGTTGAAAAATTGACATATAACAATAATGTACTTATGTTTATCTAATGAACAATTTGATATATAATTGTAAGTGGTGACCGTGGAAAGGACGCACAAAGTCTTGTAACCAAACGACACACTATGTGAAATGGAAGAAGGTTGTATGTGTCTTATATTTTTGTTTGTTTTTGTTTGTTTAAAATAAATAAAAATAAAAATAAAAGACCCCAGTCAGGTAAAACAATCTAATAAAAATAACTGAAAAACTGTCCATGAGAGGGAAATCAGCATCGGTAGCCAAAGGCCTCCTATCTCAGCTCAACGCAACCTTTGGAAAAGGTCCCCTCCTTTGCTGGAGCCCCAGGCAGAGGCCGTGGCTTCAGAGCCTCCCTAAAGGCCAGGAGGGGGGGGCAGACAGCCTAAGGTCCAGGGTGGGGAGGGGATGGTGCTCTGCAGGGTGGGGGCCGCTGCGGAAAGGGCTCTTTGTAGATGGGACCCTGACACGCCAGTCCTAAGGGGAGAGGTGGGGGTGGGTGACCCTGTTTCTTCTCCTAGAGCCTTCTAGCCCTTCAACCGAGGGCTCCAGCTCTTAACTGCCTTCCTCCACGCAGTCATGGGCAGGGGATAGCCCTGCCTTGGTGTCCTCACCTGGAAGATTTGCATGCAAGCAAACTTTCACAGCCATTTCTCCCTCTTTGTGGTTCCTTCGCACCTGCTCCCCACCCCCCACCCCGGCTTCCTTACCATCTCGCTCGTAGCGGTGGTTGGTGATTGGAAGGGTATGCACGGACTGCTGCCGTCTGTTCTCCAGCTTCCCCTCAGTTCTCGGATGAGCAGGGCCTTGGCCTTGGCTGAGGTAAGGAAAGGCCGGGATGTGGCAGAACTTGCCTGTCCAGTGGGGGGGGCAGAGGCATTTGTCCTTCCTGAGACAGACTCCCCCGTTTTGGCAGATGAGGGGACACAGGACTGCAGGACAGAGAGAAGATGGGAGGCAGAAGCTCAGCTGACCCAAGCTCAGCTCACGGGCTTCTCCGTGGACACGCAGGCCGGGAGCACGATAACCAAACACCAGGCGTCCTGCCTCTGTTTTTAGCCCCACCCTGGTCAATGAAGCACCTTCCCTGTCTGGCCCTGCTACACCCTCGACTGGACCTTTTCTTCCCAAGGAGAATGAGCCCAGGAGAAGGCAGGGGAGGAAGACGGAAGCAGAGTTCACAAAGGCCACAAAGAAGAGCTACTCCAAAGCCCCTGAAGGCAGGACAAGAAGCAACGGATGGAAACTAATCAAGGAGAGAAACAACCTGGAACTAAGGAGGAATTTCCTCACAATGAGGACAATTAGCCAGTGGAACAGCTTGCCACCAGAGGTTGTGGGTGCTCCACCACTGGAGGTTTTCAGGAAGGAATTGGCCAGCCATTTTTCTGGAATTGAATAGAGTTTCCTGCTTGAGCAGGGGATTGGATTAGAAGACCCCCCAAGGTCCCTTCCAATTCTCTTATTCTGTTTATCTGTTATTCCGTTGCTCCAGCCAGGAGAGAAAGATAATGTGAGAAGGGGGAGGACGCAGCTTTTCCCCATCCCATCCTTTGGCTGCCCTGGCCCTGAACAGCAGCGTCCTAAGCCTGTCTGCTCTGGAAAGGCATTGGTCCCCCAGACTAACAGATGGGTGAGCAACTCTTCTCAGTACTGAAATGTTTCTGTCCCTTTGATTTGAGACATTTGCATGGCTCTCCAGCAGGCGCTTAGCCCAGAGACCAGGCCCTGATGGCAAGGCTGAGGGATGGACAGAGGCCTCTGGGCATTTCTCGTCTGCCCCACGTGATCCACAGGGGAAAGAAGCAGCAGGAGGTTACAGATCCTTTCCTCTGGGGCTACCTGGGCAGGGAAGTGAGCCCCTCCCTTCCTTTCCAGGGAAAGAATTCTGGTTGGAGGAGGGGCAGGGGGCTCCAGGCCAACCGGAACAGCAGGCTGAGGGGCCAGGAAGGGACGACCCTCGAGCAACAGAGCAGCTGCACGGCCCAGATCCCTCAATCACTTTGGAGCTGCTTCCTCTTCGCAAGTGGGGGTGGGGGAGCTAAAGGCTGCCTCCCCATGTGTTCAAGCAGTGAAGAGTACGTGACCCTGGGCCATTGGCCAAGCACCTCCCTGCTGTGCTCCCACCCACCCCGGGCCTGGGTAGCATCAAGTGGAACAAACTGCACAACAACTGGAAGGGAGGAGACCGAAAACAGCCCTTCCCAACGCCCCCACACAGGATCTCAAGCGAGAGGCCATTGCCGGGGAGAACTGATGCTCGCTGGGGGCAAGAGAAGTGGTAGGCTGGACGAGGACTGGAGGCCCAGAGGCCTTTCTTGCTCTAACACAGCCACCGCCTTGCTCCTTCTCCATAACTTTGGCCGGACTGAAGCCAAGGCAGACTGGCACCCAGCCGAAGGCAGCTGTCCCATCTTTTGGTGGCATGATGCCAGCCTCCTGTTTATGCTTTCATTTCCCAGCACCGAGCCCTAAAGAGGCTCCAGGAGGACTTTGGTCTGGGGTTGAGCAGTTGAGGAAAGAGCTCCTGGAAGAATGGGGACAGAAACCAGGGGAGGTAAAACAGGCAGCCCAACAAACAGTTCTGTGCCTCTGCCCCAGATTTCCTCTCCCCCAGTGACCCCTATAGTTTTGGGAAACCCTTCATTGCCCACCTGGGAGGATGGGAAGGCCAGCCCAGCCTGCAGGCAGCAACCTGCTTCCGGTTTGTGAGTCTGACCTGCCCCTGCCCTGTCTCCTCCCATTGCCCAGGGGCAAGGCTCCCAGCCCCCTCCTGCCTCTGCCAGGCAAGGTCACGCCCAAGAGCCTGCCTGGGGCAGCAGCCCAGAGGACTCCTATCCAGAGACAACCCTGCAGTCGGGACAGCACCCGGGAGAGGTAGGGGCCCCAGAAGGAAGAAACCGGGGTGGGCTGACCGAAGGGACGAGGGCCAGCCAGCTGCTGATCCCTGGGCAGAACCTTGCATGGGAAACGGGGGGGGGGGGGCAGAGTGAATCAGGGACCTGCCAAGCAGCGGCTGAGTCTGAAACTAAGGTAAGACACCCCCAGAGGGCACCTGATTTGCACCAGGCAGCAAAAGGGAAGAGGTGCTTGAAAACGGAATGGGGTCAGGGCACTCTATTTCCCCCTGCCCGGGGTCTGGGATGTATGCTGGCCCCCCTCTCCCCATTGACTAGTGTGGACAGGTCTCTTCCCAGGGGCCCAGCATCTCAACCCAGAAGCCAATGAATGGGACCGTCTGCTCCCCTGCCCCCTTCAGTACTTACAGACTCGGAATCCAGAAGCCCCTTCCACTGCCCTGGTGGTCTCCCCGCTGAGCAGAGTGGTAGCGTTGCCCTGCTGGCATCGGTTAATGCAGCGCCCATTGCTGCAGTGCATGTGGCAGATCGTGGGAGTGAAGAGGACCTTGACCTGCTGACCCTCCCCAGGCAGGGGGGAGAAGCCAACCAGCAGCATCAGCATGGCCAGCAGGAGGTGGTGGACGAAGCCCATGGCCCCAAGCTGAGCAGGGAGCCACAGCTCCAGACAGGCTGCAGGCAGGGAGGGCTATGCGCCCACCATGGAGAGCACACAGACTCACCCGCTAATTGGAAGCAGCAAGCTTGGGGTGGGTGGGCTGCAAGCCAACAACAATGTTTACAAGGGAGCACGGCCGCCAGGAACACGGTTAACTCTTAGCTGCTCTCCACAAGCCTGGAGGAGTGAGCGTCCTACCCTTCCCCCCCCAGCGCAGAACGGTCCCCCTCCTCCCCAGCAGACAGAGCCAAGGTGCCAGCAGACAAGCCGACTCTGCTGAAGTCCCTCCAGCTGTTCCCCTCTGCAAACAGCTGCAGCAAATGCATCAGGAGATGTGCTCTCCCGTGCAAGCCACCCACTCTCCTCCACTGCGCTCGTGGGGCCCTCGCACTGCCTTGTGCTGCTCCCAATTACTGTGTCTCCACACCCCCCCACACACACACACGTCGCCATCAGGGCAACCCCCCCCCCCCAGCAGCTGCTTCCTGCCCAGTCTGACTGGAGCTCTCCTGGCTCCTCCGGAGAGGCTGCCCTGCCCGCCCCATATTTCCCTCCCCTCCCTTCCCCTCCTGTCTGAAGGGCGAAGCCCCCCTGTCCCTCCGTCCCATTTGTGCCCTGGGGGTCACTGATAACAGGCGGTCAACTCAGCCTGGAAATGCAAGATCTGAAACTAGTTTCTAAGTGGAAAGCCCCCCCCCTTCCCGTTTCGTTTCACCAGCTGTTGACACTCAGGGCTGCTTTGTGTTGGATTTCTGACATGCAGTCTTCCTCCTCCAATAGCTGTTCCCAGAAGAAAGACCCCCCCACACTTTGCAAATCTCCCAGCAGGCACTGTTTGGGAACAGGGCAAACATCTGTGCCAGCTGGACATGCACTGGCTGGTCATAATGAGTTTGTTTTGTACTCTAAGCCAATCCGCCATCTCCCCCTCCCACCCCATGGCTGCTTGCTGCCTTCTCAGACATGAAGAGGACTTTGGAATTCTCATTCCAGAAAAATGGGGGACCCCTAATCAGAGGGGAAAAGGAGGAACCTGGAGCAGCAACAGAGCAGACCTGGGATTTATGGAAGTTTCAAGGGAGGGCAAAGTAAATGGCTCCCCCCCCAAAAAAAAATTTGAATGTGGAAAACACTCAACGACAGCAAGGAGAGGTGGGGCTTCCTGATGGCCTCCCCAGGGAGGAAGCTGGCCTGTGGGCGGTGGGGGAAGGAGCAGCACCCGCTCTCCTCTTCCTTCCAATGCAGCTTCGCATGACATCATCTGGAAAAACCTAGGCGGAGGGGTGGACTGAACATCTGCCAGACCCAGAGGGGTGGGGACTGAGCTGGACATGGGAACTCTTCTGAAACTTCCAGATGGGGAAGAGGGGTGGCCTCTCTCTACAGAGAGAGAAGCCCTCCCCCGCCAGGTCTCTCTTGCAGAAGGGTCTCTCCTGCTTAGCCCAGACGTGTGGGAGACAAAGTGGGCAAATGGATTGTTTGGGACCCTAAAGGGACCCACTAAAGAGAAGCTCCAAATCCTCCTTGGATGGCCCTTCCTTAAAGGTTGCCCCCGCAACTCCCCAACTCCCCTTCCAAGTCCCCACCTGCCTCCTGAGTCTCTCTCCAGCTGCAAGTGTAGGAGCCTCCCCAGGGATGTAGGCCCTCCATCCACCTGGCCTTCCGGGTGGGTGTCTCCTTGCCAGAGCGATCCAGGGCCCTGTGCTGTGACTGAATGAGAGACCCCGGCCTTTCCCCCTCCTTGGAGGAGAGGACCTGCTTGAGATGCCCCCTTCCAGAGGAGCCCACCCACTGCTTTCAGCCAGTGGCTTCCAGGCAGGCCACCACCCCCTCCCTCAGACTGCTGCCCTTCGTTTCTGCTTAGCCTGTACTTTGCCCCGGGGCACGGCTACTACCTGACCAAGACAGCCCCCTCCCAGCCAGGTCCTGAGGCTTTATCCTCTATCCGGCCTACAGGAAGACCTCTTTTGGAGGCACGGCTGTATGTCATGTGACCAGAACATCTGCTTGCGAGAGAACTCTAGGCAGGACAGCCCATGCCAAGTCTTCTTCCAAAAGGGTTACAACTTCTCAGGATTAGCGGATCTAGCATGGATTCATCTATTCCCACTGGAGAAAAACAAAGCACCGTTTGCACACGCTCCCAGTCTTCCAGGGGAAAAAGCAGACCGCATAACTTACCCTTCTTATAGAAAAACCAAACACCCTTCTGCTTTAACGGTAGGTCTCTGCAACTTGCCCTTCTCCCAGTTCAGCTCTACAACTGATGCCCTCAAGTTACAGCTCAGTGACAAGTGTGCTTCCCAACAACCTTGACAGCTCTGTTTTCCGCCATCTCTCCCCTCCTGACCCCTCCCCTCTGGGATTGTCAGAATGGCTCTTTCCAGGAGGGCCCTTTTCTCTTTGCAGAGCTCCTATGTCAGGGCTGCTGCTCCCACACATGCCAGGGGTTGGAGCCCCTGCGTGGCCATTCTTGCCTGCTGTTTGGATGGGGGAATGCCCAACTCACGAAGGCCAGGCATAGGCTTGCCCAAAGGTTTCCTTCCCATCCGCACTAAACGAAGGCTGCGTGGCACGCTCCGGCCACTCTTCCTGGAGTGGCTGCTTCAGGGGGTCAGATTTGAACAAGGGTGATCCAGAGGGATCTCGAGAGGCAGATCGTCCTATAACTAGAATGTATTCTCCAGATTCCACATCATGCTCTGGGTTCAGAAAGGGGCAGAAGAGAGGCCTTCAGTCACTACATACTGCTCAGCTTATTTATTTATTTATTTATTTATTTATTTATTTATTCACATTTCTAAACCGCCCCCTCTCCCAAAAAGGGACTCGGGGCGGTGTACAGTCCACAATAGCTTGACGATACCATGGAGCATTCTGGAGCAAGCAGCCATCGCTTTCCGAGCATTCTGAAAGACGATGTGGCTGGACGGCAGCCAAGAAGAGTCTAACAAGAAAAATCGTGCCCAAGGAACCCGATGGTTTTTTTTTTTTTTTACTGGCCAGTTGAGTTCACAACAAGATGGCACATCTTCATGTAATCCAAGCATTGCGATGTTTCTCATACGCTTCAAGGCAGAAAACATGGGCCAGATTACCTTCAATCCATCAGGCAAGAGGTGGCTACAGAACTGAGTGAGCAACGGATGCAACAAGTGGACACCAAGGGCCCCAACCTCATTTTAGGCCTAATGCTATTCAACCTATTTATAAATCTCTTGGATGAAGTACTGGAAAGTACAATGATTGAATCTGGGATAAAATATGAAGCAAGCACCTTAAAAGCGATTCCAAGACCTAGGTGGATCTGAATTTCAACAGGACAAATGCAGAAACCCTCATCTGGATAGGAAGAATCAAAGGCTAAATCGAGGGCTAAACCCTAAAAGTACCTAAAAGGATCTGGGTGTCTTGATGGGCCACATGAGCCAACAGTTCCAGAAAAGCTGGAATAAACCAACAAAGAGTGGCGAGCGACTAAGAGTCAGCTTCTCGGCTGCTGAAACTGCTGACCGCCCTGAACGTAAGTGCTGGAGAGAAGTATGTCGATTTGGTGAGAGTTTTATTTTATTTTAATTTTTTTGTTGGAGCGAGAATACCCTAAAACTTGGAGACTTTACTTGAAGATAGAAAGCCTAATAAGAAAATAACCGGCGGATGTAAGAAATAGTTAATTGAAGGTTTCCATTTTTCTTTTCCCTTTTTATTGCCGGAAGCCTGACTGGATTTAAGAAGTGATTTGATTTTGACTTGGATTTTGACTAGCTCATTGTGCTTTTCTTCTTACTTGCTTTGTTGGACCTTTTGGAATTATTGTTACAATTAACAATTGTAATGGACCTAGAATCCTTTCCTTTTTTATTAATCACTTTTTTTTTAAGAGAAAGTTAAAGCAGAGTGTAACTGTGTAACAAGGATTGAGATTGAAACAAGTATCACTGCCACCTAGTGGTTTTGGAATAATGTTTTTTGCATGAATGTTTGGAGAGAAGCTGTACAGGGCTATTAAGTTAGATAAGATAGTGGGAGAAACACAGAAAAACACAGCTGTTTCTTGGAAACTATCAGTAGCTGAGAAAATTTATCTGAAAGAATAAAAAAAATTTTTTTTTTTCCTTTTAAAGGGGGAAGCTTAGAGTGGCCTTGGAAAGTCTTTCACCCTATAAAGACTTTTTTTCTTTGCTCCTTTTTGGTGGCAGTGTTTATCTTACCTTGTTTTGGAAGCTGTGCTTTCACTCTGTCTACTTCTTCTGTTTTGATTTTGACTTTTTTTTTCTTTTTCCCTTTTGTTAGAGTGTTCAAGGATGCTGGACTAAGGGAAATTTCAACAATTTTTTCTCCTTTTTTATTACTCTCTTCTTCCCTTTTTCTTTTCATAACTTTTTGCATTGAAGAGATTAAAGAATCTTTATTTTTTATTTTTCCTTTTTCCCTTCCTGTTTTTCCCCGTTTCCCTTCCCTTTTTTATTGTTGCCTTAATTATTCAGTTATTGCTTTATTTTCTTTTTCTCTTTGTCCCTCCACAGTCAAAACCCAAATACAAAGAGGAAGATGAGCAGAAAAATAGCAACTGTTGGCTCCGCAACAACAACTCCCTCCTCTTCACCTGCAGGAGGGCAGAGATCAATACAGACAATGCTTCAACAGGAGAAGGAAAAGGACAAGGGTGTAACACTAGAGGCAATTATGCAAGGAATACAAAAACTAGAGGCAAGAGGAGAGAGTATTGAGAAGAGATCAGAGAATATCGAAAAAGAGGTTAGAAAATATAGAACAAAAGTAAAACAGAAGAAAACATGAAATTATTCAACAGTGGATGGTGAAATATGAAGATAGACTACAAAAAATTGAAGAAAGGGATGAAGAAAGAGAAAAAATGGAGAATATTGATAGTGGGTTGAATATAGTGGAAAAAGACAACAGCGGAATACTGGAATGGGAAATGGATCGGTCAGATTTTTTTTTAAGATTTCAAAACATAGAAGAAGAAAAAGGTGAGGACGGTGCAAATAATATCAGAATTACTGAAAGATGTGTTAAGAGATAACCCAAGAGATGCTGACAGATGGCATAGATGAGGTGTTTTGAGTCTACACAAGATATGCAGCGAGAAATGGACTCCCGAGGGAAGTCCATGTAAGATTCACTAAGAAAATAATTAAATCACAAATTCTACAGAAAACAAGAGATAGAAAATTGGAATATAAAGGAAAGGAGATTGTAGTGTTGAAACAAATCCCAAGAAGAGTGAGAGAGACGAGAAGAACATATCAATTCTTGACTAAGATTCTATTTAAGAAAGGCGTTAACTACAGATGGCTTATACCAGAAGGTTTAATATTTACATGGCAAGGACAAAGATACAGAATAGACACAACTGATAAGGCAGAAGCATTTTTCAATGAACATTTGAGAGGAAAGGATGAGAAGGATGAGAAGACCAGAAGAGAAGATCCATTGGTAGACTTGCAAGAGGCATGTGCAGTTGAGATCGAGGAACTTGAAGGTGCAGTAGGTGGGATTCAAACAGAGGAGGGGGCTACAGGTGGCGGTGACATCAGAGAACAACGAGAACAGAGATCAACTAGAGCTATAAATCCTAATTATAAAATATAGATATGGAAGAAAAAAATGATCTCAATTAATATAAATGGACTTAACTCTGAAATTAAAAGAAAAATATTTCATAAATTAGAAAAATTAAAATTGGACATCTACCCCCAATGAGAATAGCAAGAATGTCCAAAAATAAATCAGAAAAGTGTTGGAAATGTCATCAGACACTGGGATCATACTACCACGTGGTGGATTTGTACAGAAGCTAAAAGGTATTGGACTAAAATCCACACGTGGTTGGCAAAAATGACACAGAAATGTATAGACTTTAAACCAGAGACTCTTTTATTGGGTATTATACCAGATACATACAATAAATACTTGAAATACTTGATCGTAAATATTTTAACGGCAGCCAAAATTGTATTTACAAAAAATTGGAAAAATGAGAAAATACCAACACAGGAGGAAGTTAGTCGAAAAACAATGGAATGTTCTGAAATGAGTAAATTGACATTTGAATTTAGAGAACAAGAGGATGAACAATTTTTTAAGATTTGGGACTTGTTTCATCGGATATAATTACCACAATCTTGAATTGTAATAATAGAATGTGATAGGAGATATTAAAAAGAAATATTACTTTTATATAGATTTTATAGATTTATAACAATGTAATGGAATGTTGGTATATATATATATGAATTGAATATATAGATTCTATAGATTTATAACAAAGTAATGGAATATTGGTATACATATGAATTGAATATTTAGAATATCTTGTTTAAAATGAAGAAATAATAATTGTAGTTGATTATATGAGATACAATGATAAAGATATATATATTTGATAGATACTTCATGATTTTACAATATAATTGAAAGTAATGATATATAAATAATCATTTTTATATACTGCAAGAAATATTAAAATAAGATAGATGATACCATAAAGATATGTTATTATTTAATAGATTTACAATGATGTAACAGATAGTTAGCATATATATGAATTTAATCTTTAGAATACATGTTTAAAAGGAAGAAATTATAAAAGTAAATTGAATATATGATTTACAATGATAATCAATGTATTAACGTATAGTGGGTTGATTACTGATTTTATATGCAATTGAAAGTGGTGATGCACAAATGTTTGTGACCAAATGACATGCTAAATAGACATGTAATTGATTGTGTGTGTGTGTGTGTGTGTGTGTGTGTGTATGTTTTTGTTTGTTTTAAAACAAAAATAATAATAATTAAAAAAAGAAATTCCAGGATTCCACTGGAAGGCTGTCGATTTTAATTGCCATTTAAGAAAAACTTCCCAGTGTTAAAAGAAATTTTCGGCGTTGAAAGCGACTGCCTCAAGAGAGGGGTTTCTCCTACAAGCTAGCCTGTAAACACCCCCGTTTGAGGAAAATGCTGCTCTGGTCACACCCACCTGTTCTTTTCAACAGAAATAACCTGCATAGGGACCTGAAGGGACCTGCATAGTAAGGTGAATGTCTATGGTTACATTAAGACTTAATCGTTTGAAGCCCAACGTCACCCAGCATTTGTCAGGGTTTGCTTCTGGGGATTCCAGGTGGAAATACTGCTTAAACTCCATCCTGGGGAGCTGCCAGCTGAGTTTCAAGTGCCACGGAGGGTCCATGGGATCCCATTTTCCTGGACAGAAATGGTGGGCAATTTGGGGGTCTCCTAGATTTAAGTTGCCCAGCTCTGCTGTCCTTCAAAAAAGTCCCCAGGCTCGAGCTCCTTCCCAGGCCACAGGCTGGGCTGGCTACGGCCCCTGAGCGATTTGGCCTCCAGGAGTCGGTCGGGTCTACGCTGATTTGTTATTGGTTGCGAGTTATTCGTAATGAAGGAAAGCCTCCCTCGGGGCCAAAGGACGGTGCGATTCCAAGCCATTCTCCGCAAGCCTCCCGGACAAGGCAGAGCTTGGGAATCGAAGACCCCGGATGGTTCCCTCCCCGGCACCGCCAGAGCGCCCAGAGTCCTCTAGCGCCCCTGCCACGCCTCCGAAGGGTCGCCCTTCCCGTACGTGTTCGGCGGCGCCCGGCCTTCCCCCGGGGGCTGCGGAGCTTCTCCCTTCTGCCTCCGCCCTTCAGAAGAGGCTCCGTGCTCAGAGGCCGCCAGGTCAGCGAGACCGAGGCAGACACTGACAATGAAGCGCCACCTGCTGGCGATGGAGAGCAAGAGCCCCAGTGGGGCGCTCGGAGCAGAGGCGGCCTTCATCACTCACTTCCCGTCCGCTTCTCCGACCGATACATGCAAGCAGCCAGAGAAGTGGCGGCGCCTGTGTGCTGGTGGCAGCCAGCCTTTCCCTGATGCCGTCCCCGGATCTGGTGCCCCCTTTGCAAGCCCTTCGGCCTCCCCCGGAGCTTTGCAGCCCCAGTTGCTCCTTCCTTCTGAGGGGGTCACCTGGGCTTTTCCTGGGATGGGGGAGGAATAACCCCCCCCCCCGGGTTTCATTTTCACTCTCTAGGCTTCCCAGAAGAGCCAGGGTGTCTCCCCCAGGCTCTGAGAAGGCAAATGAGGGGAATCTCTCATCCGTGTAGCTGAAAGGAAGTAATGACCTTTGCCGAAAGCCTTTGCTGAATGCATTGCAGCTCCCCTGGCATTGTAACTTCTAACTTCACACCAATTGGCAAGGCCCCCTGCTTTCCTAAGACATGAGCCTGGCCCCGGCCCCTTCTTTGAGGAGACCTGAAGCCCTAGCCTGGCCAGACAGCTGCCTTCCTGCCAAGGCCCTGGAAGAGGAGCAGAGGGCTTCTTTCCAGGGAGGCAGCTGTTAGGGGAAAAGACTTCCCTGCAAAGAGGAGGCTGTCTTTGAGGTGAGATGCTCTTCTAACACTCCAAAATTTTGGCCATCAAGGGCGAGGAGTCAGGTTTTGTCCGTCATGCGCTCTCTGCTGAGCTGCTTTGTGGCAGAGAAATGCCGTTTCCTGTCTTGAAGCAAAGTAGCTTCCCCACTTGTGCAGCCGATGAGCTTTTCCTGTCTCCTGTTGTGACAAGCAGAACTCAGGATTAGGACATAAATGGAGAAAGGCAGCTGGTATGCCGAGTTTTGCTGCACAAGGGCTGCCATTCTGTGGTAGAAAATTTTGTTCCCATCAATGGAGAACAGCAGAACAGGTGACGGCATCGACACACACACACCTCACACACACAAAGGACCCAGTTACAAAGCAGCAGCAAAACATGAGGACTACTGTGCTTGGTGTCCATAAATAAATTTCCTTGTGCTTATTTCAAATTTAGTTGTGTATAAAATTGCACAACTACAACATGTTTGTTAGAAAAGTACAGAATTGGATCAGCAAGAGGCTGTACTGATTACAAAGTTCTACAAGTTGGCCTCAGCTGATCACTGCAAAAGGCAGAGGCAAAATGGGGGGGGGGGGGCTGCTTTGCTCTTTTGGTACTTTCCCCGAAGTCTGCATTGTTTTCCCCCAGCAGGAAAGGTGAAAGCCAAGAAGAGGGGAGACCTCCCACAGGAGGCAAAGGAAGGTTGATTGGTCCTGGCAGTTGTTCTGATCACCCCCCCACCCCCCCCAACACACACACACATCCCTACCTCCTTTCTCCACCATTACTCCCATTTGCCAAGGAGAGGAATCCGGTTAACAAAGAAAACCCCAAACACAGGCCAAGCGGCTAGCCTCCTCCTCTTCTCTGCAAGGGTTTGTGGTCCTCCTGCCCTGGTTGGCGCATCCCAAGCTCTACCTTCTTTCCCCAAAAATAAAACCTCCCAGGATAATAAGCTGTTGTGGCCCAGCAGGAGCCGTTGGAGCTGCCACCAGACTCCGACAGCGAGGGTCCCTATGAGTTGGCTTTGGAGAATGAGGAGGACCCTGGGCAGGGTTCTGACTCTGAGCAGGGATCGGAGAGTCTGGTCGGCCACCAGGAGGCGCCTGAGGCATGGAGCAGTGGTGAGAGCCAAAGGAGGGGGGCTCCTGATGCCATGTCTTGGAGCAGTGGGGAGGAGTCACGGGACAGTGACTCAGACATCAGCAGGGAGTTCTTAGATGCTCGTTACCGCCGTGCCCACAGGCGCAAGGGTGCAGTTACCGGCGGTAAGGGCTCTCAGCTGCTGATAAGTAGACTCCTCTTCAGTCTATAAAAGGACTGATTATGCATACGCCCTTTGCAGAAGTCAACGTTAGGAACTATTGGGAAAGTTCTGTCTTGGAAGCTTAGCATGCTGGACAGCTGCTATCGTGTCTCTGTGCCGGAGGGTTCTGAGAGTCTTGTCCTTGTGGATTGCTGCCAAGGATCTGTCTGTCTGTCGGTGCAATAAATGCTGTTGAAGTAGTTTTGGTCTGGAGTGTATTCTGTGTTGGCGAGGGAAGAACAATAATCCCTCCCCTGAAAATATTGCAATACAGCACAAGGCTCGTCTGACGGGAGAAGCAGGTGCAGGTGGGGGCTGGCAGCACATTGCATCAGGGGTGGGTTCCCAGCTACACTCATGCCCACTGGTTGACAGGCTGCCTGTCCGCTCTTCCTCACTGGCTGTATCTCTGTGCCTCCATTCTTGGCAGTGCCAGCCCTGCCCAGCTGGACACGCAACACAACTTCAGTGTGCCGGACATCATGTGCACCGATGGAAACCAGTCACACAAATCTGGCAGTGCAGAAGTGGGCGAGATCTTCAGCTCCCCTCCCATCCAAATTCAGGATCCGCTGAAGGCCTCCATCTACCACAGAGAGGGATTCTTCCTGCCCCCCCCCCCAACCAGAAAGTGGCCCTTGCTACATTGACCATTTGCCGTCCCTCCAGTCAAAGCAGGGAGCTGGCTCTGCCCTCCGGAGCTCCTGGTTCTCACCCCCCTGCTCCGCCATCTGCTTGGCCAAGCCCAGCACTTGGATCACTGGGCTTCTTTGACTCCAACCTACAAGATCCTGGAAAGGTCCTGCCAATCCCAGCAAATCCCAGGAAGAGCCCAGAGGTTGTGTGAACATCTTTCCACGTATATTTATTGCTGCTTATCTACCAGAGAAAGGTAAGGGAAACCAGTCAGCCAAGGCAGCTGAAGAGGGCTGGTGGCTATTGCTCATAAATATCTTTGGCTTTTCACAAACAGGAGGGAGGGGCAGCCTCGCAGAGGCCACGTGGGACCACTTAATGCAATCTGCTCTTGCACACCAGGGAGGAGGAAAGAACGAGGACGAAGGCCCTGGGAGCCTTGGCAAGGGCTTTGGACAGAGTTCCCGGGCGAGGAGCCCTGAAGGAGGCGGGGTGGGCAGCTCTGCGGCAGGCAGGCTCTACTTGACTGAGCTCTAGGCCACGGGAGTTGCAAGAGGCTGGATGCAGCAGCAGCAGGCATCCCCGCTGGCTCTCTTGCTCCCCAACAACGAGCAGAGGTCAGAAAGAGGTTTCACTGAGTGGCACTCTGGGTGGGGCTAGGGGGAGGGTGGGCTCCAGGGGGCCAGGATGGGGGCTGGGCAACCTTTGGCTCAGAAGGCTAGCAGAAAGCCCTCCTCGGGAAGGGCTGATCCACTGGCCCTCGGATGATCGGTCCAAGAAGTTTCCGCCCGGCTGTGGTTGGTGGCGGTCCCCTCGCTGGAAGTCCAACCTGGCTGGGGAGGCTTTCGATGGCTTCTCGCAGATCCTGTCGACATCTTGGTTCTGGGGGCGGCTAGGAGAACCACAACCTTGTTACATGGTGTCTATGGGGAAGAGAAGAGCTGGATCCCATTGAGCAAAGGCCAGTCGAGGGCAGGGAAAATGGGGATTTGGCAGGTCAGCCCTCTTCCCTTGCAGACTTGCACAACTGGTGGGTTCCCTTTCAATTACGTGCCCCCATCAGCTGCGCAGGCCCCCATGCCCACCTGTACCTGAGGCCAGAAGTACTGGAGAGAGTGAAAGACCCCGTAGGACTCGTTTCCAGGGTATGAGTGAGGGCCAGGTCACATTGCCCCAACTCAGACAGCAGCTCTTCTTCTGAGAGGCCACCACAATCTGTGGGATGGCAAGAGGAGGGGGAGATGGGGGAGGAAGGGCAGTAGCAGAGATCAGAGTCTGCCGAGACCCAGAAACGATGCAGCGAACAGCATAAGGCAGCGGGGACGCTTTCTCTAGGCAGGGGCAGTCTACCCACACCCACTGCAGAGCCCCTGGCTGCACCCCTGCCCCCCGCTACCCTTCCCAGCCAACACCAGCCCTTGCACCTGGAGGTTGGTCCCCCATCTCCATTGCGGTGGTGAGGTCCCACAACTGGAGGCTGCCATTGCTGTGGCCAGTAAAGAGGTAGCGGCGTGGACGGGAGCCGATGCGGCTGGAGCCCTCGCACTCCTGGACCAGGAAGGCCGTGATTGATGAGCCGTCAACTGAGCATACCTGGCATATCCTGTGGGGAAGAGAGAGGCACCAATGGGATAGAAATAGGTGAGATCCCCCCCCACCTGGAACCACCACCAACCCCCTCCTTCCCCTGGTGAAGCTTGGTGTGGTATTCACCACTTTTGGTCTGCCAGAAGGCAAGAGCAGGGCTCAATTCAAGGAGACCAGCCAGCTGCCTCCGGCTTCACCCACTGGAGCTTGGCCTCAAGCACAGCCATCTCTTAGCCTGACCACTGCAGACCCACCTCTTCCCAGTAGAGGAGAGGCGCACGTACAGCTTGCTGGCATCTGGAACCACCTTCTGGAGGAACACCTGTTGGTCATCGCGCTCGCCAAAAGGCCCTGCATGGGAGAGAGAGAAGGAAGCAGGTGGAGTCCCAGGGCCCAGAGCTTGCAGGCCCCACCCTTGCACCACACATCTCCCTACCAATGTCTGTGCCTGCATTGCAGCCCCCCTGCCCATCCACTGAGTCCAGGGCCAGAATCTTGAAAGAAGCCAATGGGGTGGAGCCTGGCTGCGTAGAAATCATCCCACGGAATCGAGTCACCGTCCACGTCCGTACGTGGCTATCAGCACAGACTGGGGGGAGGGGGGAAGGCAGAAAAAATGAGGGAGGGAGGGAGGGAGAGGACCCTTGGCTGGTCTCACCCATCTGTCCCTCCTCCTCAAAGCCAGTACCTGAGATAAGGTGCTTCTCTGACAGCATCACCTTGGTGACAGGACTACGATGGACAGCAAAGGTCTGGAAGAGCTGGGGCCCCGAGCCCACTGTCTCTGGGTGCTGGACGATCACGCGTACCATCCCCGAACTGGTGCCATAGGCAATTTCAATCCAATTTCCACTGTGGCCTACACATGGGAGCAGAGGGCTGGAGGCAAGCAGACCTGCCCCAGCCCAGGGAGGGAGGCAAAGCTTAGCCGGGATTTGGGAAAGCCAGGGCAGGTGACTCAGGCTCCTGTGCCCAATTCTGCCTGGGGGGGGGAGGGCTTACTGCTCTTGGGTGTGAGGTGGACACTGAGGGCAGTGACAGCATCCTCCGCAGGGTCATGGTACAGCTCGGTCACCAGGAGGTCATTGTCCTTCATGCGCAGAGGGAACTTCTGAACATCTGTGGGGAAGCAGCTGGCAGGTGAGAAGGGCAGCTGCCAGGACAGAGCCAACGTAGCTTTGCTGGGACGGCTGGCCGTGACTCACCAACGTAATGGATGGAGCCATTGTGGCAGCCCAGGAGCAAGAAGGAGCCCGCGGCATCATGGCTGTTGATGGGAACCACATCTTGAGTCTGTGGAGGTGGAGCAGCTGGTGAGAACAGGGGGATCAGGGGGCCGGAGGTCACAGCCTCCGAGAGCTAGGAAATTAATTCTTAGAAGAATCGAGGCGGATCCTGAACTGAGAACCCCATTAGCTGAGATAAGCAGGAAAAGACTTCATTCATGAATGCTTTAAATGAAAGAAGCTGCACTAAGTGCTTGAAATGTTCCACAAAGAGGGCAAAAGGCCTCCCACCAGCCCCAACTGGGACCCAACCTCCTTCCCTTCGGAGGGACGTTTGCCACCCAGTGAGTCAGGTGATATGCAGCCAGACAACACCCACGGAGTGTGGATACGTTTAAACCTTCACGGCCAGATGGATTACAGGAACTGGCAGACAACCTGTTCAAAACTTTGCTATGATCTTTGGAAAATCATGAGGAGCTGATTTAAGAATCAGAGAAGTGGAGTCAAGTAACTTTTGTCTCCATCTTCAAAAGGGGGTGGGGGAGGAGCTGCCAAGTATAATTTAGTTGCCACAGGTCAGACTCAGCAGAACCCCCTCCCCCAAGCTGTATTTAATTAATCCCAAATCTGCAGCTATTATACAACTTCTTGTAACAAATCAACAAATGCTACTAGGAATCCTCCCTCACATTCCCACCAGCTGCTTCGTTACCTGCCAGTGTTTGGTGACGGCGTTCCAGACGCCAATCTTGCCTGTGTGGCTGGTGGCAATAAGCTGGCTGCCAACAAAGAAGAGACCTTCCAGGGGGACCCCTAAAGAGAAGACTCCTGCAGAAGAAAAGAAGCAACCGGGAGAAGGGAAGGAGAGGCTGCAGGATTCGGCCCCCGAGACTCCTGAACCAGCTCCTCCAAGAGCAGGAGGCCGACTGGAGTGCCTGCCCCTCCCCACCCAACTCAGGAATAACGTCTCTGAAAGTTCAAGTAAAGACAGAAGCTAAGCCCACCCCCCCATCTATAGGTTTGCTCACCTTCTTCCAAAGCCCTCCTCAGCCACCGGGGAGCGCAAGGCCCACCCACCAGAGCCAGCTGGGTTTTGGGGACAGGTTTGAGACACTCGCACAAGAGCAAAGGGGAGGTTCCTGGCAGCTGCCTATCAACCTGCCTTATTCTGATCCCACTGCCCAGAAAACAAACTTTTCTACCTTAGCCCAGGCAAAGCCAGCATCCAGGAAATCTAGCTGGCTTCCCCACACCCAAGAGGCATTTTAGATCGCTAAGGACATGTGTGTGTGTGTGTGGGTAGTTTCTCACCAATCTCAGTGCCGTTCCCGTCAGGCTGAAGGGCCCATAGAAGGATTTCGCTGCAGGAGGCAGCAGCCACCATTTTGTCACTATCACCCAGGGACCCACCAAGCACCCGGGCATTTAATGCCACGCGCTCGATTACCCAGTCCAGCCGGGGGCTACAGAAAGCCAGCTGCCAGCCAGAGGTCTCCTTCATCCTACAGGGTGAGAAATGGGTCAGGAAGCAGAGGGAGGCCAATCTCTTCCCACTCACCCCCCACGCTGAGGACCCAGGTACACCCAGACTCACACTTACTTGTAGCAGATAAGGAAGTGAACGTAAGCCAGGGCGACCCAGTTATGATGGCCACAGATAAGACGAACCATACCTGGATCATTTGTGGCTCCTAAAGGAAACGTGCAATGCAGATGCGCGGCACCCCATTCCCAGAATCCAGAGAGCATTTCCCACAAGCCACCCTCCGTGCCTTGAGCATCCCAGCGTCTTCCATCGTTAAGACCAAACTACAAGCCCTATCAGCTGAGCTGCAGAACCAGACACCAGAGCCCTTGCGGCAACAGCACAGCCACACCCCCCCCAGGCTCCCACCCCCACCTCCCAGGTCCGCTTCCACCTTTCCCTTCCTGACACCCACCGGCTGCCCTGCTCCTCTCCTCCACCCGGCCTCCGATGCCAAGGTTGGGGGGCATGGTGTTGCTCCGGCGCACCAGGGGATTGCCTGACTGGGCAGCCAACTGTCCACCCGTGATGCTGTGGCGGTTCCACCGCTTAGTAGGAAATACTGCAGGAAAGGAGAGCAAGAGATGATAGGGGCCACAGGGGGATGGCTACAGTCCATAACTCCAGTGGCCGAACCCTACCAGAAGGGGGGGGCAAGTAACCCTCGAACAGGACGCTCCCGCAAGAGGACCGCTCCAGTTCCTGGTGCAACTGCAGGCGGCGAACTGTGAAGGAGAGAGAGCAAGGCATAGAGGCCAGTTGAGTCCTTGGGGGGGGGGGGTTGTTGTTCCGCAGACTGTCTTTGGGGGCCCGCCCAGGATGGCTCCCCAGGAGCCGCAGCCCGCAACCTACTGAGAGGGGTGATCCCGTAGAACTGGGCTTCGTGCAGCAGCAGCGAGACGTCGCTCCCCCTGTGGAGCAGAAAAAGCGGAGGAACCGGTGCGGGCGGCGGCCCCAGCGTTCCTGCCTCCTCCCGCCCCGCTCCCGAAGCAGCGGGGCTCTTACCTGAGGTCCAGCTCTTTGCAGCGGAGGAAGTGGAGGACGGAGCCGAAGAGGTCAGGGTCCCGGTCGATGAAGATCTGGGGGAAGGGAAGAGAAGGGCGAGGCTCGCCACCGGCCGCGGGGCCGGGGAGACGCCGATGCCCCTCAGCAGCAGCGGGGAGGGGGAGGCTCACTTACGGCGCCGGTCTCGTCCTGTAGCGAGGAGATGCGTCCGCTGAGGAGGCTGCGGGCGAGAGGGGCGGTGAGGGGGGGGGTAGGCGGGGGGGGGCAGGAGAACCCTTCCCCCTCCCCTCCCCGGAGGCACCTGGAGAAGAAGGAGTCCGGCGCCCAGGCGAGCGTCTGGCGGGAGGTGCAGAACCTGCGGGCGGAGTGAGGCGGCGAGTCAAGGGCGCAGGAGCCCCGGTCAGACCCCTCCCTCCCTCCGTCCCGGGGCCGCGGCCACTCGCCTGCGCCCGCCCACGTTCAGCCGCACCAGCTCTGCCCCTCCGGGCGCCGGGCCGCCGCTGGCCGCCATCCTGCTCGCCAGGTCGCTTCCGGATCCGGCCGATCGGGTACGGACTGCCCATTGGCTCCCCTGGACGCCAGGCAGCCGCGCCTTCCTCTGGGGCTTCCCGATTGGCCGAGTCTCCCGGGGGCCGATGGGCGTCGTAGTCCTGCCGCTTCTCCCCGGCTTCCGTGGCGCTGCCGCCGCTGCGGGTTTCCGAAACCGCCCGCCCTCCGGTCGGTGGGGTTGCTCCCGACACATGCCTGCAGGAGGGCTTCTGGGGGAGCTAGCACTACCCCCCCCTCAGGCGGGATGATCAAGGGGCCCCCGAGGGAGGCAAACCAGGGCGCCCGTGCGGAGGACGATCCTAGCCCCTTTGAGAAATAGCCGTCGGCGACTCCCCAGAAGGGGAAAGCGGCTCCCTTGACTCCTACTCGGTGGTTTTCGACAGCCTTTCTCCGCTTCCAGAGGGCCCCCGCTTCTCAAGGCCGCGGACGAATTCCAGACGTTAAACTCCTAAGGAAGCGCGTCCCTTCCTAGCCGCAGGCGAGCACGGCTTTGCCCAACTACCGCCCGCTTGCGCAAGCCCCCCACCCTCGGAATCTACGGGATGAATGTTAATAATGGGCCGGCGAGACGCAACCTGGCCAGCCGAAAGGCAGACGCCTCCCGGGAGACACACAAGGAAACGGCCGGAGCGAGTTTAAGAAGCGGCAGCGGCTGGAAACCCCAGGACAGTTTCCGCCTTCGCCTGCAGGTGTGCTGTTTATACTGGCAATAGATGCGCCGCCCCTGCCCTCAAAGAACGGGATTCGACCGCCCGTTCCCTTCTTCGGCGAAGGGCTCCCGCTTTCTCCGCTGCTGGAGCCCGGGAGGCAGCTGAACAAGTCCCATCGTTTCTGTGCAAGGGCTCCGAGGAAGACCAGCCGTTGCCCCTGGAGGCTTCCGCCAGTTTGCGGCCGGCCCGGTGGAGGGCACTTTCCCAAAATGGCTGCAAAGACCAGGCTGTGGGAAGGTGGAGCAACCCACTTTTTGATCTCGCCTCCCCAGGATTTCCAATGTTTACAAACTGGTCTCTGAAAAACCATGTCCAGATTTACAATTAGAGAAAAGAGGTGACCCCCAATTATTCGTATTTTGATTGATCCTTTATACTAGACAAAAAAAAGCAGTTACAATTCTGAACCAGGGAAGCTCCCAGACACAGAAGCTGTGCCAACCCCACCCAGGGTGGAGCATTGTGGAGACTATATCAGGTCCAGAAGAGGCTGGAATTGCCCCCTACTCAGGCAGTGTTGTCACACCACCACAGGAAGCAGGAACTGCCCTACTAGTCCCTTGACCCCTGGCTGATGAAGGATGCTGGGGTGGGTGGGTGGGGGCGTCGGGAAAAGACTGAGCCACACGGCAGCTAAACTGGTGGTTTCTGGGCTCAGCACACACATTTTAATTCCAAACCCCCTTAGTTCTCTTTGCCTGTTCTTCTAGACGGTCTGTGTGCATCCACTTTAGCAGGTCATGAAAGGAAGTGAAGTTTCAAATTAGAGCTACTGAACGTGGTCCATCTTCCCTCTGGGCTCCCTGTGCTTTGCATGATTCCCCCCCAGAGGCCCACAGCCACCATCTCTTCCTGCTTCCTCAAGCATGGGAGGGGAGCACATTCTGGGCTATGCGGAGAAAGGGATTGGCATGCATGATGACTCCCTGGACAGAGGGACAGGCATTCCTGGTTCTGCTTCACATCAGCCCCCCCTCCCACCCACTTGCTACAGTGGAGGGACAGAGGGAGTCAGGAAACGGGCAGCCCTTGGACATTTAGCATCAGAGGCGGGCTCAAGAGTCGGGTGGTCCCATGCAAGCTCTCACTGCTCTGCTGGGAGGGACTACGCAGAGGCCGGCCAGTCTCCCATTGTGTTATTGCATATAAATACACCTGGGTGAGCCCCCCTCCCCCCTCCCTCCTAGCAGGAGCGGGGATGTGAATATGGCTTGTTCACAAGGGCAAGGGGTCTTCCCACACATTCTCCACTTTGGCCTTCTTCGTCCTGGAAAGCAGGAAGATCCAGGAGGCCAAGCATGGTGCTCAAGGGGCAGTTGGCAAGCAAAGCGGGAGGCTTCTCAGAGACTGAAGTTCTGGAGGGTCAGCTGGAAGAGCATCTGCCTTTCAGCCCCCCCAGGTCATCTTTGGGGGGGCGGTTTCATCCCAGGGATTTACCCAGCATGCGTCCAAGCACAACTTTGAAAGGGGAGGGAGGCCAAGGCAATCAGTTGGGGAGCAGACATGGAAGTCCTCTCCAAGGCAGGCTGAAGGCAGCAGCTGGACCCCACAGAACGGCTCTTCCCTCCAGGGCTGGGGGGGGGGGCGATATTCTAGCGAGTGGCCCTTGTGAGGTGAAGGTGGGGGGAAGGAGACTCGTGCAGAGAAGGGCCTGCAGCAAGCCCTGAGAAACACACACACACACACCGTCCTTGGCACCCACAGTAGCACCATTTCTGGGAGACGTGAAGCTGCAAGGAAGACAAGATTTCCTCCCTGCTGGCTGGGCCCCAGCGCTTGTCCTCTGGGGGGCTGCAGTCATTCCACTGAACAGAGGAGCAAAAGGAGAAGCATGGACCACATCCTTCTGCCCGGCTGCCAGAACACGGATGGAAAGGGAAATGGGGGAGAAGGGGAGCCCGGGGGCGCCTGGTCTCCTGCTGCCATTCATGGGGAAGCCAAACTCTGTCTCCAGGCTGTAGGCGCCTCTCAGCTCCCAACAGAGACAAGGCAGGCAGAAGCTCTTTGTCCAGCCACACAGGTCCAGCATCTGCTTCACAGAGAAGTCGTGTCCCCCCCCCTTGCCCCTCCTTCTTGGCAGGAGCCTCAGCACTCCTGTTGGGCAGCCCCGCAGCCACCCCTGAGTCTTCTCCACACACCAAGACTACTTTGGCCGGCCTGCCTGTCCTTCCCAGCCGCAGGGGTGGGGGAGGGTGGGCAGCTGTCTCATTTCTTCCTGCCAGATGTGCTGGCCCTTCTGTCCGTCTCCCGCTTGGGGAGGCCTTCGTCTGTGGAGGAGGTGGTGAGCAGTGCCTGACCCCAGCGGGCAATCTCCCCGTGCTCCGCGATGGAGGAACTCAGAGCCGTCAGCCAGGTCTTCATGTCCTCCTAAGGAGGGAAGAGTCCTTACAGGTCTGAGAGGGGTGGGGGTGTCCCACCGAGCCCTGGGGGTGGTGGGTGGTGGAGGAAGACCATACCTCATCCTTGGCTTGCAGGAGGAATTCGACCCCGTCGTTAGTTCTGCAGGGGAGAATCCCATCAACAGGGGCAGCTTTGGTCCCCTCCTGACAACCCTGCCTGTACCTCCAAGGGGACTGGATCCTTGGCTCTGACACCCCCCCTGCCTGCCCCCCAGGAGGAGGCTCACTTGATCTTCAGCACGTTTTTCTTCTTCTTGTAGTCGTTGGCCACCTCCGCGGTGCCCGTCTGCAGGCTCAGCAGGGGCTCGTTGCTGTGGGTGCTCCCGGATTCCCGGCCCTTGGAGTCCTTGTAGAAGCCCAGCTCCCCTTTGCTGAGGACGCAGTAGAGGTTGATCCAAGATCTACCAGAAGGTGGGTGGAGAGAAACTCTCTCAGGATCCATTCATCCTCCCAGCAGCCCCCTTGCTTCCCATCGGAAACTGGTTCCAGCCCTGTCCCAGGGCGTTTGCATTTGGGGAAGGCCAAGTGTCGTCCCCTCCAAAGTCTCCTCTCCTCAAGGCAGGGGGCTTGGGTTCCATTCCGGTGGGGTCTGGGCATCATTCTCTGGATGGCTCCCTCCTTGGGGCAGGACAGCCAAGCAGCTGATTTGTGTGGGGCAGGGATGGGTGGGGCATGCAGACCCCTCCAGCCAGGACAGACTAGGGTTGCACTAGGTGACTGGTGTTGGGGATGTGGGGGGGGGGAGAGGAAGGTCAGCTGTGGAGAGTGGGAAGGAATGGCAGAAAACGGGGGGCTCTTCATCCGGGCCAAGAGGGGATTTGAAGCGGCGGCCGTTTGCACAAGAAAAAGGAGAAACAGGCAGGAGAAACTTGAGGTATTCACCCAACAATCAACATCACCATCACTGTGCGGCCACATGATGTTGCACTTAACAACCGCTTCAGTTAGGGATGGAAATTCCACTTCCAAATAAGGTCCCAGCCTGTTCTTCTGCTCCTTCACCCTCCCTGCCCCTCTCAGCTCGGCTGTCATTCTCATGGCTTCCCCAGACTCCCAAAGCATCTTGAACAGAGTCCCTGAGATTGTATTCTACAAATGTTCAGTTCCCAGAATTCTCAGATTGCTCCATTGAGGAATTCTGGGACTTTCTATCATTGGGTGAACCTGGTTTGGGAAGGCTATGCTTGGTGCCCAGCTGAGGAAGCCTATTTCCCCTCTTGGACTTCCATCCTCAATACCTTTGCAGAGCCTCGTCTTTGCCAGGGTCTGGGCCCTTTAAGCAACAGCTCCTTTCAGTCAGAGTGTTGTGGCACCTGGGCGCAGGTGTGCTCATAGCAGCTCAGAGGAAAACGCCCTTTCCAGACCTTCAAGTCCTGGGGAGGATGGACTCCCTCCCACTCACCTGCTCGCCCAGCCCAGTGGCCATCCAACTGCTCTGGCCCCATAACCAGGCCATCTTCTTGAGAGAGTGGCAGCTGCCAGCTGTTGACCCATAGGATCTGGCTGCAGAACTGGGCCAGCCCCCGAGCAGCAGTCTTGTTGCCCCCCTGCCCTCCCTCCCGCCTTACCTGTTGGCAGATTTCTTGTTTGGCCTCTCCAGCTCAAGCTTGCGAAGAAGGTAGCCCTCCTGCTGGATGGTATGGGTGGGGGGCGGTGGGAGTGGGACACTGCTCTGGGCAGGGGCAGAGCGAGAACGCCGGGCTTCACCTGCTGGTGCGTTGGAATCTTTGGGACGGGGCCTGCGGCGAGGTTTGGGTCTGTCGCGGGCACGGGGCCGGTCCGGCCGTGGCGTCCTCTCTGGGAGCACATCTAGCCCATTGGGAAGGCGAGCAGGAGACTCTCTTTCCCGAGGCTACAGGGGAGAAAGGAGCACGGACAGCCAAAAGAAAGGAGGGATCCATGGACTGCATGCTGGGGGCTCCCGGGCCCATCCAGCCAGGAGGGGAAGGGTACTTACCGTGCCAGAGGCCAGTGCTCCCAATTCCTTCTCCTGCAGCTGCTCCACAATGTCAGCCAAGGTGGCTTTGCTGTCGACAAGAGAGGGAGAGTCAAGCCAGAAGCAGGCAGCAGCCACCCTAGCAGAGTTGTGTGGCCCTGGAATAACGGGGCAGTTTGGAGGAGGGGTCTGGTACAGTTTGGCCTGGCCCGGCCCAGCCCAGCCACAGCTCTCTTTCTCTGTGCCCAAAGGACTCCCCGCCTCAGAAACGCTGGCCGGTTCTTCCCTCTCTTAATGCCGAATTAACTTTTCCCTCGACTGAAATTGCAGCCACAGAAGGGCTAACCCTTGGGCACAGAGTCCCCAGGTGGGAGTCCCGCACATGGGAAGGGACAGGCTGCGGCCTCCCTTCTCACGCTTGCCGTCTGAGGGACCAGCACCTACCCGCCTGCTTTGGGGTCCATTTGGGGAGCCTCCTGCTCACTGGACTCCCGTCGCTCTGCCCTCCGGTCCCGTCTCTCCCTCTTGCGCTCGGCTGGCTCATGCCGGGATGCATCCTGCTCGATGGACTCATGCCGCTCCAGCGGGCGCCGGGATTCCTGACGCTCCCGGTGCCTATCCGACCGGCTTACCTTGGCTTCCCCCTGTTCTAGAAAGGACCCTGGAGTTCGGCTCAAGGTGCCCACTCTGAGGGCTTCCTCCACAGCCGCGGTGGCCTCGCCTGCCTTCTCCTGGGCTTTGGCTTCCACTGCAACTCCCAGGCCCTCTTGCAGGCGGTCAATCTTGGGTTGCAGCCGCTCCGGTTTCAACTCCTGCCGGACGTAGGCCATCTTGGCCTCAGTGGGCTCTGGCTCCAGTCCATTGAGCAGTGCGTGGGCCTTCTCGAAGAGCGGCTGGCACAGGAGGGAGGCACCCTTGTTGCTCATCTCAGCAGGGTCCGGGAAGATCTTTCGGCCCAAAAGAGGAGTGGGGGGCTGCTTGCTCTGCTCGGCCTTCAGTTTCTCAATCTAAGGGGCAACCGAGACAAGAAAGAGGCCAGTAAGTGTCTTGTGTGCCCACCACACTGGGCCCACCCATCCCAGCCTCCCAGGGCAAGGGCCCTGAGTCTGGGCTCCTACGGTGGTGAGACGTCTCAGGGAGCTGAAGCGCTCCTCCCAAGCGGCAGCGGTTTTCCGGAAGGCTTCGTGGCGCCGGATGAGTTGTTCCACCTCATCCACGCTGTTGCCCAGCTCCCGGCTCCTCAGCAGGGGCTCCTGGGCGGTCAGCCAAGCATCTGCCACAACAGCCTCCTGGGCAAACTGGTGCACCTCCAGCACTGCCAAGGAGGGAGGAAGAGCCCTGAGCAAAGGCTTCTCTGGATGTGCCCGGCCTCTTTAGGAAGCCCAGAAGCAGGGCAGCCAAGCAATGCCCAACCCAGGATCCAGCAGAGACTGGCCTGCTGTCTCTCTCCCTCTCCCTCCCTCCCCCTCTCCCACTTGGGCCAGCTGGGCATGCATCACTCTAGAGGCGGTCACTGAGAATGACCCTAACCCTAACCCTCCAAGGTGCAGCTCCAGCCACTGCTGCTCCTCCGGGGGTCCCGCACCCTGACTCTGCCCTTGGCCTCCACCCTGGGAAGAGGGGTGGGCCAAGCAGACTCACTTTGCTGCAGCCACTCCCAGTGCTGATCCCACTTGTCCACCATCTCCTTCTTCTTGGTCATCAGCTTCTCCAGGTGGAGCTTGATCTGCATTGCAAGCAAGAGAATCCAGGCTGGGAGGGGGAGAGGGACGCTATTTTGAACTTTCCAGGATCCCCGCCACCATCTCGGAAAGCTTTGCTTTTGCTCAGTGCCTGAAGCCGGGCACTTGCCCTGGGTCCCACTGGCCCCAGGCCCAGGGGTCGTTGGGCTCTGTCTGGCGCTGAGCCAGGCAAAGGCTGCTGAGCAAATGGAGCTGCCCTTCCCTCTGGCCTGCCTGCCGCCTTCGGAAGGTCTCTGCTCTGCTTTCCACAGCAGTCCTGCAGGCGCCGCCTCTCACATCTGCTTCCCGCTGAAATCAGTGAGAGCAAAGGCACTTTGCTCATGCGCAGAGGAGTCCCTCTCTGGCTCCTCGCTCCGGCCAGGGGAGCCGCATCAGCAACGGTCTCTCACTCCTCCAGAGGTTTTGTGGGAGGCCACACAATATCTTTCATCCTCCCGCTCAAGAGAGAATGGGGCCTGGCTCCAGCATCCCTCCACCCAACCTCAGCAAGTTCAGGGTAGTTGATCTGCCCCCCCACCCCCCACCCCCAGCTCTTTGCTCCCTGCAGTTTCCTAGTGCAGATTAAAACCTGCGTGCAGCGACGGACATGAGGGAAACTTCTGACAAACAGATTTTATAAGCCTTGCCCCTGCATATTAAATCCCACAAGCACTCCGGGCCCCAGGTCTGGGCTGTCCTCCCAACCCCCCACAAACAGTGGGCCCACATGCCTGCCCTGCAATGGGCCCTGGGCGAGACTCACCTCCTCGGAGGCTGGGCTTCTGTTCAGCACCAGCGTCTTGCCCAGGTCAACACAGGCGGAGATGGACTTGCTGCGAGCCTCAATTTCACCCTTCAGGCCTTGATGGTCGCTCATCAGCACCTCCACGGTGGACGCATCCCTGCACAGAGAGACAGTGTGGGGAGAGTGGAAGGGCCACGAGGGGGAGGCGCCGCTCCTTCCGAGGAGGGCAGGCCAGGCCACTCTCCTTGGCAGTACCTGGGCTTCTCGCCAGCACCAATCTGGCAGAGGAGGATGTCCATCCAGGAAATGAGGTCCCGCACTAAGTTCAGGAAGCGGATCTTATCGGCTGTGGTGGTGACCTGCAGTCGGTAATCTTCGCACGAGCTCAGCAACTCTTTCCAGGAACACATCAATTCCTGCTCCTTGGTGGCGATGGCGTCGGCATTCTCACCCGCGTACACCGTCTGCAGTTGGGCTGCCACCTCCTGCAGCTGCCGTACCTGCCATCCATCCGCCCCCGACCCCAGAACAGGAAGATATGATCCTACCTGGCAGCTTGCTCATCCCCGGGGTGGGCATTCCCTGAGCTCTGTCCCCTCCCCACTCACCTGGGCCACCAGCACCTGGATGTCGTGCTCAAAGGACTTGAGCATCCTTTGCAGAGTCCCAGCTGAGGTCTTGCATTCCCGGGCTGCAATGGCGGGCAGGCGCTGCTTCTTCTCCTCAATTTGGGACAGGACATCCTTGCAGTCATTGAAGAACTTGTGCAGCTCGTGGGAGGCAGCCAGCATCTGCGCCCGGGTCTCCATCAGCTCCAGCAAGTCTGCCCAGGCCTCGTTCACCCCGTCCTTCCACTCAGCAATGGTGGCAGCATCCACGTGCCCATACTCAATCAGCTCATCCACCATCTGGTTGATGGCCAAGATCCTCTCATTGCCAATAGTGCCAGTCTCGCTGGCAAACTCAGTGAACTTCTCCTGCAGCAACTGTACAAAACGAAGAGAGCGCTATGCGGATGGCACTGGTGTGTCTCGTGCAACAGCAGCTGAAACTCTCCTTGCTTTCTGCGTTCTAGGCATGCTATTCTTGCTGTTTCCTTTTCCTTGCCAGTCCTTAATTCCTCTGCCCCTCTTTGGCTCTGGAACCAGCACAAGGCTTGTGAGCATTTCCTAGCCATGGGCAAAGCATGGCACAGCCTCACCGAGCGGCCCACAAGAAGCTGGCTTTTGGTGGGTGCTGCCGTCCCCCAGGCAGGATCCCCTTCTCATTTCCGGGCCCTCATCCCTTTGCCCTTTCTTACGGTTACATGCTCGTAGTCCTGCCCCAGTTCAGGCGAGCCAGCCACCACCTCCTTCTCGGCGATCCAGTGCTCCATCTCGTCCACCTCACGGTGCAGTTGGTAAAGCCAATACTGTTGCTCCAGGCTAGCCTTACGCTCCTCTACCAGGTCCTTCAGGGACACGTAGAGCCGGTCCACCTGGGACTGTCTCCTGCTGACCTGCTCGCTGGCAAGGACACAAGCTGGTCAGCGTGGCAGGCAGGGGGGATAGGTGAAGGGTGGAGAGGGCAGGGCCCCACCTGTCTGCGTGGCCCAACTCCAGTAGGGACCGGCATTGCCGCGACAGCTGGGCGATGGTCTCTGCATAGTTCTCCACTGTCTGTTCGGTCATCAGGTGCTTCTTCAGGAGCTGCAGCGTGCTCTGCTCATCCTGGAAAAGGGATTCCAGGGAGGGGAATGTGGGGAGGCCCCTCCCTTTCTCCCTCTTTGCCCTGCTGGTCCCTCCCACATGTGGGTGGCCTCGGATCTGCAGCTGGAGAAGGTAGCTTTCCCCAAGCGCCTCTCTTCTGGCCAGCCAGCCAGTTCAGAAGGACCAGGCCTGCGCATGGGCCCCAGAGCGGTCCGAGGAGAGTGGCGGCTTTGACTGCCCAAGGGCCCTGGGGACAGCCTGGGAAGGGGCACTGCTCCCCAGCCAACAGACTCCCTCCGGTGGCTGGCTGACCACTCCCCTTGCGCAGGGACCGGCAGCCCGCGGCCAGGGCAGAGGGGAGGCTCACCTTGCCCTTCTCGTCGTTCATCATGAAGAGTTCCTGTTCGCTCAGCCAGGCTTCCACCTCCCCCACGTCGAAGAAGTACTGTTCCACTTGGTAGGTGGCGTCCAGCAGCTGCTGCCGCTGCTCCGTCTCCTCTTGCAGGGCGCCCCACAGCTCCGAGAGTTTCTCCCAGAGCAGCCGCACTGTGTCCACCTCGGGGCTCTGGATGGAGGCGATAGCACCAGCTCGCACCAGCACCTCGTCCACTCGGGGTTTGTGCACCTGGATCTCGCGGCGCAGGTTCTGGTGTCGGAGACAGAGCATTGGGGGTGGCCGATTTTTAGCCTCCAGCCAGAGTGGAGCTTGACTGCCTGTCCAGCTCCAAGGATGGGGAGGTGGGTGACGGATCATCCTTTGCCACCAGTGACTGACACTCCATTTGGGCTATGGGGGAAGGGGCTTTGGGCTGGGACCAGGAGCCTCAGCTACGCCAGCGCGGCTATTTGAAGCAATGCCACCATCCGGGTTGGCTTCAGAGCCAAGCAGGCTCCTGGCCAAGGCCCCTCTCTGGGCAGGGCTGCCCGCAAAGTTTGAGACCAGCCCCCTCGTCTCCTTCTCACCTGGTTCTTCTTGATCAGCTGCTGGACGCTCTGCAGGTTGCTCCCGCGGTCTTTCAGCAGGGCCAGCGGGAGGCGGTCCTGCACCCAGACCTAGAGGGAGAGCAAGGGCAAAAACAGGGCCCAGCTGCTGGAAGCAATATGAGCCACGTAGCCAGTTGGCACCAAGGGCCCCAGTGTGGAGACAGCACAACCTCCTCCACACATCAATTCTCTTGGCTGCCATTTGGCCGGAGGGTGTGTGTGGAAACAAGCCATTCAGCGCCTTAGGGATTTCTGTAGCTGGTCATCCCAGTCAGAGAAGTCCTGCATGGCCCGGAGCCCCAGATGACTGATTCCAAACCCCATCCGCCTTCCTGAAGCCAGTCTGGCCACCAACTCTAACCAGCACCTACCAGCTCATCCTCCAGATCGTGGCTGATTTGATGCAGCTCCTTGGAGGCAAGCAGGATCCTTCGGCGTTCCCGGAGGGGCTCAATGAGGCGCACGATCCGTGCCCCTACCACCTTCTGCCTGTCATCCACCATCTCCTGGCTGGCCGTCTCCAGTGGCAGAGCAACAACCTGGGCCTGCAGCTCCCCCACCTCCTTGGACCACTCCTCCACCTGTGTCTCCAGGGTCTGCGAGAGAAAGGGCTGACACTGGCTGGCCCCCATGAGCACCCTCCAGCTTCTGCCAGTGGGAATCTGGGCAAGGCGTTTGGCTGCAGCCCCGGGTCTTCCTCCAGGAAAAGGTGGCTGCTGGAGGAGGAGGCCTTTAGTCCCCCCAAATGCCCCCCACCCCCGACCCCCATCATCGTTCTGCTTGATGGGTGAAGTTCACTAGATGAAACTGGCATCTTTGCTGAAGGCTCCGGCTTTGCTCTGAGAGCTGAAGTCTTGGTCACCCGGTCATTTGTCCAGTCAGCTGTGCCTGTGCCCTGAATGGGAGGGCCCCGGGGACAGCTCCAGCCCAGCTGCCCCTCTCCAAACAACCTGCCCCTCTTGGAGGATGCAACCAGTCACCCCAATGCCTCAGAAGGGGGTCTGGAGGGAGAGCTTGTGCCCAGAAGAGGGAGGAAGCCAAAAGGGGGCAGTGGGGAGGAAAGGGCTGTCCTGCCTAAACCACTGCCCGACTGTGTCACTACCCATAATAATGATTCTCAGAGTCCATCTTGCTCTAAAAGAACCAAATAAACTTCAAGACAGAAGCAGAAAGGAGAGCAACCATCTCAAGAGAAGGTTATGGGGCACCCAGCTAATCTCTAGCAATAGGCCACACAGATTGCCCCTCTCCACCAACACACCAGCAACAGGAGCCTGGGCGGGTGTGTGCTCGCCTGAAGGGTTCAACTCTGGTTTCCTCTGCTCCCCCCTCCCCCCCTCCAGGGCCCCACTTCACACAGGCAGCTTCGTGCCACGGTGGAGCACAGCAACTGGCCATGGCCTCCTTTGCCCACCTGGCATTCCACTGGTCTCCAAGCTCCCCAGAACTGCTCCGGGGCCCTCTTCCTGAGGGGGGCTCCCAGTGGCAAGGGCTCTGCCATGGACCAGAACCCAAGGGAAGCAGGAAGGCCTCCGGGAGAAAAAGCAGGGGAAAGGGAGGAGAGCGGCGGCAGCAGCAGCAACCGAGAACAAAGGCCAGGTTTGGAGAGAGAGGCAGTGATTGCCAGAAATGCCACCAGCTCTTCCCATAAAGAGCCAGGCCAGACACTCTAAAACTAAGGGGTGAACCACCCTGCCCCAAAAGGACTGGCCAAAAATCAGAGGCAAAGCAACCTACTGGAGTCTGGGGGGTCCGTGGTGCTCAGCTTGATGGTTTTTCTACGAACATTTCATTACCCAACTAGGTAGCATCATCAGTGCTAGTTTGATGTTTGTGCTACACTAGCACTGATGATGATACCTAGTTGGGTAATGAGATGCTTGCAAGAAAGCCTCCAAGCTCAGAGAGCACCAAGAACTCCTCATTTCAACCCTGAGCTACAATATTCTGTGACCACTGTAAAGAGGTCAGCAAAGCAGGCCCCCCTTTGCACCCCAGCATCTCCACCGGTTCTCCTCGTCTCCTGGCTGTTGAACTCCTTTCCTGGGGCTCCATAGCCTTGGGGGTGGGGGGTGGGGAGGCTGGCTCACTGCTGTCCAAGGTTACTCTGGCCTAATTATAATTATAATCGTAACTGTATTTAACATCTATTACAAACCTTCCTGGATGGCTTTTTAAATTTTATATTGGGGTTTTAAACGGGTTTTAAAATTGTTTTTTAAGTATTTAAATTGGTTTTGGGATTTTATATACAGACAGTGTGTGTGTGTGTTGTTTCTGCTCTATGTCTTATGTTATTTTCTGTTGTTTTGATTATGAATGGTCTGTACACCGCCCCGAGTCCCTACGGGGAGAGGGGGCGGTCTATAAATTAAATAAACTAAACTAAACTAACCCTCAGAGCTGACTGGAGGGTGCAGGAGAGAATCGAGGCGGCTTCCAATTTCAGCACCTGCTGCCTTTTTCCCCCCAGGCATTTCAACATCTAGGGAAACATCTCAGCTGGGCCGTTGCCCTGAATGTTCTGCCCTGGAGAATCCCAGACTAGCAAAGCCTTTACACAACTGGAGCTGCAAAGTCAGATACCCTTTGGAAGCACCCAAATTTCTTCTCTTCAAAGACCCTTTGCTGACCCCCCTGCCACCCACCTGCAGCTTCTTGAGGTTGCTATTCACACTGGCCAGGTCCGGCCCAGCATCCACCATCTGCAGCTCGCTCTCCATGTGCAGAAGCTGCTTGTCCAGCTCCGCGTAGCTCTGCACTATCCGGTTGGCCTGGGTGGCTTCCAGGAGCTGCTGGGCCTTCACCTGGGTGGCCGACTCCAGCTCTACCCAGCACTGCCGGATCTGGCCCAGCTTCTTCCTCACCGATTCCGCTAACTCCGGCTTCTCCTGGATCAGCCGCTGCCCCTCCTGGTGGTGAGGGAGAGGAAGGAGAAGAGCTGGCACAGTGCCCCACACATTCTGCCAATGGCCCTGGATGCTGGGCCCCATGCCTCTGGCTCCGGAGGGCCCCAGGTGAAGGAAGCTCTCCCAGGGAGCCCTTGAGAAGCTAAGCCAAGGCTCCCTGGGCCTCTGGGCACGACCTCCGGCACAACTCAGGGGTCCAGATTTCTCATCAGCCCCTTCCTGGAAACATTCCCTGAGCTTCTGCGGGGTTGTGGGGAAGCCGGGAAAGTGATTCGCCAACACCAGCAGCAGGTTGTCACTAGGCGTGTGGACCACCATTGCCACCACACATTGCCGCTCAACCACCTAAGTGGCTTTTGCCACCGGTCAAGGGAGACCTACACACTCCCATCCCGGGGGCTTAGTCTAACCACAAGTACCCCAGAACTGCCGCCCGGAGAACACAACTCTCCCCTCTCTCGTTGTCTCCAGGCTTTGAAAGGGCCCAGGAATGGCTCTGCAGGCCCAGCTGTGCTTTCAGCCAGCGCTCCCTCCCTCTGAGATGGGAAGGGAGGCAGCCCGTCAAGCAGGCAGCTGCTTGTCTCCCCACCCCACCCGTCCCAGAGGTTGCTGTCATTGGATGCACAAGAACAGCCAGGGGAGAGAAACGGGATGTGGCCCCCCTGACAACCCCCCCCCCCCCGGCTGTAGTAGCTCAGCAGCCTTCCCTTCCTCCCGGTTGATCTGGAGAGAGAGGGAGTCTTCAGAAGGGGGGAAATCCCCCTGCCCCCTTTGCTCTAATTGCGCTCTTCAGGAGGGCTGGTTGCACCCTTTGGGGCGAGTCTTCTTGAGTTGGGGAGTGGGGGGCATGAGGTTGCCAGAAAAACACAGCCTTCCTAACTGCCTTGGCTTATGCCAGGCGGGAGGCGGCAGGGAGGGCAGGAGCTCCCACTGCAGCTGTGTAGAAGACACCTTCCCTGCCTGTGGGGAGGGGGGCAGCTTGTGGGACAGGTCTTGGGAAGCTGCAGCAAACTACCTGGGTAGCTTTATCAGCCCAATGCCTCCCTGGGCACTGCCTGCAGGTCTCCAGCAAAGCCCCTAGGCAAGCGGCCCTCTGCCCAGGCCACAGGGTCAAGCCCTCAGGCAGGCGCTTTGGGGCTCTGGGCAACACTTACAGGCCCAGATCCTGGGGAGCATCAGGAGGGCTGTTAGCTGGCTCTATTTTTTGGAAATAAAACCCTGGCTTTCTCTGAGGGGAGCTTCTCATGTGGCAGACACACAATCCCCCCCCCCAGCTGTCAAGGGAGCTTCTCAGTGGGGGCCAATGAGAAAATGTGCCAGTTGCTGCCCCTGCCAATCCCCAGCCCCCAAGGGCAAATGGTTGTGCATAATACCCCCTCCTGCCTGACAGGCCTTTACTGATGGGTCAGCCTGATTTATGCAGGAGGCCGGCCGGCTGGCCAGTTTAACCCACACCCTTCTCTGTCCATGTTTACCCTGAGCAAAACCAATGCCAAGGCATAGCCAAGGCCTCCCCCTGCCCCCTGAAAGCTGGTACAGGAATCTCCCGTGAGAATACAGACCTCTCTCTATCCACTCAGCCTGAGGTCTCCTGTTCCACTCGGCTTGCCGAGATCTTCCACAGAGGAAAACAGGGTGCTGGGATGCTGCCTGGGGACCCTTCTGGATGGCCCAAATTTTTGGCATCCAAAGCAAGCAGTCTGCCATGCAGAGGATTTCCTCCTGCCCTGAGATCCCTGCAGTGCCAGTGGCTTTGTGGCAGGGCCCCCTGGGATCACCCCGTCTGAGGAATGCAGACTGAAGGAAAGAAGGGGTGCCTGGCCTCTGGCAAGACATACCTGGCGCCCAAAGTCAGAAGAGACCTGTATCTCTAGCTACACCATGAGGGACCAATGTGGCTAGAGCTGCCCTCTAATCACTGCCACCTGCTCTGCATTCAGGGCACATCAAGCAGCAGCTCCAAACAGACTCAGGGCTGGTGCCAAGAAATTCCCCTCCTCCTTCTCATTCCCCGCCTCCAAGGGGTCTCCCTCACATGAGGAACAGCATCTTTTCAAGCACCTCACTCAACTCTCCATGCTACCAGCAGGCGCAAATGAGCCCCTCCTTGGCAAGTCAGGGATATACCAGATGTTCGCCCCCCCCCCCGTCTGAGAACAACCCCCTCTCCAGGCCAGATTCAGCCCAGAGCCTCTTCCGCCACACCTGCTGTTCTCAGAGCAGCCCCCAGGTCAGCAAGCAGCCCCTGCCCCACTTGTCAGGCCCCTTCCCCGAGTCTTTTCATAGACGGGCTTCAGCCCCCTCCACACCGGCAAAAGGCCCGCAGCTGCAGGCCACCCTTCTGGGGAGCAGGCATCGCATATCACACCTGGCGATCACACCTGGCGACAGACACAACAGGCCAGGCACAGGCAGAGGCTGCGGAGCGAGGGGGGCGGTTGCATCCCCACCCGGGGCTTCCGGGCCGAGCGGAGCCCCTCTGGAGGCACCTGCGCAGCTTCCCCGGAGCCCCCTCCAAGACGCAGTGCGCGGGGGGGGGGCTCCCACCTGAGCCGAGCAACGCGCCGCCCTGCGTCATCAGGCAGGCAAGCGGGCGGGGGCCTCTTCTCCCCCTGCCTCGCTCCCCCCGCACCCACCTTCTCGATCTTGTGCAGCCACTGCTTATTCTGCGCCAGCTCGGCCATGAAGGCTCGGTGCCGGTGCCATCGCTTGGGGGCCGGCGGCGGCTGCTTCCATGACAGCGCGTCCTTGTCACGCGGCGCCTCGCCGGCCATCAGCGCCTCTTTCTCCGCCACCCAGCCATCCAGCTGCGGGAGAGACGGGCGGGGAAGTGCTCAGCCCAGCTCCCAAGAGCCGCCCGCTCCACCTCGGCCCGAGCTCCCTTCGCCCCCTCCTACCTGCGCAGTGGCCGCCTCCGCCCGGCGGCTGCAGCCCAGCCCGGGCCCTGCCGCGTCACCGTCCCCAGCGCCTCGAGCCCGGCCGGCGCGCTGCAGCGGCAGAGCTGGCAGCCACGGAGTCGCCCTCCCTTCCGCCCGCCGGCTCATCCCCACTTCGCTGGGAAGGGCGGGGGGGGGGTCGCCTTCGGAGAATGGTTTTCGCGGGGGGGGGGAAGGGATTCAAAGCGCTTGGTCCTCTCTCCCACCCCCCCATACATCCCAGGCTCCAGTCATCCCACTCCGAGGCGGGGGGGGGGGAACTCTGGGGGTGTTGGGGGGAGATCGTGTACCGCGAAGCGACACCCGCCCCGCTTGGAGCCTCAGGCAGCGCAGGCCGGAGGGGCTTCAAGCTGGGCAGCCGCCACAGAGGGCGGATAGAGGCAGCCAGAGGACGGCCGCAGCCTCGTCCTCCCTGCGAGCCGCGTTCCCGGGCAGCCTTGTTCTTGTTCGCCCGCCCCACAGCATAACCCCCGCGGAGTCCTCGCTTGGAAACCCGAAAGCCCCGATCGCCGCGGCCCGTACAACGTGTGTGTGTGTGGGGGGGGGGGTAGCCAAACTCAACCAGGCCACATTAACCTCTTCAAGACACAGCCGCGGATGGCGGTTCTCGGGAAGGCCTGGAGCTGTGCTTGAGGTGGGAGTGGGGGCGATAGAGGGGGAGACCGCCTCCGCTTAGGGAAAGAGGAGGAGGTAACCCTAACCCTAGCAAATGAGGAGGGAAAGTTCTGAGTAACTCTGGTCCTTGGATCCTTCTGCTTTACTCCTTCCTTCTCTCCCCCACCCCCAGGCTCAGACCCTCCTATTCCCTCATGAAAAATCCTAAAACAAACTAACCTATCCTTTAGCGAAGGGGGGGGGGAGTGTCCTTCACTGCCAGATTTCACTGGCCAAAGCAGAACAGCCTCCCCTGTGTCCTTACTGGGGGCCTCCAAAGGACTAGCTGCATTTGGGGGGGAGTGTAACTGGGACAGGGGTCCCCCACGTCTACCACTTTCCAGCCCCTGGTTTCTTCCGGCCTCTTGGGCAGATGCCCCCCGCCCCCCAGGTTCAATACCTCATGGCAGCTTTGCAGGAAGCGCTGCAGCTCCAGGTGGTCAGTGAGACGCAGCATCCAGAGGTTGGCCAGCTGGACATTTTGTCCGCTTCTGCAAGGAGAGCAAACTGGTCAACCTAGTTAGCTTCCTCCCCAGGAGGATTCTGCCCGGCACCTGGACCCCTGCCCCCTTTCAGCCCTTCCTGGTATCTAACCCAGCCAGGCCCCCTTCCTGTTCAGTTAAGGGATGTGGAGGCATGGCTGGGCTTCAGAGAAAGGTCTCTGTGCTCCCAGAAGCCCCTTTTCTATCAACCTCCCAACAACCAAACCGGAGCTGGACTTGAATTAGTAAAAGTGACTCCCCCCTTCACAAACCTACAAAAATGCCACCCGAGAGAATGCGGTGTCTGCATTCCCCTTTAAAAGCTCAAATCACTGTAAGCTCAAAGACCATGATATTGATTGGACAAACAGATGATTACAGTGTTAATAATACTCCCCCAAAGGGACATCTTCTCTGGGGCCCCTGCTTTGGGCTTTAAAAAAAAGCACAGCTGAGCTGCTGTTTCTATCTGGAGCGGGAAACTAGATTTGGGATCTGACACCAATTAAGATGTCAAAATAAAGTAGCACTTGGCCCTTTGCAAAGATATGCTTCCAGGGGAGGAGGGAGAAGCAGCCCCTCACAGCATGTTCCTTCAGGCCCCAGCCCCTTTGCAGTAGCCCTCCTTCATCTTAGTGGATCTAGCACCTTGCTTGGACCCAATGCAGATGTCACCTGAGGGAGATTGACAGCCAATCTCTGGCCTGCAGATGGGCAGGTGCCATACCCAACCAGGAGCATCCAAGCAGTTGCAAATGGCCACAGCTCCTCAAGGCAGCCATTGGGAGAAGGCATGAGGAGAAACTGGTGTTTCTTTCTCTGGGGCTTGAGTGTGGAGCCTTTTTCCTTTGGTAAATGCCCTCCTCAGGCCTAGGAGCCCTGTTGCTAAAGGTCCCCATCGCAAAGCCTACATGACTGGAGCTGGCCGAGGGTCCACCTGCTCCTAGTCAGCAAGGCTGGGCTCAGGCCACAGGGAGGGCAGCAGGGCAAGGCATGCAGCCACCCTGGGATTCTGACCAGGGAGGAGTTTCCCAGCACTCTCTTCAGATCCTCTGGGCAGGCAGGGGCTGAAGCTGAAGACCTGGGCAGGTCCTGTGGGTTTTGCACTGGTGGGGGGGGGGCTTCTGTTGAGCACCTGCTTACTTTGCCCGCAGGGTCTCCATTTTGTCCTTCACCCGCTCACTATAGCGGTTGCCTTGCCGAATGAGGCTCTCGCCCGCCTTGAGAGCCACAGTGGTCTTTTGCATCTGGAGCTCCATGGTGGTCATGAACTCTTTCTGCTTCTTGATGGCCTTCTCCACCCCTTCCACTGTTGTGGGCAGCTCTGTGTGGGCCAGTGTGGCTTCCTGCAACAACGCCAAAGAGGGAGCTGAGGCTGCAGCCCTCAAAATCCTCCTGCTCCTTCAGCTAGTGGAGCTGCTCCTACGTAGACTTTCTGCAAGAACCATGGAAGCTGGGCCAGGGGGCCAGGAGACCTCCAAACGGCATCATCCACAATGCTGGCCCCCCCTCCCCACCTTAACACATTGGTTGAAGGCTTTGCAGACATCAGGATGCTGTGCACAAGATAAACCTGCGTGAAAACAAAACCAGAAGCAGCAGGACACAGATAAGGCTAGCATGCAGCAAAGTTTTAAAGGCAGGTGGCCGTGCCCTGGATGAAGCTGCAAAGCAGCCAGGTAGAAAATGCACAACCCTCTGCCTTTTGTTCTAGGTGGGAAAGCGATCAGGGCAAGCCGATGAAAAGGCTGATATGGTCAAGGCTGGAGATAATAAAGGGGCAAATACCAGAATTTATATTGAAATGGAAAGAAAATGCCGTGCAAACAAGTCAGCAAGCCCTCCACCCCAAAAAGGGTCTGACACAGCTGGTTGAAAACCTAAATCTGAGTGGCCCTCTGCCCAGACTCCAAGATACAATGGAAATTGGATTTTATGGCTCAAGGCAAGAAGCCAGGGTGGGGGAGGGGGGCAAGTGGGGAAGTCATCTCTGCATTGACTCCCATTATCCCTCAGCTACTGCTCCTTCTTCGTCAGCCACCTCACTCCTGTCCGGACCCTAACCCTAACCCTAACCCTAACCCTAACCCAGCCTCAGGGGTGGTGGGCCTGCAGTTTTACCAACCCCTTGCAATCCTCTGACGTGGAGCTTCTGCTCTGCAATGCCAGGAAATCCTGCCCCCTCCCCCCCAGCACCCCCCACCCCACCCCGCAGAAAGGGCCCTGCAAGGTTTCCTTAAGGAAGACAGCTGTGATCTCCACCCAGCGCTTGGCTCATTCCTTGCAAAAACTTTCTTCTTTTGAAACAAGGAGATAGGAGAGAATTGTCCAGAACGTTTCCAAGCACCAAATGCCCAACCAGCGCTGTTATTCTTGTGGCAAACAAAGGCTTAAAATGCATCTAGAAATCTGCCATATTTCTCTGAGAAGACCCTGAATGTAAAGCCACCCCACCCCACCCCCTGTCACTGTGTTAATTGGTTTGTTAGCTGCGCTGAAGATTAACTGCGCAGGTCACAGTTCTTATCTGCAAGTGATTTAGTGCGCCTGCTTCTTCACATTCCTTCCTTAACTTTTTCTTCTGATCTTCCGTTCGCCTGCCGAAGAAAGTATGCTACAAGGGATGCCAAGATTCACACCTCCTTAATTCAGGGCGGAATTCACACCCTAACACCCCCAAGGATAGAGGCAGTAATAAAAGCAGGCAGAAATCCTTTGCTCTCACCCCCCCCCCCCCCGCTAACCCCTCTCCTGGCAATGCTCCTATATGGGTCACCTAAGAGCATTTGCTTCTCAGAAGTCGAATTTATGAAAGAAAAACTGATTGAAATCCCTCATCCCCTTGTTAGAAGACTAAAAGAACTGGCTCAGCTCCAGCTTCCTCTTCCTTCTTGGGAACTAACTAGAGGGGCTTAGTGTATATTAAGGGTGGGCATTCTGTGAAAGTCCGGCCACAGACTTGGCGGTTGTGCCTTCTGGTGTGAACTCCCCCCTCTCAGCTGCCTGGCTCCAGACCTGCAGAGAAGAGCAACTCCAAGGCAAGGCAAGGCCTGCATGACCACCACCCCGTGTCCCCACCCGCCGCCTCTTTTAAAACCCTGTGTTGCACTCCAGCATCTGAGGTCTGGTGAGGTGCAGGAAGACGTTCGTGCCTTTTAATAAAATGTGTTGGCCAGAAAATAAGTTACCCCATTTCTGCTCTGATTAGCCAGTGTTGGCCACTTGCGAACTGGCCATCTGGCAGTGTAGGACTCAGATAGTTGTACAAACCCAGCAGGGGATAAATTTGGTATCCAGACTGCGCCTGTTGCACACCTTCAGTGGGTATGAGGGAATCCACCCGAGATCCCGCGTCCTGCCAGGCCAGAATGTCTTCTGCTCTGCCACCAACCTCACATTGGCTGAGGTTGGCTCGGCAACTTTGACCCCCTTAGCCTCAGGCAGGCAGCCTCTCTGTGTCTGGGAGAAGCCCCACATTCTCAGCCGCTGGCCAGGCTCTCCATAGGCCACCAAAGCCTGGGGAAAGCTGGAATAACCCGTCTTCAGTGAGGCAGACAGTCAAGGGCGAGTCCCATGGGTGCCATGGGGCCAAACAGGCTGGCCAAGCACCCTTCAGAGCAGACCCCTTCTGAGCTCCCCAGGGCTGAGGAGCAGGGAAGTCAGAGGAGGAGCCACTGGCAGGCAGGAGGCTCTCCTGGTTCTGCCTCCCCAGTTTCAGCTGCAGCTCAGGGGCAGCGCTGTGCCACATCTGCCCCGCTGCAGAGGAGGTCAATGCCTGCATCAAGGATTACCTGGTTGTACAGACAAACTTCGGCCTGCTTGGCATCACGCAGGAAGAGGAAGAAGATGTGTGCCTGCACCAGGACCTCCCGGCGGTGCTCCCAGCTCTCCAGCAGTTTGTTCCAGCCCACCTCCAGCTTCTGCAGCCACTGCTGGAGGGACAGGTAGGGCAGCTCAGCTTCCTCCAGCGCCAGCACATCATTGACGGCCTGTATCTTGGCATAATCCACCTCGTAGCGGCTGATCTCCTCCTTGACCAGAGTGTGGTGGTGCAGCAGCCGCTCGGCCTCCGAGAGGTCCCCAGGCAGCTCTTCTCTGGGCGAGGCCACAGCTGCCTGGATCTTCACCAGCCAGGTCAGGAAGCTGTCCAGGTCCTGGATGAACTGCTGCAGCCTGAAAGGAGAGGCCGGGGCAGCAAGAGGCCTCCTGCGATGCCGCTGCCCAGATTGGCCTCCCGGGCGTTCTCCGATTGCACCACTCCCATAGGCCACCTGTGGCGATCCCCGTGCCCTGCCCCCTCAGCCACCGGCCCCACTGACCTGCTGGCCACCGTCAGCGAGTCCTCGCAGCCCTGCAGCGTCTTCTTCAAAGCCTCCCACTCCTCGCTGATCTCCTCGAACTGCATGAGGACCTCCATGGCCTGGGCAGGGTGGGTGGTGGCCAAGGACTCTCCCTCCTGCTGCAGCTCAACCAGGCGGGGTTCCAGGAGCACCAGGGCCGCTTCAATGGTGGAGAGGCGGCGCTGGAGCGAGAGGACGCTGCCCAGGTCGCCACTGCTGTATTGGGTGGACTCAATGGCCTTGCGCTTCTCCTGGATCCGAGATTTGATCTCGCTACACTCGAGCAGGTAGTTCTGGATCTTCAAGATGGAGCCGAGGTGGTTCTTCTTCTCCTCCACCAGCTCCACCACTCGGTTCCACCTAGTCATCCCACGGGAGCAGGACAAGGGGGACAAGCACGGGAAAGATCACGACGAGGGTATGTGAAGTAGGGGCATGCTTGGCCCCCTCTGTCCAGCACCTGGGTGGGCCAGCATGGTCTGGGCCTTGGCAGCAAGGCTGCGTTCAGCTGTGACTGAGCACCAGGGTCCCTGATTAGAGTTCGTCTCAGTGCTTGAGGGAGGAATGTGGGGGAGAGACGATGGACACAGGGTACAGGGCCCAGTTGTAAGAAAGGCCGTCCTCTGCTGGCTGAGCCTGCAGGGATTTCTTGCAGGAGGAAAGAGACACAGCTGCTCCCTCCTGCAGTGTATGGCCCTGGCAAGCTCTGGCCAAGTGTCCAGGGGTTGGGGGAGGCAGGACACAAGGGAAGCTGCAGTGGGCAATTGCTTGAGGGCCTCCAGCAGCCTCTCCCTCCTCCCTTGCTTGCTCTCAGCAGAGCAGCCCAAAGAGACCCAGGTCTGAAGAGAGAGAGAGGAGCACCAGGGTCCCTGAAGGGTTTTCTGGGGACAAAATAAGAGAAGCTGCCACCCTCTGGCCTGTGTGTGGCTCAGAGAGGATGGTGCCGGCCTTCATGCCGGACGTTCAAGGCACTTCCTACCTGCTGTTGAGGTGATCCTGGCAGGATCGGACTTCAGAGGAACTAGGGTGGCCCCCATCAACCAGCTGCTGAACAATTTGGTTGACATCCAGAATGCGACCCATCAGGCTGTTCATCTCTTGGTCGAGGCTTTCAAACCTGCATGGGGAGGGAGGGCAGATCAGCCCAACTCACCCTGAAAAGACAGCCCGCCTGGGTGAGAACGGGAGGGAACAGAAGGAAAGAAGGCCAACCCCATCCCCATCTTTCTCTCCACTGGCCCTCCTACCGGTGCTGGACAGCCTCCACGTCCTCCAGCTTCTCGGGCACTTCCATCCAGTTGAGCCACTGCTCCTTCTCATCAAGCCAGATCTCGCAGGCGTTCACTTCACCAAAGAGGTGGTACACAGCCAGGGCATCCTGAAGCCATTGGCACCGCAGCATGGCCACCTCGGCCACCTCCTCGTACAGCTGCTCCACTTCCACAATGCGGATCTGTACCTCCATGGTCTCGTGGTACTCGGGCGCCAGGGCAGCCAGCTGCTTCCGCAGGGCCAGGACTGCTGCCCGGTGCTTGTCAATCTCCTGCATCACCCCCTTGTGCTTCTTGACCAGCGAGCGGGTGGAGTGTTCGTCGTGCCCAAAGTCGTCACTGGAGACTAGGCGGTAGGCATCCTGCAGCCAGGCCACTAGGTCATCTGTGTCGGCACTGAACTGGTGGAAGCTCAGGGCCCCTTGCAGCTTCTGCAGGTGGACAGCTGCCAGCCCCTCCAGTTTCTTCCAGCGCAGGCGCACATCCCGGATCTTCTCCTGCACGTTGCCCAGGCCGAAGCGCTTCCGCAGCAAGGCCTGCTCACCCTGCCGCATGGCCGCCTGCAGCAGGGAGCGGCGGCCGCTCAGCTCACTCAGAAGCAGGTTGTGCTTGCTCAGCAGCTTGGCCACACTGTCCAGGTCCTTGCCAAAGCTCTGGGAGGATGACAGGATGCGCTCCTTCTCCCGCACCCAGGCCTCAGCCTCCTCTACCTCCTGCAGGAAGGACCACAGTTGGCGGGAGGCCTCCAGCTCCTTCCGCCGCTTGGACGCCAGCTCCTCTAACTGTTCCTGGCAGCCCTGGACGTGGCTGACGCGGTTGCAAATAATCTGGGGGTCGCAAGGCTGGTAGCCTGGGGGAGGAAGGACATCCAGAACGTGTGGTGAGAGGATGTACAATCAAGTGGCACACAAGTGCCTCCCACTGGTGCCATCCACGCCCCAAGAATCACCTTGCAGCTCCGAGAACTTGAGGGCTGCAGCATTGAGGGCCTGGACCCGGTTGTGCTGCGCAGACAGGTCAGCCTCCAGCAAGCTGTGCTTCTGCAGCAGGTCCTCCACCTCCAGAAGGTGCTTCCCGAACTCCTTCGATGCCAGCTGGGCCTGCCAGGGTGAATGAGCATGAGTGCCAATGGCGACACATGTGGCTTTTTTCCCCAGGAGAGGCCACGGCTGCACCCGCTGGAGCCACACCAAGCCTCTGCTGGCTCAGGGGATGGAGCTACTCTCGAGGGCTGCTCTGGGGACAAAACATATGAGGGAGCCAGGAATTTCCTCTGGATCGGGCCAAGTTGGAAGGGATCTATGGGTGCTCTGTTTTCAGGCCCAGAAGGGTGGCACACACTCTGACTTCAGCCTAAAGAACAGGGTGGCCCCCAACTTGCTTCTCTTCATTCTCTGTGCATTTTGGGGGTTTTTGTGTGATGTTACAGACCGCTCAGTGTCCTTTGAGATCAGGCGTCAGAGCCTCCGTGTCCATGGGCTCGAATGCAGCTGGTGGGATTCAGCTTGGCAAAATGGCAGGGGGCGGGAGCCACTTTCCAGCTGATCACCCCTGTTGCTGAGCAGGAGATGAGGCAAGGTCCCTGTAGACACCCCACCCCAAGCTCCCCCCGGGAGGCTCCAGACCTGCAGGTCCTCCATCCAGTCAATCATGTAGACCATCTCCTGGAAGATCTTCTGCAGGGCGACGTTCTGTTCCAGGCGAGCGCGCCGAGCACTGACCAGCTCCGTCAGAAGTCCCCACTGGCGCAAGATGTTGTCCTTCTGGGCAATGATACGCCTGCTGTCGTAGTAGCCCTCGGATTCCACTTCCTGGGCCAGTTCCAGCACCACCTGGATGCGTTCCTGGTAGGAGGAGATATCTGCCTCGATAGCCTCATGCTTCTTCATGGCGGCCTCCACAGCTGGTAAGTCACACCCAAAGTTGTCCTGAGAGGAGGAAAGGTCAACTGGTGAGCAGAGGCAAAACAATATGTTCCTGCACGTGCACAGAGTACCTCTTGAATGAGCCAGCAGCTCCCTTGCCTTCTAGAAGGCTCCACGAAGGGGTGCCTGGAAGTCCAATCTCCATGGATGCCCTCCACTACCAGGAAATCCTGCCTGGCTGGTCTCTGATGACTGCCAAGGCTCTGGAGCTGCCTGAACTCCTCATCCTGGTTGAGGTCCGGGCTTTCCCCCAGCAAGGCCAGCAGCCCTGCCCCCACTTTTACAAATCCCTCCCCCCCACCCCCGAGCTGTGCTCCACGGGGGGACTTTCTGGTAAGGGATAGTATGAAGGGTCAAGGGAAAGCTTCGCCGTGGGACACCTGGGCTCCCTCAGCCCAGCCCAGCCCAACCTTGCTACCTGGGAGACCAGCCGCTGGTTCTCATTCAGCCAAGTTTCCCGCATGATGGCTTTGTGGTCGAAACGTTGGGCCAGCAGCTCCAACTTCTCCTGACGGATGAGCTCAGCGCGAAGGGCCACTTCCCGTTCATGCTCTGCCTTCTCCAGCCGTGTCCAGGCCTGGCGAGAGAGACAGAGAGAGAGGGAGGAGAGGGGGGAAGACGAAGGCAGGGCCTGCAGAGCCCACACCTGCCATCACACTCCCTGCCTCTCTTTACCTTGTTGATATCCGAGATGCTCTTGCCCTCCTTGGGGACGTAGAGTTTGCGATTGTTGGCCCGGAGTTTGCTCTGGATGGAGAAAAGCAACACTTCCAGATTCCCCTTTTCTTGAAACCTGTGGGCAAGGGGCATAGGGTCAGCCCAGCCAGGGTGGACTGTCCCCACTGAGCAAGCAGGGAGGGTGGCAGCAGCAGCCTTGGGGACACGTAGGGGCCCAGAGCGTGAGCCCTGCTGGGAGGCAGAGGGCCCCTTGGGGCCAAGACGGTCCCGGCAGGCTCACTTGAGGGGCTTCTCCAGGGTGCAGAAGGCAGTGAAGGCCTGCAGCTGCTGCTGGACCCCAGACAGAGAGTTCGCAAACTTCTGGTTGGTGATGAAAGGGATGGTGATCTCGATCCATTCTAGTAACTCGCTGGCCAGAGACTCATATCGCTCTATGATCTTCTCGATCTCCAGCACTTGATCCAACACCTGCATCAGGAGTAGGGGAGGCTTGTGTGAAATCCCGCCGTGCTCATGGGGCATCCGCACAATTGACCCAGCCTGCCACTCAGCCTTGAGCACCCCTTAACTCCTCCGCAATGGCTGGCCGGTGCTGCCAATTCCTGCAGGAGCCTGTTTCTGGGAGCTTCTGCGCTCCAGCCAGGCTGCCTGACCAGATGCCAGGTACCCTGGTCCCCCAACAGGCCCTGGCAGACCAATGGTTGCCATTAGACACTCACATTCCTCCTGGAGCTCTCCCAAAAGCTGGACGAGGCTCCTTCCTTCCAGGGTCCACGCTCAGCTGCTGAGCATATGAAATATCCCACCCAGGCTGAGGTGGGGGCCTTCCTTGCTCTGGATCAGCAGTGCGGCCTTCACCCTCCCAGCCTCCTGAGTGCCCCTAATGCAAAGGGGCAGCGTGGGCCGGGTGTCTCTGGGAGCCGCGCTTGCCAGGCTCACCTTTCCTACCCGCTTCCCCTCCACAGCCAGTGCCTTCATCTTGGAGAAGTAGTGGTAAAAAGAAACCACATAGGTAAGAACGGACTTCTCATCTGGATGCTCCACATTGACATCTGGGGGGGGGGGGAGGAGAAGGAGGAAAAAGAGGAGGAGGAGGAGGAGGAGGAGGAGGAGGAGGAGGAGGAGGAGGAGGAGGAGGAGGAGGAGGAGGAGGAGGAGGAGGAGGAGGAGGGAAAGTACAGCAGCTGAGGAGCCAGCCAGGAGGCAGGCCAATATCTCCTCTCCATGGTTGGCCAATAAGGATTTGAGGGGCAGAGCCTGGGCAGGTTCAGACCCACCATTATCCCCAGAGAGAGGCTCAGGCGCCCAGCCAACTCGCAGGCTGTTGGGAGAAAGGAATGGATGCTGGGGAAGCGTGTTCACCTCTGAGGTTACCGAGGGATGAGTGGGTCATCACCCTCTATACGACTCAGATCCTGGCAAGCCCCCCAGGATTAGCAGGGACAGATCAGCCCCCCCCCCCCAGTTCTGTCTGGACGCTTTATGAGCAACGGCTCTTTGACCCTCTGAGGCCTGGGGTCAGCAGCCCTCCTCTGCCAGACCAAGGCGGAGCAGAAGAAAAGACAGCTGTGCCTGTCTCCCACCCCTCTTGGTCCCAGAGATCTCTCTCTCTTTCAGCAACCCAAGGGGCAGCTGCCAGACTTCTCAGCAAAAGGGCCCTGGAGGGAAGACTCTCTGGCTGCTGCCTTGGAACTCGGGCATCGAGGACTACAAGGCTGCCGGGCAAAGAGCTCTCTTGGGGAGGCAAATCCTGGCCTGAGAGACAGAGAGCGGATGGGGCTCCATCCCACTTCAGACCAAAAAGTAACGGTGAATCCTGGCAAATCAGGAAACATTGCTTAGAATGCCCAGATCTGGAGCTGTGATGCCCAGACTGGCAGCAGCAGGAGAGAAATCCATTTCGTTTGACTGAGGAGCTCCTTCCCAGCCCAGTTCAAGTGCTGTGGAGGGAGGGCAGCAACTGGGCAGGCCGACTGGGTCCTGGTACCTGAGATCCTGCCTTCTGCTCCTTCGCCACTTCCCCGCTTTGGGAGAAGCGCCCAGCAAGAGGGCCCTGCTCTGGTCATGGAAAGCTGCACCCGGCAGAGCTCTCACCCTCCAATCTTCATCCCCACAGACACCCCCAAATGCAACTGCCAAGAATCCTTCCCAGCTCAGAGCCGCCCCCCACCTCCTGAGGCTGGGAAGGGGTTTCCTGCCTCCAGCGTTCTTGGGCAGAGAAAGCCCCTTGTGCCATTCGGGGCCGATCCAGAGCCTTACCCTCGGGGTCCAGAAGTTTAGCCAGGCCCAGCTGCTGCTCGGCAGTGTTGAAGGCCTGCTGAAGGTTGTAGACCGCGTTGGATTTGGTCAGCTTCTTGAAGTCAATGATATCCGGCCTGGGGAGGAAACAGAGGTGCTGGGCCTGTCCAGGGTGCGACTGAGAGGGCATTCCTCCTCATGGCACTGTACCTACCCCTAGCCTGGGCCAAAGTCCATGGGAAACCCCATGTATTTTGCAGCTGGACAGCTCCTGCAGCAGAGACCCCCCCCTTTCTCCCTGGCTGGAGAGAGTAGCCCCTGGACAGCAACCCTCCAGCCATGTTTTCCCCCAAGCCCCCTCGGAGCCCCCTCACCTGTGCTTGTGAATAAGAGCGCTGAAGGCCAGCCCATCCTTCCAGCTGGTGGTGAAGTTCTGAATGTTAACCTCGGGGTAACTGAAGAGGAGGAGGAGGAGCGCCTTCTGAACCAGGGGGGTTGAGGATAGGCAGGAGGCCTTGTTTCCCCCTCCGTGCCATCAGGCAGCTGAGAGGCCCCAGGGATCCCCTGCCCACCGACAAGCTGTCTGCGCAGATGCAGGCAGGAGAGGAGCCTTCTGAGTGTGCAAGCATTTGCTCACAGCCCCGTCCCCTCTCAGTTGTCAGGACTCGGCCACCTGAGAGACACGAGGGCCTTCTTCAGAACTCACCCTGCTGTTTTCATCTGACACCAGAGCAAGAGGGCATCCTTGGCCGAGCGGGTCTCTCGGCTGTCTTCGGTTTCAATTTTGATCACCTGGATCTGGGAGGGGAAGCAGGAGAGGGGAATCCTTTTACTCTCCTCTCTCCAAAGCTCACCTGTGTTCAGCTTCCTCCCCACCCCAGTTTCCATTTCCCTAGGCCTTCCCTGCCATGTCCTAGAAACCAGCCGCCTCCCACCCTCTTTTGCCCAGGACGCCCAGCCTTCCCCAACTCACCGCTACCTGCACAGAATGCCCTTCTAGCTCTTCCTGCTTCTGGACAGCTTAGGGAGACAAGACTGTCTCCAGGTTGCTTCCGGCCTGCCTTGGAAGCCTCCAGCAGATGACCTCCCCAGCTGGCCCAGCTGCATGGCCCCCTCCGCCACCCCCTCTTGCTCTACCTGGAATCGCAGGATGATGGTCCAGATGAGGCCCAGGGTCAGGCGGTGGTTGCCATCCACAATGTCGTGAGAACCCACGTTCTCCAGGTGAACTCGCTGCTCCTTCAGGAATTGCAGGGCTTTGTCCACGTTTTCCAGGGAGTGGATCCGCATTCTCCCCCGGGTGGGTTTGGGCTGCCACAAAAGCCAATCAAAACATAACTACTCCCATCAGGGCACAGTCTAAGCACATTCAGAATTGACAAGTAACAACCTTTAAAATGGCACAAATGCAATAAAATAAAAATACTACTGTATGTTTCTAAGTCACAGCACAGGTAACACTTATAGGTAGTTCTTCATTTATGAACAATTATTTAATGACCAAAGTTACAACAGACTTGAAAACAGTTACTTAGAACCCATCTTCAAAGGCACAATCACACAGTCGTATTTCTGATGTTGGCAAACTAGCTTGCATTTACAACCAGTCGCAGAATTCCAGAATTTGGTTAAGAGATTTACAACAAAACAGACCTGTCTTCTGCCTTTACCAACTACCCTTTTCAACAGCCCCTCTCAACCCTGCAGAGAGCAAGTGGGGGGCAGGGAGCATCCTGCCTAGACCCTCCCCCTTCCTCTGCCTTCCCTTTCAGGGCTCAGCCCCCCTTTGGCCCCGAGGCCTGAAGTTACCCAGCAAAAATCAAGGTGACTCTGACTGGCTCAAAAGTGCACCCCTCTTTACAGGAGCAACCAGCCCCTCTGCCCTAAGAGGCACCCCCCTCGCCTTCTGGGGCAGTCGTTCCTGAAGAAGCCAAGAGATCCCCATACCAGCTGCTCCCCAGACAAAACTTCCAGTAGCTTGGTCAGCAGGTATCCGTCCCTCAAGTCCGTGTAAAGGTCGCCGATTCGGCAGGAGACCTGGCCCAGGTGGGAGTTGATCCACTTGGTGAAAGTCTTCTTCTGCACTGTGTCTCGCTCGTCTGGCAAAATTTGGGGGGAGGGATGGCATTAGGCCACCCCTCTTTATTTAAAAACCCATTGGCTGCACCATTTCAGAGGGGAAGCACCCTCACCCAGCCCCGTTTTGGTGCCCCTCCCCATCGGCAATATCCTTTCCCGCCCAACAAGAGGAGCCCAGGAGGAGGAGGAGGAGGAGGGAAGGCCTACCAGCGAGGGCCTTGATCCGTGAGCATTCGAAGAGCTTGACAGTGGCCTCCTCCCAAGGCCGGGGCTGGTGGGGGTCGGTGCTTTCCCATCGGGCATTGCTGAGTTGCTGTTGGGCCTCCTGATTATCCAGCTGAGCCGGTGCAACATTTGCCATGTTGCTGCTTTTCTGGGAGCCCCATAAAGGGGCCACATGAACCTCTGAAGCTGCACCAGCCGCTTACGTGCTGAGTTCAGAATTCCAAAAAAGGATGAGAGAGAAAATGGTAGCTCTTGAAAGCGAGCACCTGGTGGGCACACCGGCTTTGCGATGCCTACACCCGGCCCCAAAGGCTGTGTGAGATGTCACCAACTGGGTGGTTCTCTGGTGAAGATGGAGAGGGGCTGGCAGACGCCTCCCCGCTTTCAATCAGTCCCCAGTGTAGCCAGCCAGGCAAGGCTGGGAAAAGACACAATGCAAGAGGAGGGAATTTGGTGCTTAGGCCTTGCTGTCCCCTAAAGCAGATGAGAGGGCAGCACAGCTCATCTGTTTGAACTAGCTGCCCCCCCTTTCCCTCAGGGTGCAACCTGAAGAACCTCAAGGCAGCTAGACTGTCCTACTAGCTGGAGAGGGGTGTGTGTGTGTGTGTGTGTGTGTCCAAAACCTTCAGCATACTGCTAGACTTCCCTCTCCTCCCCTAGGAACTTGTCTGGCCATTCAGAAGACTGGGAGTCAGAAGTGCCCCCCCCCCCGCCCCCAGGAAAATCTGGGGCAGGAGCAGCTGCAGATTAAATTATGGAGGAGGGGGCTTTCTCCTGATTCAATTGCAGGAAGAATGGTGAAAGGACAGAGTTTGACCCCAATGAAAGTCTCCCTCTGTTGGGCAGAAGGCTTGGGATAGATATTTATTACTGGGGCTGAAAGGCAAATGATGCTGAGAGAAGATCCTAAAGAGGTTAATCTAAGGGGGGGGGAGGTGTGAGAGTGGGTGAATTGTGCCAGGGCAAAAGCCCCCCCCCCGAGGGGGGGCTCACAGCATCAGGCCACAGCCTCATGGTATGGCAGAATAATTTCCCCCCCCCACTCATATTTAAGGCAGCGTGGCTCTCCATATTTGGTGGGTTTCCTCAGTGGGTTTCAGGAGCCCTGGGGTGCCTGACCATCTTAAGGAGCTGCTCAGAGAAAGGGGTTCCTCGCCTCACAAGAGTCCTCCATCAAGAAAGGCCGGGAAGCGGATGGTGGCCGAGGATGGTGGGTGAAGCAGCTCCTTATGCCTTCTCTGATGGAATTCAGCACAAGGGGCTGAGCACAAGGCACCACCAACTCCCTTGCTCCCAACCCCCAGGGCAGGTGGAGGGGGGGCTCTGGGGCAATACCCCTGTCCAGCAAGCCGCCTGATACCTTGCAGGGGAGCAAGATGGGCATCATTTACCTACACATTTGGATACCCCAAATATGCAGCTCAAATTTTGCCCGGTTTGGGGATCTGGAGCCCAAGACTGCAAGGCCGAAGGAGAGGTGCTGTTTCATCAGGTCCTTGGCAGGGAAGGAACCGGTCCCGGGCCTTGTTTGGCTAAACAGGACTCAGCAAGGGAGGGTGCAGGGCCTGGGTGATACCCCCTCCCACTCCCCTTCCTTCTATCCGGATGGGACCAGACCCAGCCCAGGGGTTAGAAGACCCTCCTCAGCCCTCAGCAGCCGCCAGAGGCTCACAGAGAGGTCTGCCCTACGGAGGCGAGAGCCGCCTTTCTGCTCCTCCGCCGTCCGGGGAAATTGGCCTGCTGCGGAAACGGCTGGTCCCGAAGGGTGGCGGGAATGTGGCCTATCTACTGTGCCCCCGAACTCTCGGCCTGCTCCCTCCCCTCCGAGAGGCTTCCGGAGAACCGGCTCCGGCTCTTCTCCGCCTCGCTCCCGTTCCTGCTTTAGTCGCCAGAGCCCGGGGGGCCCACGGCCTCCTCCCCCAAGCGCAGCCGCGGCCGGGCCAACCTCACCTGAGCACCGGCGAGTTGCGGGGCCTCATCCCTCCCCGCCGCCTCAACGGCGGCAGCGACCGGACAAGATGCTGCTGGCGACCGTTCTCGTCAATGGGCGCAGGAGCCGAGCCGAGCCGAGCCGAGCCGCCCGACGGGGCCGCTACGCCGGTCTCGCTATCGCCGTCCTGGCCGAGCAGCCAATCCAAGAGCGCCGCTCAGCCCCTCCCCGAAAGCCGTACAGCCCCCCCTCCCGCTGCCGCCGCGCCCGCTGCAAGGGGGGCTTTCCAGGAGCTGCGCCCGCCTTTCTGCCGCCGCTCAGCAGCTCCGGCGCACGCGGCCCGGCGGCCCACGCCCGCCGGAGAGATGCCCGGGCGGGTCTGCGGCAGCAGGCGGGGGCGAAGCGGGTCACCTTGCGCCCGTCCTTGGCCTCCTGCTTCTCCACGCGAGCCACGGGTGCTGGTTGGAACGAGGGGAAGCGCAGCGCTGGCTTCCCGCGGCTGCGAGTGCCGAGGCGGTGCTTCAGTTGGAAGACAGGGCTGCGCGGCTGCGGCGGAAAGAAGTGAAGAAACGCCCGGCACCTTGGAGGACGGGAAGGTGCGAGGCAGGCGGCGGCTGCTCTCGCCGGTAACTGAGCCGACCAGGCCGAACGGGAGAAAGCGCGACGGAGGGCCCCGCATGGCTGAGCCGCGCGGTTGGGCAGGGAAGGGAGGGCGAGGAGCGAGGACAGCTGCCCCGAATGGACAATGGCAGAGCCCTGCACCTTTGCTCTGCCGGCTGGACTCCGGCTAAGGCCTCCCCTCCCCTTTCCGCCCTGCCCTCTTTTGCCAAAGTCGGGGGACGGGGAGCAATTGCCATGAAGGCGCCCCGACCGAGGAGGCTCAGACTGGATTCCGCGGCTTGCCCAGCGCATCAACCGCTCCCGCCCCTTTCCAGACGGCCACCGGCCGCTTCCCTCGGGCGCTCAGGCGAGGGGAGGGGAGGCAGGCGCGCCGGAGGAGGAGACGGGCTTCGGTTGCTCCTTCTGCTGCGACCCCGAGTGAGCCCACGGGGCTCGACCCCTGGCTGCGGCTGACGGGCGCCCTGTCCGCCGGGGGAAGCGAATTGGCCAAGCGCCGCCTTCCGCTGGCCCTGCCTCTTCGGGCGGAGCTCCAGGCGGAAGGGCTTGATTCGGCCCTGGGCTGGAGCGGCGAGAAGGCGACGGCATGGAGGGAAGCCGCGCGCCTGGAGGCCCGGCTGCCGCAGCCTGCAAGAAAATCGCCCTCTTCGGCGCCACCGGCATGACGGGCCTGGCCACCCTGGCGCAAGCCCTGCAGGCGGGTGAGGCAGGGCAGGGCAGGGGACGTCGGCTTGGAGGGCAGAACCAGCGGGGGACCCGCGAAGAGCCGCGCCGTCCCCCCGGCTGCGAAAGCCGCGCTCGGGACACGGCTGCTTCCCCGAAGAAGCGGCGCAGTGGCTGACAGTGGGTGGTGGTGGTGGTGGTACCGAAGGAGCAGCGCATTGCACCCTGGGCGGCTGTGTGTTGGTGGTCGGGCTGGTCAAGATTCAAGGCTTCCGGATGAAGGCTCCCTTTTCCCAGCTGGCGCGGCGCCTGCAAAGTATCCCCTGGGGCTGCTGCTACCACTGAGGCCATCATCCCGAGGGCGGTTTCGGGAGATGGGAGCTTGGTTTAGCTGCGGGTGAGGCCACCAGACCTGAACCCCAAAGCAGACCTGGCCGTGTTCCAGTGTGCTTGGCAGGCTGGCTCGGCGCTTGGGACGCTATCACACGTCGCCCGGCGTTCCCCGCCCCCCTACTTGCCCCGTGCTGGGCAGTGATAAGGAGGAGAGTCTGGGACCAGCCCTGCAGGGACCTTTTGGTTTCTTTCGGAGTTGAGCTAATTCTGGAGGCTGTTCTGCCCCCCCCTTTTCCTCCAGCCAAGAGGGGGGGGCTGGCCCACCTCTCCTGGGGAGACATATTGCTCGTGTTCCCACCCCTCTTTTGCAAGACAGACAGGAGAGGGGCGGGGCAAAGCTTGCTGCAATTGATGTTTTAGATAAGGAAGTGAAAAGGCTTCCCCAGTGCCCCTCTGGATGAGCATTGCAGCCATAACTGGGGAGGGGTGGGCTCTGGGCTGGTCAACCCACGTGGGGAGAGTTGGTGGATTGTAGGATTAGGCCTGGCCCTCGGGCTTCTCTGAGTTTGAAGGTACAAAGGTCCTGGGGGGGTGGGGTCAGCGGCTGATGTCATGGAGGGGGGGGGAAAGGAAGCTTCAAAGCCATGGGGTGGTGTGGGGGAAGGGGAGGCTTGGATTACATTTAAGTGGAGCTGAGCTGCCCTGAGGGGGTTGGTTGGTCCTGAGCTCCCAAACTTGGCACAGAGGCAAGGAAACATGCCAGAATTGCCCAAAGCAGCTCAAGTTAATTTTCAAAGGGAAAAAAAATCCACAACAAAATAATTAGTTGGAACGACCCATTTAAGGGAAGTAAGTGGCATGAAATGCCCTTCATTGGCAGAACATATAAAATAGTCCTTAAAGAAGGCTGGTGTGCTTAAAGAAGGATTTAGATCTAAAAAAGAATTTTTTACCTCACAAAAAGTTGTAATAAAAAAAATTCTGCCAGACTAAACAGGTTTAGCGTTTCCTCTGTAATTTATTTCTTAAATATGTGAACAAGCCAAGAAAACAATTCCCTAAAGTTATTTTAAAAAGGCAAAGCACTTAATACTGAACAACCTGAGGAGACAATTAGATGTTAAAGGGAACAGACAGTGCTTGCAGAAAAAGGAATGTAGTCAAGGAAAACGGACACCAAACTTCTTCTCTTCTGCCCATAGAGGTGGCCGGAGCAGAAGGACAGGTGAGGGCGCTGGCCAGAAGAGCCGTGGGGGAAGCAGAAATTCTTCCTCTGAACCCCCCCCCCCTTGCCAACTCATTCAGGGCAAAGGGCTGAAGGCTTCTCCCCCCCCCCCCCCCCGGCCTGCTCTGAGGCTTCCTTTGCTGCTCCCTCCAAGGGCTTGCGGGGAGGATGCTTGACCGGCTGCTTTCTCTTCCCCCTTGCCAGGCTACCAGGTGACAGTGCTGGTACGAGATCCTGCCCGGCTGCCCCCTGACCTCCAGCCAGCACAAGTGGTGGTGGGAGATGTGCTGAACCAGGCGGACGTCGATCGAACTGTGCAGGGGCAGGATGCCGTGATCATCGTCTTGGGCACCCGCAATGACCTTAGTAGGAACGCTTGTACTTCCTCCCCAGCCTCTCGACCTCTTCGGAGGCTTTGGGCTCATGTGAGTTTCCTTCTCTGCCTCTCAGGTCCCACCACCATGATGTCCGAAGGTACCCGGAACATCGTGGCAGCCATGAAGTCCTGCAGCATCGGCAAAGTGGTGGTCTGTCTCTCAGGTAGGCATCCCGTGAAATACCTGGAGGTCACCTCCTCCTGCCTCCTGGATAGGATCTACAGCTGAGCAAAGGGTCAGAAGCCCCCCCCCCCCCCGCCACCTGCCTGACAGCCCTGGGTTTCCTTGGGGAAAATAACTGTCTTGGGGTCTCCAGGAGGGAAGAGAATGGAGAGATGCTTCCACTGGCCAGGCAGTTGGAAGTCTTGGAGGCAATTGGAAGGAAATGAATGTGAGATGCTGTCCCCACCTCTGATCTTCTCCAGACCAGAGAGGGTACGGGGCCTCACAGGGCCCCATGGGGCGTGCAGAGCTGCCTCGGATTCCTGCAAGTGGGAGGTTGCCTTCCTCGGTCTCCTCAGCCCTCATCTGACCTCATCTCTCCGTTCATCTTGGGGCCTTGAGGTTCCCAAGACCCCTGGACGCTCTCCCCCTCTTTCCGCAAAGAGGTGGGCTGAGTTGACTTGGCCCGGGGCTGTGGGTCTCTTGTAGCTTTCCTGATGTGGGACCCGGACAAAGTTCCTGCCAGGCTGCGGCCAGTGACTGAAGACCACATCCGCATGCAGCAGATCCTGAAGGAGTCAGGCCTGGACTGTGTCTATGTCATGCCACCACACATTGCAGGTGTGTCCTGGGCAGAGAACTGGGTGGTGGGGGCACAGTGACCAGCAACTGGTGAATCAATCTAGATGCAGGAAGGGTTTGTGACTGTGGAGGTAGTCAGAAAAATCATGCACAAAAAAACAATTTTCCACCAGTGAAAAAACCCGGAACCCTAATGTAGACCTGCGCCCCATTTCCAGTACTATTCCTCAGCTGGTGCTGAGCCAAGTGTTGGGGCTGCATGGCTGGCCCAGGTGGGCTTTGCATGCAGCTTTTGGCAATGGGTGTTCTTCCTCCTGCAGGCGACCAGCCCCTCACCGGCGACTACACCGTAACCGTGAACACCTCGAGTGGTGCCCGAGTCATCTCAAAGCATGACCTGGGGCACTTCTTTCTCAAGTGCCTGACCACATCGGAGTATGATGGGAAAAATGTCTACCTCTCCAGGCATTATTCCAAGGAATGACCCCCCCCCCTCCTCAAAAGGCTGGAAATCGCTGCCTCGGACGCCTTCACCCACCGCCCCTTGTGCCACCGAGTGCCTCCCCCTGCTCTCACAGGAAGTCCGTGAATCCAAGCACGGGTGGGCTCTGCCCCCTGTCTGGGCCGGTGGTCTGCAGCTTCTTTTCCCATGTCAGAAAGGGCTCTTTGGGCAGCAAAGATTTTTGCTCCACAGAGGAAAGCCCTTGCACAGAACATATGGTCTAGAGGGTCTCCTGCTCCAGCAGGAGGTTGGACTAGAAAACCTCAAAGGTCTCTTCCAACCCTATGATTCCATGTTCTAAGTGGAAGGCAGCAGCCAAGCCCCTTCTATCAGCAGAAAGGAGGTTGGATGCGGAGGCCACCCTGAAAATTATGTAGCCAGCTATAAACAAACCCATTAGAATTAGTAAAAGGTTGGATGGCAAGTAACTGAATATCCCTGGGTTAATGTTAACCTTCCTCATGTGTTGCTAAGAAACCTTAATTCATGTTGATGCTTGCAAAGTTCTGTGCAACTTGAAAGCATACAAAGCATAAGCAGCTAATCAAATAAATACTAACCTATTTGGATGGTAATGTGATTACTGGGATCTAATTAAGAACTGACTTGGAAGGAGTTTTCAATAATTTCTTGTGCTGTACTATCAATTCTTTGTTGTGGTTAAAAGGCAAAAGAGTGAGGTGGCCCTAAGGAGGGATTACAGATCAGGCCTTCTGGAGGGGGAGGGGGGCTGCACCCTCCCTGGCCGTTGTTGCACCTGCACTGGGACACAGAAATGTCGAGGGAGTAAACACGGATGGGCATTTAGTGGCCACTCTGGGGCAATAAGTCAGCTGCTTTTCATGCAGGGAAACATGAAAAACTAGGATTTAGTGAATAGTAAAATAGAAGATTGAGCTAGTCCTCATGCATATTTAATTAAAAATAGTCATGACTATGATTTATTGCATAAGCCACGATTAGATGGATTCATATAACAACAGCCAGTTTGGTGCAGCGGTGAACCGGGAGATGCGAGTTCTAATCTTCCCTTTAGCCGGCCCTCTCTCTCAGCCAGCCCACCTTGCGCGGTTGTTGTGATGAGGAAAAGAGGCAGGGGCTTTAGGGGTCTTCCCTGCCTTCGGTTGACCAAATATTTTCAAAAGTGGGGGTGCTTTTGAAACCCGAGACGGCGGCCGTCTCGGCTCTCCGCCAGCACCAGCGCAGCGAAACCGTCCTGCGCCTGGGGACCAGCGAGCTCTCCCGGCCCAATCGCACAGCTTCATCCCGGCGTCTCCAGGCTCGGAACAGGAACGCCAGGCGACGAGGCTGCAAACGCCGCCTCCAGGGGTCGCCCTTGCCCCAGCCCGCAGTCGAGGGGCGGCCTTCGGGGCGGGCAGCGCCTCCTACCGGGCAGATCCCGGACCGCTCCCTGCCCAGCCAATCAGCATGGGGCTTTCCTTCCTTCCGCCCACTCTATGGAGATGAGGCGTTCGTGCGAGCACTCCCATTGGGCGCGGTGGCTCCCTCCGCCCACGTAGGGCGCCCCGAGCGACCCTCCTCTCATCCAATCGGAGAGATTCGCCTGGAGCGCCGGGGGCGGGGGAGGCGTGCCGGCCGCTGATTGGCTTCCAGATCCCGCCGACTGGGCTCTGGGCAGCCGGGTAGGTGGGAGTGGGCCCGGGGATCCCCGCCCCTGGGGGCTGGTGCTGTCCGGGGGCTCCGGCGTCGGGGGAGGGAGGCGCCTTCCCCACCTGCGCGCTTCTCCCGGAGGTTTTCCGGCCAGCGGCGGAAGGGAGCCGGAGGGGCGCCGGGAGGGAAGCAGAGGGTGCGCTCGAGGGCTGATATGAGGCGGCCAGGTGAGGGTCGCAGCCTCTTCCGGGAGCCTGGCGAGCCGCCACCGCCTCGCCCGGCCTCCCTGGTGTCGCCCGGCAAAGTGCGTTAAGTAAAGGAGGAGGAGAAGCCCGGCCTGCAGGCCGCCCCCCCACCCCCGCTTTGCCTGGTTCTCGCCAGAAGGATCCCCCGCAGGTTTCGCTTCTGCAACTCTGCAACACCAAAGCCGCAGCCTGAAGCCCGCGCTCTGGGCTACCTGGCGGAGCTGGACCCCCTGGCTGGGTTTGGCACCTCTGAGGGGTTCCCTTCTGCTCCTTTCCAGAAGTCGGTGATAACAGCCATAAAGCGAAAGAGGGCCGTAGAGGAGGAGGCCGTGCCTGCTACAGCCGTGCTATGCAACTCTCTCTTCAGCCTCTCCATCTCCACCAAAGCCTGCAGCATGGGTTTTTTTGTTAAATTTTTAAAATAAATTTTACAATTGTCACCCCCCTTACCCTTCCCTCTTCCCACCCTCCCTCCCCCTCCCTCCCAGAGCAAAATACAGGGTATAAACATTTAACAACCATACGCTAACATAAGCTAACTAATTTTAACATGTTACTATTCTTGTGCTTTAACTCCCCCTTTATTAAACTAACTTTGAATAAACTGTAACATTCTTTATGCCTTCATTCATAAGCTAACTGAAATTTTTTAGTCCGGTATTTGTTTTGAATATAGTCAATCCATCTTCTCCAGTCCAGCTTGTACTTCTCATCTGAGTGGTCCTTTCAGATACGCTGAAATTTTGGCCATCTCTGCTAAGTTTACTACTTTTAACGTCCATTCTTGGTTAGTGGGCAACTCTTCCTTCTTCCAGTATTGCGCCACCAACAATCTTGCTGCCGTCGTTAGGTTCAAGATCAGATTAGTCTCTATGACAGTACAGTCTGAAACTATGCCTAACAAAAACAACTGGGGTGTGAACTTTATCCTCTTGCGAAATATTTTGAATAACCCACCATATTTTTATCCAAAATGCTTTAACTTTTTTACAAGTCCACCAAATATGGTAGTACGTGGCACCAACACAGTCACATCTCCAACATTTAGATTATAGATTCGGATACATACAGGCTAGCCTTTTTGGATCTAAATGCCATCTGTACAACATCTTGTAGAAATTCTCTCTCAAGTTCTGAACTTGTGTAAATTTTACATTTCTTACCCAAATCTCTTCCCATGTTTCCATCATTATTGGTTCTTCAAAATTTTGTGCCCATTTTATGGGCAAAGTATTTGGTATAATATTTGAATGTGAATTTTTGCGGGGGGGGTTGGGGGGGTATAGCATTTGTATGCGATTTACATTGTATGGCGGGGGGGGGTGAAAAGGGGGAAAATCTGTTTGTACAAAACTCTTTTAATAAAAAAAAAATTGTGCCCATTTTATCATACAATCTTTAACTAATTCTGTTTCTGAGTCTATTTCTATCAATGCATTATACAATGATGTATTGATGCTGGTGGCCAACATGCTCTGTCGCTTCCAGGAGCAGGGGCAGCCGAGTCCTGCCCCTGTTCTCCAGGCCGCTTTAGGCCAGGAGGAGCCTCCTGAGGGCAGCTGGATGCCCAGTGCTCTGGTCTGCAATCTGTCAGAGCCCAGCTGCTGGCTGATACCACCCCCTTCCCTCTCCCCTCCCATGGGTGACCTCCTTTCCGATGGGGACACATCTGCCTTCCTGGACTTTTTGGAGGACTCGAGTGATGTTGGTCAGCCCAAAGAACCTCCGCTGCTTTTGCTCAGCCCTGAGGCTGAATGGATTTCCCACGCCTGCCCTCCTAGCACCCTGGACCTTCCGAGCCCTGGCAGCTACCTTCTGGAAGATAGCCTGGAGGGGGTCTTGAAGGAGGACATCAACACTTCCATGTTTGATTGTGATGTGTGGCTGCCCACCAGCCTCCCTAACTTCAAGGAGGCCTTCTGCTCACCTGGGGAGCAGGTGCCAGGTCTGGCAGACCGTCTTGACTGTCTCATGGATGTGCTTGTGGGAGTGCAGGAACTTTGAGGGGCCCGTCAAAGAGAATTTTGGTCCCTGGTTGCCTGCTGGAAATGGGAGTTGACAATCCCAGGGAAACGGCCTCTGCTGCAGAGACCGAAGTCTTCATTGCATCTTCCCAACTCTTCACACGGCTACCTCTTTGGAAGTGACCAACTTGAAATAATTTGGGTACTCCACTTGCCATCTTCAATTTCAGTCACAATCGAGGCTACTACTGGACCGGAGTGCCCTGCGCACGGTCACTCATGCGCTGGTGACGTCTCGCCTGGACTACTGCAATGCCCTCTACATGGGGCTTCCCTTGGGACGCATCCGGAGACTGCAGCTAGTTCAGAACGCAGCCGCGCGGGTTATTATGGGAAGTACACGTTACTCCCACGTAACACCTCTCCTGCGCGAGCTGCACTGGCTACCTGTGGCCTTTCGGGTGCGTTTCAAGGTATTGATCACCATCTTTAAAGCGCTCCATGGCAGAGGACCTAGTTATCTGCAGGATCGCATCCTTCCACATACGTCCCTGCGACCTATCCGCTCACACAGGGAGGGGCTCCTCCTGGTGCCGTCTGCTAGGCAATGCCAGCGGGCGACACCTAGGAGTAGATCCTTCTCTGTGATGGGCCCAACCCTCTGGAATGACCTCCCCCCAGACATTCGAACTACCACCGACCTCCGTTCCTTCCGGCAAAAGTTAAAGACTCACCTGTTTCAATCAGCTGGCCTGGCACTTTCTTAGTTTTGCCTCCCAGGGATTTATTTTATTTTAGGGTTTGGGGTTTTAATTGTGATGTTTTTAGGATTAGAATTACTTATTTCTTAGTACAGCCTATCTCCCCTCCAAATGTATCTTAAATGTAGCTTAAATGTATTTAATTTTATGACTGGTTTTATTGTATTGACTGTACACCGCCCCGAGTCCCTTTTTGGGAGAGGGGCGGTCTAAAAATCTAAGAAATAAAAAATAAATAAATAAATACAGCAAAGTTCTGCAGTGGCCTAAAAAGGCTCTTCTGGAGCTTAGCTGGGAACTTTACTTGCACAAAGGGCTGGATCGGTCTTATTTGGAGGGCATGCCAGGACTTTGATTTTGCCTGCTTTTGAGAGAGAGCATTTATCCAGAATGGTACCTCTGTTTTCCTTCTCCTGGGTGAACCCTCCTGAACTGCCTGGGTGGGGGAGCTTCACCAGGCTGGTCTCTTTATGTGAGTAGAGAGAGCACGATTCCCACAAGTTGGCCAGTCAAGAGTGGTGAGAGGGTAATTTATTATATGAGCATCAAGTACTAAAAAAAAAGTGAAAACACTGCATCCTGTTAAATTGCTTGAAATAGATCAACACGTTTATGTTGGAATTGCATGTACTCTGTGTATCTGAGAAGGAAGGACAGAAAGAGGGTCTTTGCTGGTACAAGGTCTTCTCATTTCCTGTCCCCAAGGCCCTAGAGCCTCTTGACCAAGCACACCCAGCTGCTGCTTTCCCCTCTTCTCTTGAGGCTGGATGGTACCTTTTTCAGGGAGCAGGTTGGAATTCCAGCCTGCACTGGGCAACTCATTTGGCGCTGGAAGAGGAAGACTCCTTGATGGATGTTCTGAGGAGGCAGAGCAGTGAGGGGGAGTTTGTGGGAAATGAATCTTTTTCCCCCCCTTTATCTCATCTTATATGTAATAATAATAGAAAGCTATACTTAATGTTTTGAAAAAATCTCTTTTTCTTTTTTCTCTTTCTATATATGTTAAGCTTTTACTATGAAACAGACTATTTACTTATATGATATAAGAATAATAATGTATTTAATGTATAAGAGTGAGATGATTTAAATTGTTAGGTATGATTGTAGCTGGTGACTATTTTATAATATAAAATGAAATAATGATGATATAATGAATAATGGATATAAATATAGATTGAAATACCACATGGATTGACAATTAATAATGGAAAATTATATTTGGAGTTGTGGATGACCGGAAATTCTATGGTTAACGGAAAGTAGAAATGTGTAATATGAATTAATGGGAATTCTTTGACTTAATCCTTATTCTTATCTCTTAGAGATTGGTGATACAATGTTATAAACATTTAGTATTACCTAGTAGATGATTGTGGATGTAAGGAAACAAGGGTTGTCACAAATGAAAGAATATTAATGGTAACTTGAACACACAATGCTCAATGAAATATTTAATTATGTTTAATGGATAATCAGTGACTTTATTCTTAATTGTAAAAACCGTTGCACAAAAACTTGTAACCAAACGACATGCTTGGATGAAATTGTGTTTTTTCTTTTTCCTCCTTGCTCTTGTTCTGTATGTGTTGTTTTGTCTTTTTTAAGGAAAAAAAAATAAAATTTATTTTAAAAAAAGGTGGGGGGGGGCTTCTGTGAGGGATGGGACATTGCCGGGCTTGGAAGGTGAGCCAGCACATAGGCCGACTGCAGGTTGCAGCCCCTGCGCAGCAGAGATCCAAAGTAGTTGCTGGAGTGGAACTCCAGGACAGGGAGGTTCATGCAGATTCACAAATTCTGAATGGCTTTGGCACCAATTTCAGGTGAAGAATGTAGAACTATTAGGGGTTGGATCAAGGGGCCCCATCTAGTCCAACAGTTTTTCTTCCTCAGTGACAACCCAATGATGAATGAAAAAGGGGGAGGATGATCTGGATTTGCTCTGCCCTGCCTGATCTCCTGCTGCTGCTGCTGCTGCTGCTGCTGCTGGTGGAGATCTAGCCTGTTTGTCTTTCCATAATTGGTCCTTTAAATCCATCTTTAAATTTTCTAAGCAAGGGGCTGTTCCTAACCTTGCAGTGGAATTCATGGTGGTTGGAGTTGAACAATACATAAATTATGTTTTGACTAGTTACTTGTTTATTTTTTTTTATTGAAAAAGTTTTATACAAACAAATTTTCCCCCTTTTAACCCCCCCACCATACAATGTAAATCTCATACAGATACCCTCCCCTCCCCCCAACCCCCCAAAAATTTCTCATTCAAATATTATACCAAATACTTTACCCCCTCCCCTCCCCCATCTTAAAATAGATTACTCATTCACATATTGTACCCCCTCACCTCCCAACAATCATAATATAAGTTTCTCTTAAAGTAACAATAGCCCATTAATCCCATCTTCTAAGTTAATTAAACATATATAAATCATAATATAAATTTCTCTTAAAATAACAATATTTCATTAATCCCATCTTCTAGTTTAATTATGCATATATATTACCCCACCCTCCACCCTAACCCACCCCCACCTCCCACTCAACCCCCCCCCTGACTTCCGCTATACACCACTCTAACAATTCCAAGCATCCCATGTATTATTTACTCTGATCATCTATCAGTCTAAACATTCTTACCTAAAGGCTACATAATACCTCCTAGTCTGGTATTTATTCTGTATGTAATCCATTTTACCCATTCCTGTGTATAATTCTCCTGCTTCTGAGCTTTTAAGAAAGCTGAAATTTTTGCCATTTCAGCGAACCCCACCACCTTCTGAATCCATTGATCAATTGTCGGTAAAAAATCTTTTTTCCAATGTTGCGCAATCAACACCCTAGCTGCTGTGACCATATGCAAGACCAATTTTGTTTCCCCTTTAGTAAAGTCCTTAGCTATATCCAATAAAAACATTTGCGGAGTAAATTGTATTCTGACTAGTTACTTGTTTATTGACGCAACTACAGAAGTTCATCTAAGGCCACCCTCTCTCACTTTATCTTGTTCTGTGAATCGGACTGATATTAAGAATGGAGCAAAGAGGGGAGGGAGACTTTCACCTTTGTCCCTTCTGAATCCTTCCCAAGAGGTTCTTAACCTCGGGACTAGTAGCATTCCTTGGCTCTTTTTTGCAAGTTACAGATTTCTGTGTTTACATTTAAATGTACACTAAGGCTGACCCAATCTGCTTTTTAAACACTTTTTGCATTAAAAAAAACCCTTTATATTCTATGTGGGTTACCAAAAATTATTTGGTTATGGCAGATGTTTGATAAGCAAATAGATAATAAGGAAAAGAAAAATGAAAACCTCTGGAGGAAAAGGGTAGAACATCTATGGAGATTCTCCATCATCCAGGTCAGGGTTGACCCAGAGGTGCTTTTGTCCAAAAGGCAACTGGACTTACATGTTTATTTTTTTCTTCAAAAAACTTTCACTTCTAAGAAGCTTCATCAGTTCAACTTCTTGGAACAGAAGTGAAACATTTTCAAAGAAAAAAAAACCAAGAAAGTCCAATTTTCTTTTGGAGAGGGCATCTTTGGAACAAGAGGGGAGGACAGAAAATGGCACTGGTTCTCTATCTGCTTGCAAGGGGATGGTTTCAGTCTCACCCAACTGCCATGACCTCATCCACAAACATACCTTGCTCTCCAAAGTTGTGTAGCCCACTGCACTCCCAAGATGCCACCCCAGCTGGCAGTTCTTGAGACCCCACTCCATGGTGCTGTTCTGATAAGCAGGCTCCTGGGGGACTTGGCTGGAGTACCAATCCAGCAGAGAGCAGGAGGGGCACATTTGTCCCATCCTTCCAAAGAAGCTCAGCTCTCAATTGGAGGAGGGTGCGCCACGAGGGCGTCTTCCCCAGCCTTGTGGCTGAGATGAGGTGGAAGCCTGTGCAGAGCCCAGAAAGTCTTTCTGTCAGCCACCCTTCGCCTCTGGCGATGGCCTCTCATTGTGCCCAGGCTGTTGAGATAAATCTGATGCCTCACTTAGATGCCAAGCCCAGATTCACCCACTGGGAAACTGGAGGTCTTCTTTCTTCAGTGGGTGGCTGGCTGGCTCTCCCCCCTCCACCCTTACAACACCTCTGAATCTGGCTTAGCATTTGGACTCCGGTCTCCTCTGCCCTGCTGGAGGAAGAATTAGAGGCATGCAGAGTTGTTTTTGTTACTCCCAAAGGAAACTGAATTCTTCTAAGTGAATCTGGCATTACTGTTGCCATCATTTGACACGGCACCTACTTACCTGTTTTCACAGACAAGGACAAACAATATTTAAAAGCAGAAGCAGAATTAAAAGACCAATTAAAACTCCTGCTCCGGGGTAAAGAGAGGCATTCCCGCCTGGTCGCTCCTTCCGCCTGGCAGCTGGTGCCTGGCGGCCGCTCGGTCACAACATCTCTCTGGGCGGGGATGCCTCGGAGCCGGCTCGACGCCGCCCAGACCCTGCCCTGGTCCCGCCGCGCCCGCCTCGGACGCCCACGGGATGGAGGGTCAGCCAGAACCGCCCGCTTCCTGCTGGACCGCGCCCGGAGCCTCAGCCAGACCGGAGGTTGAGCTTTGCGGAGCGGAGCGGAGGAACCGGCTCGGGTAAGTATGAAGGGGCTGGCGCTTGGAGAGACCGGAGCGCCTAGCTGTGCAGAGCCGCGCCGGTCTTCTGCGAGAGGAGGGGAGCTCCGGCGTCCTTCGGCCCTTTCCCAGCCTGGCCCACTGGGCGCGGCAAGCGCGGAAGGAAAGGGCGCGCGGACTCCCGCAGGGCCGGTGGGCGCCGCAGATCTGCTGGCCGGGGAAGCCGGCGAGGCGAGGCTCAGCTCGACGCCTTTTTCCCAGCCTCCGCGCTCTTTCTGAACCGGCCACAGGAGAAGGCACGCCCTCCGCTTTCGCCCGGTCGGCCCGACAGCCCCCTGCCCTCGGATAGCCACGAGGGGAATCTCGGATGCCCCGCGGCCAGGGAAAGCCAGTGGCGAGTGGGGAGGAGGGGATCGAGGGACCTTGCTGAGGTTGGCCCAACTCCAGTTTGTAGGGCGGCCGCTTTTTCTCCTTCCACATTAGCCAAATGTCCCCAGAGCCGCTGGTTCCCGGGTCAGGTGTCAGGCGGCATTTTCAACCTTTGATTGATAGTTTCCTTTTTCCATCTTTTGGGGCAGCAGTTCTGGTCTGCAGAATCCAAACGGGCACCAAATGGCCGCCTGCGTTGGTGGCTCTGTGCGGTGGGCCATTTGGTCCCCTGGAGCTGCCCTCCTGTTTTTGAAAAGAAAGCAAACTGGGGGGGAGGGGGCTCTCCTGGACGGAGTGACAGCCTCGGGGCACCTGGATGGTCCAGCTGCTCCTGGCTGGGCTGCCCAGGCTTTGGCCCCTGGCCATGCTCACCTATAGGCACCTGGGCTCTGCTTCCTGAATCTCCCAGGAGCTGCTCCTTGAGTTGGAAAGGGTGAGGGTGGCTTGGGACAACCCACACAGGAAGAGCCTCTCTTTGCAGAGATGGCAGCGTCTTCAGCAGCTTCTAGCTGACTGCAAATGGCTTTTCCTCTTTGATTGGATCATGAACTCTGGAAGGCCAGGGAAGCAAGTGAGAATGGGTGTTCCAACTCAGGAAGGGAGTTGGTTCCTTTCCTGAGAGCTGCTGAGATCTGGGGAAGCCCACTTTGCCAGTGCTTTCCCCACCTGGATTTGGGCGGCCCAGTGCCAGGACTGGGCTGGGGGTCATCCAGGAGATAATGGGAGGAAAGGTCTTGGCACTACTGGCCCTGCCCTTGGGGCCAGGAAATGAAGCTGCCAGGATGTTTGCTGTCTGCTTTGGGGGCAGGAAAAAGAGAGGACAAGACGGGGGTCTCCATAGGGAAGTCTTTTGGAAGGAGAGATGGGACCAGAGCCCAGAGGCTACAGGGGGCAGAGGGAAAGGGGGAGGTGAGGACAGAGCTCATGGGGGATTACCAGAACCCAGATAAGAGGGAGGGACCAGATGGCTGCAGCTGGTCCTTGGAATGGGCTTTGAGGGGCTCAGCTGCTCTTAGCGGCCGTCCTTGGGGTTCAGTGGGAGAGGGGGAAAGCCTGGCTCCTCCCAGCCCTGGGCCTGACTTGCAGGAGAAGGGCTCAGACCAGCCTCCCCCTTCCCAGCGTTCCTGTCCCGCTGCTGGGCCTGTCGTTGGAAGCCCTCCCTGGAACCTGAGGGCTCTATCTCTCACAGCTCAGCCTGAAAGGGATCCTTCCAAACCAGGGATGGAGGGCTGATTTCCCCTTCTCTTTATCCAACTCCCACCTTTGGGCTTGCTCAAGCTCTGTCTCTCCGGGACGTGGGGTGCCTGCTCCCCCACCAGCTTTCTTGGGAAGGAGGCTCCTCAAAACGCACCATCCTTTGCCTGCCAAGCAGAGAGGAGGAGGTACCGATTCGAGGGAATCTGACCGGAAGGGTCTATCAAGACCAGGACCCAGAATTAGCCATGGGATGCTGGGCTGGGCGGGCAAACTGGGAAGCCTCCTTTCCCTTGAGCCGAATGCCCTAGCACAGCCAGTAGGTCCCCTGGAGAAAGAGAGAGAAATCCCCCTCCCCCGAGTCTCTGAGGACAACTCTCCCAAAGCCAAGCATCTTCCACACACCTGGCAGGTCTGGCCACCCGGCCAGGGCAAGGCTGCTCTCACGGGACAGGTGGGCAAGGCCGGGGTGGGCAGGTTGACGTCCAGCACAAGGACACAACAGGCACAGCCATCTAGCAAGAGCTGATTGTGGCGCCTGCGGCTGAAATGCCTCTGGGCTGCCCACCTTCAGGAAGGACTGAGTCACTTTTCTGGGCTGTCTCTGCTGGGTGGAACTGCAGCCTTGGCCCCCGTTCTGCCTCCCTCCCTGGAGTTTTGCTGAGACTACGGAATGCCTGACGTTCTTCCCAACCTTCCAGCTGCTCGGCCATGAGCAGAGGGGGGAGGGAACAAATAAGCCACCCCCACCCCCGATTATCTTTGCTCTTCCACTCAAACTATGGGAGCTGCTGAAGTCCCATCAGCGTCTCCCTCCAGCTGGCCCAGGGATGGAGGAGTTCTCCAGGCCTAGCCTGGCACCTCCTGGGTCCACTTTTATTTTGCTGCCCATGCCTGGGGAATCTTGGCTTCCAGCCCTGAACGGGTGGAAGAGACTTAGCGTGCCGTTGCCTAAGAGGCAACTTGGAGTCCTGCTGAAAGAGGCCTCTGAGGGCTGCGTACTGGCTTCCAAAGAAGCACAGGGCACTGCCCTCACCTCCAGGGGCTTCCTGCCAGGCCTGGCTGTACCTTATTGGAAGCTATTTCCTGGGCTCCATGGAAGGCTGAGGCATTCAACCCCTCCAGCTTCTGCTTGGCCTTTTGGTGACCACAAACACTCCTATGAGCTGTTCCCAACCCTGCCAGAGAAGCCTGTCCAGCGCTAGTGGACTGAAGACCCTCCTGGCTGGGTGTTTCATCCTTTTGTCTCTTGCCAGGGGTCTCCTTCGTCCTCCCAGGCTTGTCCTCTGTTGCCCCGGTGGGCAGGCTGCACAGGCAAGCAGGGAGAGGCAGTAGCCCAGCTCTCTTGACTCCTCTGCTTGGTCAGAAGAATGGGGCTGCTCCGGCTGCTCCTGGGCCCTGCTCCTGCCCAATGGCTGCTGTAGGAAGGAGCCTTTGGGGCTGCCATCCCCAGTGGACTGAAGAGGCGTGGAGGAATTCTGCTGGGAATGCTGGCAATGCCAGAGGCCTAGCTGGGACTCAGCGCCCCTTTGTCTTCCTGGGCAGGGAATGTCTGGCATGGAGCCCTGACCTTTTGGGGAATGGAGTGGCGTGGGCTCCAGTGTCCAGTGTGGGAATGAAATGCCCTGCCCGAACAGCAACATGGGCCCCACCAGGACTGGGCTTGAAGGCAAGAAAGGAACTGCTGATGATGCCTGGGGGGGGCGGTGTCCCAAAGGCATCCGTGGGGCAGAGACTGGCTTTCTTTTCTAGAGGCCCCGTGGTCGTGGTGGTGGTGGTGGTGGTGGTGGTGGAAGGGGTGGCCTTCCCAAGAGCTTCCCCTGCCAAGATGAAAGGCATAACAAGCAGTCTTAACACACGTGCCCCCTGCCCCAAGCAGCTGCCAAATTAAAACATAACTGAGAATTGTTATTAGTATTTGTATACTTCTCAATGCCTCTTGATGCCATACAAACTTAAATAATAACAAAAATAACATCTAGAATAAGTGGTACAAATAAGGCAGAGTCCTTGCAAAATTCTATCCAATAAATTGGATCGTTTGCACAAGGAATAGCAATAGCACTATAATGATAGCACTTAGACTTATATACCACTTCAGTGCTTTACAGCCCTCTCCGGGCTATTTACAAATGTTGACATTTTGCCCCCCAACAATTTGCAGCCTCATTTTACTGACCTCGGAAGGATGGAAGCCTGAGCCATCTTTGAGCCAGTCAGGATTGAACTCCAGGCTCTGGGCAGAGTTTGCCTCCAAGGAGGGTGCCATTTGACCCAGAGAAAAGACCCCAAGAACCGGTTGTGTTGTGGGAGGCTGCTTTCAAGCAGAGCAGCCCCCAACCCAGCGCTGGCCAGCCGGAAAGGAAGCAAAAGTCCCAGAGAGGGTTTTCCTTCAGCCACTCGGCAGCCACTGACTCCACAGGTGGGGGTCAGCTCCTCCTGCCGCTGCCTTGGCTGCTGCCCGTTCTAAGGCTATAGCCACTGGCCAGCCAGCTTGGGGCATCCTGCAGAGTTGCCTGCACTGTCAGATTGGTGGCAAATAATGTTGAAAAATAAATAAATTTGATGAAGAGAGGGAGGTAATTTCCTCCTTAAGGATAGGGGAAATTACTGTATTTTTCACAATATAAGTGGGTGGAAATGCCTGTGCATCTTATAGATCGAATATTGTGGTGGGGGATCGGTGCCCTCCTCCTCCTGGAAAAAGGGGCAGCTTTTTTGGGGGGGGGGGTGCCATGCCAAAGCTGGACTGCTCTGGGGCAAGGAGGGCTTGTGGGCGCCTGCAGGAGGGTGATGAACCTACTCCATGACAACCCACTTGCAACTAATGGGGAGGAGAATGTTTTAGCCCCCCCTCCAGAAATCATGCTTTTGCTCCCTGTCCTAGTGGGGGGGGGGAGTCCTGGGCCCCCTCTGAAGGGCCTCAGGTGGGAGGAAGAGGGAAAGGCGGATATGGTTCCTTCCAAGGGTCTCTCGTGGAGGCGGAGGAGGCAAGGGGGTAGGGAGAACCAGGACTGCTTTGGGGCGATTCTTGAAGCTCGGACATCATTGTCCCAGTGGGGGGGGTGGAGGAGATGGTAGTTTGGTTCTGGGCACTCTGGCAGGGGTGGCAGCTGATGCTCCCACCTCTGCAACCTCCGTCCCCTTCCAGGCCTACCAAGAGAAACTTCATGTGGTGCTGAAGGGGGCCCTCCTGAGAACAGCCCAAACCAGGGAGGAGATCCTGAAGTGGAGGGGCACATCCTTCTGCTACCCCCACCCCCAAGATGACAGCACAATTCATTGCAATGGAGGTGAGCACATTGGGAGGCTGCAGAGCTTCGATGGCTACAGGAAGGGACCTCTGAATGGTGGGGGGGAGGGTTCTGGCATCGCCTTTCCTTGGAAGGAAGCTAGGAAAAGGCCCGGCTCAGCTGAGCAAACGGAGCCAAGCTCAGAGAGGCCTCTGGACGGGCCGGGGTCCTCTCTCCACCTGAAGTCCTCTGCAGGCGGCAGTTGCCGGGTGGCTTTGGCAAGGTGTACCTGATGCAAATATAGCTTTGCAGCCGCTATCAGACAGGCACACCATCTGCACATCCTTCCCCAATGTACCCTCCTGTTCTCCACCTTCTCCACTCCTGCAGCTCCCTGAGGTTGCCTGGTTGGACAAGCAGCCTTGTAAAGAGAGTTCCCCAGAACAGCCAGTTTCTACCACATGGCAAATTTAGTAGAACCCCCCCCCCCCCCTTCCCATCCCAGGAAGCCAGAGGCAGCGAATGGATGGATGGATTCTTCTTTCCTCTGCAGAAGACCATTGAGACCTCTGAGCTGCTGGAGATGGTAGTGGAGACAGAGGCCGGAGCCGGGTCCCGGGGGCTGAGTGTGGCCGGAGGAGGGAAGGAAGGCCTTTTTGTGAAGGATGTGCTCAAGGACTCTCCAGCTGCGCGAGTGCTGAGTCTCCAGGAAGGTGAGCGATCCAGGAGGGCCCAACTCAGATCAATTCTTTTCATTAGTTCATCATACAAAATACAAAAGCAAATAATAGGAAAAGTGTAAAGAAGGGAAAAAGAACGAAAAGGCGTTGACTTCTGACTCCCTTTGGTGTAGTAGTGTAAGACGTAACACCAAACTTCAACTTTTTTACTTTTGCATAATAGTATAAACTAGCCTTTTCTATAACAACAGATCTATCTAATCAGTATAGCTCAAAATCAAAGTTTCGTGTTTTTCCACCTTAAGCACAATGTCCAGAAGTGGTTTCCGAGTAGAAACAAAAGTACTTGCGATTTTGTATTTGATCAAAGCCGTCAGTTTAACCGCCTCTGCTAACTCCATCAGCTTTTGCAGCCGTTCCTCCACCGAGGGCATTGAAGCATCCTTCCATTTTGTGCATGAAGTGATTTTGCTGCCATAACATCAGAGTTCCTACACTTTCCTCTTCCCTTTTCCCTCCCCTATTTTTCCTGTTATTTGCTTTTGTATTTCATATTATAAGCTAATAAAAAGGGTTGATCCACAAGGGCCCAACTCAGGTGGGCAGAGACTCGCAGCGGCAGTCAGGCCTGGCAGGACGAAATGGGGCACTGCCTTGTTCAGCTGCTCTGGGGCGCTCAGGCCTTTCTGCTGTCATGACTTCAAAGGCTGCATCTGTGGGACAACGTGTGCCGGGCCCTTCAGGGTGGTGGCCAGAGATCTTGGGAACCAGCCTGCCGTGATGCCCTTAACATCCTCTCTCACCCATCTTGCAACTTGCAGGGGATCAACTCCTGAGTGCCAGAGTTTACTTTGACAACATCAAGTATGAAGACGCCCTGCAGATCCTCAAGTGTGCTGAACCGTACAAGATCTCTTTCTGCCTGAAGCGGGTGGTTCCCAGCGCTGACGTCTCTCGCGAGCCCGGAGCCACTGTCTTTGAAGTGAGAGGCCCCAAAGCCAAGATGGCCAAGCTGGTAGGTGACTTTGGCAGCCCTGGGTGTTCCACCTCCTGAACCCAGACTCTGCCTTCCTCCGCACAGCAGCTACCCAGGGAAGGCAGGCGGCAGCCCCTAGCTGAGGCTGAGGTGTAGCATAGGGGAGATCCATCCGCTGCCCTCAGAGGCTCTCTCTTTCTGAACACATGTTTGGAGGAGAAATGGGGAGGAAATTTTTGTCGGGCTTCTCTTGGCTGAGACAAGAACTGGGAATCTCCCAGGCTGTCATCCCAGAAGGGAGATTTCCGATAAGCAAGTTTACTGCAGGACTAAGAAACCCATTAAAGAGCAATTCCAGCAGTTGCTGCATCTAAAATGCAAGCTGCATTTATAATGGAATCCAGATTCAATCCTGTGGCTTTGTTTTCCCACTTGTACCATACACCACTGAGGCCAGGAGTGACTGCCCCCTTACGGAGTGGGTCTAAATCAGAGTCGGCTCTCGCAGGTTCCTCTTCAGGCGCCCCGGTGGGTTTCCGGAGGGCGATGAGACCGATCTGCTCAGCTCGTTCATTTCCCTTCCCAACAGCCTGCCTGTTTGTTTGCTTCCTAACCTTCCTGCTTCCTACAATCTGTTTGGAAAGATCGGTTGGGTGCTCGTCCCTCTCCTGTTTTGTCCCCGGAGTCCCCTTGCAGTGTAGGGAAGGCTGAGGGGGCCTAAAGAGGGGTTGAGGCTAACTGCCCGTGGACAGACCTGATGGCTTGAAAAGAAAGCCCGGAAGCCCCCTCCCCTCCCTGTCAATCATAAAGGCAAAGGAGCTGTTTCTCTCCTGGACCCTTAGATGCAGGAGTTCTGCCAGAGACCCTAGAGGTCTGCGCAGGAGAAGCGCCCCTCAGGTCTCGGGGAAGGAGACTGGCCTCTTGGCCAGGGAGGCTCACCAACTCCGGCTTCTTCTCTCCCCAGAACATCCAGGCTCTCTCTTCCCTGAAAAGGAAGAAGAAGAGGAGGAGGAGGAGGATGGTGGCACAGAGCCTGCAGGAGATGGAGGCCCGCCTGGCAACCAGGAAGCTGGAGGGGCCTCCGGTGGATGTGGAATTCTCCTTCCCCAAGTTCTCCAAGCTGCGCAAGGCACGGAGTGCTGGAGAGGTGGCTGTGGCTGAAATGAGCCCAGGCCTTTCGCGGAAGTTGTCCTCCCTGGAGACAAAGCGCCACCCACTGATGTTCCCCCGGCTGAAGGTCAAGGAAGCCGTTGCGGATGAGGCCCGCCTTGCCAAGAGCCTGCCCCGTGCTCTTCTGGAACTGAAGGAGGCAGGCAGGGGAGGAGGTGAGGGGAAGATGTTCCGATTCACCCTGCCTTTTTCCAAAGCAAAGAAGCCCAAGGAAGAAGCTGGGGGCAAAATGGAAAGGGGATTCCAAGCCCCACAAGTGGAGTTTGCTCTGCCTAAGGTGGGGGCTGAGGAGGAGCCTCGGGAGGCCAGCCCCAAAGGCCAGCGCCTGGCCCACACAGAGTCTCCCCTCGGCTGGCCCAAAGTGGAGGCTGGCCTGCCCAAAGGAAGCACCAGTGTGCTGGAGAACCAGCCAGCTCTTCTCCAGGCCGGGCTGAAGCTCCCTGCAGCCGAAGTGGCAGCTCCCAAGGTGGACGTAGATTTGGCCCTGCCCAGGTTGGAGTGTGCTGCCCCAGAGGCTGCTCCTAAAAGAGAGGGGTTCAGAATCAAAGTCCCCAAGTTTGGGATCTCTACCGAGGAAGCAGAACTGAAGTTGCCCTTGATGAAGGCTCCTGCCCTGGAACTGGCCCTGGGGGAAAGCCCCCAAAGAGGGTGGGAGGAGCAGCTGAGAGCAGGAGGGGCAGTGCCTTCTCTGGGCATGGCAGCTCCTGGTGTGGATCTAGAGCTCCCCTTTCCCAAGGGGAAGACGGGCACAGAAAGCCCTGAAATCTCGGGCAGTCTCTCCTTGGTCAGGGTACCCCAGCTGGGCTCCAAGGCCCAAGAAGGAGGAGCAGGCAAACTGCCCCAGGTGGAAGTCAGCCTGGGGACCCCGGGAGGTTCCAAGGCAGACAAGACGATGGGCTCCCTAATTCAGCTGCCTGGCCTGGAGATTTCCCTGAGGGAGCAGCCTTTGGAGAGTCAAGAGGCAGCTGGAGTGGCAGAGGCTATGCAGGTGAAGCTCCCTGAGGTGAGGGTGCCCTCTCTTGACATCTCTGCCCCCAAGGTCCAGGAGATGCATCTTTGCAAGGCTGTGGGGGAACTGGCTGCCCCTTCTGGAAGGGCAAAACCCAAAGAGGCTGCCGAAGAGGCTGGATGTAAGTTTCAAATGCCTCAAATATCCCTCCCCAAATTTGATTTCCCTGCCAAGGCAGCCCCCTCCCCGCCTCCAGTCCAGGTCAAAATGCTGAAACCAGAAGGAGACGTGGGAGTGAAGGTCAGCCTCCCAAAGGTGGACGTTTCCTTGCTGGCAATAAAGGTGCCAGGTGTGCAACTTCCTAAGGTACCAAAGCCAGAGCTGGGCATCTCTGTTGAGAGGCCAGAGGTGGAGATGACTGCTCCTCCAGCCCCACTGAGCTTCCCATCTGCAACTGTGCCTGCGCTGGATATTCAGATGCCGAAAGTTGGGGTAGGGCTGGATTTGACGCAGCGTGAAAGAGACATTTCTGAGCAGGGACCTGAAGCCCAGAAGATCACTCTGGAGACCCTGAGCAAAGACCTGGAGGTGGAAATCAGTCTCCCAAAGGGTGTGGCCAGCCAGCCTGAGCTGGAGCCAGGGATGAGGAGCATCCGAGGACCAGCTCTTGCTGGGATGGCAGCCAAACTTCCAAAGTTGGACCTTGCCTTTGAGAAACATCCAGCAGAAGCCGGAGGGCCAAAGACTGACCTAGAAGGAATCAAGATGAAGCTTCCAAGTGTAGAGATCCCACCAATAAGCCTCCCAGAGAAGGCTGCTGGGAGTCAGATCAAGGCGAAAACATCTCGATTTGCCCTGTCCAAATTCAGCATTTCAGGCCCCAAAGTCTGGAGCAAAATGAGCCCAGAGGTTTCGGCGTCTGGAGTGGAGGGTAGAGAAGCTGCCGACCTGGGTTCAAAGCTGAAATTGCCAAAGTTTGGGATCTCTTTGCCTAAATCAAAATGGGAGGCAGAGGCAGAAGATGCCAAATTAGCCCTTGAGGTTGAAGGGGAAGCTCCCAAGGAAAGGCTTGGCCAAAGTACGGAGAGCAGAATGAGGCTACCCATGGTGGAGGTGGATATTGGCTGCCCACAAGACATGGAAGGCTGGGCTGACAGGGGCAGGGAGGGAACCTCTCCTGAACTCCTCGGGGTCCACTTTAAAGGGCCAAAGCTATCCCTATTGAGCTTTGGGGGCAAAGGCAAGGAAGAAGAGTGGGGTGTCCTAGAGAGTGAGGAGGTGAAGCTGCAAGGGAGCAAGGGGAGCTTGAGAGGGCAGCTGGAGCCCAGGATGTTGGAGAAGGAGGCCAAAGCCTCCAAGTTCAGGATAGCTTCTTTGGGCCTCATGAGGAGAGAAGGGGAGGCCAAAGCCAAGAAGGTCCCTGGGAGTCCGAAGGAGAAGCCAAAAGGCCCATTTGGGAAGATGCCCCAGCTGAAGCTTTCCTCTCTGAAGGCCCAAGGAGAGAGAAGGAAGGTCCACCTCCTAGCTCCAGAACTAGATGAGAAAGCCCTCCCCCAGGTAGAGTTGTCAAAGCTTGCCCCCAGAGCCAAGACGGGGCTGATCCCAGGGCCGGAGAGCCCTGGGTTCAGAGTTCAGATGCCATCGGTGGAGATCGCTGGGCCTAGTTCCAAAGCTGAAGTGGAGGCAACCGTGGAGAAACGGGCGGGAGATGCAGCCAAGGTAGAGCGCCAGCAGCAGAAGGGGGAGCTTAAGAGGCCCAGAGCGCCTCCCATCCAGGTGTCTGCTCCCACATTAGAGCTGGACATTGGTTTGCCCATGGCTTGTAAAGAAGAGGGTGTTCTTCAGGCAGCGGCCGGCACAGGTGCCAAGGTCAAGCTGCCAAAGGTGCAGCTGGCAAAACTTGGGAAGAGTGAGGAGGAAGAGGAAGAGGTGGCCATGCAGTTGCTGGGGAAGGAAGGAGAGAAAGACCTAGAAGGGGTGGCTGAAGCCTCTGCCCTGGGCACTAAGGTACGGCTGCCCAAAGTGGACATTTCCTTGCCCAAGGCCTGGCTGCCAGAGGCGGAACTGCCTCCAGCCAAGGAGGATCTTGACCTGGAAGGGCCAGAAGCAAAGTTCAAGATGCCTTCAGTGGGGCTGTCGAAATTCAGTGCCCCCAAAGTGAAGGCTCCCGAGCTGGAGCTTGATATGGGTTTGGATGGGGGAGGGGTGATACCCAAAGTCACAGTAGGCACTCCTTCAGTGAAGTGGCCTAAATTTGGAGCCTTGGGCTCAGCAGGAGATGGGCAGGGCGAGGAGGATTTGCCCCGGGTCCCCCAACTGGAGTTGAAGCCTCCCAAATTCAGAGGAAGCACAGATGCCTTGGACTCTGAAACGGGGGTGGAAGAGAGCCTGCTAAAGGTGCCCGCTCTGCCTCTTGGCCTTGGCAAGCTGGAAACAGAAGCTGGGATGGGAACCGAGGGGAGCAGATTCAGGCTGAAGCTCCTGTCGCTCAGCGTCTCCAAGCCAGAGGCCAAGTTGAGCCTGGATGCACAGCCCCTCTGCCCCCCTGCCGAGGAGGCAGCAGCGCCTGCCTTCAGGATGCCCCAGATTGCTTTGCCGGATGTCAGCTTCTCTGGGGATCAGGAGAGGAGAGAGAAGGCCAAGTCGGCAGGGGCAACAGACTTGGAGGTGGGGCTGGAGGGCATGCTGAAGATGCCCAAAATCGGTATTGCGGCGTGTGAGGCAGAAGGCGCCAAGGGGGGCACAGAGAGCGCCACTTCTCCAAGCCAGAGGGGTGTGGGTGGGGGAGAGCCAGAAGGGAGGAAATCAGTTTTTAAGGTCCCTGGCTTGGAAGTTTCTGCTCCAAGTCTCAAATCTCAGGCTAAATATGAGGTGGGGGGCCCCCACATGCGGCAGAGGGGGCCCTTGGATCTGGAAGGTGCAGGCAGGGAGGGCTGGAAGCAGACAGACGGCTGCCCGGATGCAGGGAAGTGGCACCGGGTGAAGAAACCCACGTTTGGCCTCTTCCTGCCCAGGGCAGGGCTGGGGGCTCCTGAAGGCCCTGTGGAGCAGGAGGCAGAAGCCAAGGGGGGCCTCTTGGCCCTGGGGAGGCCCAAGGAGAAGGAAGCGTCTGCTGGGCTCCTGGCAAGGGAAGAGGAGAGCCAGGCCAAGGCTGTCAAATTCAAGCTGAGGCCCCCCTTCGGGGTTTCCCTCTCCAGGGCTCAGGGCAATGCCGAACTCAATGGGGAAGCAGAGGAGGCATCCTCCAGGCTGAAGGGGCCCAAACAGGGCTTCTCGAAGGCGGAGGGAACCGCCCAGCTCCAGGGAGAGAGGGTGGAGGTGCTGCTCCAGGATGGGGCGAGCAAGTTGGGGAAGATTCCGCTGCCCCAGGTGGATCTCCTGTCTCCCTCTAAGGGGGCCGGGAATGACCCAGAGCTGAGCTTCCGGCTGGTGAAGGCAGAGGAGGCCAAGGCGGAACCCCCCCATGGCACCACTGTTGCCACTGCCCTCAAGGCTGCCAAATTCAAGCCCCCGAGCATCACACTCTCTGGCTTCAAGATGCGCAATGGGGAGTTGGCCCCCGAGGCTGTAACTGCAGCCGGGCCCCAAGCGGGGGGAGCATCTTTGAAAACAACCATCAAAGGTCAGCAGTCCAGCAAGTTCAGGTTTCCAAAAGTGGCGTTAAGCTCCAGATCCCAAGAGGTGCTGGAGATCTCTGAGCACCAGCAGGACCAGGGTTGGGGGGGCAACTTCAGGCTGCCTGCTGTGGCTTTCTCTGCAGAGCGTGGCCCCCAGGAGGGAGAGCCCCCTCCCAGGAAGCCCCTGGAAAAGGAGGTGCTCTGAATGAAGGTGCTGCCCAGCCTGGCTCATACCATGTAAGGTCCAGTACAAACAGCGGGGGGGGGGGGGGGAGCATGCCTTGGCAGGGGGAGGGGGCTGGCTGGCAGAGGTGTAGAGCCGTCTCTCTGGTGGCCTTCCCATTTTAACTGCCCCCACGGCCTTCCTCCTTTGCTCTGGGGCTATGCCTTAAACGAGGAAGCCAGCCCAGGAAGGGATGCAGACCTGGCAAGCCCATCGGATGCTGCCCCCTGCCTCCTGGGCACGGATTGCATTTGGGACAAAGGACTTGCCTGCCTTTTTCCATGAGAAGACAGCCGCACTCCCCAGCTCCTTTGATAAGACTAATTGTGGGTGGGTGGGTGGGTGGGTGGGTGGGTGAAGCTTTGAGTGGGGAAGCAGCTGGGGCTGTTCCATGGGATTAGCAAAAGGGACCATCAGGGCAGGTGATCATCGTGCTCAGAGGCAGGGCACACCTCACACGGAGGCTGCAAACAAGGGGACGCCCCTCACCTGGAGGGCTGGTGGGAGATGTGCCTGCAGGAAGAAGACACTGAGCCTGCGGGGACCAAGGGGCTGCCCAGGGGGCACTGCTTCCACTGTCTTCACTTTGGAACACACCCCCACCCACCCCCATGGTCTTCTTGTCCAAAGGTAGAACCTGGGAATAGCCCACCTGTCTGTGGCACCAAGTGGGGCACGGGCCCCAGGAAATTGGGAGAGTAGTCTCTCCCTCTTCTTAGACGGGGCAAAATTATGCCAAGTGCTCTGAATGTACAGAAATCTTTGATTCTAATGTTTAACCAATGTGGCCTTCTGAAGTGGCCTTTAAAAAAAAACACTAAAAGATCTGATAACTGCTTCTTTCCCAAAATTATAAACTGACCTTTTCTAAAACGTGTAAAAGAAGTTACACAATTTCAGATAGCCCGTTCTACAGCTGCTGCTTGTTTTCTACCCTGGGTTTGAATAAAAATTAATATGTGAATTAATTCCATTACGTTTGCATCACGTTTCATCTTTGGAGTCTCCATGGATACATCACTTTTGTCCAGCTCTGCACAGAATCAGACCAGCAGTCAAAGTAGCCAAGGACTCTGTCATCCCTTCCCTTGTCCTTCCTCTTCCCTTTGGCATCAGTCAGTCAGTTCTGGCACCCAGAGGTCCTGGCTTCTTTTGACCTTGCACCAGTCACCTGCTGTTGGGGACCTGAAGTGAGCCAACTCCAAAGCAAATTTCTGTGCCCAAAATGCCATCACCCCCTAATTGGCAGAAATCAGGACCTCCTCCATCTTGGACGCCAGGAGGGCATCTCTGCCAGGGTCTTCTCAGAGAAGGAAGCTAAGCTTTTGATACTGTGTCGGGAGGCGAGAGAGAGGAGCCAACAGCCGAAGCTCTTTCTTGGGCCTTTGGGCATCTGGGGCCACGTGCGTTGATGCATTCATCAATCAATCTTTCAGCAAGCTGCCTTTGCTAGCCTCAAGCCACATGAAGCCTCTTTACTGGGGGGGCTTCTTCTCATGGTAAGAGGCTGGCAAACATCTGGTCCTTTAGAGTTGAACCTAACTACAAGGGGGCTTTCTGCCCCCTCCAGGGTGTTTGGTGCTGCTTTTGGAGGGCTGATGGGCTTTTAGAGCGGACAGGTCCTTTCCCTCGGCAACCATTTCCCCCCTCTTGGCCTTCATGGAGCCCTTGCAGGCAGTTGTAGTCTTCCTTTACAGCCAGCTTGTTACAGAGGGAATCCTCTTCTTGGGGACACTGTGGTCCTCATATAAAGTTCTGCATAATTAAATTAAATTATCAAACTGATTAAATCAAATCCTCTGAACACGAGGCCATGTTAAGAATGTAGGATTGAATGTTCCATCTCCTCCAGGGAAGTGAGAGACCCTTTGCTGGTCCTTTGCTCAAGGCACACTCGGAACGTAAGAACGGGGCGTGGGGTGAAAGAGGGCTTCCTCTGAGAGAGTCACGTCCCTCCACTCACCATAGAACGTCCGTTCCACATTGCAAATGTCTCTTCAACCCATCCGTTTGCAGTACTCACCCTTGGCTAAAAGAAACCCTTTGGCTGGCGCTGCAGAGGTGTTCCTCGGGGCCTGCACAGGGCTACTTTCCCACCTTGGAGCAGCTCTTTCTCCCAGGGAAAGGGCTGTTAGGAGACCCCAGGAGGAGTGGGCTCCCTGCCTCCATAACAGAACTTTCTTCACCTGGCAACTCTGGAACCCAGCTGACTGTTGCATCACCTCCTATTCCGGAGGAGGCTGGGATTCTCTTTGCTCCGCGGCGGGCGGACCTCTCTTTGCAAGAAGCCACTTTGCACCCATCTTTCTGAGCTTGGGCAAGCCCAGGACAATGGTCACAATCGAGTCAGAGTCCGATTTCTATGACGTCTTTGAGATTCTGGGGAAGGGCACGTTTGGGGAGGTCGTGAAGAGCTGGAAACGGAGCACGGGGGAGATGGTTGCCATAAAAATCCTGAAGAATGACTCCTACCGCAGCAGAATCATCAAGAACGAGCTGAAGCTGCTGCAGACCATGTCCGAGGTGGACTCCGAGGAGTCTCACATCGTCCAGTTCCACGAGTTCTTCCACGACGAGCTCAAGTTCTACCTGGTCTTTGAGCTCCTGGAGCAAAACCTCTTCGACTTCCAGAAAGAACACAACTTCTCCTCGTTGCCGGTCCGGCACATCCGCACAGTGACCACGCAGGTGCTGAGAGCCCTGGCCAAGTTGAAAGAGCTGTCAATCATCCACGCTGATCTAAAGCCGGAGAATATCATGCTGGTGGACCAGGTGAGGTACCCTTTCCGGGTCAAGGTGATTGATTTTGGATCGGCCAGCATCTTCAACGAAGTGCGCTATGTCAAAGAGCCTTACATCCAGTCCCGATTCTACCGGGCCCCAGAAATCTTGCTGGGGCTGCCGTTCTGCGAGAAGCTGGACATGTGGTCCCTGGGCTGTGTGATGGCCGAACTGCACCTCGGCTGGCCCCTCTACCCCGGGAACAATGAGTACGACCAGATCCGGTACATCTGTGAGACCCAAGGCATGCCCAGGCCCGCCCTCCTGAACGCAGCCCGAAAGGCCCACCTCTTCTTCAAGAGGAGCCAGCACCCCGAGGTGGTGAACTCCTGGCAGCTGAAAACCCCAGCGGAGTATCTGGCTGACACCAAAGTGAAGTCTGTGGAGAGGAGAAAGTACATGCTCAAGTCCCTGGACCAAATGGAGACGGTGAACATCCACAAGATGATCTACCCAGACACAGAAGCCCTGGCTGAATACTTTGACCTTCGGAGCATGGTGGAGCTCATCAAACGCATGCTGACCTGGGACTCTCATGAGCGCATCACCCCCAGCGCAGCCCTGAAGCACCCCTACATTTCCACCCAACCCCTGAAGCAGAACTACGACCTCACCCAGTACTACCAGTTCTGCCTGAGGAGCCTCCGGGAATCGCTGCCCAGCCATGGCAAGGCTTCTGAGGAGGAAACGCAACATTACAGCGCCATGGACGAGGACCGCTTCTACAGTCGGGAGGAAAGCGCCCATGGCATCCAGGGCACCACCAGCCAGATGGACGAGCTCAGCATTGCCGAAGCCAGCCGGGAGGTGCCCCTAAAAGTGTGGGGCGAAGGGCCCAGCGGGGGAGGCTACGATCCCCTCCCGGACCCGGCTGAGGCGGTGGCAAATCGGCACAGAGTGGCCCAGCAGAGCCTCCGGCTGCGCCATGAGCAGGCCCAGCAGGAGCCCATCCCGGCCTACTATCGGAGCCGGCCCGGCAGCCCCAGGCATCACAAGGCTTCTCACCACGTGAAGCCAGACCCCACCTTTGAGAACCTGATTCTTCTAGGGCAGTATACCCCAGAAGACCCCCCCAGCTGGGAGAAGGAGAGCAATGCCAGCGCCGCTTCCTTGCCGGAGTCCAGTGCCCGGGAGGAGGCGAGCTACCCCAAAGGCCTGGTCCTCTCACCCACCACACAGGTAACAAGGAGGGTCAAAGGAGGCCACACATTAGGCAGGGAGCTGGACTTCATAAAACTGCAAAAGGTAAAAGGAGCCCCCTGAGCTGATGGGTGGCATAACAAGGGAGTGTAGGCAATGTCTGAAGTGGTATGAATGGGGCCTCAAAGGAGGACTGTGTCGGACATGAGACGGTCTGCAGTACCCCCTCCACACCAATACTGTCGCTCCGGGGGTTGGCTCTCTCCTTTCTCCTAGGCCACCCATGAAGCTGCCTCATTATCCCAAGTCCACAGCAGTCTTTGCATGTGCTCACACCCCTCCTGAGCAGCGTCTCTGGGGAAGAATGCTCAGCCCCCCCCCCCATCCTTGCAGGTCCAGCTCAGGAGCCCATCACCAAAGCCAAGAGGGGGCACTGGTTGTCCTAGCCTGTCGGGCTCCCCCCAGCCCCACCCCTGGTGGGCTTGCAGGGAGTTATGGGAGCAGCGGCACTCGTGGCAGGCTGCAAAGGCAACCACAGAATCTGCAATTCCAGGCTCAGAATGGACACCCACCTCGGAGAAAAGGAACATACCACAGCCACCCTGAGGGGGTCTTGTGTTGGACTGTTAATGCACCCCCCATTTATGGCCTTTGTAGCTCCCATGAAGCTGGGCAAAGTGCTCTCTTCCCAGCAGCCCAGCCCTTCGTGGTTTGCAGAGGGGGTGGGTGGGTAGAAGCCAATCAATCTTGGCAAGATGGTGAAGAAGAGGAAGATGATGCAAAACCCCTTCCAGGAACCCAGGAACCCCCAGCTGCCCCTCCGATTCTGCCTGGGGCCTTGCCCAAAGTCCTTCAGCCCCTCCCCAGTCTCTCTCAACCCCTCCCTGGACCCCCTCCCCCAGTAATGCTGTGTTTCTCTTTGGCAGCTAGGCCAGTCGGAAGCCTTTGAACCGGCAGTGCCGCTGCCTGGGCCAAACCCCTGGCTGCCCAGTGAGGACTGGCTGGCCGAACACAGCATGGAAAGAGTCCCGCTCAAGGCCGTGCTGCACGCCCCCCGGAACCGCCACCCGCTGCAGCCCTACCTGCAACACGTGGCCAGCCACCACTAGCCCTGGACCCTTGGCCAGGAAGAGGGCCGGCGCAGCGGAGAGATGGCCCCCGGAGGCCCGGACAGATACCTTTCTAGACATTAAATATATAGACTGTTCCTCGCTGCCAAGCCCCACTTCCTTAATAAACGCCATCTTGCTGTTACTGAGCTGTACGGAGCCCTGAGGGCAGGCCAAGGCAGACCCCGCTGGGGGGGGGAGTTTGTGACAGAGTTGGGGGGCTCTTACCAACCACAGTCAGCCCACTGGTCTTTCCGGGAGCCGAGGGCACCACACCCAGGCCACACTGACTCCCCTGAGTGTCCAGGTGGCACCGGACCTGTTGCATCGTTAATAAACTCATTATCATTTACAGACTGCTTTGAGGGCATGTTTGTCTAGGGACCCTCCACGCTTCCACCCTGACTTGCCTGCTGACCCCCACCTCCGCTTGTGACCTCCAAGCATGGCTCCCCAGGGAATGCCAGGCTGCACCCAGGAGCTTGCAGGGAGGGAGGGCACCCAAGGCGGCAGGCAAAGCCCACCTGGACGGGGAGGGCGGCACCACCTGAGCCTCCTCTCACAGAGTCCTGCGGGGGAAGGGGGGGGGGGTTGCAGGAAGGTTTTCGGAAGGTTGCGGCCAGCCCCCCACCCCGCCCCTACGTGCCCTGCTGCCTCCCACCCGGAGCGCTCGGCAAGCAGCCTTCTTACGAGCGGCCTTCGAGGGGTGCGGGGGGGGGGCGGCAGGGCGTTTCGGGGCTGGCCCAGGGACACAGGGCGGGCCGGTCGTCACCGGGGCCAACAGCCGAAGAAGCCAGGAACGGTCCCCCCACCCCCCGGCTGCCCACAGCGCAAGGAGCCAAAGAGCCGAAGCGCGGCGCTGCCCCTTGCCTTTGTGGCCTCGCGGGCAGCGGGTTGTGGCGGGCGGGCGCCGGGGCAAGCCAGAAGGGCCGGGCGTCAACCTGGGCGCGGGAGCGGCCGGCAAGCAGGCAGCGTCGGCCGCGGCGCCGTACTCCAACTCCCAGGATTCCCGGTGAGCGGGAGGGATCAAGGCGGGGGGGCGATGGAGATGAAATGCCCGGTCTCCCGCCGCCTTCGCTCCGCGCCCCACCCTGGAAAGGCGCCGCCGGGCCGATTCCTGGGAGCCACTTCCAGCGCGGTTGGGTTGGGTGGGGGGGTCCCCTCTTGGCTCCCGGAGGGAGGGAACCAGCCTGGACGCGGGCGGGGCTTGGCTGCTCCGGGCGGGGCGAGCGAGCGATCCGGCGCATCAAGCTGCCTGGGAAGCCCAGCTGTCGCCGGTAAGTGCGGGGCGGGCGGGGACGAGCAGAAGCGGGGGTCGCGTTGCATGGGCAGTCGCCCCCGAGTCCGCTGCTCCGTGGACAGCGCCGGATCCCGCGGGAGGAGCGCGGCGTCCAGCTGCCGGCGGGCTCTTTGCCTCCGGCTCTGCTTCCCTTCCCTGTGTGCCTCCCCGCCGGAGCTGGAGCGCGGAGAGCCCCGGGAGGGCAGCCGGGCCGAGACAAGGAGCTCTTGCCGCCCCTCCGTCCCTCCATCGAGGCGGTGGGAGGGACGCTCTTGCCGCGGCTTGCCCTGGCGGCTGCCTTGGCTCCGACTCTCTTGGCGAGGGCGGGCACACTCGGAAACCGGCCGGGGAAGTCGGGCTGGCGCGGCGTCTGCAAGGGAGGGAGCTCTGGCCGGCGTCGGATGCGGCCGCTTGGTGCTCTTGGCGGCGGGAGGGGAGTCCCTGGCGGAGCCGTTCGGCCGGAGTGGCCCTTTTAGAAGGCGCCCCCCCCCGCCGCCGCCGCTTTCCCCCACGACTGCTTTGGGGAGCATTGGGAAGACCTGCCTTTCATGGCCGCCAAGTCTTCCCCTGAGCGTATACTGAAAAATATAGGAGCTTTGGGGCCTGCTTGGCCTTTGCCCGGTGGGATCACAAGGAGCCCTTGGCAGATCCCGGTTCCTTAGCTTTCCATTTGGCTTAGAACAGGGCCTTTCTTCTGTGGGCAGTTGTCACCTGCAAAAAACGTCTCCAAGGTGGAATAGGGCCTAGCTTGGGTTCTCCAGGGGTCCCTTGCTTCCCTCCCTTCCTTTCTGCTGCCACAGTGCTTGGCACAAGCCGCCTCTTCCGGCCGCTCCTTGGCATTCAGTCTTTCTTTGAACCAAAGGTACATCCTTGGGATTAACTGCATTTTGGAGTGCTGATGAGTAGAAGGGAGGCTGCAGTTGCCTTCCTGGTGCGCTCCATTGCAGCCCTGGCATCTGCTTGTCCTGGCGATGGTGGGCATCACTTAGCCTTTGAGTGCCCCCTCCTCCTCTGGGGCCAGAAGGGTCCAATCTTTGCAAGAATGAAGGGAAACACTTGAGCCCAAGTCCAGCCCTGGATGTTACGCTAACCTAAGGATCCAGTGGCCGCCCTGCCTTCCTCTGCTCTGCCCCACAGAGGCCCACTTCCTCCCCGCACACTCACCTCGGAAGGAGCCCCCCAGAATTCCTGCCCAGGTTTCTGCGACTTGCACAGCAGCCTGCCAGCCTTGCGAGGCCTGTGGGTGTCTTCTCGGGCCTGGCTGCCCCCTCCTTCAAAGCTGCCCCCGCATTCAAAGCTCAACCTCCTCCCTTCCCAAACGGCTTCCGTGACCAAAGTGCTCAGGGGCGGGCTTTGAAAAGCCTCCAGCAGGAGTCCTCCACCTGACACCCTTTCCTCTCGGCGCCACTCATCAGGGCACAGAGCCCTGAGCGGCGCCTTTCTTCATGTGCCCTTCGCAGGTTCCTGGAAGCTCTTTCCCGCTTGGGAGGATCTGAGCAAATGAAGCCCCTGGTCGCGTACCAGAAGGTAAAATCTCTCGGCCACACCAGGGATGGGGTTGTGCTGGGTGGGGTTCTCTTGCCTGCAGGGTGATGATGCCCAAGGTGCCCCACTGCTAATCTGCAAGGGGAGGGGGTTGCAAAGCCAATAAGAGGCCCATACAGCCCCTGCCCCAAGCAAATGGGGCTGCTGAGTCTGCAGAGCTGCTTTCTGTTTGCTTGATGAAAGCCAATGGATCTTCCTCTCAGAGCTTTCCTGGGGCATTCTGGCTGGGCCGTGTCCATGCCGGTAGCTTGGAGTGGCCCTGTTCTTGCCCTGTGGCTTCTTCCTGAGGGTGGAAAATTTTTGTGTGCTCCTTCCTCACAGCTGAAGGCACCGGAGAGCCCTCGGGAGCTGCTGCCCCTGGCCGAGCAGCTGGGCCAGACTCTGCACCAGGTGGGTCTTACACCTGTGGTGGCATCTCTCTTCTTGTTTTCAAATGGGAGGCCCAAACCCGGAGGGGGGAAGAAAGAGAGGCATTAAGCCCACCCAGTCCGGCAGTCAGGCCACACCGGGAAGGAAGGCTAAAACCAATTTGCTTGAGGCCAGCTAGGATCTTGTCAGTCTGCTTGTGCTGAGCCCCCTTCCTTTGAAGGGTTTGAGCTCCTTCCACAAGTCCTCCACCCCCCCCTCTCGTTCTGGGCTTTCAAATGCTTCAGCCCCTTTTGCCTGGGAAAGATCAGCACGCCTCTCCACCTTCCTTGTTCGCTTCACCTGCTCCCTTCTCCACTGGATATTGGTCCTGAGCAAGGGCAGCAGCAACCTGTTTGGGCGGCCTGCAAGCTGGGTTTTCCCCTCCAGAGTTGAGGGGGCCTGAGCAGCAGTTGGGCTGCTTCCAGACACTGCTTGGTCAGCAGGCACTGAATGGCTCTGCTTGTCCTCAAGAGTCCCCAGTAATAAAAGCAAAGCAGCGAGAGCCCGCCAGGCTGCTACCCTCCCCCACCTGGATTGTGCACATGGGTATTTGTGGTTAATGTGGTGCTGAGCTTCCTTCTTTCTTTGCAGTTCCATGGCTCTGCACTGGGGAGGCCTTGCCACAGCGTCTCCGGGCTGTGTCCTGCAGAGCCACCCAGCCGATCTACGTCCATCCTGCCCTGGGACTTCCAGTGCTTGCTAGTGACGGCCATTTTGTCCACTATGCTGGTGGTGGCCCTGGTGGTCCACTCCTTCTTCTTTCCCTTGCACGGTTTGGCCACATTAGGACACGTGGCATCGGTCCCACATGTGGATCACAGGTGCAGCGACTCGTGCAGGTATGAACGCTGCTTGTGATTTTCTTGAACTCTGGCTTCAGGTAGAGAGACGTCATGCCGTGGCCTACTGTAAATGCCTTTTCTCCAGCAGAAAAGGTGGTGGCTTTGTTTAACTGTGAAGAAGAGTCTTCAGTTCTGTTGGGCCTTTGTCCACTTGCATAAAGTATTGCACAGAACGAAGAAGACGCAGGTGGCCCTTCCAGGAAAAAGGGGTCCGGGCGCATGAAAGGCTGGGCAAGGGGCCTGGGAGAGGAGTGGGGATTCTGCCAGAACTGTCTTGCCTCACTAACATCCTCCTGGAGAAACACATGTGTATAGCATCACCTACACCCCCTGCTTGCATGCCAGAAGCCCACTAGCCCCATAGCACCCCCTCATGCAATGCCCAGAGATAAGGCTGGGAGACTCCACTGTTGCTGGCTAATGAGTAAAATCCCTCAGACTGAATGCCTTCCTGGAACACCGTAGATGTTATGGGGCTTCCCGGCTCAATGAGTGCAATGTGATGTGAGTCCCTTTTGGAAGACAGAAGCACCCAATTGTTCCCCCAGGAGTGTGCTGGTGGAGAGCATCCCTGAGGGAGTGACATACGATGACAACAGCACAGCCGGCCCTTCCACTTTTGAGACTTGGCACAGCCTTCTGAGAAACGCAAGGAGCTCGGTGGACATTGCCTCTTTCTACTGGACTCTCAGCAACCAGGACACCCATACCCAGGATCCTTCAGCCAGCCAGGTGAGGGGAGGAGTGCGGAAGTCCCAGGCTCTTCTCCAGGGAGGGCGAGGGTCATGCTTGGAGGAGGGATCAAGCCCAAGGGCAGGTCCTGAATCCTGTGGCTCAGCAGGTGGTCCACAGACTGGGGCAGAAATGGGCCCTTAGCTTCATCCAGAGTTCATGAGGGCAGGATGGGGACCAATGTGTGGAAGCTTTACAGAGGGAGATCCAGGCTTGGATTAAGGAGAATTTCCTGGCTGAGAGAACTATTACAGAGGGGGTTACCCAGGTTCCTGGAGTCATGAGGGTTTTTAAGTAATGGCCTAGGTTCCTGTCTAAGGTTCCTGCCCTGGACAGCTGGCTGACTAGAAGACCTCAAAGGTCTCCTCCCAGCCTCCCTGGCGTTGGGCTTAGAACGGCCCCTTCTTCAGAGATCTGTACAGTCCCAGTTTTCACAACTGGTGACTTCATTTTTTTTCATCTGTCAGCCATCTTCCAACCTCCAGACTTTTCTTAGGTGTGTGGCATGCATTGGCTGCTAATGCATTGGGGGGGGGGGTGGCGGCTCTGGGGATGACAGGGCCAAGAGGCAGATGCTGATTAGCACATGGATCTATGGCCAAACCCACATGAAACAGGCAGCTAATTACACAGGCGTGGAGCCACGTGTGGCTTTGCCGTCCGTCAAAGCTCCCTTTGAGGGCAGTGGAACATCCATTGGTTCAGGCTTTGGTTACGGAGGGAGAGCAAAGAGCCTCTCTCACTTTGACTGCTATCCAAGGAATGGAGAGAATGGCTGTGTGCAGCTCTCAGGGGAGAAAGCAAGTTCAGCAGCAAACAATGAACGGGCTAGGCCTGCTCTGCTCCACTGACCCAGGCTTCGTCCGAGGGGCCATCAGGGATCGAGCCAGGGCTGGTTGGGTAGCATGTGGGGCATCGCATGTCCCCTCGGTGAGAGGGCCTCCTTGGAAGGAAGAGGGTTTCCTTCCTGCTCACCCCATCCCCGTCACTTCTCTGCTGCCTCCTGGACCTTTTGCTCTCCCACCAGGGGGAGGAAATACTGGATGAACTGCTGCATGCTACCAGTCGAGGGATTGCACTGCGGATAGCAGTCAACCCGCCTTCTGCCCGGATGCCCAGTACCGACCTTCAGCTCCTGGAGAAGAGTGGTGAGTTTTCGCCACAGCAGGCTCAAGTCAGTTATCGGGGAGCTGCAGCTCCTGGCGGCTCTGGGTCTGCCTGGCCCCTAATTAGGGCAGCGAAGAGGCCCAGTCAAAGGAGCCCAGACCAACCATGGCCTTTGCTTCTCAACACACAGGGGCCCAGATCCGTCAAGTGGACTTACCCAGGCTGACCCGTGGAGTCCTGCACACCAAATTCTGGATTGTGGACCAGCTACACATTTATCTTGGCAGTGCAAATATGGACTGGCGTGCCCTTACACAGGTAATGCCTTCTTGCTCAGCCTATCTGGCCTTCCCTCGCTCAAACTTTGAGGCTCCCAATGAGGGTTTTAGGTGTCTCCTGTAGGGACGCTCTGAGGGCATTCTCCGTCCCTCAGTGGAGGCTTTCTAAAGGTTCCAGAAGGCAGGCTCCTTGGCACCATCAGGCAAAACTAATTTGCCCAGCTGTCCCAACAAAATTGTTGCTTTATGGCTTGGTATGCTGGAAGCCAAGATGGTGTCTTGGGGTTTTGAGTCATTCGGAAGACTCCCCCTTTTTCTGGAGCATCACCGGGGTAGTGGGTGCACCTTTTAAATTATGTGCTGCAGCTCCTTGTTTCCCATGTGGGGACAGGAGAGCAGCCAATTCTCCTCTCTGATGCCAGGTGAAGGAGCTCGGGGCAGCTGTCTACAACTGCAGCTGTCTGGCCCAGGACCTGGGGAAGATGTTTGAGGTGTACTGGACCCTCGGGCTGCCGAATACCACCATCCCATCCCCCTGGCCAGCCAATTACTCCACCACCTACAACAAGGAGACGCCCCTGGAGTTGGAGCTGAATGGCACAGAGGCTGCCGTCTACTTTTCGGTAAGGACCCGTGTGTGGACATGGTGAAGTGCTTTGCTCCAAGCAGCTGACAGGTTGCGTGTGGGACCCTCTGGTCACCCTCAATGGGAGAAACATCTTGGTTTCTGCTAAGAGGCTTCAGCAGGACGAACAGCGGGCCCTTCTGATGCATTGGGGTTCGTTCCCACCAGCCCTGCCCATGCCGAAGCAGAGGCAGGAGACACAGCTGGATTGCTGCTCCCCTGGAAAAAACCCAGCACCCCCCCCCTTTTGACAAGATGAGGGGGCTTCTTTCCCTGGGCAGACCAGGCTCCCAGCCAGATTTGGCCCTTGGAAGGGGGCTGGGAGGTGCCAGCTCACCACCACTGAATGGGGCGGAATGCCTGCTGCCTTCTAGGACAGACTTTGCCTGCTTTGCTAAGATGATCGTGATGTTGAGGTGGGTGTTCTTTTGTGCTGCCCAGAGTGCTCCCCCAGCCTTGTGTGCCACCGGGAGGACGGACGATCTCCAGTCCCTGCTGAGCATCATCGACGGGGCCCAGGAGTTTGTCTACGTGGCTGTGATGAGTTACTTGCCCACCATGGAGTTCTCCCACCCCAGGAGGTAAATCGGAGGAAAGCAGCAGTGGTGAACATCATCCCAAGCATTTGAGGAGGCACCCTCCCTCACAGCAGCCCCACAGAGGCTGGTCCCTTCCAACTCTGTTCTCCTGTTCTGACTCCAACCCTGCTCTTCTCCTCAGGTTCTGGCCAGCCATCGATGATCACTTCCGGAAAGTGGCCTATGAGAAGAGAATCCGCCTCCGCCTCCTGGTCGGCTGCTGGGGACACTCCAAGCCAAACATGTTCCCCTTCCTGCGCTCCTTGGCGGCCCTGCAGGACAACCGCACCCACTACAGCCTGGAAGTGGTAAGGGGCCCGATGGCGTCCTGCCCTTCCCGAAATGAGGGGCTGGCCTGCTCTTTCCAGTCCTGCACAAACCTCTCTGGGAGTTGCTCTGGGGCTGAGCAAGGAGCCGTGGGGGGGCGGGGGGGTTGTCCCTCCACCAGTCCAACAAGGCCCCTCCCTAACCCATCTATCTGCAAGTGCCCCTCCTCCGACTTGCCTCCTCAGAGACTCTTTGTGGTGCCCGCAAATGAGACGCAGGCCAAGATCCCCTATGCCAGAGTGAACCACAGCAAGTTCATGGTTACAGACAAGGTGGCTTACATCGGTAAGTAGGGAGGGCTCAGATCAGCGCAGGCTGGGAAGGCCTGGGGGAAGTGGGGCAGGGGGGGGGGGGAAGCGGCAGCAGGCTGGCAAGAAAAGGAGCTTCTCTTTGGTGGTGGTGGGGGAGTAGGTTGCAAAGAGGAAGGGCTTGCTGGTCCCACCTTGGAGGGCTGGTGTCTTTAATGGGGGGGGAGGGGGTTCCTGGGAATCCCTCCTCATCTCCCTCTCCCCGCAGGAACTTCCAACTGGTCCGGGGACTACTTCCTGCACACGGCAGGCTCTGCCTTGGTGGTGGCTCAGAGGTCGGGCGGGGACCAGACCACCCTCCGGGAGCAGCTGCAGCGCATCTTTGAGCGGGATTGGCACTCCAGATACAGCCGGGAGCTGGACCCCCGGGGCCAGGGGGCGGAGTCTCTCTGCAGCGCTCGCTAGAGCCCTGCCTGGCGGCCCGGGAGAAGCAGCCTTCGCCCCCAGCACCCCCGCCCCCGGCACTGGGCAGAGGGCGGGCGGGGTTTAGAGATGGGAGGGGTCGGTTTCCGCTGGTCCAGCTGCTTTGGAGGAAGGGAGGGGCGTGGCCAGACATGGGGCGGGGGCGCAGCGACACTTCCTCCCGCCTGCTGGATCCCCTCCCCCCCCCGTCTAGGCCCTGCTTTGGGCGATTAAAGGCTCCTTTCCAGCCTCTCGGTCTTGTCTGTCTCTCTTGCTCTCTTCGTGGCAAAGGCGACCTACCGCGCGCGGGGGGGGGGGGGAAAGTTCGGAGCGCAGGGCGGCCGCCGGAAATGACGCCGCGCCGCCTTCCGGTGCGGCCTGTGGGAGGCGGGGTGAGCGGGGGCGGGCGGGCGATGAGCCCCGGGAGCCGCGCGGCGAGGTTAGGGCCGGGCCTGGACGGCCGTGGGGCGGCCGCGGCGGCTTCAGGCGGTGTCGCTCTCCGCAGGCATTCCGGCCGCCCCGCCGGGAGCAGCGCCATGGCGTCGGTGACGATGGGTGAGTGGGCGCGGGGGACCCCCTCCCCTACCTGTGCGGGGTCGCTGTGGCCCTCCCGGCCTCCCGCCCGATTAACGCCGCTGTTGGTCCCGCAGCCACCTCGGAGTGGATCCAGTTCTTCAAGGAAGCCGGGATCCCCCCGGGCCCCGCGGTCAACTACGCCGTGACGTTCGTGGATAACAGGCGAGTGGCTACTCCGCGCCCTCCGGGTCCTCTCCCTGGCCCTCCCGGGATCGAAACTTTCAAGCAGTAAAGGATTAACGTAGACTAAAATAAAGTAAGAAAGAAATCAAAGGGAAAGTAAAAAGCTGAAGGGAAGAAAGAGAGGGAGAGAAAAGGGTAGCTTCCAGTGTTCTTCAGGGCAATTTATAAGCACAAAGCTATTTTATCTTTTCTCCTTACGTTACTTTTTTTTTTAATAACTCCTTTTATAGTTTACCCTGTCGAATCAAAGCTGTAAATCAAAAGTTCATTTTTATCCACCCCCACCCCCCAAAAAAGCCAGTTTATAAAAAGCTTCTGGTCACTAATAAATTTAGGCAATATCTTTTCTCTGATAAAAGAAACCAATTTATCAATTTTGCCAAAATTTTGACAATTTATCACATGAGAACTGTTAATATTTAAATAATCGTGACTTTTCTAACATCCATTTAGTCTTAAAGGAAAAGTTCTGGCTTCAATTGAATATTGACCTTTGGTTTTATTTTTCATATTTCTTAACCAATCATCTTTTTTAAAATTGTCTATATCAAAGTGTGTATTTTAATTCATTTTAAAACATTTTTACATGTTTATCATGCATGACAAAATGTCCATGATGTTCATGCTTCCAAGATAGGCTTCAAGTGGCTTTATATCTTCTACATGGAGCCATCTGGCACTTCATTTAAAGAATTTCTCAGGACCTGGTAGAGTCAAAACAAGGATTTGTGGGAATTGTGGTTTATAGAGTTGACCGCTGCTGTCTGCATCCTTGCAGGATCCAGAAGAATATGCTGATGGACCTCAATAAGGAGATCATGAATGAGCTGGGTATCACGATAGTTGGTGATATTATTGCCATTCTGAAGCATGCTAAAGTGGTATATCGGCAGGTAAGTTCTATGGAACTGTTGCTCATCCTTGCTTCATACATTGAGGCCTCGGACATTTATTGAATCATTGTCTTCAGGATGATCTTTCTGGTGCTGAGACCAATCAATGTAGGGCTTTTGGGATGTCTTAATAATTCTGGATTTTGTACTTTGGCGCAAGGCATGGTGGCTAGGTGGTGAAGATGTTCCCCTCCCATTCAGAAGGTTGAGAGTCCTAGGTAGCAGCAGGTATTTCTCAAGGGGCCAGGAGAAAATATCTGCTGCGAACTCCATGTAGGCATCAGTAAGGGCACCTGGCCAGTAAAGGCTCAGCTTTATTCAGCCACCCCATTTCTACTCAAAATTAAGGGGTCACAGGATCATAAAAAGAAAAAAAGATTGTTACCTGGTGATGCCAAATAATCTTTGGCCCGGTGCAAGGAGACTGCTCTGAACAGTGCACACGGAGAGTTTCTGAAGTTAGTCTTCAAGCTCTGGAGCAAAGAAATTCTGAAAGGCTGAAACTCAGATGCTTCAGCAACTATTGGCCATTTTTGCATCTGAGGCTCTGCTGTTCCTCAAGCTGCCTTTTCTCCAGAATGCAACATTTTAACCTGGGGGCTTGATGCATTTCTTCTGGTTTTGTGGCCCTTTTGCTGCATTTGGGGAAGATGAGTCCAGTTTCCTGACCTGCTTATGGTCACTTTATTATTGTGGGCATTTTCTCCTCCAGGAAATGTGCAAAGCTGCAACAGAATCAGTGGCCTCCAGCCAAACTGCTTTGCAATCTGAACTCCGCAGGAATGCTAATACTGGTGAGTACAGGTTGCCTGTGTTGCTGATCACAGAGTCTCAGCAGAGTCCATGGTGGCTGTTCTTTACAGTTGTGATCTCACCAATTTCTGCAGCTGCCACCAGGATGATTGCCAACAGTTTGAGCCGAGACTCTCCACCTTCCACTCCTGTTCGGAGGCCTGACAGCAATGCCTCCAAAATCTCCATCACCGTATCCAACAAAATGGCAGGAAAAAGCACCAAAGCAGGTAATTTTAAAAATCCATGGCTGAATGTATTTCTCTGCTGGCAACTTCTGTTGTAAGCGGCACCGCTGTCCCTAGGAAACTCTGTTGTATGCAGCTGTTGCTTGTGTTGTGCTCAATCCTGTTTCCGAGGAGCGGGATAGGAAATGCATTGGGAATGCTGCATTTGAGGAGAAGCTTAGCTTTTCTTCGTCTGAGCTATTATTCCCCCATGCCGTGATCGGGTGTTCTCCTTTTACAGTTAGAGTATTCAGGCCTAGGCTTCTGTTGCTTCCACAAAGGTAGAATTGAGCTCCTCAACTGGAGGGCCTGGAGCCAAAAATGAACAGGCCACTCAAGAATCAGCAATTCCTCTTTTCACATCCCAATGGCTGTGCTTGTTTGGGCTCCTGAGCAGAAGCGGTGGAAAGTGTTTCTTGAGGCATTTGCAGGCAGCACAAGACATCCATTGAACTGCATCTGCTTGCTTATATCTTCTTGCTATGGCAGCTGTTTGCACTCCTCGGGCTGAGAATCCCAGCATCCCAGTGAAACGGCGCCGCGTCACAGCGGAGATGGAAGGGAAGTACATTGTCCACATGCCCAAAGGAACCACTCCCAGGACTAAGAAGATCCTGGAGCAGCAGCAGGCAGCAAAAGGTACTGCAGCTATCTTGGGGGGGGCGGGGGAAGGAGGTTGTGGGAAACTTGAAATGAAAGTGGGGGTAAGGATGAGCTCTTAAAAAAACAAAATTTTGATCAGGATAAAGATGCCATTAAGCAAAAGTGGCCAATTAAGAGCATTTGTTCAAACCAAATCTCTTTTTATCTAATAATAGGTGTTTTTTTCACAAAAGTCACTGAGCTTTTTCTGGTCTTTTTTGCAATACTAGGCAGAGTTCCCTTGAGAGGAGCTTCTGCTCCTTGTCTCCCCTTTGTAGAGAGACATGACATCTCCTTCCTCCATTTTCCTGAAGGGAAACTCAAGGGCCTCCTTCAGAGCAGCACGGAGGCAGGGGAATAAAAAATAAATCTGTAGCTCGATTGTTTTCTTGAGAAAAGCCTTTCCTTTTCTAGTCATTTCGTAGTGCAAATGTTGTATGCATCCATGTTTGTGTTCTCGTGTCAGGTTTGCAAAGAACGTCTGTGTTTGACCGGCTTGGTGCAGAGACTGGTGGAGACACAGCCATAGGAAACAAGGTAAGAGTGGGGGGTGTCTTCTTTGCGGTTGATGGCAGTTTCCCTACTTTCCTTTTTGGTGTGTTTTCCACTGACTCAGTGGTCCCCAGCGTATCGGGTGCTGGCCCAGTTGCCCTGGGTGGGAGGTGGCAGTTCTCATCTGCTGGGCTCCCTGACCATACGTGGATGGGACCTGTCCTAGCATGCCCCTCCCTGAAGAATGCAGCTATAGCAGGTTCCTTCAGGGGAGAGGATCCTTTGCCTGAGGATCTTGTTTCTGACCCAGCAGCACTGGACTTCTCTGGTTGGTTGGTTCTTCTTTTGAAGGGCCTTTCTTTCTGTGAGAAGGAACAAGCTATAAATGGCGGAGGGCTCTTGTCATGAACTATTTTTGGTTGGAGGTTGCAGCAGTCGCTCGTGTCAGGAAGACAACCATGCCTTGTCAGCTGCCCCCTTACACTCACACTGGTATAAATTCATTTTAGGAGTAGAAGTCTAGAGAGATTCTCTATGTTGAGGAGTAGAGCATATGAGTTTGGTGGCAAAATCGAAAGTCTGATAATGTCTATTCCATCTAACAGATGTTATTAAAAGGATCACGTTTTTTGTGATCCTGCAGCTCACTTCAAATGTGTGAGGGACTAAACTGGGATAAGATTTAAACAGGTGAGGTGGGAAAGGAAGACTGGTTGGTTATGTAGATACAGGTGAGACAAGATTGCCTAGTGCAATAACACTCTACTGTGTATGTTGAGATCTTGAGATTGCCTGAAATTTTTTGATGTGACTTCATTAATCTCTGGCTTATCTGTGATAATGGTGATTGCCATCAAATCATTGTCACCCACTTAGATAGATTTTCTCCATAATTGTCCGTCCCTGTCCTGGAACTTCAGCTCTTCCCCATTACTGTTGTCCCCCCACCTGGCTGCTGGTCGTTGCCTTTTGCTCTTTCCTTCCACCTTTCCCAGCATCAGATCATTTCCCAGAGAGCCGGGTCTCCCCAAAGTAGCATGCTTAAGAGTTTGGACATTTGTTCTTCAGTGAATTCTGGATCTGATCAGCCATCAATTTGTTTTCTTGGTGGTCCGTGACATCCTCAGGAATCTTCTCCAGCATCAAAAGTTCAAAAGTGTCTGTGCCCTTTCTCTCTCGCTTCTTCAAAGTCCGGTTTTCGCTTTCACAGTGTGTCAGAGAACGCTGTACTGTGGCTTGCAGAGTTCTAGCCTTTAAAGCCATAGGCTGCATTCATGGTGTCTTCTCCAAGCCTCTGTGTCTGCTGTGCTGAATGCTGTTCGGTAGCATAATTCCTGACCGCTTGTGTCTTTAATGTTGGCTGATCCTAAAAGGCCAAAGCTTTCCACCACTTCAGTATCTTGATTGCCAATTCTAATTGCTTGATTGTGGTACTTGTGAACCCTCCTCTGCACCACCAAATGGTTTTCCTCCCCCCTTTTGGGAATGTGAACTAATGGCTTTAAACAGCTAGGCAAGGTGCCACCAGACGCCTCCCGATTCTTTGCCTGAGCACAAGTATCCTTGGCCTGCCAGAGTGCTTCCTCTCCAGAGCAGAGGGACCCAGAATCACCCAGTCACTGAGCTCTGCTCTGTCTCTCCACAGCCCACAGGAGTGTTCAGCCGGCTGGGCGACATGCAGGACGACAAAGCGGCTGACAGTGATGATGACAGCTCAGTGCTGCAGTATGCAGGAGTGCTAAAAAGACCCTCCCAGCCCAAGGAGATCTGCAAAGTTGGCGTCGCCATCAAGGCTAAAGCTACCAGCTCTGAGCCCAGGCAGGGGGCGGCTGATGCCGTAACCATTGCAATTCAGCGACGAGGGAGCAAGAGTGTGGCTGGAGCTGCCACTCCTGCCAAGGAAGAGATGCAAGGCTTGTCTCCTGCCCCAGGCAGTGTGAGCAAGAGACTGGGCAAGCACTCGCTGAAGCTCCTTGAGGCCCAGGACAGCAGTGTTACCAGTTCCAGGAGCAGGCCGGACTCTTCATTCCGAGTCACCATAAACAGAACTTTAGGGAGCTCCAAGGTAAGCAGCTCCAGTCCTGCGGAGCCCCCCAGTGCTCAGATGGACCACACGGGCACCATCAGTGTCTTTAAGAGACTGGGCAGGAAGACTTTGTGAGCCTGGCCTGGGACCCTGCTTGGAGGGAACTTCCAGACGAGGAGAGGGCAAGCGAGTGTGTGTGTGTGTGTTCATCTCTCCCGTCACCTCCCTTTGTGATGTGAGCGGGTGGCTGCATTCCGGAGCCAATGCGGGTCTGCTTCTGTGAAGCTCTTGTTTGGTTCTCCCAGCACTGCGTCCAGAGTTGCTTAGGGCCATGCACTGGTTGAGGCAGCCGAAAGCCCAGTCCTAGCAGGGTGCGAGCACTCAGAAGGCCTTGAGGAGAAAGCCAGGAGTTCTGGGCAGCCCTCTGAACACACCTTTTGTTTTCTCTCTGCAGGTGCTTGCTCTTTCCTAGGAAGTAGTGTCCATAAGAAAGACAGGCGGCCCCTTCCTTCTTTTCCCTTCTCTGTCCTGAGCTTTCATCTGCCGATCCTGGAACACCCACATTCCAGGAAGGGCAACTGGCCTCTTTTAGTGGATGCTGGAGCTGTGCAATTGGCAAGGCGGGTCTGGCAGCGTTCTGGGTCTCTCTCCTTTCCTTTTCTGTTGTTTCAGAGTTTCTGGTTGAGAAACGCCCTTCCTTGTCTTCTGTGTCAGGATTCCTAACTGACCTAGCTGCACTTCTTTTGCTGCACTCCTGAATGAAGCTGTTCTTGGATTGGGGGTGCGCGTGTGCAAACAGCTGCACCCACATTACCTCTTAGACTTTTTTTGATCAAACAAAAGCAAACCCATTTTTTTAAAGCACACATATCCAATACCTGGAGGCTCTTCCCTCACCTGCCATGCTGAAGGTGGCTGGCATCTCTGGCTCAGTGATAGTATTTCTCCCCCACTCCTCCCACTTCTGGTTCCTGCTGTTCTTCAGTCGTGGGGGGGGGGGGGGGAATCCTGGATTACAGCAGGCACACACCCTCCTCTGGCTTAGACCCTTCCCCTCCACCCCCCAGCTGGCATGATTCGAGGTAGGGCAAGCACAGCTTTGGTCTTGGCCTTAGGAAAGGGCTGGGAGAGGTAGATCTGCCAGGAAAGGGCAGCTGGCACTGATGGGCCCCTACGGTTTACCACCGGAAGAAGCCCCAGTTCTGGCTTTTACAATCTCCTTTACAGACGACCTGTGAAGTCATCTGCCCCCACCCCCGCAAGGTCTTGGGGACGGGGGGGGGGGGGGAGAGATCTGGGCACGCAGTGTCTTCTGCCTCCTGCTGGGGGGGGGGAGTCTTCTGGCTTCCTCCCCCCGCACATCCCCCAGAGCCAGCGGGCCGAGGGGGGGTGTTAAGGAGGAGCAGCGCTGCCCTCCCCCATGAGCCGCCCCTCTGCCCCCAGGCCTGCCGGTTCAGAGCGCCCACAGGCACCAGGTTGCAGGCGGGGTTAGTCGGAGGCGCCTATCGGGGCTTCGCTGTTCGAAAGCGGGCTTGTCAATTGGAGTCGGTGTACATCGGGATGATGAGAGCCTCAAGTTGTAGTACCGCGGCCGCGCAGCCCTCGGGCCGGGCCGGCAAAGGTCCGTTCACAATAAACGCTCTTTCCGCTCGGCTGGCCTGGCTCGACTCTTCTTTGCCCGAGCGGCAGAAGCATCGGGGGGAGGGGGCTCGGGTCGCCTCTGCGCACGCGCAAGGGGACGCGTCGTTTGCGCAGCCGCCTGGACTGAGGAAGGCGCCTGCGCAGAGCGGCAAAAGCTGGCTGGCTGCGGGGTTGTTGTCGTTCCTGCTCGCGTCCCGGCCGCCCTTCCTGCGTGCGGGCCGGGAGGAGGCGGGGTTTCCGGGCGCGGGCGCCGTCGGACTTGACGCGACGGCAGCCCCGAGGATGGCCCCGCGGGGACGCCGGTAGCGGCGGCAGGTAAGGGGGGGCGGGGGCGACGCCCGCGGGCCCCACCGCCTGGCCGACAGCGCCGGCGCCGCGCGCGGCGCATTCTGGGAGGGCGGCCGAACCATTCGCAGCGCGGGGGCGGCGGACGCGGCCATCGGCGGGGGACTAAGGCTCGGGGGGGGGACGCCCCCGCGGCTCGTGTTCGGTCACGGCCCGAAGGCGCTGATGGAGCCGCCCGGCCTTCCCGCGGCGGCGGCCCTGAGCCTTCCTGCTCGCCCCCAACGCTGCCCGGGAGGGAGGACGGCAAAGCTGGGCCCCAGGCGGCCGCCCGGGCTGAGTGGGGGCTGGCGGGGACGGAGCTGGCGCTGGGCTTTCCCGCCCTAGAGGCTCCCGGAAGACTTGGGACTCTCGGACTGACCAAGCGCGGTGGGGGGCGGGGGAGGCCAATGGGCTGCCCCCTCCCCTCCCGCGCCTCACCAGCGCAGCCCCCTGGGGCAGGTGGGGCTGAAGGGGGGAAGTCTGGAGCTCCCCCACTGGGAGGGCTCCGGCCACAGAGGCTGCCCGGTGGGTTCTTGTTTCCCCGGTGAGCAGAAGCTCCGGCCTCCTTGCCGTCCAGAGTCCAATCAGGTTGGGATCCAGGCCTGGCCTGGTCGCTCTGCGAGTCGGGGGAGACACAAGAGCAGAGGGGGGCCATGCAGGGGGGCGGAAACCAATGCAAAGGAAGAGCCCTCCGGCTGAGAGGCGGGGGATGTCCTGCCCGCCCAGGGCCTGCGCTGGTTCCAAGCAGAGCGTGCAGAAACCTTCCCACCCGAGGAGTCCTTTTCCCCAGCCTCCCTTTTGTGCACCCCACAGAGGTCTCTGCATCCGCCCTTCTACCTCGCCAGAGGGTAAGGCGATGCTGCTCCCTCCTAGGGATTCCTGGCAGCCTAAGTGTCAGTCAGAGGGTCCGACAGCAGTAGTCTAGCCCTGCCCTCCGCACGCTCAGCCTCCCGAGGTCTCTGATCTCCTGCTGGGAGAGGTGGTGGGGGCCGCTTCCAGGAGAGCCACCGGTGCAAGACTGCCTTGACTCCAAGCCCTTCCATCTCTGGGCAGCAGAACGTGGCCTTGGAGCCTGGATGCTTAAGGTGCTGCCCTGGCTACCTTCTAATGCATTTGGGCTTCTTGGGGCCTTGAGTTACACGGAGGGTGCATTTTATTCCTTTCTAGGGAGGGAGAAGGCTTCCCCCCCTCATGTCCTGTATCCCTCCTACCCTCTGCGATTAGAGTCCCTTCAGCTTTCCCAGATTACTTACAACTCGAGGTGCCGTGTGAAAGCCTGGTGCTTGTTGTAATGCCGAGCTGCCATGCCAGTCCGGTCCCTGCCCTCTGCCCTTTGAAAGGCCTTTTGCCTCCTGGGCAGATTCCAGCCAACTGCTCCACCTTCCCTGTGTGCTTTTGAGGAAAGAGGGGAACGCAGCGGCTTCTTTGGCCAGGGAGGTCAGCTTTGCTCCCTGCTCTTTTTCTGGCTGTCAGCAGAAGCAGAGCCAATGGGAGGGGAGACTCCTGTCCTTTGGCCCAAGCCTGGGCTGCTCCATTCCTTTCCAGTCTTCCATAATGGACTCCAAACCTTGGTTGCAACACACACACACTTGCCATAGGTCCCTGCTCCTCTCGGCCTCTGTAGCAACAACAGCCAACACAACATCCTTCTGGGGAGTCTTCCAACTGGGCCAAGGAGGGAATAGGCTTTCTCTTCCCACCTCCAGCAGCCAGCCATCAGGAAAGGGCACCGGAGGCAGATGACAGAAAGTGGCTTCTCAGAGGATAAGAGCAGGAGCACTTGAACTTCTATGCAGCACTCTGAGCGCTTTGCGGCATCTGGTCCCCAGCACTCTGGGTGCTCCTAATGCACAGTCTCTAGTTTGGGGCACCCCCATTTAAAAAGCAGAATAGCAAACCCGAGGCTGGGAAGAGGGTCTCTAGACGGAGTTTGTTTAGCGTGCAAAAAAAGAGGCTGCAATACTTCCCCAGCCTCTGGAGGTGGCAACCCAGGAGGAATGGCATTGTTCTTGGTTGCCCCAGAAGGACCAGCACCAAGGAAGGAGGGTCAGGCTAGACACCGAGAAGGACTTCTGGACTGCACAGGGCAAGCTGTTGGCCAGTTGAGCAGGCTGCCAGTGAAGGGGCAGTGGGTTCCCCTTCGCTGGGGGTCTTTGCTTCATCCCATTGAAGCGCAGTGCCTGCAGGCTGCTCCATAGGACGGCTCCGGTGGCTTGTGACTCGGGGCTCCCTTTGGCTACTGGAGAGGCTGCAGCTCTGCCACCTCTTCCTCATCGCCTGGCATCTTTATTGCTGGGGCTGCCTCTCCGAACCTCCTTGCCCTCGGGAGGCATTTCCTCTATGCTCTTTCTCTGCCCACAGAAGCGTTCTGCCTCTCCATGTCAGACTCGCTCTGGGAGCCTAGCAGAAGAACTGCCTTACGGAGACGCATCCAAGCTTAGCCATGTGCTCCAGCAAAGCGTGCAAGTAACAAGCCGCTTCTGGAAGGTCCCCGTGGCAAGTCTGTGGCCTCCTGCCTCATTACCGTGGCCCCTCCAGCTGGCCACGGTCCTGTGGGGTGCGGCTGCAATGCCTTGGCTCTGACTGGGAGGCCAAGGGGAGCCAGTGGAGACCATGTGGCCTTCCATCAGTCATGGGTCTTAGCCATCGGCCAGTGCAGATGAGGGGAGGGGGGAGCCAGGCTGGTGTCGATGGTGGCTTCGTAGATAATTTCACAAGAGTCCAGAAGTCGAGTTTGCTCTGCGGTGCTGAGTGGGCAGCGGGGCTTCAGGTTGGCCACCCATGTTTTCAGGGTAGCAACTGTTCCCTTCTCCCCGGCAGGTCGCCAGGCCGCCTGTGGCCCCCCTGGCAGGCAGCAGCCCCTCTCCGTGCCCTGAGGCGGCAGCAACATGAGTGAGGTGTCAGTGATCAAGGAGGGATGGCTGCACAAGCGAGGTGAGCGGTGCCCCACCTGTCCCGTCAGAGGCCCTGAGCTGCCAGCGGGGCTTCTCCCCCCGATGGAGGCCTCCCCCCTGGAGAGTCGGGAGGCTCCTTGCTTTGGCTGCAGCTAGTGGAGGCCCTGGGTAGCCTTCCCAGAGGGGCCCTTGGCTGCTGGGCTGCATTTCCTCCTGCCCAGGGAAGACCAGCGGTTGCATCTTTTGCCACAGTTGTGGCTCTATGGTCTGTGCTCTTACGGGGCTGGACTCAACCGTCCAGGACTCAAAAAAAACCAGTGGAGGCGTCTTGGCACGAGCCGTTTGCCACCGGGCAGGCCCCCTGCTCCTCCCCTGAGCTGCTGCTGCTCCTCGTCCAGTCCTGGCTTCTGGCAGACAAATATAGACCGCAGCTGGGGGCTATTTTGGTCCTGCCATGGCCTGGAGGGGTGGCAGCTGTGGCAACCCTGCTTTTCCCACGGGGGGCTTGGGGAGGAGAGCAGCCCCCCTCCCCCCGAAAGCTCTGGCCTGGACTGAGCTGCCCTGAGCAGAATCCAGGAGGCCTCCCCTCCCCTCCCCCAGAAGCTCTCTCTCCAGCCAATGGAAGAGAGGGTGACCTAGGAGGATCTCTTCCTCTTCCAACCTTTAGGCAGGTGGAGCCTTTGGGGGGGGGCGAACGTGGAGGTGGATGGGGTCACCCCTCTATGCCTGCCTACCCTGTTTGATCATTGGGGGGCAGAGCAAAAGCTGCCTGATCCCTGGGGGCGGCTGGGTTCCCTCCCCTGGGTAACCCTTGAAGGCCTTTCCAGGGGAATACATCAAAACCTGGAGGCCCCGATACTTCCTTCTCAAAAGCGACGGTTCCTTCATCGGCTACAAGGAGAAGCCAGAAGCTGCTGACCACAGCGCCCCCCCTTTGAATAACTTCTCCGTGGCAGGTGCGTCGGCCAGGGTCTCTTGGAAAAGGCGGGCCTCCAGGCACGCTGGCAGAGGAGCTTCCCCCACCTTGCCAAGTGAATCGGGCGTGTGAGCAATGGGTACCCTGGCACTGCCCTCTTCCTCTCCGCCTCTCTGCATTGGGGAAGCCGCCCTGGCTGAGCCTGTGTAGCTCTTGGTGGGTGGAACTGGGCCAGACCGGAGTCCCCTTGAAAGGGCCTCTGGGAAGGCTCCCTGGGGAGACTCCAACCTGGCGGCCTTTTCCTCCTCCCCCTCCTCCCCCCCCCATCTCCCCAGAATGCCAGCTGATGAAAGCCGAGCGGCCCCGCCCCAACACCTTCATCATCCGCTGCCTGCAGTGGACGACGGTGATTGAGCGGACCTTCCACGTGGACTCGCCAGAGGAAAGGTGAGTGGGCAGCCCCCAGGCCTCCCTTTGACCGCCATGAGCAGCTGCATTTCAGAGGCCGGATGGGAGTGGTGGGTGGTCTTTTGGGGGTCTTTTCCCATCCTGCTACATCGTTCTACATCGAACGCTTTGGCAGCAGAAATGCCCAGCTTCCCTGACCGTGGCATCTCCCTTGCCCAGCAGCGGAGCCTTCTGCCTGGGGCTGCCCCATCTCAGAGCCTCCTGGCTGCCTTGGCTTCTCAAGGCTTCTTAGCACCCTGAGCGCTGCTTTGCGTCTTCCCAGGGAAGAATGGATCCAGGCCATTCAGATGGTGGCCAACAGCTTAAAGAACCAGGAGGAAGCGGAAGAGGAGGACAGGATGGAATACAAGTGTGGCTCCCCCAGCGACAGTCCGGGGGCCGAGGAAATGGAGGTGGCAGTGACCAAGGCCAGAACTAAGGCGGTAAGCAAGTCTGCGGGTCTGCGGGAAGGAGATGGCCGCTGGTCTTGGCTAGTTGAGAGGGGCTGTCAAATTACGGCCGTGGGATTCCAGAGGTTTTCCCTCAGGCAGGCAAGGAGCGTTCTCTCTCTCCCCCTCTCTTGCTCTCCCTCCCTCCATCTCTCTCTCTCTCTTTGTGCCTTCTGTTGCCAGACCATGAGTGACTTCGACTACCTGAAACTCCTGGGAAAGGGCACTTTTGGGAAGGTCATCCTCGTACGGGAAAAGGCCACGGGGCGCTACTACGCCATGAAGATTCTGCGCAAAAAGGTCATCATTGCCAAGGTGGGCGGAAGCTCCGGCACCTCGGGGTGGGGTGGGGGAGTGGAGAGGCTTGGCCAGGCCAGCAGCAGATTGCCTTGGGGGACCTGCCAGAAGGCTGCTGCCCAAGAGCAGGGCAGAGAGGGGGGGCCCCATCCAAGGCTTAGCGGACAGAGGAAGGTGTTTAGGGAGGCCCTGCTCTGACTGATCCAAGCCATCTCAAGACCTGCAGGATTCTCCTAGGGTAGAATTCCCCCGCCTTCCCTTCAGAGGACAACTCCCCCCCCCCCGCCCTGGGGTCCTTCCTCAGAAAATCTGGGGGTGGGGCGGCCCTTTGGAACCGGGGGCTTTCTGAGCCTGGAGAGAGAGGAAAGAGCTCCCAGAGAATTGGATTCTGGGAAGCCCCTTTCCTCTCAAGCTACCCAAGGGAAGAATGGATCAGAGGGACCCCCCCCCCCCCAAAAAAAAACACACAGAGAGAAGTTAGCCTTGTGGCCGAGGAGCGCTACCTGTTCCAGCCATGTTGCTGGCCCCGGGAAGGGTTGCCACTCCGGCTGTTTCCCAGGAGCCAGGGGAGGCCGACGGGGGGCGCTTGGGGGTGAAGGGCAGGTGTTTGCCAGGCGCACTGGGTGAGGAGGCTCTTCTCTGTTCCAAGGATGAAGTGGCCCACACCGTCACAGAGAGCCGAGTGCTGCAGAACACCAGGCACCCCTTTCTCACGGTACATGCTGAGGGGAGGCTGCCCAGGATCCAGGGGGGCTTTGGAATCCTTCCCTGCTAGTCGGAAGTAGGCCTTGCTTCTGGGTTGAGTCGAGGGGGCGCATGGGGGTCCTGCTCCAAGGGCCCAGTGGAGGCTGGCTCAGTTCCACACCGAGGTGCCAGGTGAAGGAGCCTCTGAAGCACCCTCCTCCTCCTCGTCTTCCCCCCCCTCTTCCCATCAGGTGGCATCCGAATACACAAGGCAGAAGAAGGAAGAGGGTTGTGTGCCAAGCCTGGGGTTGGTTTTAGTCAGAGCGCAGGGTCACGGTGGGCAGGGAGGGAGCAGCTTCTCTGGAGATGCCATCCGTCTCTGAGGGAAATCTCTGCCCCTCTTTCTAGGCCCTGAAATATGCGTTCCAGACCAACGACCGCCTCTGCTTCGTCATGGAATACGCCAACGGAGGGGAGGTGGGTGTGCGCCCTGAGTCCCTTCCTGGGAGTTGTTGCAACTCGCTCTCTGGAAGCAGGAGTGGCCTTTACGCCAGGCATCCCTGTCTGGCTGCTTCCCCCTGACCCAGCTCTTCCCTTCCAGCTTTTCTTCCATCTCTCCCGAGAACGCGTCTTCACGGAAGAGCGCGCCCGCTTCTACGGGGCTGAGATAGTTTCTGCCCTGGAGTATCTCCACTCGCGGGACGTCGTCTACCGAGACATCAAGGTGGAGATGAGGGTCCAAGGGGGTGGCCCCGGGTCAGCTGTGCAGGGCGTGGGGGGGGGGGCTCCCCTCGGCTAGGGCCCAACTGCCTTTGTGCCTTTTAGCTGGAGAACCTCATGTTGGATAAAGACGGGCACATCAAAATCACGGACTTTGGACTGTGCAAGGAAGGCATCTCTGATGGTGCCACCATGAAGACCTTCTGTGGGACACCGGAGTACCTGGCCCCAGAGGTAGGGTGGGAAGGGCGGTTCAGCCTGGCCCAGTCACAGGGGGTCCGGGACCTCCTCCTCCTCTGGGGCCAAGACCGGCAAGTGGGATGGCCTTCAGCCCCCCTGCCAAGCGCTGCGTGTCTCACCCGGCTCCTGCCCTTTGCCCCACAGGTGCTGGAGGACAACGATTACGGGCGGGCCGTGGACTGGTGGGGCTTGGGCGTGGTCATGTACGAGATGATGTGTGGCCGGCTGCCCTTCTACAGCCAGGATCACGAGCGCCTCTTTGAGCTGATCCTCCTGGAGGAGATCCGCTTCCCACGCACCCTCAGCCCTGAAGCCAAGGCCCTGCTGGCCGGCCTGCTCAAGAAGGACCCCAAGCAGAGGTGGGGGAGTCCCCGGCTGCCCCCGCTCCCCCGAGGCCTCCGCTTGGGAAGCAGAGGGTGCCGGAGCCAGGCTCCTTGGGCTGGGTGGCTGGATGTGCCGGAGAGCAGGGGTGGCCATGAGTTGGATCTTGGGGAGGGGGGGCAGGGGGTCCCTTGAACAGAGTTGGCATGAATACAGCATTGGAGTAAATGACAATTGACTTCTTCGAGAGATTGAAATGAAGGCTCTTAATGCATAGTTGGCACGTATGACGTGAGCGCCTTCCTCTGGGCAGAATAGGCAGTGAGGAAGTGTTGGGGTGCAGCTGTGGGCGGGGAGGGGGAGAGCTGCCACCTTCACCCTGAGGAATTCCTCCTCTTCCCCAAAGGGCTTGGTTGTCCCTCAATCGGGATTTGCCCTCCGCCTGAATCTGTGGACGCACTCACGCACATAGAAAGCAGTTAACCAGGCCTTTTCTTGCCAGGCTGGGGGGCGGCCCCAACGATGCCAAGGAGGTAATGGAGCATCGGTTCTTTGCTGCCGTTAACTGGCAAGACGTGGTTCAGAAGAAGGTAGGCCCTGCGGTGCTTCTCCCCTCTGGGGCGCTCCTGGATGGGGAGGGGGAGTTTCAGCACGACCCCACCCCCCCCGCGGGGCGAACTAAGCAGGCTCTCTCTTGCCAGCTCATGCCTCCTTTCAAGCCCCAGGTGACGTCCGAAATAGATACACGGTACTTCGATGACGAGTTCACAGCCCAGTCCATCACCATTACGCCACCAGACCGATGTGAGTAGGGGGCTTTGCATTGGGAGGCAGGCCGTGGGAGAAGGGGGGCTCATCTAGTTCTTTGCTTCTGGCTTCACTGGAGACCCCTGGCCGGGCTGCTCTTGTCCACAGATGACTGCGTGGACCCCCTGGAGGCCGACCAGCGGACCCACTTCCCTCAGTTCTCCTACTCCGCCAGCATTCGGGAGTAGGGCTGCAGCACCTGCTGGAGAGAGCCAGGACCAGGGGTGATGCCACCTTCCCACATCTGGGAGCCAAGCGGAAGAGCCTGCCCCTGCCCCATCGGCCCTTGCAGTCAGGACCAGCTGGCTCACTTTAGCCCAGGTCTCCCTGCCCCCTGCCCCCCCCCCCCCAATGCCGCATCCTCTCTCCTTGCCTCTGGGCCACCGCTGAGTTTCACACGGAAGCTCCTTTGGCGTGTTTGGTTGGCTCTGCCACCAAATTGTGTCGGTGGAAGGGCAGGGAGCACCGTTCGCTGCCTCATTCATGGGATGCCACCCTGGACCCCAGAGGGTGGAGGACCCAAGCACTGTGGCTTGCAAGGCTGTGCTAAGAGGGGCAGAGCCCCAAAATCCCGCCCCCCTGTTTCTGTGGGATAGTGGCCGGCTGGCCGGCCAGCGCTCAGGTGCCTCTTGGGGTCAGTGGCCTGGCAACTGTTGCCTTGTTGCCCTTGGATGGGCTTCCCCATCACCTCCAGGGGGGCTGCTGCTGCTGCTGCTGCTGCTGCGTTAACAGGAACTTTGAGCTGCCCTCCAAATAACGGGGACCTGGCCCCCACTTAGAACAGAGGCCTTTTCAAATGGAAACCAGGGGGCCGGGCATAGCAGCTGCCCCTTGTAGTCCCCGACAGTCCCCCAGCTGCTGTTTGCATGGCCCAGCAATGGCCCTCGCTGGAGCGATTGGGCCCAGCGGCCCCTGCCCATTGGTTCCCATGAAGCGGGGGGGGGGGCTCCCCTTGGGGATCCAGGGGGAGGGAGGGGGCTCTTTTCTTCCCTCTTTTCAGCTGTGGAAGATGCCTGCCTGCCTGCCTGCCTGCCTGCCTCTCCCGTCTCTGACCCTGTGGGCATGGCAGCTGCGGGTAGGCCGCCTCCCTCCTTCCCACAGCTGCAGGGCCCTGCCCTGGGAGGAAGGGAGGTTTGCTACCCGGGCGCCTTTCGCCTGGCTCCCCAGCCCTGTGTAGCTTGACCAAGGAAGGCACAGGCCAGGCTGGGCAAACTGGGGCTGATGGGAATCTGCCAGGGCACAGACACCATTCAACTGAATTGCTGCAGAGGGCCCAGAAGCCCCCCAAGCAAAGCCCCCCCTCCCCCGCCCGTGTTGCTAAAGAGGAGATTGTGGTCCCCTGGCAAGCATGGCCAGAAGGCGGACTGACCTTCCTGCAGCCCCAGCCCACCCACCCCTGTGCAAAGAGTGGGAGGCTGCTCCAGCTGTGTAGCTGGCAGGCCAGAGCGGTCCCTCCTGCCCACCTATGTTGCCTCTCGGGCAGGTACCCAAGGACGCCACCTGGTGGGCTGGAGGGTCGCAAGCGCCCGAGCTCACCTTTGCTCTATCGGACTCCTGTCGACCACAGCAGACCTTGGGTTCCCGTGTCTTGGGTTTTGGGCCAAGGGACTCCTGCCAATGGAACTGTGCCAGGGACTCCTGCCAATTCCACGATTGCTCTGGGGTCTTTTTTGTACAAAACTGGGATCAGCGAGGGGCGCAGTATGAGCCTGGCTACAAACATCCATGGCAGTCCTGCCTGGCCTCCCGTGCCTCAACTCCAGTGGCAGTGGCCCGATTCCACTGGGCAGAGCCCCCAAGCAGCCCCTTCCCTGATCCGATGCCCTGAGGGGCTCTGTGTCAAGTCAGAGGGAGGGGAGGGGGGCTCCCTCAGTGAATGCGACTCCCGGCCGGCTGCCCCCGGTGCTGCCTGCTTGCCTTGAGGGCGGCTCCCATCGGGCACTCCTGGGGGGGGGGGGAGGGAGCCCAGCTGCTCCAGACCCACCAAGTGGCCTTCCTTTCAGCAGACCCGAAGTGCCGGCAGCCTCCGAGCCTCCTTGAGCCTTTTGGGTCTGCCCAGAACCAATCAACCCAGGAGGTGCCTCAAACTGGGGTTTGGCTTCCTGGGGAGGACGTCTTGTGCCCTGCTGAAGTTGCAGGGCTGGGGAGGATCTCTTGGGGTCTTTGGGGAAAGAATAGTTTTTCACGTTTGCTGTAGTTCTAATTCAGATTTACTAATTTAATGTTGCCCCTGTTAGGTTAGCGTTGCGGGATGTTTTCTGCCCCACTGCTGGAGATCAGCAGACAGAGATCCTGAATTCCGTTTGTAAAATAAAGTTTACTGGAGCGTTTTTGTAAATGGGGCTGATAAGCACAAAAACTGGAAAGGCTTTTTTCCCCCTTTTTGGTAAACCACGGAATTGCCTTCCTCTACGCTCAGATTTGTACGGTACAAGCAATAAAAGATTTTATTTCTTGGTTATGTGGTGGTCTTTTTTAATGTTTATTAAAATACTTTACAATTTTAAAGCAACACCCAACTCCTGTTCATTGTAGTTGATTATCTACAAATTCAATCCCAGGTAGCCGTGGTCATTTGAGGAAGGCCACTTACCTTCACAAGGATGAGCTTTTTATCCAGGGAATTTCAGCAAAGCCCCCCTCCCTCTCTTCCTCACCTTCAAATCTTCCCAATTTAAGCCCCCTCCTTTAAATGGGGGCTATTTCCCCCAGTGCCACTCAATAGCCGCCCAGCTGCCAAGGGAGAGGCGCTAAAGCAAGCCACCCTTAGAGTTGCCCCAGGCCCACCATCCTCCCCCACCCTTTAGGCCGCAGGCAACGGCCCCCACTTGCCCCACCTCTAGGAATTGGCCTCCAGGAAATGTGTTCTGGTGTCACTTTCCCACCCGTTCTGTCATCGGCTTTGAAAAGTGACCTGAAATCACATCCTGCAATAACATGTTCTATGTTACCGTGGAACATCCAAGCGTTCCTCTGCTCTGCTCATTGGTGGCTCCTGCTAATGAGCCCTAATTTAGCCAAGCTGGGAATCCTCTGGCGCTCTCAGCTCCCTCCCACCTTGTGGGCGTTGGGGCAAAGGCCATGGCGGGCCCTGAGAGGAGGCCCTGGACGTTGCTGCTGCTGCAAAGAGCCATTCTCTCGGTAGGGGCCTTGTTTGTGGGGCAGACTGTAAGCCGAGTAAGTGAGCAGGTTCCCTGGGCTGTTGGGGGTCGGGCAGCAGAGCGGGGGGGAGGGTCATTGGTGTCCTCTCACTAAGGGAGGGCCTGTGGCCATTATCACCAAAGTGCCCACTGCCAGTTCTGGCAATCAAGGAGCCGTTCTTTGGCACAGACCCTCCCTTACAAGCAGGCCTCCTCTGTAGCTCCTCTGTGAGCTGCAAAGTTACCTCCTGCTCACCTGGCTCCCTCAAACTGGAGGGGGGGAGGAGGAGCAGAGGCAGCCCCTCAGTCACTTGGGAGCAAGGACTCCCCAGCTCCAGCCCACTCCCACCACCTCTGGAGATGCCAATGGAAAGCCTGCCACCTCTGGGGCAGCTAATAAAAGGAGGCTGCATCCAGGAGGAAGGTTGTGTGATCCTTTAAACAACCCCCACCCCCCTCTTTCAGCAATGCTGCTCTGTTTCAGGTGGAGGAGAAAAGGGAGCCTTTGAAAAGCAAGAGCAATGAAGGGCGGAGCACCGAAAAAGCCTCTGGGAAGGTGAGTCACTCCTGGCCCTCCAGAGCAGAGCTGTGGGGAGAGGGAGGGAGGGAGGGAGGGAGGGAGGACAGATGGACGGATGGACAGACGGACAGACAGCCTGAAGCTTCAGATCTGGACATTATTAGGCTGCTCTCATGAATCAATCCTGGGGGAACTCAACCCAAGACTGGGGCTGCAGGGGGCCCACTGGCAAGAATTCAGCTGGTCAAGGAAGAGAAGATGGCCAGCATAACTTTAATGCCGCCTCCCCATTCTCTGTGGTACTGCCTAGGAGGCATGTTTCAGCCACTTTGCACCTGAGCTGTGACAGTGTGGTAGGAGGAAATCCCCAAATCCTGCCCCTCCCCCAAGACTTGAAGCTGCCAGATTGCCGGGGGGGTGGGTGGGTGGGTGGTGGTGAAATAGGAGCACCAGAAACACTGGCTGGGGGGCGGGGGGGGAGGTGGAGCTAGGGTGCCTCTGTCAACCATTAGGTTGCATCCATTAGATTGGCAAGGAGGGAGCTCAGTGGGTGGGCTCCCCTGGTGGGCTGAAGGCCCGGAATCCTGCCCTTGAAGAGCATTGGACCCAGCAGGAGGCACCCCCCCCCCGAGCCTGAAGGGCTCAGGGGGGTGGGGGGTGGGGGGTGGAGAGCAGCAGCTCAGGTGCAAAGGGTAGGGGTGAGGGGAAGCTGCTGTTTGGGCTTTGCTTTGGCAGGTAGCTCTGCCCACCCGGTCCCCGGCCTTGCCTTCCTCCTGGCTGCCCCATTCCTCTCCTCTTCCAGAAAAAAGGCCTGGAAAGCTATGAAAAAGAGGCTGAGAAGCGGGGCTGCCCCCAAGCCCTGCCTGAAGCTCCTTTGCCACGAGAGCGAGGTGAGGCGCTGATAACCCTGGAAGTGCAGTGAAGGGAGTCCATCCTCGGGGAGGGGGAGGAGTAATCCCACATGTGCACCACGCTTTGTCACAAGCTGACATCCCCTCATTGCGAGGAAGCCCTACTGACGACCCAGTTTCCCCCCTGTCTCCCAGTGGTCCCAGCCTCGCTGGCCCTTGCGCAGGAGCTGTCCCAAGCAATGCTGCGGATGGACATGGCTCTGGAAAGGGAGTACGCCTTTGACATCTTTAGCAACCTGATGGTGAGCACTGGCGTTGGAGCCCCACCCCCGCCCCACGACCTTTGGGAACACCCGGCCTGGATGCCCATGGCGTTGTGCTTCCAGAATAATCTTCGCTGGGGAAGCAGCCAAAGGCAGGAGAGCCGGCTTGCGGCATTCCCTGTGGGAACCCAATTAAAGCCTCCCGTATGATGCTTTATCCTCTGGAATGGAGGGAGATGCTGCCAGGAGTCTTGGTAGCAGTAAGACAGAGACTGACCCCTTGGCTTCAGGGTTCCTCTGATGGCGTCTCTGCTTAGCCAAGGGGGCCTAAATCTCCACCCCTTCGGGGATGCTGGCCACCTATGGCCTCTTGCTGTGTGTGCTATGTATATCCCCTGGCCGGGGAGCATAGGGCTGCCAAGGGGTCTACCCTGCACTAGAGAATAGCAGAACAGAACACTGCCTGCCCCTCAGCTCCATTCCAGGGAACGTCCCTCCAGTCCATCCGCGCCCTGCCCAACCCTTGGCTCTGACTCGTTCACAGAGGAAGCAGCCGTCGTATGCGTTCCAGGGCTTTGACCTGCCACGGTCTGTGACAGTGGAGATGCGAGCCCTTCTGGTGGACTGGCTGGTACAAGTGCATGTAAGTTCTGGGGGTGGGGTGGCCTGATTTGTTGGGTCTAGAAGTGGGGGGAGGAATTCCCCCTTACTTCTGCTCCCTTCCCCCCAGGAGTATCTGAATCTGGCTGATGAAACCCTTCACCTCGCCGTCCACCTCATGAACTGCTACATGAGAGCAGGCCGGGTCAGGATCCCTCGCCTGCAGCTCCTCAGCGCCACCTGCCTCTTTCTGGCATGCAAACTGGAGGAGCATACCTTTCCAGAGGTGAGAGTGCAAAAGCTGGATTCGGGCATGTCCATTGCCCTTCCAGAGACCAGGGCAACCGAAGCGACTCGCTCGTTCTGGCTTAGTCCAGCAGCCCTTCTTGGTTCTTGGCCTTTGAGGCTGGCAGAGGAGGCCATCTGGGCCACTCTGGAAGGCCCTGCCACCTTCTGGCTTAAGGCCCGAGCTGCTCTCTTCTTTCCTGCAGCCAGCCCAGCTGTGCTTCATGATGGAGAACTCCTGCAGCCAAAAGGATCTCCTGCAAATGGAACGCAAAATCCTGGCCCGACTCAGGTTTGAGCTGCACTACGCCAATCCCATCCACTTGTTCCGCCTCCTGGCAGAAGTCGACCATTGCACCTTGGAGGTAAAGGTCTCCAAGTGAGCCGCCGGGGCACAGAACCAGCTGCAGGGTCACCAGTTGCTGTTCCCAAGCGGTCCCTGGGTCAAGGTTCCTGGGATGTACGTGTGCGGACCTGGAGACACCCCCCCCCCAGTGATTTAGTCCTGGAATGGGGGGTGGGGGAGGCAGCAAGCATCCTTTTCTCCCTCTTTCCCCATGCCTGCTCAGGTCCAGTTCTTGGCCCTCTATTTTCTGGAAGCATCTCTGATGGAGGTGGATTGCCTGCGCTTTGAGCCCGCTCAGCTGTCCTTTGCGGCTTTGTCTCTGGCACGCCGGCTGTCGTGGGAAGCCAGAATCCAAGACATGGATACGCTTCAGGAATATTTTCCAAAGTTCCACCTGTACAGGTATGATGAGCAATGAACGGAGGTGATGTCAATGAGAAATAGTGGAGGTGGAAATAATTTGGGGTCTCTTCCTCATTTCCCAGCTTTTTTAAGCACAACCTCTTGGATGTGAGACCACATGTTCCTTCATGTGCCAGAGGGCATGGGAACTGCAGGTGCCCCAATTCTTGCATGGCACCAGATGTCTCATGCCCCATGGGGTGCCCGGTTACATCTGTGCCCCATTCAGGGCACTCTGGTGGTCAGCTGCAGCCCAGCGAGAGAGGGCCCCGGCTGTCCCCCCCAACCGCAGGGACGGGGGCATTTGAACAGTAACCGACCAAGGATGGGTTCTCGATCGGTAAGGGTCCTCCAACTGGTCCTCTCTCCTCACAGCGAGACCGAGCTGTCGTCTGTCTTCCCATACATGGCCAAGGCGGTTTTGCAAGGGGCCAATGCCTCCCTTCGAGCCATCTTTCTGAAATACTCCAGGCCACAGAAGCTTTGTGTCAGCACCAGCCCTACCGTCGCTGCTTCTAAGTTCCTGAGCCGCTTCCTGGGGGATCCCAACCAATGAAGGAGGAGGATGCCAGGGTGACGTTTGAGCTGTCCCTTCCCACTGCCTGTGGAAATGGGGAGTGTAGAAAGCCAAGCATTGTCCCAGGCGTGACTAGGCTCAGGTGGGCGTGGGACCCCTTCTCTCCTTTTCTTCCTTCATGGCTCATACATAAAGTTTTCTCACTTCATCTTGGTCCGTTTGTCTGTCTATCCCACCCGCTCTCTGCAGTCTTGAGTCTTGCACAATTCCCCTCCCCCCAATGACTAAAAAAAAAAAAAAGAGATTGTATGCAAAGGGACTTCTAATAAAGTGTTTTATTCTCTTGAAAACACTCTTGCTTCTGAGGTCAGAGCGCAGCCCCTGCGGGCCCGAATGCCAGGCAGCTGGCGCTTCTTTGCTTTCCAGAGGCCGTGGGCAGGCTGCTCTTGATGGCCTCTGATCTCCGCTTTTCCCCTTCCCAATCCGAAGGAGGTTGCAGCGCAGCATTGGTGGTTCAAGAGGCCAATTAGCCATCTGGCAAGAGCCCAAGAGGACTTTGTTTTCTCCTGAAGGAAGAAGCCCTCTCCTTCTCATCCAAGAAGCTTCTGCAGTTCAGAACCGATGAAGCTTCTTGAGATGAGAAGTGAAACTACTTCCTCAAGGAAAAAGCAAAATCCCCCCCCCCCCCATTGGAGACAACCTGGATGACTGAGACTCCCCATAGATGCAGTCTGCAAATATGCAGCAGCTTTCAGCTGCAGGAGCCCCGTCTGGCCCTCGATCATTGCCCTGGAAGGTTAGAGGGCCTTCCGAGTTGTTGAGCAGAAGGACTTCCCACAGTGCAAGCTGAGCAGTGGCTGAGATGCAAAACCCCTGGAGAACCCATGGAAAAGCAGGGAAGCAGCTGGGGGTGCAAAGCACCCCTTATCTTGGAAGGCAGGTCCCAGAGACAAGGAAGCTCCTGCCCCACTCCTCTCCTACGGTGCTCATTCATGTTCCAATGGGCTTTCTGGGTGGACTTTTGGCAGCGCCTTCAGGCCTTTGTGGCCAGACTGGTGTGTGTTCTGGAGATGCGAGATTTGCTCTTCCTGCAGCCCAAAATGTTCTTCAGTGCAATTCAAGGCCAGTGGCCATTTTTCACTTAGCCTTTCTGGTGGTCTGGCTTCAGCAGTCACATCTCACAAACGCCACAATGAAAAGAGCTCCCTTTGCGCTCTGTGTGATGTCTCTGCACTTCTTTTGCTTAGGCCATTGCTGGTCTTTATTTCATATTCCTCATCCCTGTGAACTCCAGCCCAGGAAGTCACCTTCTGTCTGACCTGATCTATATGTTATAATATATATTAAACACACACACACACTTTTGTCTCAGATTGATGCAGGGGACTGAGAATTACCTAAATAACCAAGTGAACTTAAAACAACGATCCAGACAGATGGCCCAAATAACTAATTTATTTTACAGTTTGCATAAATTGCTCTCCCCCACCCGCCACCCCCAAAAAAACCCCTCTCTCAACTCTCTGAGGCTGTTCTTTAAACAAGAAAAAGAAGCCAAACAGAGCCTTCCGCCTGTGGGAAGGAAGGGATCCACATGGATAGAGCATGAAGCTAGGAGGGATGTGAATACACGTAGAGGCTCAGCTTGGGCAGCTTTCCCTTGGGGAAGAAGGTCTTCCACTTGAGGTAGAGGGGGCCAAAATGGGTGATGCCTTGCATCTTGAAGGGCTGCACATTGTTCTGGTAGCTGAGTGGGATGACGTGGTGGAAGGTGGGCTGTGGGGACCGAAGCTGGGCGGAGTGGACGATCATCTCGTAGAGGATCCTCTGGCCCAGGTCAGCCTGCCCCCTCTTCAGTCTCCAGCAGCTGCTGGGCACGTACTTGCGTTGGCGATGGTCACCCACAAGGAGCTGCTGGATCATGGCCCTCACCAGTGGGTTGCTCATGCCGTAGAGGTCGAGCAGCGTGGCCGCTTGCTCCTGCCAGGTGGCAGCCGCCACTCCCTCCTCCTTCATGGACGCAATGGAGAGGTAGAGCCCCATGAAGGCCTCCCAGTCCACCACCTTGGTCTCGTCCAGACGGAAGATGTGCTGCCGGCCGCCCCGCCGGAGCATCTTCCGATGGAGGCGCCTGGTGGGCTTGGTTGTCTTGTACAGAGAGTCTTTGGGCAGGCGGTACCCCCTTGGCTGTGGGGTGACCAGGGCCGGGCTCAGCTCCTCCATCTGCAGGAAGGCATGCCAGGCCTTCTCCCACTGCTGGCCCAGGGACCACGTCAGCTTCCCATGGTCCCTTGCTGCCACCTCCTTCCTCAGGGATGACTCCCGCCCGCCCGCCACCCTGGCTGCTTCCGGGCCCTCTCCCCTCCGCTCCTCTGCCCTGCCCTTCGCCCCCTCTTCCCCTTCCGCGAAGCCCAGCACAATGGGCCGTGATCTGAACTTGAGGCACCTCTCCCTGTGCTGTTGCTCCTGTCTTTCCTGCTGAGCCCTTTCCTGCTCGGCCTGCAACTTCCCAAAGGCCTGCCTGAGGTTCTTCTTCAGCCAGGCCCTCCGGTCTTTCTTCCGGCGCTCCTCCCAATGCTGTTCCTGGCGCTTTTCACGGCGCTCCTCCCGGCGTTCTTCCCGGCCCTCCTCCCGGCGCTCCTCCTGGCATTCTTCCCGGCCCTCCTCCCGGCGCTCCTCCCGGCGCTCTTCCTGGCCCTCCTCCCGGCGCTCCTCCCAGCGCTCTTCCCGGCCCTCCTCCTGAGCCCAGGCCTTCTCCGCCTTCTGATGCCAAGCCTGCAGCCAGGCATTGTTGGTCAGCCGCTTCTTTAGGTTCCTGGCCCGCAGCACAGCCTGGACGGACTTGAAAAGCCTCTTCATTCGGGTGCCATATTGCCTGGGGCTGGCACTCCAGGGCTTGTGGGCCTCCACCACGTCCTTGAGCCGCCCGAGCACAGACAGCTGTTCTTCTGACAAGGACTCCTGCCTCTGCTCAGCTTCCTTGAGCAGGTCCTCAGCTTTTTGGAGGAGAGCATCAACCACCTCCTGCAGGTGTGCCGTTGAGGGGACCTTGACCAGGGACATCAGGCGGAAGAGGTTCTGGAAGGTGGCAGAATCCCTCCTCTGCAGCTTCTCTGGCTGAGTCAGGATTTCCAGGAGCAGCTGGGCTTGGTTGGTCAGCTCAGCCTCTGCCTCCGGAGCCTGGCCCATCTCCCACAGGGTCACCAAGGCTTCTCTTTCGTCTTCAGAGAGGAGCCAAACGCTCTCATCGTCCAGGGCCTCCGGGAAGCCCACCTTCTCTTTATCAAAGAAGAGGGCCCTTTTCTCGGCCCACTCCTCTTCTTCCTGCTCCAGCTGCTTCTCCATTAGCTTCGCCTGGGCCAGCAGCTGGGCTCTTACCTCAAGCAGCTCCAGGAGTCTTTCTTCTGGCATCTCCAACATGGTGGCTTCAGCCACTTCCTGGGCCCTGATCTCAGCCAGTTCTTGGGCTCTTTCTTCAGCCAATTCCAGAAGTCTCGCCTCATCTATTTCTATCGCCTCTTCCTCTGCCAGCTCCAGAACTCTGGCCATGACTACTTCTGCTTTGGCCAACATGGCCAACTCCATGGCTCTTTCCTTGGCCAGTTCCTCAGCTATTACCGGCACCAGTTGCTGCAGCCTTTCCTCTGCCATGTTCCCCTCCAGTCCCTCGGCCTGGACAATCTTTTCCGCCTCCTCTAATGCTCTCTCCATCACCTCCTCCATCGCCGTCTGGCGGGCTTCCACCAGTGCCTTCTCCCAAGCTTCCGCCAGGGCCTTATTTTGGGCTTTGAGCAATGCCCGGTCTTTGGCCTCGGCCAGAGCTGTCTGGCGGGCTTCAGCCAGGGCTCTCTCCTTTACCCCTTCCAGGGCTTCCGGCAAAGCTCTAGCCTTCAGTTCCTCCATCATTCTGGCCTTGCCTTCTGCCCTCAGTTTGGTCAGCGTCTCCTCAGACAGCTGGGTCAGGATCCTCTCGGAGTCCGCTAGGAGGGGCTCCTTCTGCAGCTCTTCCATGCTGGGCAGCTCCTCCTGGCTCCTCTCTGCTTTCTCCACTTCCTTTGCCTCCTCCTCCTCGCCTGCAGGCCAGCCGGCCTTCTGCACGGTCACTTCTTTTTCTCTCCTTTCAGTAGCTTCCCGTTCCTTCCGCCTCCAGGATTCTGCTCCTCGTGCTCTGCCTCTGGAGGGCTCCCGCTCCTTCTCCAGGAGGCGTTCCTGCTCTTTTGCCCTGGCAGGCAACTGCTCCTTGCTCTGAGCAAGCTCCTGATCCCTGGCCTTGGCCACCGATTCCTGCTTCCGTTTGGAAAACTCTTCCATTCTGGCACCCCATTTCTCAGATAACTTAGCTATCCGCTTCGCTTCTTTTTCGGAGGCCACTTGGAGTAACTTGCCCTCTTTAGCTCCATGCTGCCGGAGGCTCTTCTTCTCTGCCACTGTGGCTCTCTCCCCCGCTTCCTCCCGCAGCCCCTTCTCCGCCTCGTCCTGGCTGAGCTCATCCGTCTCTGAACTGCTGGTCCTGTCTTCAGCTGTCCTCACGGCCAAGACGGCTTCCAAGCTCTCTTCTGAAGACTGGAGCCATGACTCCTTCAGGGAGAGCTTGATGAAATCATCCATGTATTTCTTCCAGGCGGGGGTCTCTGGGCTTGGCTTCTCCTGGGAGCTGAACAGGGCCTGGCTGAGGTTGGTCAGGAGCTCCCAGGAGAGGCTCTGGCCGGCGAGGGCAATTCGGGCAGAGGCCAGGAAGTCCTCCCCTACAGTGCGACCTTCGACCGAGGGGGCGATGCGCAGCATCATCAGCTTGTAGAGGTCGTTGCGCCAGTTGGATTTGTCAGCCGCATACTGCTGCTTAGGATCGATGAGGATGCCTTTGGGGGGCGGCCCTGGGGGCCCTGGGAGCCCTGGGCCCCCCAGTGGCCCCGGGGGCAGTGTGGGTGGCTCCACAGGACTGGGTTTGGCCTGTATAAGGCTGCTGCCGGCCTTCGGTTTCGCCGGAGGCCCCACTACCACCGGCGCCAACGGTTCCTTCCGGATCCTCATGCTCTTCAGCATCTCCGTGTAGAGCTGTGTGCGGGTGTCTCGGCGCTGCAGGAGAACAGGCTGGGCCCGCTTGCGCAGCTTCCTGAGTCTGTGAACCTCTTGGGAAGAGCTGGGCGGGACCCTGGGCTGCCGTAGCTTCTCCTTTTCACGCTGCGCCTTCTTGGCGGCCCGCAGCTCTCTTGTGCCGGAGCTGCCGCTACTCGTGGTGGGGGAGCCGCTGGCGCTGGTGGTGCGCTGGCTGGGGCTGCTGCTGCTGCTGCTCTCTGGGGCTTCAGGGAATGGCGCTGTGGCAACCCCTTTCCCTCGGGCCTGCTGGATGCGGGGCAGCTTCCTGGGGGAGGTCTGCTTGGCCTCCTCAGTGGTAGCTGTGGGGCAAGTGGAGAAAGAAGATGAACGGAGGGAGGGAGGGAGGGAGGGAGGGAGGGAGGGTGCAAATAAGAAGCCACCATCTGCGTCAGAAGCAGACACCCCTCCCCCCAAGCCCCTGGTTTCCAACCATCCATCTCATCTACGGCATCCGTGTGAAGATGAATGTCCTTTTCCCCCATCAGAGCCGAGCCAAGATGAGATTCCCCTGGGGAGCCAGGCTCTGACCCCAACAGCCTTCTGACATTCCCAGAGCAGGGTTGCAGAGGCTGGCCTCAGAGGCCCCACAGGATGGGGGGGGGGCACAGGGTAGCCCCACTGTTCCCAAGGCGCAAGGGGCGTCTTACCTCGAGCCTCAACCTCTTTTCTTCCCGAGCGGCCAAAGACCCCCAGCCACCGGACCTGGCCTGCCTCTAGCCCTTCTGTCTCTCCATACTCCTCAGCCAGTTTTCCAGAGATGCGCCTGCGCCGGGGAGGGGGAGGGTGCCCCAAGAATTGGGCCTCTGGCGGGGGGTACTCAGACATGAGGAAGAGATTGGCTGTCAGCTGATTGTCCACGCAGGTCATCAGCCTCTCGGTGCCCTCCGTCAAGGCATAGATGGCTTCATCCTTCGAGCCAGCCAGGATGCCGGCCGCTCGGACTCTGCGAGGAAAGGCGGCTCTTTCTTTCGGGCTCAGCCCCCTCCTGGAAAGGCAGAGAGACCCCTGTGTGAAGGCAGGGGGTCCAGAGGTAGGGTCCTTCCCCACCCTGGAGACCTCCCTGCTCCACAGGAAAAGACACATTGCTCGGTTCCTTGAGGACAGCCTGGTCCCCGAATCCCTGCATGCAGATCCTGAAGCTCCCACCCCTGGCGGCTCTTCTGGAGCCGCCCTGCGTGGAGAGGAAAGCAGCCCCGAGGGCCTCAGGCCTCTTAACCAGACCCACGGCCCACCTTTGTAGAGGTAGAACCCCACCAAAGGAGGAGGAGGCCTCCCTGTTGGATGAGGCTGAGGAGCAACTGAGCCCAACTCCTGTCTGTTTCCCACAGGGGCCACCCAGAAGACTCCGGAAGGGCCTGGCTCTCACATGAACAGAAAGAGGGGGGATGCATCTTTTGCCTCCAGCCAGGCAGGGAAGGGACTCACAGGTTTTCCAGGCTGGTTGTCGCCTGCCGCTGCATTTCCTGTTTCAGGACAAATTTGTCGGTGATTCCGGCCACTGAGTCGAGCAAGGAACGGGCCAGGTCCCGCACTTTCCTGTTCTCATCCATAAGGGCCCGAGCCAGGGGCACCACCTCTTGTCCACCCAAGAGGTCCATCTTCCCCAAGGCCTCCCAGGCCGCCAGCCGCATCCTCACCTGGGAAATAAGATGCCTGAGCTGAAGCAGGATGCTCAGAACCTGGACCTGGTTCAGGCCACCTTCTACAAGGGTTCGTGCTCCATCAGCAGCTCAATTGGCTGCAGCAATTCTGGCTAAATAACAAAGCTGGGTAAAGAATGAGCAGATGGAGCCTCGGCCTCTCTCTCTCCAAGGCTCCCAGGCCACCTGAGCCAGCTGCTCTTCCCTCTGCCTCAAACCCCTGAAGGAGAGGTAGGCTGGATACACACATGGTCCCCTCTGGATGTTCCTGTCCAACCTGCTTGATGGTTGCCAGCCCTGCAGCTCCAGAGAAGCAGCTGCCTCTCCCTGCCTTCTCCTCCTTGCGCTTCCCCCTCCCCCGTTGTCAATTGGCTCTGCCTGTGCATCCATTCTGGGCTAGAGGGGGGAGGAAGAACTGCCTCCTCCTCCTTCACTCTCACCTACTCAACATCCAACTGCCCTTCCCCCACCGCTCCTCTCTCGTCATTGCAAGGAGGACGTGGACAATGACAACTGAGGACTCCCGCCTGCCCTGACCTCCTTGTGTGTTGTGTCTTGGATGAGACGCTCAAAGGCCACTTCCTGTATGGAGGAGGGCAGTGTGTAAGTCTCAGAAAGCTGCACCAGCGCAGAGGTGCAGAGCAGGTAGGTGGAGTAGGGGACATCATCCATCAGGTTGAGGATGGCTTTCATGACGGAGGGCAGGTTGATGTCGCTGGGCTTGTGCCTCAGCCAGGGCTTGCTCATGATCTCCGCCATCAGGTCCCGGTGGCCCCTGGTGCCCGAGGGCGTCTGCTTCATCTTCTGGGCCTTTTTCTTCCGTGCCTTCTCCACCACCTCGGATGTGTCCCACTCCGGCATCTGGATCTTGACCAGCTTCCTCTTGGGCAGGGGGTCCCGGCTTGACAGCAAGGGGCACCAGAGGTCCGGGGGAGTCCCTTTGGGAAAGAGCTGAGCCCGGATGACTGAGTTGGGGATGTAGCCATCAGGAGCAATCGGCCAGGAGTGCCCTTCCTGGAAGCGAAGGGTCTGGAGCAAGGGGACCTGCTCCACCATCCGCGGGAGGCCACGGTAAGGCGGTGGGGGAGCGAGCTTCTTCTCCAAGGAAGCCCTGAGAGGGGGCTGCGAAATGAGCTGGTATTCCACTGCAAACTCTGGCAGTGTCTCCTTGGGGGGCGGTGGGGGCAGCCCATAGAAATCGGGGCCAGGAAAGACGCTCGCATCCCTGCCAACGAACTCCACCACCTTGGCCACATTCTTCTCGATCATGACCTCCTTATGGTTGGTGAGGGCCTCCATCCGCTCAAACTTCTTGGCCTGCTTGCCCACCTGCAGGTACCTGAACAACGAAGGATGGTGGAGCATGAGAATTAGAAGCCGCCTCTTTCTGCTAACCATACAGCACGTCACCCCTGACCTCCCAAGCAGTTCACCAGGAGGCGCCCACTTGCTTCCCCATAGGTAAGTTAGACTGCAACCCCCAGAATTCATAGCCCAAATGTGGGCATCAGATCGCAAAAGGTGGCCATGCCATCTCCCGATTTGATTTCCCAACAGTGCTCAAGGTCCAATCTTTAACGGACAAAGCATCACTTGTTCATCCACCCTAAATGGATCAGGTGCCCACAAACCTCCTGGTGTCCCTCTCCATTAGCCTCCCTTCTTCAAAATAGTCCCCAAGCAGAAACTGTCTGGGCAACCTGCAAGCCCCACAATGCTCCATTTGCTCCTGCCGCTCATGGTCTCCTGGCACTGAAGAGGAAACAGGGTATCTGCGTGTGGATACTTGGTTAAAAGCAGATAGCAGGGAAGGATGGCAGTCAAAACAGCTCTCCCTTGCCAGGGGGACTGGCTCAGTCTTTCTGCCGCTGACTCTTCCAAAGCACCGGAGCTTCATTGAACAATGACACCCACAAGGAAAAGGGGTGCACCATCCCACTGTCCTCTCTGGAGCAATTCAGCTGAATCTGACCCCAGGCGGATAAACCAAGTCGACTGTCGCATGAACGAGGTAAGGGAACTCACAGGAAAATGGAAATGCCGAGGCAGATGCTGGCTGGAGAAAGAGGCGATGGTGAGTGGTAAGGAACTAAAGAATGATTAGGATGGATAAGAGGTGCAGACAGTGGTTGAGGTGGTGGTCACCCCTCTCTGAGACAGGATCCCAGGATGTCTGGTCCATGCAGAGCTTCTGCAATCTCACTCTAAACAGGCTTGACTGGCTGAGAACTGGGAATTTAAGGAGATGAGGTGGTCATGGCCAGCATCAGGCCCAAAGAAAGAGGCCAGCAGAGGGAGAGGAGAGCCAGTGGAAGCCTCCTCCATGGTGGGAGGTCAAGGACTCAACATTCTCCTCCCTTACTTTTGATCAATATGAAGCTGCTGGGTGAGGTTATTCCCCAGAGTTGGGCCAGGTATCACACAGAGGAGACTCAACAGTATATTTCAATCCCAGATCAGCAAATTATGTTGGGTTTCTTCAATGAAATTCAGTAAGTCTTTCAAGAGTTCAAGCGTTGAAGACCCAGCCTGAACGGGATGTCCTCTGTTAAGCATAAACTCAGAGAGAGGACAATGTTCTCAAGATAGGTAGATCTAAATGAAGCTACATAAATCCACAATGCAAAGGAAATCCACATTAAACTCAAGAGTATGGATACAATAATTGGACCAGCCAAGTTAATTACTTCCCATATTAATACAAATTACTTAGGTTGCGATGCAAACATAAAATTAAATCCATGAAAATGTAGCTGGGCTACAGGTTCAAAAAGCAAGAGTGATGTAAAGAAATGGCTGACCCAGAAGGGGGAATCTCGGCTGGCAATTCCACAAACATCGACACCTTCATCAACTCTTCATCCTCTGGTCTGAGGCTCTTCCTGCTTGAGAAGAACCCAATCCGAAGCAGAGGCAAAGCGACTTTGCTCCAGAGCCACAGGGCCCACGGAGATCTAGGACTAAGCCCTCCAAAGATCTGCAAGGATGAGAGTCTTCTAGCCCAATGATCCCAGGAAAAGCTCCAAAGCTCAAGCTGAGCTAGTAAAAAACTTGAAGGGATAAGTAAGAAGAACATTATTCAGTGTCTGACTTACGAGAAGAGCTTCTGTGAAAAAGCCAAGCCCTGGAAGAGTCACGCTGAGGCAATGCGCTTTGCATGTAGCGCATATGGGGAAAACCTTTGGCCAAGGAGCAGGCTTGTGTCCACTCTCCAACTGGTACAGTAGTGATAAAAAAAAACCACACTACACAAAGCAGAAACCTGCAGATATCTGGAATATGCAAAGGTAGATGTTCTCCGGGGAAAAAATCATAAAGCACCATAAAATTCAAATCTCAATGCCTGTCAAGCCAACAAGCTGCAAATACATGACAGATTGATGATAGAGATAATAGATAGATATAGATAGATGGATGGATGGATGGATGGATGGATATAGACAGATGTAGGTAGGTAGGTAGGTAGGCATTGATAGAAGATAGATAGTTATAGAGACAGAGATATAGACCGACAGATGATAGATAATTTCAGCCACCCCACCAAAACACAATGGAACCACTTACTTGGGCACAAAAACAATATCGAAGGTAAGAAGAAAGCGGGGGAGGAAGGGAAGTGGATATTCAACCGCATCATCCCTTACACGCTGGGTCAAGAGCCTGGCGAGATGCTTCCTTGGTAGGTACGTAACACAGGAGATGAAGTAGATGTCCGTGCTGCAGCCAACCACCAGGTCCCCCCGTTGATTGGCAAAACAGATGCGGCTGAACTTGAGGGTGGTGTCAAAGTCTACCAACATTTTTCCCAGGAGGTCCCAAATGCGCACAGAGCCGTCTGAGCCACCAGTCACCAGTATGCCCAGGGTGTGGCAGTAGTCGAAAGAGGTGATGGTGCTCGAGTGCATGGCTGCCGTCTCCTTCCAGAAGGGGTTCTTCTCGCCAGGAACCAGGGCTGCCTGGCGCCACAGCCGGACTCGGTTCTGTTCCGTCAAGGCACAGATGTACCCGGGGATGAGCAGGAGGATGTTGATCCTGCAGTTGGTGCTGGGAATGACCACCAGGGGGAGCACCTCCAGCAGGCTGTTCTTCTTTAAGATCACTTCCGAGAGGATGATGTATTCATCGAGCCCGTAGGAGCAGAGGAAGGAGGCTTCCCGTGAGTGGTACGGCAGGTGCCCTGAGCCCGAGAGGCTGCTGAGGGCCACCACATTGCCATCGTGCAGTTTGCGACTGCCCATTCGGTACAGCTGCTGAGTGACTGAGCGCACTTTGCCACTCTTGAACCCGCTGAAGATGAAGCTGGTGGTCCGGCCATTCAGGTCCAGGCGGCTGTAGGCCAAGCACAGGACCTTGTCGTCCATGCTGTCCGTTGTGTGCAAAATGTACTTGGCTGGGCAAGGGTTCTTAGTGGTATCCAGCACATAGATGTCACTCGTGCCCATTGTCACCAGGAGCTCCTCTCGATCTGGGTCATAAACATAATCCAGAGCTTTTTCCAGCAGCTGGAAGGGCCAGGTAACAAACAGCATTTCTCCCGTCACAGGGGATAAGAATCGGATGACTCCGTCTTCAGTGGTGGCCAGGAGGCGGGCTCTGTCTGGCCCACACTGTACACGCACCAACCTCTTGAGAGTGGACTTGCTTCTGCTGAAGAGCTGGTAGAAATTGTTGACGGTACGGATGGAGAAGGTGTACTGGGTGCGGAGGAAGAAAGTCTCCTCGTTGAGGAATTGCATCTGGAAGACCTCCTCCCCAATGTCCACCCGCCGGAGAAGCTCGCAGGTCGTCAGGTTCCACTCCTTCAGCATTCCATCCAAGGAGGCAGTCATGAAGCTATGCACGGCGATCCGGATGATTACATTGCTGATGGCACTCTGGTGGGCCTTGAACTCGCTGACATGGGTACCCGTATCAAAGTTCCAGACCTTGACGTCCCCAGCCAGGTCTCCTGTGTAGAGGAAGCTCTGGGGCCAATAGGCAGCACAGCAAGTGAGAGAGACGCCTTGGCTCATCTGGAAGGTGCAGATCTGGGCTTTGGTCTGGTAGTCATACACCCGAATAACGTTCTCGCAAAGGGCCACCAGCATCCTCCGCTCCTGCTCCACCTTCAGAAAGTGCACAAACTCGCCAGTCGCAACACACACCTCCTGCGTGACACTCATAGAGGGAACCTCCAACATCAACAAGGCCCAAAAAGCCACCACTCCAATGGCACCAGAAATCAGTTCACACGTTTCTGGACTGTAACACAGGCTGGTGACTGAATAGGGGGAAGACATCTTGGAGAGCAGCTTGAAGTCCCGAGTGTGGTCCCCAAAAAAGCGGAAGTGGATGTCATCGCAGTAAGCCACAAAGAGGTGTACGTGGGGGACGTAGGCGATGGTGAGGACCCCCGGATGCTCATCTAAGGTGTACATTTTCTCCGTCACTGAACTCTCGTCCTCCATGCTATAACTCCAGACACGCACCTGCCGGGAAAGAGGAGGAGTCAGCAAAAGTGGCCGTTCAGGGAGCAAGGAAGTTGGGCGCTGCCTTTCTTCCCTTCAAGGCTGGTGCCCACCTGCTCCATCAAGCCCTCCAACCCAGTGCCGCTTGGACCTCTATGGCAAAGAGATAAGAGGCTGGATGGACCGAGTGGAAAGACCCTCCCTCCTCAGGCCTGCCTGCAGTAGGACCATAGAAGGAGGCTGGGAAAAGAGAGTTGGGCTGCCAGGTAGCCTTTGCTCATGTTCTGCCCCAGGCTTCCCAAGGGCATGAAGCAAACTCCTTGTCCAGACAAAAACCCCTTTTATTACTAATTGACTGTGAATTCTTCTCATTCACACCCAGCAAAGTCTTTTGAGGGAGGATTTACAGTCACAGACCTTATCTGGCTTGAAGAGCTGCCAGGCCGATATCTGCCAAACTTAGCAAGGAGTCTCGGAGAGACACAAACTAATTAAGCGAACTAATTGTCTCCTGCAAACTCCACTCCCCTTTTGCTCCTCATTTCCTCTGGGAGGGGCATTCATCATCCAGCTGTGGCCATCAACCCGTTCTTTAGCTGTTCTCTTAGTTTGGCCACTCTGCACATGCGCGCACTGGGAACAGGCTCCATCTGTTTGTCTACCTCACTGATGTCTGACTCTGAAGGTAGCTGATAACTGACGGATGGCCCTGTTCCACTCTCTGCCTCCGACACAGAGCCCTCCTCAGGGCCTTCCCCAGACTCCAGGACTGGCCCACCTTCCTCCCCAACCTCCTCACTGTCCAAATCAGCTGCCAGCTCTGCTGGCCATTGGCAGGCCACAACAGCTCAGAGGAAGAAAAGGAATCTGGGAGATCAGACTGCAAGGAGCTTGGGATCTTGTCTAGCTGTGACAGAGGATCCCACCACAGTCGGGCACAAAGAGGAGGGACTTGCTGATTTGTTTGGCCAACAGGACTTGTTGTGGTCTGCCAGCAGCCTGCGGATCTGGCAGCAGAGTCAGACAATGAGGAGGTTGGGGAGGAACATGGGCCAGTCCTGGAGTCTGGGGAAGTCTCGGACAAGAGCTCTGCGTCAGTGGCAGAGAGAGAGCCCGGGCCATCTAGTAGTGATGTGCTGCCTCTGGAGCCTCTGGAGTCTGACATCAGCGAGGCAGAAGAACAGTGTGATCCTGTGCCCAATGTGTGAATGCGCAGAGCTGCAAGAAGGCAAGAACAGTTAAGACAAAAAGGACGACTTGGGAGTAAGGCTTGGAGATGATTGGCCCCTCCCATAAGACATAAAAGAGGAACAAACGGAGGTGAGCCTTTGCAGGAAGCAATTAGTTCATATAGTCGATTCATGCTCTGAGAAGCTCCGTTTGATTCTGTGCTCCGTTTGGCCTTGCAATTAGGTCTCTGGCAGCGTTTCAAGGGAGATAAAGGTGGGTAATTATCAACATTACCCTGAAAGACTTTGGCAACTCAAGCAGACATCTGTCGGACTCTTCACAGACTGTTTGTGAATCATTATGGGTTGTGAATGACTATAATTCACAGCCGTTTAAATAAAAGAGGGTTTGGGGGACTTATGCTTTCTCAGGAAGCCTAGGTCAGAAGAGGACTGGGCACAGAGGGCTGGTTACCTCTTGGGCAGGGGAAGGCAGAATGGCTCAGGGTTGCTCAAGCCAGATTGGAGAACACAGGACCAGAGCGGCCTCAGACACGGGGGGTAGGGGGTGGGTGGGGGTGGATGGGGACAGGAGGGGGGACAAGCCGGGTCCTCCTTTAAATCAGGATAGATGCAACCAAGGAGGCCAAAAAGTCAGCAGCCCCCTTAAGCACCAGGGCTAGGACAGTTCCGGGTGCAAGAGGACGGCTGGCAAGAGCCCCATGGAAGCAGCCTGATCTGATCAAGCAGAGATCCAAAGGCTGGTAGCTGTGGCCTGATCCAGCAGTAGAACCGCTGGACTCTCTTGGGGGAGACTCTTTCTAGGTAGGGGGCAGGGCCTCCCTCACACTCACCCTGCTTCGCTTGGCCCTCTTCCAGGTGAACGAGGCAAAGAAGTTTCCCCATTCGGTTGCGTAGTAGCAGAAAAGCGGCATGTAGCTGGGGAAGCAGCTCTCCCGGAAGACAATGCTGGGCCTGTCGCTCAGAAGAAGGGGGGTCCCCTCCGCCCCTTCCGGCAAGGCCTGGGCCAAGAGAAAGGGAGATGGAGAGGTTGCGGGGAGCGGGGGCAGCACCAAGCCAGGGGCAGAAGCCAGAGCAGTAGGGCTGGGGAAGGGGATGGTACACAGCTGTACCCTCTCCCGGATCAGCAAGACCAAGGCCCCCCTCCCCCCCATCGCTTCAGTGACAGTCAAAGAATCCCCTTCCCAGGATTCTCATCCCCCTTCCTCTTCTCTTTTTCAAGGTTCTTTGAGACTCTGCCCTTGATCCCCCACCCTGTTCCATGGCCCCCTCCCACTCTGGGCCAGACTGGCTTTGGGACCCTCACCTTTTGCAGCTCCAGCCTCTCCCTGAGTTGGTTCTGGAGCTCCTTCCACTCAGGGGCGACCCGGACGGGGCCGTTCAGCATCTTGTCTCTGCTGGCACTTCCCCTGTAGCAGCCTGGGAAACGTGGATGGCAGGCATTGGCTCAGTTCTCATAGAGTTCCACCAGGGTTTGTGGAAGAAGCCATAATGGCTGGGCTAAGAACCGCAGCAGCTGCTGGGTCCTGAAGCAAAAAAGCCGCATGAAAGTGGCTTGATCCCAGCCCCCCCACCCCCACCCTGGGAAAAAACAGAACAAGCTCAGAAGGGCCTCTGGAGTGGGGGAGGGGGCGCTCCATTGCTGAGGGTGCCACCAACTGCTTGACAAAACAGTGGCAGCCATCCTTCTCCGTGTTAGTGTCCCCCATCTCCCTTTCAACCCCGCGATTCACAAAGGGTCTCCCTGCAGGGACCACCATCCTGCCTAGAGCTCTTTTTTTTTTTTTTTTAAGCTAAGCTTCCCTATGGTTGCAGGGCGCTGCCACCTGGGCTTGGAGGGAAACAGGCCTTTGGCAGGAGGGGCCCTGGTGGCGGCTGGTGGGTACTGCCCAGGGGAGTCCTGATGGGAGGTATCTGGATGAAGTGGGGATGGGGTGGGGTGTGAGGGGAGGCCCAAAGGACCAGGAATTACTTGCCTGGAGCCTTGGAATCCCAGGAGAATCCCAGGAGGGCTTTATGACATCAAAGCATTCCGCCCAATGGGCAAGGAGCCCCTATGGAAACGGGGCTGGGGCACCTCCTGATTGGGGGGGGGGCAGAAAGAGGCGACTAAGCTGCTCAGAGCCCCTGTGCAGTTGGGCAACCTTATAGATGGGCAGTAGAAGTGATAATGGGGATCTTCCTTTTCAGCCCAGGTGGATCTTTTTCTGCCCGTGTTGCAAAACCAGAGACTGCACTGAATGGGAAGCTCTGTTCGCTGGTCCAAATATTTGGATCCCAAAGGAAGGAAAACGATCCGGGATCTTTGGGGAGGTTTTCGTCTGACAGAGCAAGAGCGCAACGTCCCTCCTGGCTGAGCGCTGCCGGTTCCTCCCGGGCCAGGGGACAGAAGCGGGGCCCCGCACTGGGCGGCCCTTTCAGCCTGACCCGCGCCTTCCTCGCTCGGCTGCGAATGGCTCCGGCTCTTCGGCGACGGACAGGTGGGATCCGAGCCAGGAGCCTCCGGGGGGGGCATCCTGCAAGCGGCCCGTCCGAGGTCGACCGAAGAGCGAGGGAAGCAGCGGTGCCCTTTGTCCTTCGGGCAGAAGGAGCAGCCGCCGCCGAGGGCAGAGAGCGAAGGAAGCGCCGCCGGGGAGGAGCTGCACGGGACGCCGCCGTCGCCGCAGCAGCCCCGCCCGCCCCTCCCCCCACCGGCGCTCGCGCATTCGGCCCTGGGGGCGGAGCTCTCGCGGCTCCGCCCCCCGCCCCCCCGCCCCCCCGCCCTCCTTCCGGGTGCTCCGCGCTCGCCGCCGCCGCCGCCAAGCGCCAGGTGAGGCCGCGGGATGGGGGGGGGGGTTGGCGGGGGGGGCTGCAGACGCCCTGGGGTCCCTGCGCGGGGCTGCGGGGCTGCGGGGCGTCTGGCAGGGGCGACCGGGGGTCCCTGAGGGCCAAGCGGCGGCGGCCCTTCCCCGCCGGCCCGGGGGAAGCGGCTCCTGCCTGGAGCTGCCCGGGCGCCATTGTGCTCCGGAAGCCGCGGCTGCAGCGGGGCGAGCGGAGGGGCCTCGTCCGCGGTGGGGCGGGCGGGGGGGGGGCGCTGACGAGCGCAGGGCAGGGGAGCGCCGGGCTCGGGCACACCTGGCGGCAGGTGCCGGGCGGCCTCGGGGGCGCTGCTGCCGGGCCGGCAAGGCCGAAAGCGCTCCGGCCGCCCCTGGCGTGAGAAGCCGCTGCGAGCTGCCCGCCGCCCTCCTGTTGCTCCCTGGCGCGTCGCTGGAGAGCTTGGCGGCCGGCGGTGCCTGCAGGTGGGGTGGCTGGGCCGCCCGGCGCCGGGGAAATAGGAAGGATGTCTCCGCGGGGCAGAGGAGGATGGGTGTTGTAGTCTGCCGCTGTTCCCAGGCCCGGCTTCGGAGTCCCGCTGAGCGCCGCCCTTGGAGGGGGGCTCTCGGCCCGGACTTGAGGCGAGACCCTCGCTGAACAGGGGGGTGATGGTGGCCCCGATTCCCGGAGGCGGCTGGAGGCTGCAGCGCCCGATCCTAAACCTGGAGGCGCCGTTCTGGAACGCTTTAGAGAGCGGTCCCCCCTCCCTCCCTGCCCCAGGCCCAAGTTACCCTTTGTGTCACTGCCTGGCTAGAGATCCTCGGTTCGGTCCCTTCTATCTGCCAAGGGGACTTTTCAGGAAGGTTGCAGTTGGAAGGGGCCTCCTCAGAGAGACTCCGGGGCGGAGGGTGCCTTCCCTCTCTCATGCCCAGAGGCCTTGGGGGCTTGGGGGGAGCCTCTGAGGCCAGCCCATCTCTTCCCTGCTACCCCTGCAAAGTCTCCTTGCTTGGGGGCAGGGGGGAGCAGCCTCAGTTGGGAACTGCCACCTGGAGCTCAAAAGGACCCTGAGTCAAAAGGCAGCCACTTCCCACCCTCTTTGCTGGTTCTCAGTCTGGACGGGCGGCTTCCTCCCTCCGCCTTTTGGGATCAGCGCTGCCTTAGTAGCAGGTTGTGGGTGGCAGCCTTTCACAGGGAGGTCCGGAAGGGGATGTCTTCCATGTTGGGCAGCTTCTGTTCCCGAACTTGCCCAGCAGGTAACTCTGAAGATTCCTGGATCCGACTGTGGGCATTTAGAGATCACTGCAGGAGCAGAGCCTGCCCTTCCAGGGCCTTTGGACCACGGCAGCAAGCAAAGTGGCTGCTTCCTGAGACGTGGCTCAGAGTCTTCTCAGGCCACGTGCTTTCCGAAAGGGGCAGCCAGAGGATTGAGTGGTTTTCTGCTGGGCCTTATGGCAGTGGCCCTGAGAAGACTGCAGTGCCAAGACTTCCTCCCAGTCCACTCTTGGACACAGAGCAGGTGCCTCCCACACTATTCTGAGGTGGCACCTGAAAAGTGGGCCTGTCCGCTGGAGAAACCACATGGCGGGACGTCCCTGATCAGCACAAGCCTGCCCTGATAAAAACAAAGGCAGAGGGAGATTCCTGTTTGGCTTTGAGGCAACAATCGCTCCCTTAAACAAATAGCCACTCCTGGCCATGTTTGCCCTGCCCGCATTCTTGCTCAGGCACCTGGAAGTGGGGTGGGCAGACCGTCCGGAGCCTCTGGGGGGAGGGATGGCCGGAAGAGCTTGGGGTCCAAGGCCTGTGCCCTGTGCTCCAAAGGACAAACCCAGTCTGCAGAGGAAGGACCACAGTGGGGCCCATGGTCTGTGGGCGGCTTCTGAGATTAGGGCCTCTCTGCCCCTCTTCAGAGCTCTGTGAGCTGGAGTGGGGCTTGGCTCTTGTGGGGCCCCCTAGAATTTGGAATGTGTGTGTGTGTGTGTGTGAGAGAGAGAGAGAGAGAGAGAGAGAATTTCAGGTCCTGTGGTTGGGGCTGATGGGAGCCATGCTGGCTGTCCCTGGACAGTGGGCCTGCCTGCTGCACCAGAGACCCTCTTGGTGGTTTTTAGGAAGCAGCTCGGCCTTGTGCCCAGGAGCTATTCTGGGCCTTCAGCTCCCATTCCTCAGGTTGGGCCAAGACTGGGATAGCAGGTTCTGGAGAGGGAGCAGGGCTCCCATTAGCTTTGGCAGCCCCCCTTTAGCTGCATGCAGGGAGGTCTAACTTGATCTTCCTCTGGACAAGAAATGCTTTCTCCTAGTGTGGCACTGAAGATTTGCAAGGAGGTTTTCTAAATCATTTGTGATTTTGTGTTTGTGTGTGTATATAAGGAGGGGAGAGGAACCCCCCCCCCCATTTCTTCAGCTAGGGAGGAGTTTGAAACTGGTATATGAAGAATGATTTAGTGATTTAAGGTGACAGGATATTCCCTATCTTCAAACTCCTTTTCCCTTTGAAGATAGCAATAGCCCTTTGACTTATATACTGCTTCACAGTGCTTTACAGCCCTCTCTAAGCAGTTACAGAGCATCTGGCCTCCAACAATCTGAGTCCTCATTTTACACACCTCAGAAGGATGGAAGGCACTCAAACATGGTGAGATTTGAACTATCAAATTGCAGGCAGCAGCAGGCAGAAGTAGCCTGTAGTACTGCCCTCTAACCACTGCGCCACTGCGGCTCATTGTAGATGGAGAGATGCTGAGAGTCTGGTAAAATCGCCTCTTCCTTTCCTCCTCTTCCTCCTCCTCCTCCTCCTCAGGATTACCTAGGCCAGGCCTTTACTGTAGACAAAGGTGGGTCCAGTTGGACTAGACCTTTTGTGGGGAAGGTGGCCTGAAGCCCCATTCGGCAGGAGCTGAAGTCTACAGGAAGCGTGTGGGTGTTGTAAGCTGCCGCCGCCTTGCGATTGCTCTAGTCAACTGGTGCTGGAGCGCCATTGCCTTTGCGTCCAAGAGCTTAGCAAGCTGTTTCCAGCTCAGACTTTGGGTTCTTGTGAATCCCACCTTCTGTTTGGGCGAAAATCTTTACAGCAGAATGTAGCAAAATTCACAGGGTAATGAATTACGGATGCTAGTCTGGAGTGCAAAACAGTAGCTTCTGACAAGCAAAGTGGGGAAGTTGGCTGGTGTCACCAGTGGCATCATGTGACTTCATGCTTAATGACTACATGGGATTCACCTTACAATGGCATCTGGAACAGCTGTCGAAAGTCAATGTGTCTCATGTTGTGCCCCCTGGCCCCAATGACCATCTTAGCCAAGAACAACATGCACCTCCCACCACCACCTGCAAAGCCAGGTCTTTGACTTCCTGTTGGTACCCCCCCCCACCAATGCCCCCCCCCCCAGTAATCCTCCAATGTGCCTGGAACCTCTTTTGCTCATTGCTGCAGCCACCTAGACTAGGAAGCCAGTTAGATAGAGAAGAGTCTGTAGTTGGAGGACCCCCTCTCTCCTCCAGTCAGCTGTCTTCCATGTGCTGGAGTCATGTCTGAAGGCTGGTGGTGCAGGGATACAGAGAAACCAACGTTAGCAGGACAGAATTGTCTTACGTTTGCTCTCGGTCCACACTGGCTCGGGTGGTGGCTCTTTATGGGGCTGGGGTCCCATTAACATGGTCGCTACTCTTATGCCAAGCCCTGGGCAGCTCCGAATCAAGAATGAAAGCATTGTTCCTCTCGTGGGATTCTCTCGGGGAGGTGGCCGGGGGTTCTTGGTTTCTGCTTGACCACTCATAAGTTCTGCTTGGCCTTTGAAACTGGGAGAGCAGCTGCTGTTTTGGAGTGCTCTGCTCTTCCGTGGGCCAAAGATGTTCCCTCGTCCAGCAGTGAGGGGCCTGCAAGGGAACCCGGGAGCACCAGGAGCAATTCTCTGCCCCGGAGGTGGGGCATCTGCCACTTTGGGAGCTGAGTCCATCTTCCCCCAACTGCAAACCCTTCCGACTCCTCCTGTACGGCAGTTCTACCCTACGTGGTCCATGATTACTGGGGTAGCTAAGAACGGCTTCCCCAGCTGTAGGCATGGACAGCTTTTGGATGGGGGGGAGGGGGCACCCTCTGCAGTGGAGGGTTTAACTATATAGTTTAAACAACTTTAATAAGCAGACAAGAGCAGCATGAATACGCTGGCAGTGCCAGAAGAGGCCTGGTGGCCTAATTGTCTCCTTATCTCCTTCTATGCTTTTCTTCTTTCACTGCTTGCGTCAGGGCATGAAGAGAGGGGGCAGAGCTCCGCTCAGGACCCCCGTCTTCTTCCAGGAGTGCATAAAATGCAGGTCCCAGTGAGGTGCTCCTCGGCTGCCCCCCCCGGTCCTCTTGTTGAAGGGGGCCAGGGGACCCCAAGCAAGCTGCAAGGGGCCTCTTCCGGAGCAGCAGACTCCACACCCAGTTCCTGAGGAGGCCCTCAGTGGGTTGCTTGGAGGCTTTGTCAGTGCAGCTTTAGGCGCCAGGTTGGATAGTGGGACTGGCAGATGGCCCTCAGATCTGCTCCCCACATTTTCTGCCTCATCCTATGGGTCTGGCTTCCTGAAATGCTACAGGTGTTTCCCTTTTCAGCTGCTCCACCCTCTCATCACAACAATGGCTCTTTCCAAATAGTGAACCATTAAGGCCGCATCCGGATCCTGATCTGACACCTGCCCACCGGCACCCCCCCTCCCCCCGGCTCTTTGCTAGGGGTTCCCTGCTCCTTCTGGTCACCCCAGAAGTGTTGAACTGCTTCCCCAGGGGCTGGACGGCAAAGGCTCCGACATCCCCGAAGGTGGAGGGAGAAGCAGTTTCTGGTCCACCCCAGGTAGTGGCCTCGCTGCTCAGCACAGGTGAGGCGGCAGAAGGAGGAGCCCCTGCAATGTCCAGAGGTGGCCAGCGGGAGGAGCCGAGCCTCAGCGGGTTCTTTAGCCTGCAGTCCGGAGCTGCCTTGAAAGCATCGGTGGGAGGAGTCTGTGAGGCAACTTCCAAAGCCCCCCCCCCCCTTCCCCCAAGACCCGTTCTGATCAGTGAGCCCGGTCTGCTCCACAGGCCTACCGAGAGGCCGTCCCTCTGCTGGTCAAGTGGGTGCAAGGCTGCTGGAGACCGCCTGAGGGGGTAGCTGGCATTTGGGGGCCCTGGGAAAAGGGCAGAGCTCCCCTCCCCTCTCCGTGCCCTTCTGCTCTTCTGCTTTCCCTGTGCAGAGGAGGAGCAGGAGGAGGACTTGCCCTCCCCCCAGCCAGCTGCAGCCAGCCGCTTTGCTGCTGCACATTTGCCCCTCGGATCTGGTCGCCTGGTAACTGTGGCTGCGCCCCAGAAAAGCGGGGAAGCAGGCAAGGCAGTCCCCCCCCCCCCCGCCTCCAGTGCTAGCATAAGGAACAGGGTGGCTGGGCTCTGCCCAGAGCAGCCCGGCCGAGGAATTCTGCTGCTTCCCAGCAAGAAGGATGTGGGGTCGTGTGGGGCGGAAGGAGGGTAAGCAGAAGCCAGAGGGAGCAACCACAGGCAGGGGAGGGAAGAGCTGCTCCCACGGCCGTGAGGACAGCCTTGGGACCTTTGACCTGGCCGGTTGAGACGAGGAACCGAGAGCTGGAGACACAGCCAGGCCAGCGGGCTTCCTTCCTTGGACCCGGGCCCTCCGAGGCATCTGCTTGTCTGCTCCCTCAGAGTCCTTGGGAGTCAAGTGGGCACGATGGGGGACCCCCCAGCCAAGAGGGGCTCCCTTTGCCCCCTGGGCAGCTGTGCCCTTGGATTCCTGGGTGGCAGAATCTGTTCAGCTGCGGAAGAGGCTTAATATTGGCACATTGGCATTCTGCCTGCTGTGGAAGGCTTAGGAGCCTGTTCTTCCCTTGGTTTGGTCAGAAGACGCCCGGGTGCCCCATAGGTCCCCTTTCAAGAAGGCAACGGCCTCCGGGGGCGCCAGTTGCTAGAGAGTTTGGGGAGATGCAGCTACTCCTCTTTGTTTGCCAACTTTAGTGTCCGTTAAAAATGCCCGTCAGACCCCCGAGGCTGGGCTGCCTGCTGGGCAAACTAGAGGGCCAGAGTCAAGCGCTGTGGACCAAGGAGAGGCAGGCGGGCAGGCAGGGCTGGGCAGAGGTAGCTGAGCCCACCACTCAAGGTGCCCGGCTGAGTGGGCCAGCAGCAAGTTCCAGCCTGGGGAGGAATCGGTGGGAAGGGACAGAAGGCACCAGGTCAGCCTGTCTGGGACTCGTGATGAGTGGGGTGCACTGCCAGGGGGCCGGCAAGCAGTTGGAGCTGCCCACATGCCTGCCTGCCTGCCTGCCTGCCTGCCTGCCTGCCAGGTTGTGGCTCTGCTCCTTCCTACCATTGAATGTCGCTGCTCTGGTGCCTCACGGCCCCAATTCAGGTAGGGGAGGGAGGAGGAAAACCCAACTTGGCACTGGGTTCAGCATACCACCCTCTGCCCCATCCAGGCCAGCTTTGGCTTCCTTCCATGCATGGACTCAGGCCAGCCTTGGTGCCGTATCCTGCCCTCTGCTGCTTCCGAGAACCCCCTCATACACTCTCTTGACCGGCTGGCGAAAGGAGCGGATGCTGTCCGGGTTCTAGTGAGTCATTCAGGCTCTCCCCACTGCCAGGCAAGCTGGTGGCTTGCCTGGTCGGGCAGGAGTGCTTGGGACCCTGCAGTTGTGGCAGGAGGCTCCCAAGGGCTCCCTTACCTCAGCTCCAGGCGAGGACTGGACTGCTCTTATCTGTCCCCCTGGTGCACAGGCTGCGATGGGGGGGGGGGAAGCACCCAGCTCTGCCAGGCATGAGCAGTGGCAGTTGTGTCTGGACATCTCTGGAGGGTTGTGTGTGCGCGTGCATTTCCCCTCCCTGGCCTGCACCGCTGCCAAAAGCCAGAGCTGGCTAAAGAGCTTCTGCTCAATCTGAAATGTTTGTCTAGCACTGGACAAGGGTCAAAAGTGAAGGGGGCCCAATGTTTCTGCCTGGGGGCTCCTGAGCGTGGGTCAGGTGGGAGGGATGTGCAAGCGAGATCCGGCTGGGGCCCAATGGGAGGCCGCCATTCCACTGCAGTGTTTCAAGCACGGCCTCCGGAGCACAAGTGGCCCACAGTGGCTTATTTCAGGGGATGCAGAACGTCGAGGTGGCCGCCAACCTTTCCTGAGGCCGGGGCTGCTGGACGTTTCCCCATAGGTTTCAGGGATGTTGGGAGAGTGACCTCTGGGCCCAGGGCTCCCCTGCTCTGGGAGCTTTTGCAGCATGCGGTCCTCCTGGGGGTGGGGGAAAGAGGGCAGGTGCAGCAGGAACACCGTTTCTTTGCCTTGGCAGCGCCTGGCACTGGCAGGGCAGCTTCTGCCCTCCTCCAGGGACCCCTTCAAGCCTGCAGCAGGTGCTATGATGCTTTGTGCAGTGCAGGGCTAAAGAGAAGGGTGCCGGTACTTCCATTTTGTTCTTCAGAGGGAGGGGTCCATTTTCTCCTCTCTGGTCCGGGCCTCCCCTCCCCTCCTCCCTTTGCTTCTTCCATCGCTTGAGAGGTGGAGGCAGCAGAGCTGAAGTGCTCCATGCTGGGTCCCCAGTGCAGGCGGCCTGAGGAATGGCTGCAAAGCCCTGGGAGGGCCCTTGTCCCCTTCTGCCCTAAGGGGGATGTCCGGGGCCCCACTGTGTCCTGTGGGGCACCCGGGTTGGGCTCACTCTGCATCTGGGCAGCCTGCATAGAAATGGAGTTCTGGAGCGAATTGGAGGGGGGGGTGTCCCTGTGCCGGCTTTGAGGCTCGTGGAGGGCAGGATCCAGGCTGGGGTGAGGGGTGCATTGGCTACGTGGGGTCTTGCTTAGCTGTGGCTGCCTGTTTCCCAAGGTTGCCAGCATCCCCCCATGGGCACCTGTGGTTCTGTGGTTACAGGCCTCCATCTTGGCTCAGGTGCCAGGGCTGTTGCGAGTATGGCAGTTGTGTTTTGGGTTGTTCCAGATTAAAATAGGCGACTATACAAACCTTTTAAATGAAATGTGTAGGAAAGGAGGACTGAGACACACAAACATAATGCTTTGCTCCACGCAGGCAAAGGCGAGCAGCCACCCTGCTGGTCCCCAGTGTACCTCGGGACTTTCACAGGCTATCCCCTGGCCTCCAGATTTAGGGGAAATTTGGCCACCCCAATCTCCAGGCAAAGTCGGCCCCCCTCCCTCATTTTCTTAGCAGGGCGAGGGCTGCCCCGGGTGAAACAACTCTGGGGGAGTCTGGACTTCCTCATTGCCCAGTGTAGAGCAGGTTGCATAGTATTTCAGCTTCTGCAGGAGAGCAGATTCCCAGCTCTGTTCCCAGCAGCCAAGTGGGCCTACCCCATGTCCTGCCCCAGAGCACCAAGGCTAATGCCGTTTCTCCCTCTCTTTCAGAATGATTCCTGTGGCTGGAATAACAGAAGCCCAGCTGCTGTCCTCCTCCTCCAACGCTGGGCCTTGAGGAGGGCAAGGCTGCCCTGAGCCGCCTCAGCTTGCTCCAGCCCCCCCCCCCCCAACACCGGCTGTGGTGTGCCCATGTCCCGATGGAGATGAAGGGAGCCCAACCCAGACTATGACAGCATATCGGTCTGTGCATGAGAGCTGTGATGTGGGGGGCCTGGACCCTACAGGGGGCGATTACTCCTCTCCAGGATCCTGGTCCCAGAATGGCTGCGCCCCACATGTGGATGATGCTTCTCCTTTGCGACCCGCCATCACAACCCCGGCTGTGCCAAAAATGGGGGTGCGGGCCCGGATTGCCGACTGGCCCCCCAAAAGAGAAGGGTTAAAGGATCCAGCGGCCCCCGGTGCTGCCAAGGCCCCAGAGGCTCCAGGCCCCAGGCTGTGGGAGCTTCAGAACGGGCAGCTGCCCAGGGAGGCCGCCTTCCCCTCGGGGCCGAGACCTTCCCGGCGCCTGGCTCGGAGAAGTTCCAAGGACACGGAGTTCCAGGATGGGTACCTGCACTCTCCCGGCAGGGCATTCCTGGCGCTGAGGAACAGGAGCAACAGCGAGGTCACCCTGAGCGAGTGTGACCCAGAAGCCACGGTGGAGCCCCGGGGAGGCCGGCTGGCTGGTGGCCTGCCCCTCTTCCGCGAGTACGGCAGCACGTCCTCCATCGACGCCCAGGGCCTCTCCGAACAGAGCTTCTACGAGATGCTGAAGGAGTTCCAGAGTGGGAAGGCGGCGACTGGGCAGCGGCAGCAGCTGGTGGATCCCTTCCATACCACCAGGAGCGCTAAGGCAGAAGCCCAGGCAGAATCTGGGTTGCCTCTTCACCCGAAGGAGAAGCCCCGAAAGAAGGGCCTCCGGGCAGAGGGGGGTGGGGGGGACTCCATCTTCCGGAAGCTGCGGAGTAGCCGGGCGGAGGGAGACGGCAGCAGGGCCTCGGGGGAGGCGGAGGAGGCAGGCCGGGGCTGGCTGTGCCCAAAGGGCCTGGCTCACTACGACATCCAGAGCCTGCTCTTTGACCCGAACGAGGTGGTCTCCAGGCGGGTCCGTGTGGCTCAGAGGAGGAACACCACCACGGGGGCTTCGGCTGCCTCTGCAGGCTCAGCTGCCGCCGTCTGCGGCCTGGCCAGCCTGGATCCGCCCAGCACCTTCTTTGGTCCTGAGGACCTGAACTCCAAGGAGAATCTGGAGCACGATCCGGGGGACAACAGCAGTAACAGCCTGCTGCTCAGCTGCCCACACTTCCGCAACGAGATTGGGGGTGAGGGGGAGCGCAACATCAGTTTTTCGCCTGCCTCCATGGGTGGTTGTGGGGAGGGGGCTTTTGCGGAGATGGCCCCTGCCCCTTACTGCACAAACGCCAGCATCTCTGTGCTGGAGACGCCCCAGGAGCTGCAGCGCAGTCTCGGCCGGTTGAAGCACTACAGCATCGAGCACGTGGATCTGGGCGCCCGGTACTACCGGGACTACTTCTCTGGCAAAGGTGGGCACTTTGGGGCCTTTCGGTTTGGGGTGCTGGAGGGTGAGTGGCCCCAGAGGAGGTGGGCAGTTGAGGATGAGGCTGGATCCCAGGGGATATGCCTATGTGAATGGAGACAGCAACCCCAAATTCCTCCTTTCCATTTCCCTGTGGGGCCTCTCTCTCCCCCCCCCACTCCTGGTTCCCTCAGCCCCTCATTGCCTCTCACGTCCTTTTTGTCCTGGGGCTGTTCTTTGGCTTAGTTGGGCTGCCAAGGCTCTGTCTTGCTGGAGGGGCTTTGGAGTGGGTGGGGACCTCTGCCGATGGGTGAGTAATGGCTAGAACTATGCGGCAGTTGAGGGCTTGATGTGCAGGATGAACCGCTAAGGCTTCCCCCCCTCTTCCTCTCTGCCCCATCAGAACATTGGAACTACTTTGGGGTAGATGAGAAACTGGGACCTGTGGCGGTCAGCATCAGGCGCGAGAAGCTGGAGGACCATCGGGATTACGGGCCTCAGTACCAGTACAGGATTATCTTTCGCACCAGCGAGGTAAGTGGCGGCTGCTGCTCGGAGCCACTGGAGGTCCTGCAGCTCAGCGGCGGTTGGTGAGGCAGAAGCTGCAGGATTTGGAACCTGGTGGGTTTTTAAAAGATCTCTGAGTCGGCTTTAATCCCTGTTAATTCCAAACTGGCTGGGAGATCCACCACCTAGGGAGAAGCTGAAGGGGGGGAGAATCGTCCAGCTGGCCCAAGATGCGTCTTTGGTCTTCTTGGCTGCTGTCCTACCAGGACACCAGGAGAACGGTTGGTCACTGGGGATGCAGTTTAAAGGCTGCCTTAATGCTTCCCGTGGGAGGTTCTCCTGCCTGAGAGTTCGAATCCCGCAATGGAAAGGGGTCCCCACGGCCAGAGCGTCAAGTCCCCCTTCCATGCTGAAGCCTCCCCAGCTTGACCATTTCTAGGAAATGGGGGACCAGCAACTGTGTGGGCCCTGGCAGGCAGCTGGTAATCTTCAACCTGCAACGTTCAACCAGGATCTCTGGCGTAGCTCTGTCCTCCCTCCTGCTCCCTTCTGGGATGATGGTGGCTCTGGATTTCCTTCTTTGCAACAGGCAGTTTCACTCCTCCTGACCCTCCTCAAAGAGTGGGGTCTGACCGGTTTATAATATATTTATTATAAACTTGTTATAATAAATAATAAACTTATGCACTTGTTCAGCGACAGTTTGAAGATGCAATGGCCTGATTGAGGGGACTTATGGGTCTTTGTTGTTGTGGCCATTGCAGTGTCACACAGTCACAAGGTAGCCACTTGGGCGCTTGGCCAAATAGAACGTCGCTGCAGCCTGGGGTCCCACAGTTGCCATTGACAGCCTTCCCTGCTGCCTTCTGGCAAGCGAAGCTGCTGGGGAAGCCGGCAGGAGGTCACAAAAGACTAATCATGTCAGCGCAGGAAGCCGCAATCCGACGGGACTCATAATGATCGCGGCCAGGACTGATAGAGTGATGTGATGTTGTGTGTTGCTTAATGGTGGAGTTCCCGGTCCGAGGGGTCACGAGTGAGCAAGCAGGGCCTGTGGAGATGAGACTCTGCCTATTTGTGAAGCAAGTCCACCCGAGCTAGCAGAGCGTGTGGCAGCACCGGGAGGGCCTGGCAGGGAAGCTGGCAGGGCCAGACTGGGGTGGGGGGTACTTCTGCTGTGTCCAGCACTTCTCCGCTGAATGGGAAGGAAGGCCAGCTTGAGCCCCACATGGACCCTGCCAGGTGCCAAAGGCCCTTAGCCCTGCAGCTTCAACTTCCCAAAGGGGCTGTTTTGGCCTTGCAAGGACAGTCCGAGCCATTCGTGTCCCCTGAAAACCCCAACCGCCCCTTTCACCAAGGGCCGAGCGCTTTGGACCCTGGCGAACGGTCGAAGTAGTGAGAGGGTCTGCAGTCTCCATGTGGCATCTTGGATTTTGGCTGGCGAGAGGGTCCCTTCCAGGGCCTTGTCCCTGAAGGGGGAGGGCTGGCACTCCTCCAGCTCTTGCACATTTCCTGTTGCAAGAAAGAAAGGTTTCCTGGGCTTTTGCAGGCTGGGAGGGATGGTTTCCTCTAGCGCTCTTTTTCTCCCGCATAGAGCGCCCTTCTGGAAGGCCGTCCAGGAACTTTCTGAGGCCGGCATGATGGCTCTCTCCCCCCATCAGGTCTCCCCAGCCCATGCTCAACCCCCATGAATAAGATGTGGACCCGCCCCGGGCACAAGGTGCTCCTGGGGAAGAGGGCAGCCCTCCACCACGCCCTGCCAGAAGAGGGGAGCCCAGGTGGCCCTTGGGCCAGGCCGAGCGTCATTCCTGCCTCTCTTTCTGGGCCCTGCAGTTGACCACCCTCCGTGGTGCCATCCTAGAAGACGCAACACCCACCACCACCAAGCACGGCACCGTCCGTGGCCTCCCCCTGAAGGACGTGCTGGAGCACGTGGTCCCCGAGCTGAACATGCACTGCCTGCGCCTGGCTCCGAGCTCACCCCAAGTCTCTGAGCAGCTGCGGAAGCTGGATGAGCAAGGAGTAAGCACCCCGGGTGCCACCTGGGGTGGGGGTGGGGTGGGGGAGGCTTTCCTGTTCGCCTGGCCTGTGGCCCGGGAAGGGCTGTCCTTTCCCAGAGGCCCCTTCCTGAGAGCCACTCCTGGGCTTGGGCCCAAGCTGGCTCTGAGGGGGCTCTCCCTGCCTCCTCCCCAGCTATGCCGGAAACACAAGGTGGGTGTCCTGTACTGCAAGGCTGGACAGAGTTCGGAGGAAGAGATGTACAACAACGAGGAGGCCGGGCCAGCCTTTGAGGAGTTCCTGGCCCTGCTGGGGGAGAAGGTCTGCCTGAGGGGTTTCCGCAAATATGCCGCACAACTGGACACCAAAAGTAGGTCCTTGCCAAGGGTGCTTTGGGGACTGGCAGGGCGGGACACGCTGCTGGCACTGTACCTGCCCTCGGAGGGACCCAGCCACCCTGCTGAGCCTCCCTGTGGCTTCCCTCACAGCCGACTCCACGGGCACCCACTCCCTCTACACCACCTACCAGGGCTACGAGATCATGTTCCACGTCTCCACGATGCTCCCCTACACCCCCAACAACAGGCAGCAGGTATCGGGCGGGGCAGGTGGGGGCTAGGCCAGATGAGAGAGGAGGCTGGCCTTGGGGGTGGCATGGTGCATACTGAACTGTGGGGTTGCCACTGATTGTGGGGCTCAACAGTGGTCTTGGCCCTTCATTTCTCTTTTGCACAATCACCCCCACCCCACTGGGGAGGGAGTCCAGGTTTCCTCCTGGTTTCCCAAGCATCTGGCTGGGCTCTGGGCTTCCTTCCCAGGCTCTCAAGTGCCGCCCCCCTCTCCCTCCCAGCTGCTGCGGAAGAGACACATTGGGAACGACATCGTCACCGTCATCTTCCAGGAGCCGGGGGCCTTGCCCTTCACCCCCCAGAACATCCGCTCTCATTTCCAGCACGTCTTCGTCATCGTCTGCGCTCAGAGTCCCTGCACGGAGAGCGTCCGCTACAGGTAAGGCTGCGGGAGGGGGGTCCGGGCAGAATATGGGCTTGGCCACCTGAGGAACAGACCCTCCAGGCTTTGATTGCATCCTGGCTCCAGTGGCACTCCCTCAGCTCTCTAGAGGTCGGGCCGAGTAGGCAGCCCCTCTCGGATGACGGATCAGGGCTGCAGGTGATCCTCGCGACTGGCTTCTCGGGCGGCTGATCCTCCGATCTTGGGCCCTGGGGTTGACGTGGGCCTCCGTCCTGCTCCCTGGGATTGGCCCAGAGGGAACGGCCGAGGAGTAACCTGGCAGCGGCCTGTGTAGTCTCAGCCACAGGCCTGTGTTTTCATTTCCATGTCCCAAGCGTGGCGGTGACTCGCTCCAAGGATGTGCCCCCCTTTGGGCCGACCATCCCCAGTCAGGCCACCTTTCACAAGTCAGACGTCTTCCGGGATTTCCTGCTCGCCAAGGTGATCAATGCCGAGAATGCCGCCCACAAGTCGGACAAGTTCCACGCCATGGCCACGCGCACGCGCCATGAATACCTGAAGGATCTGGCTGAGAACAGCGTCACCAGCACCGCCATTGACTCTGCCGGGAAGTTCAACCTGATCTCACTGGCCTCGAAGAAGAGGGAGAAGATGAGGGCCCGGACCGGGGCCGAGCAGCAGAGCACGGGGGCCCTTGGGTGGCGCCTGCTGGCCCAGGACTACTCTCAGGGAGCAGAGATCGAGTGCCTGCTGGGCATCTCCAATGAGTTCGTGGCCCTCCTGGACCTGGCCACCAAGGAAGTGGTCTTCAACTGCTTCTGCGCAGATGTCATCGGCTGGACGCTGGACAGCTGCAGCCTCAAAATTTTCTATGGCCGGGGGGACCATATTTTTGTCCAGGCCCCAGAGAATAATCCTGAAGATGTTAAAGAGATTGTGCAGAGACTGAAGGTCAGTAGCGCCCCTGCCCACTGATTCGTTAAGATGCCCCCCACTGCCCTGGGTAGGAAGTGGCATTTCTGACCCCTGCTGTTGTGGTGTGCTTGCACCCAGGTCATGACCTCTGGTGCCGAGACCGTGGAGATGACCCTGCGGAGAAACGGGCTGGGGCAGCTGGGCTTCCATGTGAAGTTTGACGGGACGGTGGCCGAGGTGGAGGATTATGGCTTTGCCTGGCAGGCAGGCCTGCGGCAGGGCAGCCGGCTGGTGGAGATCTGCAAGGTGGCCGTGGTTACGCTTAGCCACGACCAGATGATTGACTGGCTGCGCACCTCCGTCACTGTGAAAGTGGTGGTGATTCCGCCACACGAGGACGGTGTTCCACGCAGGTGAGCCTCTGCGCCTCCAGGCAGGATTAAGGAGGAGCCAGGGGCCACACAGGAGGAGGGAGCAGCCGGGGCCAACCGGGGCCCTCTTGGCTGAGCCAGAGATGAGTGAAATCCTCTACAGTCTGGCACAGCCTCTGAATAACCTGGGCCTACCTGGCCCCACAGCCTGTGCAGTGGGTAGCCCTGTGGAGAGCAGGAGGTCTCTCCTGGGGGGAGCACCCTGCCAAGCCCCAAGGCTACCAGGCTCTCTGCCCTGCTCAACTGGCTCCTGGGCTTGGTGGGAGTTTGGAGCTCATCAGAGAGGGGGCTTTTACCCTGTTGGGTTGATTCTGTTGGGTTATGGTGCCCCTCTTGGGTGGCTGTCCCTGCTTGGGACCCCCCGGGAGAAGACAGCTGGCTTTTGAGAGGAGAACCCCTTGGGCAGATCCTGTTGGGATGACTGTGGCTTTGGCAGCCGGTGGGGAGTGGCAGCAGCAGCTCTTCCGGCAGGTGCCAGGGCTGGCTGGGCATGAGCCGTGGTGGCGCAGTGGTTAGAGTAGAGTACTGCGGGCTACTTTTGCTGATCACCAGCTGCCTGCAGATCGAATCTCACCAGGCTCAAGGTTGACTCAGCCTTCTGTCCTTCCGAGGTGGGTCAAATGAAGACACCCAGATTGAGGCTGACTCTGGAAACTGCTTAGAGACGGCTGGAAAGCAGTATATAAATCTAAGGGCTATTTCTATTTCTATCTGGGCTGCTGTTCGGGAAAGCCCCTGCTCAGAGCGGGAAGCTGCTGGGAATCCCAGCTGCCGCTTAGAGTGAAACCGAGGGAGGCCGGCCAATGGCTCCTCGGGTCAAAAAGAGGGGCCGAGGGAGTCCTGGGGCTCAGGGTGAAGCTGCTCTGACCCTCTGGGGGGCTGCCTTCGTTTTAGGACAAGGTGCCACCGCCTTGGATCTGGGCCAGGAAGCCGCTAGATGTGGGTGGAGGGAGGAGAGCCCAGAGGCTGAGGAGTGGGCCTCTCGGGACCGGGGTGACATCCAGACTTAGAATCCAGTTGGCCGTGCAGAAGGGGAACTGCTGGGGCTTGGCCCTCCCCTGCTTCCTCCTGACTCTCCCGTTATCACGCCTCGCCCCTCCTCCCTTGCTGTCTCCTTCAGAGGAAAGATGCACAGTTAAGAGAAGGGAGGGGGAGGAGCCCCCCCCCACCTCCCAGCTCCCCATCTGATTCTCCAGGTGTGGTTTGCAAAGCAAGTCGAAAAAAACAAAAATAGCAAAGCAAGTCGAGGCACCCAGTGGCTTCCAGCAACGGCTCCCGCCCTTCCATCGGCTTTAGGGCAGGCAGCGTAGGATCCGGCACTGGGCTGGCTCCCGCCTGGCAGCTGGGCTGGAGGGTGGCCCTCCAGGGGCTCTTTCGCTGCATGGAGTCAGGAAGGAGGGTGGCAGGCAGCGAGGCCTGGCCTGTGGGAGGGGCTGGGCAGGGGGCTGGAAGCTTGAGTTGCCCAGGGTCCCTTCCTGCCAAACTGCCTCAGGCTTTGAGGCCTCTCCCAGGTTGGCAGCTGCAGGGCCGGCTTAGGTGGCTCCGCCTGCTGGGGCATTGGAGGAAGCCCGAGGGAGGCTGCCTTCCCAGCCACAGCACAGGGGACCCGGGAAAGGGGGGATTCCCCCCCCCTTCCTGCAGACTAGGCCGCTTTTGGAAGCTGCTTGGCCAAAGGTTCGGCTAGGGGCGGGGGGGGGCACCGATGCCTGCCCCTCAGGCACCACAGCGGCTGGGCTCCCCCACAGGCAACAGAAGCAGCCAGGAGTGGGCCGGGATAGGGCCTGGCGGCAGGGGGCTGTGTCAGCCACTGATTGTGGGTCTTCATGGGGGCAGCAGTGCCCCTGGTGTGGGTCCTGAAGTGGGTGGCTGGCAGCCAGGACCAGGACCAGGAAGGACGACCTCCATGCCTGCAGCTTCTTTTTACGGAGCTGCCCGGCAGCCTTCTCTGCACGATGCCTGATGCTCCTGGGCTGGGCAGGCAGAGGCACCTGATGCTTTCCCCCCTCTCTCTCTCTCTCTCTCTCTCTCTCTCTCTCTCTCTCTCTCTCTCTCTCTCTCTCTCTCTCTCTCTCTCTCTCTCTCCTCTCTCTCCTCTCTCTCCTCTCTCTCTCTCTCCTCTCTCTCCTCTCTCTCTCTCTCTCTCTCTCTCTTTCTCTCTCCAGGGGGTGGGCCGAGTCCCTGAAAATGAGTGTGATGGAGCCCAGGGGGGAAGGCGAAAGCCTGCCTGGGGGCTACCGGCCACTGTACTGCAGCAAGTCAGCCTGGCAGTGGAGTGGCTCTGCCACCCACGGCTCCTCCCAGCCCCCCAAATGGGCTGAGCAGCCAGGGCCCGGCCAGTCCCAGTCCCTCACCAGGACCCCAAAGCAGAGCGCCCTGACCCCCTACCGCCAGGCCCAGCCTCTACACAGCAAAAGGTGAGGAGGAGGAGGGGAGGCCGTGGGGCTCAGTGGGCGCCTGGGCTATACGCCCATGTTCCTGGGCTGGCCAGCAGACTCCGTGCCAGGGTGAGCCGATGCTTGGACCTGGAGCCTGGGATGTGTGCTCTGTGGTGGCCTCTGGTGGAGGTGGCCTGGCCAATGGCCCTCTTCGGCCTCGGTCCATGGCCCCGCAGGAGGCCTGCATGACTCCTGGGCAGGACTGGGCCATGCAGCCTTCAGGGCTCTCCCTCCTTCTCTAGGCCCGCCAGCTTCCCAGAGACCCCTCGTGTCGTCTCCTCCTCCCAGAGTGGCCCAGAGAAGAGCCAGTCATACCGGCAGCCCTCCGGCAGTTTCTCTGTTCCAGGCTCTTCGGGAGGCTCCTTTGCCTGGTACAAGCCCTCAGTGGACAAGTACGTAGCTGGAGGGGGATGCCCAGGCCCTGGGTCCCGTCCCCCCCACCCCCCGCTTGACCTGCTGGGCTCTTCCATCCCGCGGATTCTCCTTGAGCCAGGGGCTGCCCACTGGCAGCAAAGGGGCAGGGTTTCTTCCAGAGGGCCAGGAGAGCGCCTGGCTCGGGTGGGTGGGGGGGGCATTCTTTGCATCCCAGCAGTTCCAGGGCTGGGGAGGGGGGAGGATTTCCTTCGGAGAAGCAGCCAGAGGAGAAGCTGCGCTGGGTCAGACCTTGCAGGCCCACCAGGGAGAGGGGCAACCTAGGAAGTGCAGAGAGCTGAACCCCCAGCCGTCTCCTTGGTCATCCTGGGCTGTTTGGGTGGGAGTCGCTTCCTGCCTGAGCTCTCTGCTCTGGGGGGGTAGCCGAGGGAGGGCTGCGTGGGGACCAGGCAGAGGGGCTCAGAGGGGGAAGGGCAGAGGGAGGGCTGCGTGGGGACCAGGCAGAGGGGCTCAGAGGGGGAAGGGCCTCTCTCAGGGCTGCAAGTGGGGCCTGTCGGCCCAAAACGTTGACCTCAGGAGAGGCTGCTCATGAAAGGGGGAGGGAGACCCCTCTCTCTGCACCCTCAGACGCCGTGGACGGTTGCCAAGGGCTTTTCGGATCCACACTGGAAGGTTCCAGGCTGCCGCCCATGGTTCTGGTGCTGCTTTGCTCTGGCCGAGAGCCCGGCCCTTTGCCTGGCCTTCCACCCCTTCTGCATTCCCCTCCGTTCCCCACCCTTGGAGCTGAGCGCGAGAGGAGCTGGCTCCCTCCTTCCGCTCCTGTGTCCTCTTCCCCCCCTCCTTTAAGCCTGGTATTTTTAAAACCTGCTAACAAACGGGCTGGGTGATGTTTCTCAGCTGCCCTCCTTTCCTTCAGCTCTGTGCACAGATACGGGGTCCCTTTGCGGCCTCCGGGGCCTTTCGAGCCGCTCTGTCCCTCTGAGGTGAGCCCGAACGGGGACTCCTCTTCCTCCAGCGGAGGGCTGGCCAGCCAGGAAGGCACCATGGAGAGGCCCAAGCCCGGTGAGTGGCGGGCACGGGGGGTTCGGAGGTGTGCCTGGGCTGAGATTTTGGAAGCGGCCTCTATGCCGAAGCTGCCAGGCATCGGGGAGAGGAAGGCCAGCCGTGCCCCCTGGGCGCAGAGAGGGCTGCCCTTCCCAGCACGGGGCCAGATGGGCAGCATGTGCCTGGGGCCACCCTGGGAGTTTCTGAGAAGGGCTGGCTGCTATTGCTGTCTCCTGCAGCCTGGCATTGGGTGATAGGAAAAGAGGGCTGGCAGAGGCACCAGTCCTGCTTGGGCATGGCACAGGCCAGCTCTCCAGCCAAGGGACGGGGCGCTGGGGAAGTACAAAGCCAGCCGCCTTCCCCCTGGAGGCCCCAAAGGAGCGGCTCCCCCTGACCCTTCTCCTTGCCCTGCCAGAGCTGCAGTGGCACATGCCGGGGCCCTCCAGATTCTCAGCAGCGTCCGGGAACAAGAGGCCAGGCCAGTGGGAGCTGCCTGGCAAGGACTCCCCAGACCAACCCCCCAAGGTGAGAGTGGGCTCCTGGGGCTTGCCCCTTGGGTATCTCCCTCCATGTCTTGAGTGGCTGACTCCCCCTACAGGGCGAGGACCAGGCGTCCAGCAGCAACACCCTCTCCAGCAATGCCTCCAGTGGCCACAGCGACGACCCGGCCGATCCCGATGACAGCGTGCCAGAGCTCTGGGCCAAGGGCGGTGTCTCCAACAACAGCAGCATCGATGCCAGCGGTGCCATGTCCATCCGGCGTGACCGAGTGCCTGTGTCCTCGCCCCTTTTTCTCCCTGCCTTCCCCGAAGGCCACAGCAAGAGGGTGGAGGTGGCGTGGCCCACTGGCCATTTGGGCAAACAGAGCTGGAATTACTGCCCCAGGGCCTTTGGGAAAGGTGCTGGCGGCCCCACCAGGGGAGGAAACGGTGCCCGAGAGCCCTTCTGGCAGGCCAGGTAAGGGACCCTGCAGCTGCCCCCCCCCCAACATAACCAGAACTCTGAACAGGTGGGGGATTTGTAGGCCTGCTTGTCCCCCAGGGGCTCTGCGGGTCTTGCAAGCCGAGACTTGATTTTCAGAAGTGGGGGGCTCCAGTCCAGAACTGCCCCAGCCCCACTCCTGATATTCCCCAGGTAGGATGTGGTCTCTCCTCCCCAGAGAGAGGAAGGTGCCTTGTGTCCAGGGCCAAGTGAGGGGGGGAGAGGCAGGATGGCTCAGGCGCTGCTGAGGGAGTGGCCCCTACATGGTCAGCTGGGGGCCCAGTCACCCACCGACTGTCCGCCTCTCTTTCAGCCCCAGTGGCTCCAGGGGGACCTACCCCATCCAGGCCTACAAGACCCCCCCCGCAGACAGCTCCCGGGCGGCTCCTGGACCCCAGGCGAGCTCCTCCCAGCTCTCGGCTTCTGTGCCCAAGTCCTTCTTGTCCAAGCAGAACGGCCGGAGTGCCAGACCCCAACCCACTGGCTGGAAGAAGAGCCCCGAGGCTTCGGCCAGGCCAGCCTCCTTCCTGGAGCCCCAGAAGTAAGCGCCGGCGGCGGGGGCAGCAGTGAGCCCTGCTTTGGCTGGTGCCGTGGCCAGCTGCTTTGTCGGGGGTGGGGGGTGGGGGGTGGGGGTGAAGGCTCCTGATCGAGACTGAGGAGGGGACTGACCCCTCCCCCTCTACCCACAGAGGAATTGACTTGAGCACCCGGAACGTCTTTGGGCAGCCTCGCCTGCGAGCTTCTTTGCGGGACCTTCGCTCCCCACGGAAGGCCCACAAGTCAACCATTGAAGCTGACCTGAAGAAGCTGATCATCATGGACTCCAGCAGCCTTGAGCAGGAGGACGAGCTGGTGCGCCCCCCCCCCCAACTGCTTTCCTCCCCATGGAAGGGGGACCTGCCCGAGGGCGGCATGAATGTGTCCCAGGGCTTTGTGCCGGCTTTTACCCAGCAGAGCCCTGGGTCTGAGTGAGCTGGGAGGAGTGGGGGGGGGGGGGCTGGATCCCAAATGCTGCCCTGGGCCTCTCCGTGGGATCGAGCCTTGGCAGCCTTTGGGCACTGGAGGAGATGCCCACTTAGAGGCTTCCTAGGGCTCCTTGGGGACGAGAATGGAGAGCCACAGACTTGCTGGGTCTTTGAAGAGGGTCCCTACTCTCCCCCACAGGCCCCCCAGAAGACTCTCCAGCGCACCCTCTCGGATGAAAGCTTGTGCAGTGGCCGGCGAGACCCCTCCTTTGCCAGCAGTGCCTGCTTTCAGCAGCCCCTCTCCAGCGACATGCTCTTCACCAGCACCCTCCCTGGGCGGAGGCCGGCCGGCAGCGGCCATGGGGGTCCCTTGGAGAAGGGTGAGTGGGGGAGCCCCAGTGTCGGTTGCAGGCAGGCAATGGGAATCCCTGTCTTCCCACAGACTCCGAGGGTACTGGGCCGGGAGGGGGGGGGAGGTGGTCTTTGCCCCAACATCCAGGGCAGGAGGAGCTCGCCTGGGCACCCTTTCCCACTGGCAGGGCCGCCTGTGCAGATTGGCTGATGGGTCTGGGGGTCTCCCAACTCCCACCCTCCCTCTTTGCAGCCACTATCTCGGCCTCCGAGCTCTCTCTGACCGAGGTGCGTGACCAGCCCCTGCGCTGCCTTGACCCCGCCCTGATGCCCCTGCCGGACACAGCCGTGGGCCTGGAGTGGTCAAGCTTGGTCAGTGCTGCAAAGGCTTATGAAGGTAAGGGGGTGGGGTGCCCTCTTCCTCCCTCCTGCCCGGGCAAGCGATGCAGCAGGGTCTCTAGCTCTGCTTCCAAGGAGGCAGAAAAGGATTTCGGCATCGGCCCCAGAGCCAGCTTGCTCTGGGGGCCTCTGCCCTCCCTGAGCAGCCCTGATCCCGCCTGGCTTCCTTTGCTGACCGTGTATCCCCCTCCCCCCTCCACCATGGCATGGAGAGGGCAAACCCTTCTTGCAGAGGGATGGGAACCAGCATCTACAAAGTACTTTGCCCTCCAGCCCAGATGCTCAGCTACCCCCAATTTCAGGATGACAGAGCTGGTGTCCGCAGGAGCTGTGGGGGTTGCTTGCCAGCTTTTGTGCCCAGTCTCCCTCCCTTCCCCCTGCCTGCCTGCCTGCCTGCCTGGGAAGCGTGCAGGCAGCCTGCGTGTCAGGGCACAGCTCCTTCCCTGGCCCAGGTGGGTATCTCCCTCACTGGCAGCCTGCTGGCTGCCTTCAGCTGGCACCGCCTTTCCGGGCATGGGCTTGCTGGGTAAGGGGAGGGGCTGCCTCTCCAAGTCATGGCGGAGAGACGGGAGCTCAGGCTGCTACCTCCTCCTCCTCCTCCTCCTCCTCCTGCCCAGCCAGCCAGCAGAAAGGTAGGCCAAGACAGAAGACGGGGCAAGACTGGCCACTGTGCCCGGGTGGGTGGTGGAGTTTCCAGCAGGGCTTTCTCACCATGGGCTTCATGCCAGCGGCATCTCTTCTCTGAGAAAATTGGGGACATTGGCCCTGGGCTGCTGGGAATTCTCTGGGCTCAGGGCTGCAGCCTACGGTGGCCCATGGAAGCCGTCAGCGAGGCGGCCTGCTGGGATAGCGGGGGTGGGGGCGGGGCTGCTGCTTAGGGGCCTAGGTTGGGCTTCAGTGTGGAACCTTCAAACAGGGCTCCCCTTCCCACCGCCCAGGGGTGCCCTTTGGTCTTCCAAGTGGTGCTCCATCCCTTGTCCCTGACAGGGGCTTCCAGGAGCTCCTCCAACTGCCACCAGACTGGCATGGCTCTCTGCCCTGGCAGCGGTGCCAGTTTTGGGCGATTGGGGGCCTGGAGGTTTCCACCTGACAACCTACCGATTCTCCCTCCCCCCCCCTCCCCCCCCAGTGCAGAGAGCAGTCTCTCTCTTCTCCCTCCATGAGGCCACGTTGAGCCCAGAGGCGGCACCGGCTGGCAGCCCTGGCCTTGGGCACTTGAGCCTGGAGAGGCAGCCACACGCTGCTCCTGTCTTAAGGTGAGCAGGGGGCTGGGCAGAAGTATGTTTAAAGAAGAGGGTGAGAAAACTTCCTCAAGGAAGGTCAGGCTTTGGGGGGATGCTGGGACCCCCGAGGTCTGCCCATCAGTCTGGGTGAGGTTGGAGCCTCCTCCCACCTCCGTGTGGCTTCATCCCCCCCCCCCCCGCCAGGGCTTGGGGTATGGGTGTGCGGCCTTCGTTCTGGACCACTGGTGAGGGGGACCCCCTGGCAGATCCTCTGCAGGAGCCGCAGGCGGCCTTGGTTCACAGCCTCTCCGCCTGCCCTTGCAGCAAGCCGCCGCCGCCGTCGGATCTGACGGGGAAGGTCTCTCACTTGGAAGCCATGCTGAAGCAGCTGCACAGTGACCTGCAGAAAGTAAGGAGCTTGGGGGGGGGGCTGGGCAGTACCCCCAGGGGGAGAGAGGAGGCTGTGAGGGCCGGACCGGGTTCTGCCTGGCCTGGGACTCCCCGCTCCTTCTTGGCCCCCACAGGAGAAGCAGGACAAGGTGGTGCTGCAGGCGGAAGTGGCCACACTCAGGCAGAGCAACCAGCGGCTGCAGGAGGAGTCCCAGACTGCCAACGAGCAGCTGCGCAAGTTCGCCCAGATCTTCTCCAGCGCCGTCGACAAAGAGGAGCTGTGAGCGGCTGGGCGGGCGGGCGGGGAGGGCAAGAGTGGCACCTGCATAGGGGCTCCCTTGGAGAGCAGCCGCCAGCGCCCCATCTCCCAGCTGGGCTCCGACCTCATGGCCCCCCTCGGGCCTTGGCTGGAGAGAGACAGGGGGACCCTTAAGCCCTGGTGGGAGCAGGCCAGCCACGCTGCCTCCCCACAGCCAAGGACCGCCAGCGGGCCAGTCTGTCTCCCACAGGTGGCTGACGCCAGCCCAGCTTCTCAAGAGCACTTTCTCACAACTAAATTATTTTCTAGGGAATGCAGAGCGCCTCAGGAAGTTAAGAAAAAAAGTTTAAATGTCTACATTCTTTATAAAACACTATATTTGTATCAATGGTACTGTTTGTAATCTTTTTTCAATGGCATTTCTGTGCATGCAACTGAATCCAGCACAAATGGTTTCTTTCCAGTGGTAGCAGGGACGGGACCCTGCGCTGGCACAAAGCCATAGGCGCCCAGAGGATGTGCCCCCCCACCCCCACCCCCGGGCCCTCCTGGGTGCCTGCTGTGGAGCTCAGGGCCCCCTGCCTGGCCTCCAGCCTTGGGCCAGTCCTCTGCTGGGCCGGGCTGGCTGGCAGCAGGGCATACTGAGGGGGCTCTGCTGTCTCCACTAGGCTCAGGCCGAGGGGCCCCTTCCACCCAAAGGGGGTGTCAGGGTTGGGAAAAGGGGGGGGGGTGTCTCTCCTGCTCGGTGACCTGCAGGGCCTTCACCCTCCTGGGCTGAGGCTTCTGCCAAGGGAAGCCTGGACCATTTCTCTCCCCCCTCTGCACACCCCCACACCCCCTTCACGTTGCAAAGCCAGCGTGTGAGATCTATGCGAAGCACATCCTGTCCAGGGGGCTGGCCCAGAACTGCCGGGGGTCATCCTCCCCCCCTCCCCCTTTCCATCTGCCAGGGTTTCAGGGAAATAAGCAGGGGAGACGAAAAGGCTCCTGACTCCCCCCCCCCCCCCCGGCCAAAGAACCACCAGCTGGCTCTCTCGGGCGCCCTCCCTCCCCTTCCACTCGAGCCTTAATTCTGCACGTGGGCAGAGGGCCTCCCGTCTCCTCTGGGCCCCCAGTGCTGGGAAGCCGTTTGTGGACGAGCCCATCAAGGGGCTCTCCAGGAACCCCCACTTCCCCCTCTGGGCGGGCAGAGCAGGGGAGAGAGGAGTGCCAGCCCCCCCTTTCTTCTGGGCTCCCCTCTCCAGCAACCTTTCTAGGGTTTTTTTAATTTTGTAGTGGGACATCACTGGAATTTGTATCCTAAGGATTCCCCCCCACACACACACACACTTTCTAGAAAGAATTCGCCGGTTGTGGGCACGATGTCTCCTGCAGCTCCTCATGTCTCTCGGTTGTATTACGTGTTCGTTTTTAATTTTATAAGAATCTTTGCAGATCAAATCTGTATTATTTAATTTTGCTCTTGTCTTAAAGCTGCTGATGGAGAGAACCATCAGTTTTTGTAAAATAAATTCTCTAATACTCTGGAAATCTCAGCCTTCTTTTTTTTTGGGGGGGGGGGGTTGGCAAAGCTCCGGATGGGAGGGGGATCCCCTCCAACCTCAGCTCTCACAGGGGCCCAATGCTCGGGGGCTCCATTGTGAGGGTGACTGGGGGGCCCTGACTGAGGCCGGGACGGGGCTGCCGCTCTTCCGCTAGCCACCCCCCCCCCCCCCGGCCACTATTTGCCCTCCCATTGTCGCAAGTGGGACAGAGAGAGGCGAAGGCAGTGATTCCGACCACATTTAATGTACATAACAATCCAAGCACACAAAAGTTGCAGGCAACGGAACAACACACCTACACAAGAGGTTGGCAGGGCAAGGCCCCCACAGGCCTCTGGCTGCTCCCAGGCGCTTCTCTCCCTGGAGTAGCCCACCCACCCTATTTCAAGGCTGCCCTTTTAAAACTTTCTTCTCCCCCCACCTTTAAAATCATAAAGAGACACCCCCCCCCCCAGCCTTGCAACAGCTTGGTGGTTACCACCCCCCATTGCTCTTGGCCCTCCCTCCCTCAGCCCAACCCCCGTCCCGCCGGCTGGTCCCACCTCTCCTCAAAGGCTTGCAAGTTGCTCCCACGGGCAGGAAGGGGGGTCCACAGCCAGGACGGTCCCCTCCCCTCCAGGTAGGAAGCCTCTGGACTTGCAAGCAAAGGCAAACAATTTCAACACATGCATCAGTCTGGAGGGATGGAGCTTCCCCCCCTCCCACTAGGGCAGAGGGGCTGGTCTCTGCCCCGCCCCCACCCACCCACCCAGCATATGGCTTTGTGTGGACTGGCCCCACTGGGGTGGCCTAAGTGGGGCCAGGAGGTGACAGGTGTCGGTCCCCACTGCAGGAGCCCATCAACATTTTGGGTGCCAGACCTCGGTGCTCCTCTTAGTCCTGGGTGGAGGTCCTGCACAGCTCCTGCAGTACAATTCGAGCCCCCGGGGGGGGGGGCTTGAGGCTGGGAGGGGGGGCTTGAGGCTGCAGCCTAGGTCAGGGTGATGTAGGCTGAGGCTTTTTCCTTCAGCTGCCGCAGGCACAGATGGCAGCTCCAGCTTCCTGCAAGGCAAAGCAGCCGGGGGTCACAGCCAGGCCTTCTCCGCAGAGGCAGCCCCTCCCTCCCTGCCCTGTCCAGCTGGGGCTCCCTTACCTTCAGGGGGTTCGGCCATCGGTGGGCTCAGGCAGTACATGTGATAGCCGCGGTCGCAGTCATCGCAGAAGAGCAACTGGTCCTGGGGGGGGAGGAAGGGGCCGCAACTGAGAGGCGCATCCGGGACCCTATTCCAAGGGGCAGGGGAAGTAGCCCTCCCCCCATGGCCGCCATGACTGCGCCTGCCATGGCCTAGAAAAGTGCCACGCTTTCTGCAGGCCACGGTGGGCAGCTGCAGGCAACCCTGCAGGGGACTGGAGAAGCCACGTTTGCTGTCCAGCAGCCGCTCACATACGTCGTTTTCTGAAGTGCCACAGAGGCTGCAGCTTTTGCACTCGATGCATTGCCAGCGGTAGGTCCGCACAGCGGCCGTCATGTTCACCGTGAACTGCAGGCATGATGGGTGCCCTGGTGGGGGGGAGAACCAGCAGCCCCTGAGGTGGGCAGCTGCCTCCGCAGCTAGACCTGCGAGGCTGGGCTCCCAGCCGGAATGGCCTCCAAGGGCCAGCCGTCCAGCAGGGGAAGCCACAAGAGCTTTGGAGGAGGACCGGGGTGGAGTGGACGGGGAGCCCTGGCCTAGCATACGTAAAACCCAAATCTCCAGCTCTCCTCCAACTCACAAGCCTGGCCCTGCGGCTTTTCCTGCACCCGTCACCCGAGGACCTTAAGGCACCAATAAAAGTGCTGGGCATAGGCACCGTGCCAAGCCACAAAGATGCCGGGCTGAGCAGGGTTTTAGCAATCCCCATTCGTTGTGTTGTGTGTAGCCACCAAATTCCCAACTGCCATCCTATTCCCTCCCTCAAAAAAGGGGGAGCAAAGTTTTGGGCCCATGGGTCCCCAGGAGACCCCAAACTCCGTAGCTGCATCATGCCCGGAGGTGCCATTTGGCCAGAGGCTGAGCCGGCTCACCTGAGCGTCCACAATCAGCACAGGAGATTAAGTCCTCCGGGCAGCCAGTCTTCTTGGAGCCGCCTAGACAGAAATCACAATAACCATTTGGTATGACTGTCCCATCCGGAGCTTTCTTAGCTGCAAAACAGCAAGGAGAGGTCGAAGTCAGGGGTGGACCCACATGCCCCTCTGTCTTCACCCCCCACCTGCCAAGGAGTTTGACACATCCAGCCGGCCACAAGCTCGCTCGCTCGCTCACTCACTCACTCCCAAACGGCTCTCCCGAGGCTGGAAGCCCCTCGCTCCGGCCCCCTCCGCCGCCCCCCCCTGCCTCGCCTGGGTGCCTAGCAAGCACCTGGCTGTGCACTGCAGAGACCCAAAGGGAGCAGACAGCCCCCGCCCCTCAGCGCCCACCCAGGCACTCCTCGGGCAGCCTGCACTGGTAGGTGGGCACATAGCAAAATATGGCAATGGCTAATCTGCCTCATGGAAGCCGCCTGCAGGGGTGAGAAGATGCTGTCCTTCCACTCTCTCCCCTCCCGCCGCTTTTCGGAGGTGGGTTGGGAGGCTGATCCCAGAGAGAGACTTTGACCGCGCTTCCTCTCACCCCCCCCCCAACTTTGGAGAGGCCCCTGGGGGACAGGGGGGAGGGGAGGGGAGGCCGCACGGGGGTCCCAGGCAGACCCCACGTTCCCAGCCTCCAATCTCTCAGCGCTGCCCTGGGATTTACCTGTGTGCCTGCGCTGGTTCTCTGGGACCCAGTTCAGCTCTTTGCAAAACTCTAGAGAAAGCCGGGAATGGCAAGAAGAGAGGGAGAAGAGGGACGTGAGCACAGGGAAGAGAAGAAAGAAAGGAACAGGCTGGAGCTGAATCGGGGAACCAGGCCTGGGAGGGGCGCAGGCCACCTCCGGCCTGTCGGGACGAGCAGGTGAGCCAGCAAGAAAGCGGGTCTCCCGAAGGAGCGGCGGCCCAGCTGCTTTGGGGAGGAACGGGGGCCCGGGGGGACGGGAGGGAGCTTTCGGACGAGAAGCCGCCCAGGCGGTACGAGCGAGCGACTCCGCGACCGGCGTTGGCAGAGAGGAAGGCAGGTCTCGGGCGAGCCGGGGGGGGGGCACCCAGCAGGCCCCCGGCCCCTTTTCTCCAGGGACCGTGGCTCCCCTCCCCCCAACCTCCCGGCTGCTTTGTGCAGACTGCTCCAGCGACGGCGCTGGGATCTCCATGGCAACCACCAAGACAGGGAGGGGATGTCTTTGTTAGGGAGGGGGCGGCCTCTTCCCACCCCCTCACCCTCCCCTCAGGTCTCGGGAAGGGATCCGGAGAAGGCTTCATCCGGCGCCCCCGCTTGCAGAGGCTTTCTACGCCCCCCCCCCCAAAGGAAGGTGGGGTCCCATTTCTGCAGCCTTCTCAGAGGAAGAGCCCTTCCTCTTCCGCCCCCTCCGGCCCCTCCCTTCCCTGAAACACACACACACACACACACACAAACACACTCACTGAGAAGGCCCAGCTCAGAGGTTTCCACCTGCATATGTGTGCAAGCATGAATGCTCCCCCCACCCCCTTGTCTTTCCAGCTCCCATTCCCCAGCCAGCCTGTCTCCCCCAGACCCGTCCCTCCATTCTTGGATGAGCCCAAGCTGGAAATCTTCCACCTGCCAAGTTCCCCCACCATGTTTCCATGGCAACTGCATCAGGGTGGGAGATTCTTGGAGCGCAGCCCTCCCTCCCTCAGTGGCAGATGAGCAGGGAGGGGGCACTTTCTTGGAGGATGAGGATGAGGTGGCTGCCTGTCAGTCTGGAATGTGCCAACTTTGGGGACCCGGAGCCCCCCCAGCCCAGCCCAAAACCTCCAGCCATTGCAGCTCCATGGGGATGGGGGACGCTTTCCTTGGTGGGTGGGGTGGCCTATAGGGCGTTTCCCCACAGTCCCAGCAAAGGAGCCTGGGCCTCGGCCCCCTTCAAGGCAAGGAGGGAAGAGCAGCAGGGAGGGGGCTTGGGCCAGGGGCCTTCCCGGGCGGCTGGGAACTCTGGCGGGACCTGGAGCTGAGAGCTTCCCCGTGGAAGGCAGCCCCCTCCCCAAGAGCTGCGCTGTTGTCCTTCTGGGGGCCCCTGGGAGGCTGTGCCACCCTTTAAAGCGGACGTGGGAAGCTGCGTCCTGGCCCCAGCTGGAGGGGCTGCAGGCAGGGCGCAACCCTGGCACAAAGGGCGATGGGAGGGCAGGGATGCACTCACGTTTGTGGTTATTCTTGCGGTGGAAGGGCAGGGTGTGCCGCTCGGGGCCCTCCTCCCCTTCCTCTTCCGCCAAGTGGGTGTGCGTGTAGTGGTAGCTGAGTCCAGGGCGATTCTTGTAGCGTTTCCCGCAGACTGAAAAACCCAGAAAATTGCTGAGGCCCAGACGGCACCCAAGGTGCTCCCCCCCCCCCCCGCCCCGCTCCTCTGCAGGCTTCTCCTCTCCCCTGGGTGGCTTTGGGCAGCTGCCAAGGGCCCCCCGCCCTGACCCCTCCCCCTTCCTTCCCCTCCAGCCTCTGATCAGGGACCCTGGGTGGACATGGGGGCTCATGGCAGGAGTCAGCCTGGTGGGACAGGCCCCACATACACACACACACCCCAGCCTTGGCCCAGGAACCACCCCGAGCCCTCCCAGAAGGAAGCCCACTCACTGTCACAGACGTAGGGCTTGTCCCGGTCCTCCACCAGGGCTGCCTCTGGCCTCTTCCGCAGCCCTCCGATCCCATAGGCCTGCATGGGGAAGAAGGGCAGTGAGGGGCTCCCAGGACTCTTAAAGGAAGGCAACTTTCTAGACCTCATGAGCACTGGTGGGGAGGTCTGTGGGGAAAGAGGAGGCCCACGGTAGACCCTCCCTGCACAAGGGTCTCTGAGGTTTTTGGGGGGGTCCCTCCCCCAACCTTCACCTTCCCTGTTTTTTGGCCAGAGGCTCCGTGCCACCTTTTGGGCATTCTGCTTTCAGCTCCCGACACCGTGAGAGGGTGTGATCTGAATCAATTTCCTAAACAAAATGACCTCCTTTTCTTTCTGGCATTTTGCTTTGAGTTTCCTGGGTGACTGGGAGCAACTCTGGTGGGGGCGCAGATAGGAGAGGGGCCCCACGCTCTCTTTCCCACTGAGCCCTCCTCACAACCTAGGAACAGCCCTGGAACTGCAGGCCCCGTGCCAGAATCCCCCTGGCTGCTCTCCGGGGATCTGTGCCTGTCAAAGGGGCTCTGGATCCCCCCCCCCAAGCAGTCCCCCATTCTTCCTTGCCCCTCCTCCCCACTCTGGGTCTTTGCCTGGGGGGTGGGCTGCCATCTGATGTGCCACCCACTGTGAGGAGGCGATTGCTGGCCAGGAGACCCTCTGACAGGGGCCCACCCCCTTGCCCAGGCTGACAACCAAGGACGCCCCCAGGCTCCAGGAGCCCCAAAGGTAGCTCTGGTGGGAGGCCTTGGTCTGAAGCAGCCCCTTTCGGTCAGGTGGGCCCTCCCCAAGCAGCCGGTGAGGTGCCCTGAGGAAGCCCACCGCCTCCTGATTGGAAGGCCTGGAGCTAGACTGCCTCTGTTGCTGGAGGTTCTGCCAATGAGCCGAGCAAACAACTGCCACTGTTGGACTAGGGTCTCTCTTTTGACCCTGCCTGAAAGCGATCTTTTCTCTCCAGCTTTCTCATCGGTGAAGATCGTATTTTCTAAGGTGCAGAAAGCATGTTGGGGTTGGTGAGCTAGAGAAGGCAAATGTAGTGGCTCTGAAGAGGGGGGGGGAGGGGGGGAGGCTCAAGCTCCTTCTTATGCCCAGCGTATTTTTCTTGTCAGCCAAACATGCCCTCCCTCACCACCCCCTGCTGCACTTCGGAGCCCGGCCTCACCTTGCTCTTGGCCTTGTTCTTCCTCCGGGGGACGTCCTCCTCAAGGTCATCCGGGTCCAACTCGTGCAGGAATTCGCCAAGAGGAGCCTTCTGTGAGAAAAGGGAGGGGGCGCATCAGAGGCCCCAGGGGGGGCTCAGCTGAAGGGCCTGCAGACCCTCAAAGCAGGAAGATGGCCCAGATTCTTCCCTCATCCGGAGGGCCTGGGGGGGACTCTGCCCCCTCCCTCCCTCCCTCCCTCACCGGGCAGTCTAAGATCAGCTCTTCCTCCTTCAGCTCCGGCTTCTTGTCTCCTGTCTCGGCACAGAGCAGGGCCTCCAGGACGGGCCCTTCGGGGAGCGAGGCCTCCTTCTTCAGGGGGGGCTCACAATCTGGGGGAAAGTGGAGGACGGGTCAGGCAGAAGGAGCCCCTCCTCTGGTCTTCCTTGTGGCACTATGACCCCCTCCCCTCCACCGACCCCAGCTGCTGCTTCCTGCCAGGGAGATGCTTCATCCCAGAGTAATACCTGGCGTAGTTCGCACCCAGAACCTGCAGAGCAGGGAAAGCTCCTGCTCACTCCCCCCTCCCCCCAGGCCTACTGCCTCTGGCCCCTTCCTCTTCCAAGGTAAGGGCATCCCCCTCCTCCTCACACCCAGCGGTTCCCCAAGGGCTTGGCCTGAGGGAAAGGCAGCTTTGCCCCAGCCCCAGCCGACTCCCACCCCTGGCCCATGGCTTGTCCAGGATCACTTCGACCTGTGCGAGATGGGAGGTCAGAGACTGCAGGCAGAAGAGAGTGAATGTGGTGAGGAAGGGATCTGTTTTCAACCCTCTCCTCACCGCAGCTGCTTTCCTTTTGTTTCCTGGTGACCAGAGCTCCTCCTCCTGAGAGACCAACAGCTCTGTAGTTTGTTTAATAACAAACTGCCACCACTGCTAAGCAAGGCTCCCCACCTACCCAGCGCGCACTCGATGTGCCTTTCCATAAACCATGATTCAAAGCCAAGTTCTGATCTGGTCTTTCCAGAGTTCCCATTTAGCCACAGCCCAAAATGGGTCTCTTTTACTTGTTTGGCAACTGGCATCCTTTGCCGCTCTGAAGCCTCCAGAATGCCAGCAGCCATTATTTGCCAGGGAGCTGTAGAGAAGGCCTGCCTGAGATATGGCACCCGCCCAGGGCAACGCTGCCTACCCCCCCCATCTCCCCAGCTCCTTACCAATCTTGAACTCACAGGGCCGCAGCCGTGGGTCCTCCAGGATGTTCAACCGCCGCCTCTTCCGCCAGCAGCGAGCTGGGTAGGTGTAGATCTGACCGGGTGCCAGGCCTGCAGGAGAGACGCCCACAATCTTTCCTGAACTTGGCAGGAAAAGTAGGAGGGCAAACTTCCCTCCTCTGGAATCTGAAGGTTGGCAGAGGAGCGTCAGCTCTGCCAGACCCATGAAGCAGAGCAGCCTCATGGCATCTGGGGGGAAGCTGAAGGGTAGGTGGGTTGCCGTGCCCTCCTGCCACGGTGTCTGGCATTGTTACAATCATGGTTTATATACATTGCCAAGCCACGACTAGGGTTACATCCAGGGCCGGGTTTAGATGAAAAGAGGCCCTAGGCTATTCCACTTATGGGGCCCTTTCACCTCCCATTTTTAAGTTTGCAAATTACATGAGAGATAATAAAATACATAATTACCGTGATATATAACAATATATTAAACGAAACATGTTGTAATTGGTACTAACCTTTATAAAAAATGTGGCACGGATAATAAATAAAAATAAAAGGCCCCTCTTGATCTTGAGGCCCTAGGCTGAAGCCTAGTTAGCCTATAGGAAAATCCGGCCCTGGTTACATCCCTAACAGGGGGAGTGCCTTAAAGGCAGGCTGCCTTTCTCTCTGCTTATTCCACTAAGGAGCTCTGGTCACCATGGCGCCCAGGGAAGTCAGGAAGGAGGACTGAGCCCCACCCACCCCCGGGTGTGGGGTGGGGAATGCCCACCTACAGGCCTCTCTGCACATAGGTTTCAGGCTCCTAGTCCTCATGAAGTCAGAGTTTGTACTTCTTTCTCCTCCCCCCCCCCAGCTAGTCACTCGGCTCTTGTGGCCCCCCTAGAAATGTCATCATTAAGTACAGTGCCCAGCGGGCATCTCCGCACCTGGGCCCCTGTGGGTCTTCTCCATCCATATGTAGCAGTTGTTCTGAGCGACCCCTGTCTGCGAGTCCAAGAACGGCAGACGCATGCTGCGCTCGGCGCACAGGCGGGCGTTGTAACTACGGCAGTGCTCGATGGCTTCTCGGTAGAAATCCTCCCCCAGGCTGCAAGTGAAGGCCCGGCCGTTAGTCGCCCGGCGCGGCTCTCCCAGCAGCGCTCGGATCGGAAGCTGCTGGGAGCCGAGGAAATGGGTCTAGGGATTCCCCGCAGGGGCTGGAGAAGGCCACCGCCGGCCGCAGCGTGGAGAGAGCCCGCGCCCCCAGAGGCGGCAGGGCATGGGACCCCTCCCCCCTCCCACCCCTCAGGAAAACAGAGCTGGTCCCCAAGAGGAAGAGGCGATGGCCACGGCTGGCCTGGGACCAAAGGGTGCGGAGGAGACCATTTGGCCTTGGAAGAGTCCTGGGGAAGCAGCCCGAGAGACCCCTCCCCAGAGGGGATCCTGGGGACTTTGTTCCTGGCCCGGCAGCGTCTCGGCTCAAAGGCACCGACTGGGGCATGGCGTCAAGGGGCCTCTGTCCATCTGCTGGCCAGGCCCAAGAACGGCCGGGGGTGCGGGATGCCTTCAGTTCCTCCCACGGGGAGGCTGAACAACTCCGGCGCCGAACAATGGGGGGAAGAGCAGTAGCGGACCCCACCCCGGCGGCCGGGCCGCTTGATGCTTCGGTTCGCCATCGCGTCCTGTTGAGGAGAGCCCCGGTCGGCACCTGTTTGCCCGGGCACACCTGTTCCGCTGGCCCTCCTGCAACACGCGTGCCGACAGAGGTCCACGCGGGACAACGGGAAAGACGCCGAGACCAGCCCACGCTGGTGCCGATCCGCCGAACGCGCAGTCACATCCCCGCGGGGACGTCTCTCAGATGCCTCCCCAACCCTCCCAGCCCCAAGTGCCCTCCCCGTGCCCATCTGTACTGCCAGCAACCAGGCAGACCGAGCCTCTCGCTCCCCCCACCTGCCCCCTCCCTCCTCCTCTCGCCAAGAACAGCTGCCGGAACGGCTGAGCCCCCGCCGCGCGAGGGGAGGGGAGGGAGACTCCAGTCATCTCCTTCCCCCCATTTTGCATCCTTGCCCCTCGTGCCTGCCGGGGAATCGTGCCAACACCCCCCCCCCCAGATGTGGGGCACTCACCATTTGATAGACTTGTGCACAGCTGTGGCCATTTTGATACGGGAGAAAATGCCTCACCCAGCCTGGCTGGGCTGGTGGGAGAAGTCACGGATCCCCCTTTCTTTTCTCTCTTTCTTTTTCTTTTTCCCAGCCCCCCCTTTTTTACCTCTCACATCGGAATATACTGTACAATTTTATTCATTCTCGAGCAGCTTGCAGCAAGGGGGGCCAATCACAGTGCAGCTCCTTTGAGCCCGGTGCACCATGGGGAATGTAGTCTCGGTCTTACAAAAGACTTCTCTCCTCCACATACACACGCACAGACACTTTTTGGCATTAATATTTCCCCCTCCTTCCTTTGCAAGCGCTTTACCCGCTGGGGGTGGGAAGCAGGCATCTGTCATAGGAGGACTACAACTCCCACAAGGCCATGCGTTTGACAGCTGGGAGACCCACCTCCAGAGGGAGGGAGCGAGGGTTGGGGATATTAAAAAAAAATGGGAGAGGGATTAATCGCACTGTAAATGGCATTGCTGCAAGAAGCCGCCCTTCCTTGCCGGGTGCAGCGCGGCTTCCGTGGGGCGGGCGGGGGTCTCGGCGCGGAGCAGAGACCGCCAAGGCCGCAATCCGGGCATGCTGGGTCGACCGCGGCAACACCAAGTCCGCGCAGGCTGCAGGAGTTACACTGAGTCACCGACCCAGGCTCCGGAACCGATAGGGTGCTCCCGAGCATGTGCAGAGGGCTTCCAGGCGTGAAATAGCTGGGGTCAAGGGCAGCAGGTTGAGCAGCCCCGCAGTTTCTCCACCGCTTGGCGACCTCCACCCAATTTCCTCCGTCCCCTTTCGCCCTGCCGAAGAGCCGGGGTGAGGGCGGGGGGGGGGGGCTTGCACTGAACTGACCCGGAAACGCCCTCGAAGGACGGGGGGGGGTGTTCAACCGCCCCTCTTTCGGCCCTTCCCGTCTGGGTCTTTTGCCCCGAGAAGCCGCCGGTGAGAGACGCCCCCGCCCCCTCCGCTGGGCAAAAGCGTCCCGGCGGCGGCCTTTGCCCCTTCTTCCCCGGGGCTGCCAGAGGTTCGCGCAAGAGCTCTGCAAGGTTTGGGGGCCAGACGCCCTGACGGAGAGAAGCGGAGGTCTGGGTGGGAAGCGAGGCGTCGGCCTTCCGCGAGCCCCACCAGCCGTTCGGCCGGCCGGCTGCCCCGCGCGCTGCCCAAGGCGCCTGAAGGGGCTTCTGCTGCCTGCCCGCCCGCCCGCCCGGCCGCCCCTCCGCTTGGCGCTTTCTCTCTTCCTTCGTAGGCGCCGCTCAGCGGAGAAACGGGAGTTGTGCGCTCGGAGCGCCCTCAAGGCGGCATCTCGAGGTCCCGGGCCGTTGCCTCCAGGCCTTGCCGCCCGCCCCGCAGCCCTCCTGCCTCGGATTCCAATTGCGCTAAAACTCCGGATCCACCCCCGCCCCCGCCGGCTGTGTTGCACCTGGCCCTGCGGGAGGGCCGTAACCGCGGCCTGGCCAGGTTGCCTGAGTCTCCTGCGGGGCGCACTGGCTCCTTGAGTCCAGAGTGAAGGGTTCCTCCACACGGTGCTAAAATGGGGAAGGGGCCAAGCCTGAGAAGCCAAGGCCTGGCTGGGCATGTGATAAGGACTCCCAGCCACCGTCAGTTGGCAGCAGAAGATGTCCTGGCATAGCAATCCAGAAAATTGGTCACTTAACCTTCTTGGTTCAGCCCCCTAAAGTATCTGACAGGACTGCAGAGGCTGCAAATGGGCCCAAGGCAAGAAGCCCCCTGCCCACATTTCTGTTTCTTGTGCTGAGAGGCCCAGGGCTTCCCTCTTCTACCCCCTTCAGCACACACCCCCCTTCAATAATAGATACAAGCATTGCAACGGGGTATTATATTACTGGCTCTGTTGTTTATTATATAATACAAATAGGTGGGATTCTTTAATACAAAAAGTTTCAAAATAAGATAAAAAATAATACCCCCTGCCATATTTGGAAACCTCCAGGCAGTCTGGTCAGGAGAGGTTCCTGTTCCTCAATTTCCATCTTCTCTGCTCGCCCAAGGTGGGGGAGGGGGGAAGCAAGGGCAGTTCTGCTTTTGGAGGAGGGGGGGGACTAAGGAGGTCAAGGACCCATGTGGGAGGGGCTGCTGCCTTTGAGCCAGGCAGCTGCAGTGGGGGGAGGCAGCTGCTTTCAAGAGCCTGCCTGAAGCTGGCTGTCCCACTGGAGAAGGAACAACCCCCACACCCTAGTCCTCCCTCGGCTGACCCTTCCAGATGACCTGGGGGCTGCCTTTTGGGAAAACGCTCAGCCTTATTGTTCCTGAGAGCCTGAGGTCCCTCAAGGGAGAAATTCTTCCTAAGCCTTTGCACCTCCCACTCCCCATGCTTGGATTACTGAGGTGAAGCAAGGTTAGCCTCTCAAGGCCAGGCATCATCCTGAAATGTCCCGTTCCCCCCCCCCCCCTGTGATTTGAGCACTAGCACCCTGCCAGACCCAAAATTGGGAATATGTAACAAGATTAACCTGAAGAATTTTTCTCCAACCCAGCCAAAACTGAGAGGAGGGGGCACCTCTTTTGCAATAACCATTCCAACAAGCTCACCCACCCACCATTAAATTTTGGAGAGGAAAGCCAGTTCCTCCCCTCCCCCCCCCACCTCCGACAAAAAGGGATCATGGATCTCCCATTAATCCACTCTCTTGTTCCTGGGTGGGGGGGAGGATGTAGTACCCTAACTCTAACCCTGTTTGTGGTCCCCTACATGCACCGCATCTCAGGCCCTCAGCCTGAGGAAGGGTCCCTCTGCCTCTGGAAAGAAAGGAGCGGCCTTCGCAGCTTCTTCAGGCCAAACCACAGGCAGCCTTGGAGGGGGGGGGAGTGGAGGTACCCAGAGCCTCCCCAGCAACTCCACAAAGATTTTGGCAAGGGGAGGGGAGAGCTGCCCAGGGAGGAGGGGGCCTGCCAGGCACAGAGTGGGGGACCCCCAAAGAGAGATGGAAGCTGTTACTGACGCTCTGGTGGGGGGGAGAACAGAGACCCCCCCTCCCATCCGCCCTCTGCTCTCTGGAGGCTGGGGCCCGCCTGGAAGGCCTCTTGCTCACCCTGGTTTCCTACTGGCCGCCCGTTCTCGGCCTGGGCGGGAGAGGAACTGGCTCCCTGCATTGCTTGGGGGGCAGCTCTCCTGGTCCCCACTGGCCGCTCCCCACCCCAGGGTTTAGAGAAGCCGGCCTCGCAAGATGGGGTGCTAAAGGGGAACCTTAACAATCGTGATCACAATTCTATTTCAAAGGTTTTCTGCCGGTCGCCAGAAAAGGGGGAGGAGGCAGCAGTGGAGGCCTTGGACTCGAGGGCGGCCCACTGGGCTTCAAAGGGGTCTGGGGGCTCGAGGTGGGGGGCAGAAATGCCTGGGTGGCTTTGCTCGGAGGGCCAGACAGTCCCGTTGGCTTTGAGCTGATGGGGGTCCAGGAGGGCCTGAGGGAAGGGGCTGGCCTTGACCCCCAAATTTGTAACAGGAGCCGGTGTGGCGGAGCAGAAGGCATTGGTCACCATTTGGGAGGGTGTGATGCCCACCACGGGCATGCTGGGGAGGGCAGGGAAGGGCAATGCAGGCACGTAGGCAGTGCCCACAGGCACAAAGGTGGGGGTTATGTGGGGAGATGCAAAGATGCCTGTGGGGAGGGGGGCTGCCTCGTAGCTCAGAGGAAAGGCGGGCAGAGGTGGGGGGGCGGCCAGAGGAACCTGCTGGTGCTGTTGAGCCTTGGCAGCCTTGGCAACCTCTTCCAGCCAGCGCTCTGCCTCCGAGGGGGTCCTCTTGTGTCCCGGCTGGAACAGGGGGTTGGCCTGGGGGTCGTCCCATGAGGAACCAGGTCCTGAGAAGGGGGCGATACAAAGGTCAAACAGCGGCCCTCCCAAGCAGGCCTCCAAGACTCCCCCACCCACCCCCAGCATTGGGAGAGTGGGCCTTCTGGCTTACCTGTGCTACCCCCTTCTGCGGGCACGAGGGCTGCGGGGGGCTCTCCAGCTGGCTGGGTGAGCGAAGTGTCAATCTGAGTGCAGAGAGCTGAGATACTGTCCGGATCCCTGCTAGGGGCTGCCTCTGCCTCTAAAACTGGCAGAAGAGAGGGAGGGAGGGAGGGAGAAGTCCCACTTTCAATGCAGCTGGTTGCTTGGGGCTTGTTTCCCTCCCCCCCCTGCCCCCTGTTTTCCTTCTGCCCCCTTCTCCCTCCGGCCAGTAGCCCTCCCTCCTTATCTGGCACCAAGTGCCAGCCCCTGGCAACGACCTCTGCCCCTGACAGGCACCTGGGAGACCCCGCCTGTCTCACCTGCGCTGCTCTCGGCGTGGCCCTTGCGCTGCAGAGTGGAGGGCAGCTCGTTGAGGCGAAGGGAGAGCTGCCTCTTGAAGGGGGAGTTCTGGCTCAGTGTGGGGAACCCTCTGAAGGAGCCTTGCCGCACCAGCTGCTCCAGGGGGGCATGGCGGCGTGGGATGGCATGAGCCCCCCCAGCCTCCACCTTCTCCTCTGGGGAAGTGGCGCCCTGGGGAGGAGAGGCGCTGCCGGGGTGGGCAGGGGCTGCGATGGGGGCCGAAGGGGCGGCAGCTGCTTCTGCTGCAAAAGAGGAAAGAAACCGGGGGTCTCACTGGTGCCGCTCCCACAAAGCCCCAGCTGTAGATTGGTGTGCCCCCTCCAGCCAGCTAATGGCTTTTACCTTTCTTCTTATCCTGGGGGGACCGTGCTCCAGAGGGGCGGGAGGTGGGTGCTGGGGGCCCAGGCAGTCGGAAGGAGCCCTCCCGGGCAAAGCTGGTGCGGCTGGCATCGAAGGAGGCCGTCACCCCACATTCCTTCTCGCGCTTCTGCTTGCGCTCCAGGCAGGCGGCAAAGGCACAGCCCACGGCGTGGCTCAGGCGCTCCCCCTGGCTCAGAGGGGCAAAGCGAGTGAACGGGGGCCCCTGCTGGGGGGTGGGGAAGGGTCCGGCAAACGGGGTACACCATTCCCTCCCTGGGTCTGGAAAGATGACCGAAGAGGCAGAGAGGGACAGAAAGGGGGACCCAGCACGGGACAGTCTGCCTCAGTTTCCCTTGTTGACTGACAGGTCAGCCTTTGGAAAGAGCCCTGCCATCCGCCAGACCTTCCCAGACCCAGGAGGGGCTCGCGGGGCACCATGGCCACCCAGCAGGCGAGGGGCAGCTTCTCCCCAGGACTACCCTCCCTCTGGGGAAGAGGGCCAGGAGAAGGAGCACAGCGTCCCTCCCTTGTTGCCGGCAGGAAACCCGGCACTCACCGAGTCCTTCAGGGCCAGGAAGCCGTGGCAGATCCAGCGCCGGGTAGTGCCATCCCGGCAAATGTAGGAAAAGGCCTTGTCGAAATTGCGATCCGGAGCACAGAAGGAAACCTTCTCAATGGTCTGGTCCACGATCAGGTCCTGGGGGGGGGGGCAGCCACAGCCCCACCACACTGTGAATGGAACATTTGCCCCCTCCCTGCCTTGTGGGGTCTGCATGCGCTCTGGACTCTTTCACCATTGGAGCTTGCACCCAGGTAAGGAAGGACAAACCCCAACCGGCAGCCTGCCACCAGCAACCGCTTGGCTTTGGCTCATGGGGGGAGGGAGGCATGGGGGGCCTCCTGCCATGCCCCCCCCCCTTAATCAGAGCCAGGACTTTTCTGGGCAGTGAAGGTGAGATACCCTTGGACTGGCGCACTGCCCTTCCCCACTGCCAGATGCCTACCTTGGTCTTGTCGTCCACTACGCGCAGCCCATCGGCTGAAACCCACAGCACGGACTTCACAGATTTGCGGCCACTCTGTGGAGGCCACGGAGAAGGACCACATCAGCAGGGGCCACCAAGGGCTGGCCTGGGCCCACCTCCCAAGCCCTCTTGCCCTCGGGCCCTCTCCTTCTCCAAACCCCTCTGGGCAGAAACAGACCCACTGAAGGGGGGGGGGAGCAGGAGAGGAGCCTGCAGGTCATTTGGCTCTCCTTGGCAGCAGGGTGGGGGCCACTGGGTTTTGTGCCAAATGCCCAAATGTCAGTTTCTGGATGGGTGGGGCCCCATCAGGGAATCTCACCAAGCCTTGTGCCTGCAAACTTGCCTCCTCCCTCCCAAAGTCCAGGCGGGGTTTGTGTGTATCTTGTGAGGGTAGGAGAGAGGAAAGAGCTAGCAATCCAAATGCCCCTTGCAACCTGTGCCTCGGATTAATTAGCTAAATTATTCAAAAGCCTAAAAGGCTCCTTAGTCAGCCCTCTCTATTTTTGTTGGCACATTATTTATAAATGCTGCAGTTTGCAGTGGAAACCTCTCCATCCCTCCCCCTGACCCCCCTCAGGGGAAAAACACTCTTTGCCTTCTGGGAGATTCAGCAGCCAAGACGTGCAGCCCCTCCCCACTCACAGACAGCCTGCCCCCCCCCCCTGCAAAAGAATGGCTTTCTATCAAAGCCTGCACACATCAAATCACCTTCCCCTGATCAATCCCTGGGCCCCTCTGCTGCAGTTCATACAAATGGCAGCTTCACAGCAGAGGAAGCATAAACTCTGCCTGCTCCTTTTGGGTCTTGGGATTCGAAGATCATCCTTAAAACTCATCAATAATTATTTTTAATTAAGTTTTAGAAGGAGCAACTTTGTTTTGTAGCATACTGCGATGGCACAAGACACTTATCCATTCCACTTACCCAACATGCTGAAATGGCCCAAAGTCAGCCTTAACAAGCATGTGGGCGACTATCTGGCTTCATGGGCAAAGACGAGTCCCGGCCATATTTTGTGCAAAGTTGCTGATGCGTCACCCAAAGAGCAAAGAGGCCAGGAAGTCCAGCATCAACTATGATTCTGTGTGGCCAATAAGACCCTGCGGCAATCTGGCCTACCCACCAGCAAAGGCCGAATTACAAAAAAGTCAAAGAAGAAAGCTGCAAACTGGACTTAAGTCCCCTGGACTCCCACTGCTCAGAGCCCGGGATGTGTGTGCAGCCTCTGGTCTGGCTAGAGCTCTCCGTGGGCATCAGCCCCCTCGCCAGCTGGACCCTCACCGCTTTCAGCTTCTTCACCGCCTCTTCGCACACCTGCATCCCTCGGGATTCCTCCACTTCCACGTAGCCCAGGTACTGCGGGGGGTGGGGAGGGAAGGGGGAGCAGTCAGCAGACATGACCTGATCTTTGTACCCCGGAAGTGAGCAGCAGGAGCCACGTGTGGTTGCCCAGGACGCCCAGAATCTGACCACCTGCACTGGTGGGTGAAGCACAAATTGAGGGGCCCCAGTGCAGCCCCAATCACCAGAACCCTTTGGCTGCAAGACAAACACAAGGGGCTTCCCCCTCTCCCCCCCGCAAGGGTAGGAGGTGCTGCCCCTTTGGCCAGGGCCTTAATGGGGCTGCGGAAAGGCACTGGGGCCAGCCCTCAGAGGAAAGGGGTGGCCACTCACCCGCACTGGGAAGCTGCAGCGCCCCTTACGCACCGCCTCTTCATCGGCTTGCCACTGGTGGGGGCGGCTGGCCTCGGGTACGTAGGATGGTTTCTTGCGCCGGAGACTCTGCCGCAGTTTGTTCATTGCTCACCCCTGCTGCGCCTGAGGTGGGAGAGGGCAGGTGAGCCCAGCTGCCCTCCAGGGAAGGAGCCGCGCACAGCCCTGGCGGGCAGGTCCAGGCTTCCGCGAGACTCTCCTTCTGACGCCCAGAAGCGTCGGCCTCTGGCCAGTATCACCCTGGACTGCCCAGGAAACCCCGAGCTGGCCATTCCTCATCAGGAGGTCAGAAATGGGGGTGGCATATTCATTGGCTGAGGGGAGGGGGTGGAGATGCTCCAAAGTTCACCCTGAACTGGTGGCTGAAGTTCTTGGGGCAGCCTCCCCCTCCCCCCCCCCCGCGCCTCCCACCGGATGTCTTTCAGCCCTAATAGGAGGTGCTCTTCCCAGAAAAAGGAGCCCCAGGGCATCGGCTCCCCATGGATGCACCCCTGCCAGGGACGGACAGCCTAGCCTGGGGCTCTGACTTCCTGAGGCACAGCAAGGTGGGAGCAGAGTTCACCTGCTGAGCGGAGGGGGGGGCAGAGAGTCTTCTCCCATTCCATTTCAGAGCTGTTGCATGTGGTTGGGGGGGGGGGGTGTTTCTCAGTCACGCTCTGATAATGCAAAAGATGCCAAGAGCTGAACCCTCCCCTCCCTTCCTCTCCCGTCTCCTGGAAACAGTGGCCAGCCTCGGAGGCGGCATGCTTCTTCACAGGCACCCTAATGTTGGGGGCAGGCAGAGCCCCATCTCCATCCCTCCTGTGTTCCTGCTCCCTGCCAGTGTCGCTGTCCTGAAGACCTGCAGTGAGGGGTGCAAAGCCCCCCCCCCCCCCCCGTGCAGCTTCCTTCAGCGCCGGACTCTGCCTAAAGCCTGTTTGGCTGGGCAGATGCAATGGAGGGTGGAGGGGACGGCCTCCTTTTGCCCTGCAAACACTTCCAGTCGACAGGAAAGTTTCTGCAGAAACCCAGCAAGTGCCCCTCAGCTCACAGATGGTCCAGGCCATTAAATGGACTCTGCCCCACAGAGCAGACACAGCCCGGTCTCTTTGTGCAGAGCGTGCGCCCCACACAATGGCCACAAAGCGAAGCCCCTGGAACGCTGGGGAGACACACAAAGGGGCCCAGACGTAGCCATGGTTAGGGGATGTGTGTCTGTAGGGAGGGAGATGAGGTCTTGTTTAAAGATGGCCTTTCAGCAAAGTCAAACTCTTCCACGCAACAGCTGCCTGGAGCTAGTGGGAACAAAAGGCCACCCCCAACGTCAGGCCAGCAGCTGCCCCGGAATGGCTTGGGGGAGCCCTCAACAGCTGTGTGTGTCCCGGCCCTCCTCCCGCTTCCCCATTGAGCGCACCAGCTGCACCAGGGCTGGGCAAACATTTGGCCAAGAGGGACTTGTTTCCTCAGCTGCTACCAGGATGCCCCCCCTCCCGGCGGCCTGGCACACCATAGCGGCTGGAGGGTTTGCGGGCCCTGATGGGGGGCAGATGGGACTCCTTCCCAGGCGAAGAGGGAGGGAGGGCGGGAGAGGGAGCAGCTCTGCCTGCCCAGAGTGAGAGAGGGAGGGAGGGAGGGAGAAATGGGGGTGGGGGGAGGGGGAGAGAGAGATTTCCCCTGGTGCTCAGGGCCAGGGCAGAGAGTTCCAGGGAGTCTGGGAGATCTCTTGGGGGAGCTGGAGTCCAGGAACTTCACTGATCCTGCCCTTGGCTGCCCATCTCAGCACTGCAGAAAAGCCCGCAACGCAGGCCAAGCCTTGAGGGGGGGAAAACAGGAGGGGCCCTTTCCCTGGCCTGCCTGCGTCTTCTCGCGACCCAGGGGAACTTATGGCCTCCTGCACCAGAGAACAGCCTGTGTGTGTGTGTGTGAGGGGTGGGGCTGCATGAGCTCTATGCACCTTCTGGCCAAAAGAGGCTTCCCTTGTGCTTCCTGAAGAAGGTGGCCAGGCGCGGGGGACGGGGGGGGGGGGACGGACACACACACACACACACCTCAGAACAGTCAGACTCAGCAGACCCTCTGTGTGTGTGTGTGTGTGTGTCTGTGTGTGTCTGTGTGTGTGCTCTTTTTTGCACCCGAAACAGGCAGGAGCAGCAGGTGCTTCCTGAGTCAATCTGTTTTGGGAGTTTGGTCAACTATTGAACCCAGCTAATTAAATGGGGGGGGGGCTTGTTGCATAAGACAGTACCCCCCCCCAAAAAAAGTAACAAGGTGAGCTTGGCCTTGTGTGCAAGTGCAGCTGTCAGGCCGTGAGCCGACCTGCTTGTGGTGGGCTCCATCCGCAGAGGCTGCCTCACTAGGAGACAGGGCCCCCCCTCTCCCCCACTCCCCTCCAGCCCAGAGGCCCATCCCAGGGCAGTGCCCAGTCAGGGCAAGATGGCTGGACTTTAGTTTCTCCCAGCTGTACACACAGAAACTGCATGTCATTTTGGGGTGTTATGAGAACACCCCCCCCCCTGTCTCTTAGCCAGTCCACAGAGTTGCTGGCTGCTTTCCCCAAGAGGAGCCGAGGGAGGATGCAATCTTCTCCAGGTCATCCTGGGTGGGAGCCTCCTTTTATCTGGGGCTCGCCCTGGAACCCCACCCCATCCCGTGATAACTGTGGCAGAGCGGAGAGGGCAAGTGCGACCCAGATCAACAGTCTCCCCCATAGGGCTAGGGGGTTTCCAAGGAAACAGTGGGGCTCCCCCCCAACTCCAGCCAGCACTGCTCTGCCCTACTCAGGCCTCCTGGTCAGAGTTTGTCCCACCCTCCCAGGACTTTGGGGACTTGCAGCCGGGAAAGAAGGGTTTTTGGCCACTTAGTCTCCCTCTGGGAAATCTCTGGAAGGACCTGGCAGACGACCTGCCAGGGCCCCTCCCTTTCGCCCGAGGGTGCCAGAGGACCGGGAAGGGCCGATGTGGACCCATTCTCATGGGATGCCAATGCACGGCTTTTCCATGGTGGAACTGCAGGCCAAAGTGATCTCGGCAAGAGATCACTGCAGCATCAGGAATGAAAAAGGACCCCAAAGATGCCGCCAGCCCCTCTGGCTGCCCCCTCCTTGAACCAAGACCCAGAGATGGTATCCCACTGGGAAGAAGCTCCCTGCCTGGGTTAGCCCATGGGGGTCCTGAGCCTGAGGATATGCAATGAGCAGGTATCCTCTGAGCAATATGCAGAGGGCAGACAGCGTTCCTTCCCCAAGGATGCCCCTATTCCCCCCACCCCCCGCCCGGCTGCTACTTGGATTGGATCCCAAGTCAACTGGAGCCTAGAAGCTTTTCCCAGCCTCCACCCCCTGCAGACGATGGGAGCAGCACCTTTGGGATGGGGAGACCCCTCCTCTGCCCGTGCACCCCCCAAGAGATGCCCCTGTGGGAGGGAGGGGCCCTTCATTGGAGCCACCAGAGCTTTTCTGGGGTAAGGAATCTCCCTGCTGGGGCTAACACAAGAATGCTCCGGAGTCTTTCCTTGCACAAGGAGGGGCTCCTTGGAGTGGTGGCCCCTCCAATGCCTGGGAGCCTCTTTCTAAACTCTGGATGTACTCACCCTCCTGTGGAAAACCTTCCCAGGAAATTATGGGGGTCGGAGGGGGGGCAATGCTACCTGGCATCCTCCATGGCTTTTTTCCCAAAGTGGGGCTCCCCAAAATTTACCTGAAAAGACCCTCATTCATCCTGCCCCCCCTTGATGTCCCTGAGACAGCCTCATTTCTTCCAAGGCTGACCACAAGTGAGCCCGCCAGGGAGACCCTCCCTCTGAGCCTGCTCTGAACATGTCACGGAGCTTTCTGTCGGCCCCACCCAGGAAAAGAGTCTCCTGGAGGGAAGGAAGCAGAGCGGGCAGACTTCGTCAGCAGCTTAAAATAGCCAAGGCAGCCAGGCCATTGGGGGGGGGGGGGCAAATGGGGCGTTCAGGGGCTGAGTCCTGTGGGAGGCAGCAGCTTCCCAGGAGATGAGATGGGGGTGGAAGGAACTGAGCCATCCTCTTCCTGGAGCTGAGTAGGCCCCTTTGCCTACAACTGGGGCTTGGCAGGTGGAAGGGCTGGATGGTAGCATCCCCCATGCAAACTCTGGGAGATAGGGGGCAGTGGAGGTGGGGGCTAAACCTGCAGCTCACCCAGCCTCTCAGCCTCAGGGTTGCTCTCCAAAAGGGTCGTTGTGGGGAAGCACATCACAGAAAGTATTAGGGGGGCATATCAGCATAATTCATGGAACTCATTCTCTGGGTAGCTCCCACCCGTTGGATCAGGCAGAAAATCACCCCCCCCCAAAGAATTCGCCAGAGAAACCATCCCGAAGAGAGAAAGCTAAGACCCTCCCCTGAGTCTCCCCACTTCAAGAGGCCTTGCTTGGCAGCATCACCTTCAGGATCGGCCCTCTATGACCGGCACCCCAATTTCTGACAAACTCCCACATACACAGACAGCGCCGTTCCTGGAAATTCCCAGCAATGCAACCAAAGCAGCATCCCGAGCTGCGTCCCCAAAGCCTTGCCAGCCTGGCGGGGAACTCGCCGGCCCCTCTCAGAAACTGGGGCAGGGAGGGCAGGGCGGAAAGTTTCCCGCGAGCCCCTTGAGCAAGTTTCGGGCCGGCGCGGGGGCTGCTCTATCCCACCCTTCGGGCGCTGGGGGAGAAGGGCGGCGGGCGCCAGAGCCGGAGCTGGGTGGGGCAGCCGGGCCAAGGCAGGACGATGCCGGAGCTTCCCGGGCATCCTGAGGTGTGGCGGATCGGACAACCCGCCCCCGCCTCGCAAGGATGGAAAGGCCGCCCGCCCTGCAGCGCCTGCCCGAGCGCGGCTGGGCGGAGGCGCGGGATGCGATTCCTGCCCCCCCCCCCGCGCGACCCTTTGGGCAACCCGGAAAGGCTCGCTCTCCGTGGAAGGCAGCGGGGGCTCCTGGGCTTCCTCTCCGGGCGCCGCCAAGAGTCCCCGAGAAGCCCCCCGGAGCCCTGGCGCCCCACAGGATGCGGCCGGGGGAGCGGGGCTCGGGGCTCTGTCCAGGGGCAGGGAGAGCCTCCCGCGGCGGTCCCCGCAAGCGGGCAGCTCCTGCCGCCGCCTGCCGCCGCGTCGTCGTCCTCACCTGGATGCGGTAGCACCGATCCTCCTCCCGGTTCGACATCCAAGAGGAGCGAGGGAGGAAGGGCCCGATGCCGCCCCGGCTGCTCCGTCCGCTCGCGGACCCCGCTCCGTCTCTGCCGCCGCCGCACGCACGCGCCTCCCCGTCCCTTCCTCCGAGGAGAGACTCCCGCCCGCCTGGCCACGCCCCGGGCCCGGAGGATGCAAGGCAGGCCCGCCCCGCCGCCAGTCCGCGCCCCCTCCCCGCCGCCTCGGCTCGGCCCGGCTCCTGTTGCCGGTGGGTGCCCGACCGCTGGAGGGCGCCTTCCGCGCTGCCCCACCTGGACCGCCTCCCTGCCTGAACGAAAACGGCGCCTCTCAGAAGCCGGCGGCACTTTGTACATGCTTGCAGCTCCTCTTCCTTCCCGCGAGGACCAACGATGCTGCCTCAGTAACGGCAAGAGCCAAGAACTAGGCCGGCCGGCCCGCCGATAGACCGACACCCACCCCTCCCGGGAGGAAAAGCCAGCCGCCCAGAGAAGAGGCAGCGGGGAGGCGCCTTGTCCTGGGGCGAAAGTCCCCTATTAGGGGAAGGGGATGAGTCTGGGTGCAGGAGGCTCCCTCTGCGCCTTCCCAGGTGTTCCAGGGGCTGGCACAGAGCACAGGCTGAGGGGGGGGGGGCTGGGTAGCACAAGCAGAGTCTCCACTCTTGGGAAGATGCTGGTGACAGCTGGGAGAGCAGGAGGTGGGACTTGGGGGATTTCGGGGCGCTTAGGACCCATCCTGTGTTCATGGGGTGAGGAGACTGCTCCCCTCCCCCTGGCAGGGATCTAGGACTCCCTCCATTCGCAGAGCACCGAGAAGCAATGGTTAACCACTCTCCCCTTCCAACCACCCTTGCAGTGGAAAAATGCCCCCCCCCCCTTTAGGAAAGGCGGCTTCAATGAAATCCAGCTGGCAGCGCCTGATGGGCTGGGCAGGGAAAAGCAGGGCGGCCTCTGCAAGGAAAACCAGAAGGCAGATGGAGGCAGGCTTCCTGGGGCTTCCAGGGGGAACCAGGAAGCGCCTCCTTCTCTAACCTTGGGGCCGGAGAGGGGATGGAGGCTCTGCTTAGCCAGCAAGCACGGGCTCCCCTCCCAGCAGGCATGGGGTCCGGAAGAAACAGCTGGGAAAACACACAAGGGCAAAGAAACCAGGAATGAATCCTGGAAGCCATTCTGGCTGTGCTGACAGGTAGAGCCCCCATGAACAGATCACCACCAGAGAGAAATTGTGGAGGACATCCTTGCTCCATTGGACTTAGGAGGAAGCTCAGCCCTGGAAGGAAGGAGCTGCTTCCGAGCAGGCCACTCTACCTGCAGCCCTGACCAAAACTACGTTCACCCCATCCCCATCCCTCCTTTCCTGGAGAAGGAGGTTGAGAAGGTTGTCGGGCTACAGCTTCAGGGCACCCTGGAAGGCATGAATGATACAAAGCCAGTTCTGCAAGGGGTCAGAGTACCTGGTACTGGGACATACTGGTCATATATCCCACCATTGGTTTAGACGGTTGTGATGTCTTCTGTCCTGAAGGGCACTTCGGCTGGTTCAGAACGCTGTTTGCCCTGGCATTCCCAGGCCTGCCTGTGTCGCACACCTGCTCCACAAGTGGTGATGGTTACATGGAGGTGTCTTGGCATTATGCCCCTCCCCGCACTCTGGCCTTGTTCAAAGGGGGCCAGAAAATCTTCCTTGGGCTAAACTGGGCAACAGGCCCCTTGCAGGGATGATCGGTTTGCAAGAATGGTATGTATGTCATAGTTCAAAATTCTGGATTTGTATTGTATTTTTTATCTTTATATCCTCTCAGAGCCATGAAGTGTTGGGCAGGAAGAAGGCATTTACCCTTGGAGGCCCTATTGTGGGCAAGATTTAGGAGTTGCTGCTTTGGGCAGACCTCTTTGGAGAATACCTCTAGCAGAAATGGTGCTACGGGAGCAAGAACAGATGAAACGTTTGACGGTGGGCACCCCACAGAACAGCCTCTTTCTTAAATCCTAAACCCAGGAGTCAGGTTTACCCAGTGGGGAATGGGGAGGATGAAGGAGCTGGAGAGGAAGAGCTTCCAGGAATTGCCGAGGGGAGGGGGATGTGGCGGTGCAACGCAAGGGCTCAGACACCTCCCATAAAAACCACCTATTTCAGCTTTCTTAGAGAAGAGAGGCTTGGAGCTGAAAGCAGATACCCGGAAGGAAAAGTTAACCATAAAAATAGCCAGGCTTGGGCACTTAGATTATGCGTTGTGCAATCTCCCCACACATACATCCCTTGCAACCTCCCAAGTTGTGCAGAGGACCAGCGCACAGAACGAGCCAAACCAGACCCCCTGGGAGACCCCGTCCAGACTGCAAAAAGTCCAGGGAGAGAAAGCCTACCAAGGTTTCATGGAGTCTTTGCCCAGAATGTCTTTGGAAGCCCTTTACGGCCATTAAGGAGCTTCAGAAGGCTGGGCACTCAAGGACAGCCTTTCCATGATGAGGGTTAATGAATGCTGCCTTCAAACCCTCAGCAAGCGGCCTTTGGCTTCCTTGAAGGAGCAACCTGGGGCATTTCTATCTGGGGGCTCCTATAAAGGAGCAAGCCAGGATGAAAACTGGATTTGACTGTCGTTTATTTGACCACCAAGTATTGACTGTCATTTATTGAATAAGCTAAGATTTGTTAAACTCAGGCCAAGCAACCCCTTTGCCAGCACCGCCTGTCCTTGCCCATCGCCTGCCTTAAATGCCTGGGATGTCAGGAAGGGCACAGGGCCAGTACAGAGAATGCCAAAGTGCTCATAATTTGGGGAGGGGATCACTCAGGCTGGTGATGGGGCCACATAGCACCCCCCAGGAAAGGCCCACAGCCACCTGACCCAGAAGACGCTTGGATGCCTCCGAGGCTGAGCAAGTGGAGAGGCTCCATTGCTCCCCCCTCCTCGAACTTGCCACTGGGCGGGGGGCCAGAATACTCTTGGCTGTATCGACCCCTGCCTTGTCCCAAATGCGCTCCCCATCGATTCGCCTTGTGCGCGGCCGGGCTTTGCTGCCAGCCCCTTTAGTGATCGGCGGTGGAGGTGGGGCGAGCCAGGCCGTTTCAGGCTCCATGCAGCAGAAGTCACGGGGACTCCTGGGAAGAGGAAGGCCACTTCCCCCACCCCTCAAGCACAGTGGGGAGCTCCCCCTTGGCCAGCCTGCTCCCACTTATAAGCAGGAAGCTTCCGGGATCGGAAGAGCTTGGGGACATACCAGGTCAGCTGGGCAGCAGCAGACTGGGAGGGAGGCAGCGACTGGGAACAGACCCCCCCCCAGGAAATCCCCCGTTGATTTTCCAGCCCACCTCCCTTTCCCAAAAAGGCCTGTGCAGAGACCCCACCCACACTCCTGGCTTGTCAGGGCCCCACAGCCCAGGTAGAAGCAGCCGGTATATGTATCAGTAAACTAGCACCCCTACCCCCGCCCCGCGAACTCTTGCTCTGCGCTGCTGATCCTGGGAGTCCAAGCCGGGACGGCTGAGCTAAGCAGAGTCTGCGCAGGTTGCTTAAAACTTCCCACGAGGGCCTCGGCGGTTCAGAGGCTTCGCTCGTCCGCACAAGGAGCCTCCCAAGAGGCAAAGACAGGTCGGATGATTTCCCCCCAGGAACGAAGAATTGATTTGCCGTATTTCCCGGCGTATAAAACGACTTTTTTAACCCCAGAAAATTATTTCAAAAATCGGGGTCGTCTTATACGGCAGGTATAAGAAAATACCCAGAGAAGAGAAAGCAACGCCGCCCTCTCGATCGATAACCTCGGCGCTCCTCGCCTGGCCACGTGGATGGATGAGCGCTGAAATGGCCTAGCAAGGTCTGGCCGGAGGAGGAAGGCGCGGAGCTCAAACTACGAAAGCGCGGCAGAGCGGAGCCCTTCAGCCGGCTCGTGGGCGCCTGGAAGTCGGGGGTCGCCTTACACGGAGGAATATACGGCAGGGTGAACTGACACTGAAGAGGAACCGGGTTGAATTCTTCTGTATTTAGAGAGTTCCGAAACGGACTTTTCAAAGGTTACAAAACTTTGGAAATGAACGTGGACACCGACAGCAGGATCCATTTCTCAGGCAAGAGCCAAAGTGGGCATCCATTTCCTCTGTGCGGGAGCAGCGACTCACTCTCTCAAGCGACTCCTGGCCCAAACTGAGGCTTCCCCCGGGCGGACTGCACCAGGCTGGGGCCCCCAGGGGGCAAATGGCACCTGGCTGCCTGAACTGATAAGGACAGAGCCCCAGCAGCACCTGCCAGGAGCTCCTGGAGAAGCCCCTTCCTCTCTCCAGGCCCCAGGTGTGCTTTTGAGAGCCCCCCCTCCCCCGCCTCCAAGCACTGGGCACACAGTGGATCTGGCCAGGCTGACGGCTGAAGCACCCCCGATGCTGCCCGAGGGCCTGCTTTCCCCGCTGGGAGTCTGGGGCTGACTGGGTGGGGAAGACATGGAGGAAGTGAATGGTTGCTGTGGGCCCGAAAGTTCAGAGCAGGGAGGCCAAGAGGCACTGTGCCCCCCCCCCCCACCAAATCAACCACCAGCCCCTGCTTCCTCACTCGGGGTAGGAAGCAGCTGAGGGCCTGCATGCCCAGAGAGCAGCCGCCTTCCCAGGCACCCGTGTGGATATCTTCCCCTGACCAGCAGCTAGGCCACTCTGGACCTTCCTCTCCAAGGGGGGAGGAGTGTCAGAGATTTCTCCCCCCACTTCTCACTGCTCCCCATGATACTCAGAACCAAGGGCTCAAAAAACAGATAAAGGCGCAGAAAGGCTGCCCCCACCCCCCCCATGGAGGAGCCTTGGGGTGTCTCAGCCCCATTTGATCTACAGCCTCCGAGACGGTCAGTTGTCTTTATTCTGGCTCTGGGCCAGCCTTCCACAAACCCAGAGGTTAAGTAGCCCCCCACAAAAGCTGTTGAGAGATAAACCGGCTGTCACCAAAGGCAAGGTGCCCCCCCCCCATTGCGAGTTGGGGGGCCTGGTCAGTCTGTTGCTGGTGCTCATCTCCTCCGGCAGGGCAGCCTGGACATCCTGCTCTGCTCTCCTGCAGAGCTCTTCCAGAATGTGGTCCATGCTGGCTGGGGATGATGGGAGTGATAGCCCAACCTATCAGCAGCAGTTTATCCAGAGCTGCGCGATGGACACCCAGACAAGCCACTGACAGCCGTGCAGCCCGAGTCACAAAAGGCCCTTTCCTCTTCCCTCTGCAGCCCAGGAGCAGTTGTCCTTTCCCCTGTGGGGCAACACCCCCCCCCCCCGTGCTTCCCACAGAAACGCAGCAAAGAAGGCAGGCTTTGCTTGCAGCCGAATCAGCAGATTTTCTGGGGGAGGAAGGCTGGTTCCTGGCCTAGGGAGGGGAGGGAGGCCGACCCTCTTCTCTTCACTCCTTACAGGGAGCTGATCTCTCAGAAGGCCCTGAAGACACGGCCCCGGGGGGGGGGGGGGCACCTGAGGGCCAAGGCAGCCCGGACCATGTGGAAGTAGGCGGAGACCCTCAGCCCAGCCTGGAAGGGGCCTCCCTCTGCTCCTCTGCCAAATGGGCAGCCCCTTCCTGGCCTGTGTACCGGCTGTAGGCCTCTTCGAACATCTCCCGGCAGGGTACGGCGGCAGCAAGACGGGCACAGAGGAGGAAGGCCCCGGCCATCTTACGGTGCAGGGAGTAGCTCTCCTCTGGGGGCGGGCACAGGCGGTGCTCCAGCATGACAGGGATCAGGTCCTGGACACAGCGGGTGGTGTCCTGGGCGCTGAAGTCAAAAGGCCCTGGGGCCGAGAAGGCCTTGCCCAGGACCATCACCGCATCCACGTGGGCTGCCTCAAAGACCTGGGATGAGCGGGGAGGGCAGCTGCGGTCAGCCGGGCAGTGTCCCGGCCTTCCCAAAGGGGTAAGGCAGCCAAGCGAGCTCCTCGGACTCATGGAGGGGGTGCAACTGCTACCCTCTCGCCCCCCCCAAAGCCCTTTTAAAGCCAGGCCTCCCATTCCTTCCTGCTACTGAACTTGCCTGGCTTTCAAATCCCGTCAGGAATCCCAGATCCTTTGATTTCTGAAGCACATTCTCTCTGTCACCATCAGCAGCGGCTCTCACCACCTGGGCATGGAGAACAGCCTTCAGGCCCTCCCTGCTCTCCTCCTTCCGCCCACGGCCCCCCTCCAGCCCCTGCACCAAGCGTGCCAATGGGGCAAGCCAGCCCACCGCGGGGCTCCTTACCCACCTGCTGCATGAAGGGAGAGGAGGGAACCAGGGTGGGTGAGGGGTGGCCTCTAGGAAGGGGCCTGCCACAATCGCCTGCACGGCCTGGGCAGAAACTCGGGACTTGCCTCGATATAGTGGTCAGTGAACTCCTTACGAAAATCACGGCTAGCTCCGAAGTCCAGGAGGGTGACCTGCAAGGAAGGCGATGCTGAGGGCCACGGCAACAACAGTCCTCCCCCCACAGAAGGGCTGCCTCCACGGCCTGGCTGGAATTGAGGGAAGGCCCACCTTGTGCCTCTCCGCGTCGTAGAAGAAGTTCGACCAGTTTGGGTCCGTCTGCATGAACCGGAATTCGAAGAGCTCCCGGAGGCAAAGGCGGAGGATCTGGGAGCAAATCTGGGGGTGGAGGAGAGGCAGCCGGGGTGTGTGTGTCATGGGCAAGAGGGTCCCCGAGGGGAGACTTTGCTGCTCTGATAAGAATCCTGCCCAGCAACCCTCACCTCGTTGCGAGCCTCCTGGCCCAATTCCTGACACTGGTCCAGCGGGATTCCCCCCACCAGCTCCATAGACAGCACTCGCTTGGTGGAGAGCTCCTCCACCACCTCCGGCACCTCAAAGAAAGGGTCGCCTTCCAGAAGCTGCCTGGCAAAAGAGAGCCCTGCTGGGACCACTGCCAGAGCCCTCCCCCAGGCAATGAGCCTCTGAGGCCCAAGAGGCCAGCAGGGAGAGCTTAGGGGGGAAACCTCATGCAAGAGCCGTCGGTCCAAGGGCGCCCACCCCGCCACAGCCTACCTGAACCTCTTGGTGCTGCTGGCTTCCCGCTCATAGTCACACTCCCTCTCAAGCTCCTCCTGCAAGACCTGCAGGGTATTGTCTGCAAAAAGGCCTGGCGAAGGAAGAGCGGAGGTGTGCCCAGCTTCACCTTCTGCCCTTCCCCAGGGTTCCTCACAGATGGCGAGCGCCTTCCTCGTAGGGGTACGAGGCTCACAGCCCAGCAGCCACATTTTTAGGGACACCGATGTGGGCAGGGCAACTGCTGAGCTTCTGGGAGTTGCTCTGGGAGACCCAACTCTCATGCCAGTCAGAAGCCCGAGGAATGCATCCCAACCTACAGCTTTCCCCTTTACCTGCCGGGAACATCGTGCTCATCCTGAGTACCGACAGGAGGTTGTCCACGTCACTCCGGATGCTCTGGGCAATTCCAGGGTACTGCAAGAAGGGTTGGAGGAGGAGGTGTTAGAAGTGGGGCAGGACAGGGCACCCCGCAATGGTTGCCACTTCTTCCCCTCCTGGGCTCTTTCCACGGTCCTTACCTGGATCTTCATTGCCACCTCCATCCCATCCTTCAGCACTCCCAGGTGCACCTGCCCCACAGAGGCAGCAGCAAAAGGCATTTCGTCAAAGGAGGCCACCCGCTCACGCCAGTCGGTGCCCAGTTCTTCAGAAAGCACCCCCTGGAAGGGGAGGATCACACAGAGCAGGGGTTGTTCTAGGGGGTGGGAGTTGAAGGTCAGCCAGCCAGCAAACAGCTGCATTGATGGATGCCCAGGCAGGCCCCTCCTCTGCAGAGTCTGAAGGCCACCACATTCTAGCTGCCACTGCCCTCTGTCCTGCTCCATCACTTGGAACTTTCCAAGGGCTAAAAGCTGACACCCACCCCCCTCCACATCAGCAACACACCATCATCTGCGAGGGTGGCATGAAATCTGCACTCTGCCGGACACGCTCAAAGACCTGCTGCAACTGGGGGCTGAGGGAGGAGCTGTCTGTGGGGAGAACGGAGGGTTTCTGGGCGGCTGGTCCCCATAAAGCCCACCTGCCACAAAGTTTGTAACAGATGGCAAAAGGCTAAATATGGAGCCACCCCCTCCCCAACCCATATGAGATCTGTCAGAGAAATGCGGAGGGGAGGCGGCTCCAGCTCTGCCCCATCCCCACCTTGGATGCTTAACATCTGGCCGATCTTGAGAGCTGCCCCTCGCATCCTGCACAGAGTGTGGACAATCCGCTCTGCATTGGCTTCTGAGATGCTGCTCTCTGCGGGGAGGGAAGCACTGCGGAGCCATACTCAACAGGGTGGGCTCTTCCCCCCCAAGGGTCGGGGGGGGGGACTCGGTTGCTGCAGGCTATCCCCCTCCCCCTCAAAGCCCCAGGCTCAGTCAGGCGGCATCTCTTACCGGAGGTGCTTCGGTCCCCCCGGAGGGAATTCCTCACGACTTCAACCAAGGCCCCGAAGCCCAGCCCCACGGCCAGCCCTGCGGGGGGGAGGAAGGTGCGGGCCTTCAGCCAGCGAGGAGAGCGGCCGGCACAGAGGTCGCCCCAAAGGGAGCTGCAGCTGCCGGAGAAGCCCCCCTCCCACGGCGCCCACCCTCCGCTCCCCTCCCACCGCTCCCCCTCCCCTCCGCTCCCCTCCCTCGGCGCCCCTCCCCTCCATTCCCCCCCACGGCGCCCCCTCCCTCCGCTCACCTCCCACGGCGGCCAGCCGCCCGACGCGCGTGACAGGCACCTTCCTCTCCCGGGCGCGCTCGCTCAGCTGCGGAGAAAGCAAGTCAGGCGCCGCCTGCACCGGGCCCCGCCGGCAGCCGCCCAGCCTGGGGAGGGGCTCACCTGGGACCTGGCCTGGGCCGCCCCCGCGTTCTTCCGCGTCCGGGCCTCGCGGGCTCTGCGCACCTCCTCCGCGCTCAGCCCGCGCAGCCCCGCCGACCGGTGCAGCGCCGCCCGAGCGGAAGAGAGTCCGCGCGGCCGGAGGAAGAGAGGAGCGCCGCCGCGGAGCAACGCCCGCCCCCCCCCGCTCACCGGACGCCCCGCCGCGCTCCCCCGCCACCACATTGCCCAGTGTCTGGCTTCCGGCCGGAAGTGCCCGCCTCCCGTGCATCACTTCCGGCCACGGCCAGGCCCGCCCTTGCCGCCGGGCGCCCGACGGCAGGCTGCCGCGCGGTCCTAGCACTAGTCGTTCAACGGCGGAGTCGGAGCTGACCCCAGCAGGGAGCGCGGAACCCTCGCGGGGGGGGGGGGGAGAGCGGGCAAGTGGAAGGGCGAGCGCCCCGGGAGAGTCGCGCTGGCCGAGGCCGGGAGGGGGATTGGCGGCGTCCCGGGCGTGCGCAAGCCCTGCGTGTGGCTTCGGCCCTGGAGGAACGCACCGGTGCTGGAACCCCCATCCACGCGTGGTTTCCTTCGGGTGGGCGCCGCAGGGGCCGCTTGGAGGGGCCCCTCGCTTATTCCACCGGATGGTGGCGGTGGCGGTGGCGGTGGGGGAGAGGAGCCCCTTGGCGTTTGGGGAAAGCGCCGAGGAGACTCCGCTGCTGCTGCTGCTGCTGCTGCCCAAGTCCCGTTGTCGCTGAGACGGAGCCTGCAGGGCAAACCTCCTCTACGGAAAAGGGGCTCTAATATCGGCCGCCTCAGCTGAGAAACCGCCGGGCTCCCCGGCGGCTTTTGTGTAAACGGTACCGGCTGGGACTGGGAGAGCCTCCCGGGCGCTGTGCCGGCGCCAGGGCAGCGGGGCCCGCAGAGGAAGGAAGCCACGCGCCTCCTTGGCCACCAACCGCCTCGCAGCCTCCGGCGGACTTTGGTTGCGCTGCTTTGGGGAATATAAATAAACAATTATAAAAAAAAAAAACTAAACCCGGTTGGAAATGTGTACATTAATTCTTTTTCGTCCGTTTCTATAGGATGCCGACATAACGGCTGGCTGGGTTTCTACACACAAAATCACACCGAACACATTTAACCTCCTTTGGTGGGACCACAGCCTGTACTTCTCAGGCCCATCAGAAATTCTGAAACATTTGTTTCAAGAAAAGTTACAAATGAGAGAATAATAGAATGACATCCAATTGAAAGAAATATGTTAACAAGGTAAAAATATGTTTTAATTAGAATAATAATAATAATAATACTTTAAATGTATGGGAATTACATTAAAATGTATGGGAAAATTACATTAAAATGTATGGGAATTACATTAAAAACTTTAAAGCTTTTAAATATTTATGTTGATTATATAAAACTTGAAATTTGAAACTTGAAGATTCACATTGTTAATAGAAAAAGGATGGAAAAGAAATGATAAATTGTTTATTTTTAGAGAAAGAAAAATTATATTGTTAGTGCATGTTAAAAACTAGAAATTGGAAAATGGAAGAAAAGTAATATAGCTAAAATTGGAAATAATGGAAATATAATGTAAAATGAATTATATCTTTTGGTGGGAATGTTAAAGGGGGAATTCGGACAACACTCTGTTCACAAAAAATTGTTTATTATATTGTTGAAAGAAATGTCCTTCTGGGTTCAGCTCCAAGTGGGGAAAAAGACACTGGAGACATGGAGGCTGCTTGGAAAGATGGTTTTAGTGGTGGACAGGACCACGTGGCTTGAGCCCTGAACAGAAAAGGTGATCACATGCTTCAGTGTTGGTGGAGGAGAAGAGAAGGAAGGACTGAGATGCTGAGTCCCTGGTTTTATGCCCTCTCTGGCCTTTGATCTTGAGCTTGTCTTCTGATTGGTTGTCAGACCCCCATGGGGCCATGCAGGAGCAACATTTTGAATCCAGGTTTGGTTGAGTTCTCAGATCCCACTTGGTGAGTTGGGTAAAGGGCCAATACTATCATGCCTTAATCCCATCACTCTGGAGCTGGAGGGGAGAACTCTTTATTATGTAAAGTGAACTAGCTCAGGTTTTAATGGCTCATTGACAAAGGGGGATGGGCAGGAAGCTATTCTGTCTTTTAAAATATGTTTCTTTTTCACATCCAGAGAAATATTCTGCTTTTTCAATATTTCCTAGGATATTTTATTTTTCTGGGAGAGGGCTGGGTGATGACTTTCCACAATATAACAAAAAAAAATAAAAAACTTAAAAAAAAGAAATTATGAAACATTTGCTAAAAGCTCGTATCAATGGATTCCTACTGCAGCTATTTTGAGATTGCATTTTTTTCAATATGTGTTTTTAGAACGTTTCTGTACAATAATTCTTGGGGCTATTTTGTTGTGTGTTTACTAAAAAACACTGGCTCACTCTTCCTTTCTCCTGGAGGAACATTTGGCCAAAGGAACAGGCCCACCATCCTGAACGTGCCAGACTTCCAGTGCCATAATTTACCCTGCAGTAAGATGCTTGGCCAATTAATTTGACCAATGAAATGAACAACTGGGACTTGTTTGCTCTTTGGGACAAGTGAGCCATGGACAGGGGTACGAGTCCCAGAGCGTCACTGACTAATTGTACTACATGTTTTCTGGAGGAACCACAAGACATTCAGAGAACATTTGCATGTTTTCTGCCAGGGAAGAAGTCACAGCAGCAGGACTGAGCAGACTCGCTCAGTCCGTCTGAGTCATGCAAGGAAGAGCTGCTGGGGACAGTGATGCAACATTTGCTGACATATGTCAGAGTTTGGTGGGGGGGGGGGCATAGCACAAAACATCCCTGACCCCAGAATAGCCATCCAGGCAGCATGAATGATGCAAGGTGGGCAAGATGTGCTGTGAGTCACCCTGGATGACTCTGCACCAGTTGTGAAAGGGGGCACGGCCAAAGGTTCCGGTGAAGACAGCCTGGGGCACGATCAGGGGGGCTGGGGCAGGCCCAAACTCAGAGCTCTGAGGTGCAAGTCACACCCACGGGAAGAGGCCGATTTGCTCCAGGTCTCCCGAAGCCCCCCTCCCCACTTCTATCTTGAACCAAAAAGAAGGGGCCCTTTGGCCAGGACCTGGGCTGGCTGAGTTGCAGGGTATAACCCCCCAGGCCCCTTTCCAAGACTCCGCCAATGCATTGGTCGGGGAGTCCAGAGTGTGAACCCATCAGCCAGGATGAAACGGGCCTTTTTTCCCGGTGGCACCGGCGGTTCATGCTGGGCCAAGGCGGGGACCGTTCGGGAAGGCTCCCTCCGGATGGCCAAGGCAGGAGGGAGGGGAGCGGGGGGGGGGAAATCTCCGGACGGGCTCTGCCGTCTCCGCAGCTGACTCCGGGCATCCGCAGGCGCCCCCCCCCCTCCGGCCCTTCCGAAGCGCCGCCCCGCCTGAGCCGGCAGCCTCTGCGTCCCGGGGGCAGCCTCTCCTCGCCCGGCTGTGTTTCGCCTCACCTCCGCCAGTCCCCACGCGGCCGCCGGACGCCCCTCCTCCGGCCGGACGACGCCCAGCGCCCCGCAGCGACCACTCGCCGGCAGCCGAAGCGGGAGGGCGATGCGCCTGGAGGCCGCCACGGGAGAAGCGCCTTCCGGAGGGGACGAGCGCGGGGACGCGCAGGTGGGGCAGCGTCTGGGGGAGGGATGCTCCGCCGGGGGAGAGGCTTGGCCGGCCTGGCCGCTTGCGCTGCCAGGAGCCCGGGAGGGGCGAGAGGAGGGCGGCCGCCCCGGGGAGATACCGGGGCGGTGGGCGAGACGCTGCGAGGTTTCCCCGAAGGATCGGCGCCCCGCAGCAGAACTGCCTTGGTCAGAGAGGCTCCGGCCGGGGGCCCCGAGCTGCCCCAGCAGCCGCTCAGCAGCAGCCCCTGGCCGGTGCCCGGTGGGAAGTGGGCCAGCCTCCGGGTCCCCTTCCGGGCATTGGTGGCTCAGCTGCTTTGGCTCGGGGTTAGGACTGCTGGGCCGCCGGGTGCAAGCAGCCCCGGAAGCCGCTGGTTGGGTGGAGAAGGGCCCGGAGTGCCCTGGAGGGGAGCGGTTCTCCTCTGGGTCTCCTGAGGGGTGGGCAGGGATTCAGCTGTGATTTGGGCTTTATTATTCATGCATTCCGCTTGTAGGGCTGCCCAGATCACATAGGAGACTCTGGGCAGGGTACAGATTCAAAATAAAGTACAATCAATAAATATTTAAAAAACGGCAGTAGCAGCTGAAGACCCATAAAGGCCTTGGAGGAGCCAAGGCTTCTGCATGCACTTGGGCCCAGCAGCAGGGGAGCTCCAACCAAATCCCCGGAGGGAGATGCTCCTGGCAGAAAAGGCCCTTCCTCCCTCTTGGCTGATGGAAATCGCAACAGGCCTCTCCTGCCCGCTCAGATGGGAGAAACCACCTGGGAGTAAAGAAAGTGACCGCAAACCCCGCAGGAACATCAGAAGAGACCTTGAACTGCCTCACAGACTCTCACTGATGGCCATTGCAGCTTGCAGGGTGTGGTGTCACGTGTGCCAAATGTTGCGGGCACCAAAACAACAACAAAGTTGGGAACGATGCTGCTACTGAGGATAACCGGCTAGGCTCCATTTCACAGCCACAGCTGGATTCTGCATCCCTCGGGCCTTGGCACAGAGTTTCTTTGGTAGCCATGGCAACATGGAAGAAGCTTGCCTCTGGGATGCTTCCTGCCCAGCCCCACCTGTGGGGTCCTGGCAGCGTGATCCTGCTGTCAAGGTCCTTGGTGATCAACTCCTAGCAAGCGGAGCCTTCAACCGGGGAATCCTGCTGCCCCAGGAGAAGGAGATTTCCCCAACGTGAGGTGCTATCTTGATGGACCTTGCTCTCCCATCTGGAGGGATCACAGGTCAAACCAGATCTAAGGGCTGCACAGGTGCAAAATAGAATGAAGTCTCCCATCTGCCAGCCACAAGTCAAGGGTGGTCTTTCACTTGTTTCACAGCCTCCCCGTGCCCCCTTTCCCTTCCTGTACTCCTACCCCACAGAGCAACAGCTGGCCCCACGGACTCAGGGCAGGGGACATGCAAAGCATTTCCAGCTTTACAAAAGCTGAGCAACTCAATCAAAAAGTTCTATTTCAAATAAATATCCATCGAGTGCTAGTTCTCTTTTGACTCGGAGAAAAGCTGCTCTAATCACCCCTCCCTGCCTTCATTTGTTTCCTGGAAGACACAGAGCACTTTTTTCTATCTGTGAGGCACCTGTTGGCCTCTTTTGACTAGCGCTTCTCTTGCTCCAGGTGCAATGGCTTCATTTCCAGCTGATTCAGGTGCTTCTGGCCGTGGAGCCGTGCACGCCTGATTCATGCCACTTGGAGGGCTGAACTGGCCCCGGCTGTCTTTTGGGGCATTGCAAGAGCATCCAGGCACTTGCAAAGGGGGGGGGGAAGCAGAAGGGGGGGAGCATCCTGGCAGACCCAGAATGGCCGGAGGCCCCTTTCTATGGTCATTTGACCTACAAAAGGGGCTCAATGCTTTCTATGAAGCTTAAAGTGTGGCTTAGGCTCTTATTTGGCCCCTTTCGCCTCATGAATGGAAACCCTTACAAAGATCCCAAAGGCTGAAGGAGAGCAAAAGGGGCTTATTTCTGTAAACCAAGATGCCTCAGTTGTCGGGGGTCCTTGGGCAAAAGAGTATTTGGGGGAACCTCTCCAGAAGATCTGGATGCATTCCGGCCAAGGCAGCGGTGCTGAATTTGCATGGTCCTGTGAAGGACCCTTAGAGGGGTGGAGGCAAGACAAGGAGACTCCCTCATCCAGGTCCCGATTGTCCCAAAGGTGCTTTTTCAAAATGTAACTGGACTTTATTTTGCTTGAAGATCTTTCACTTCCCATCCAAGGAGCTTCTTCAGTTCAAGCTGCTTTGAAGGCCAGTGTAGATCAACGTGATCTTCCCCACCTGTGGCTCTTTTGCAAGCATTTGGATGCAGACTGAGTACTGACGGGGCGGGGGGGGGGGGAACCAAGCTCCTTGGCACCTTCCCCCTCAGACTGGAGAGGGGGACATTGGTGCTGCTGACATTCAAGAAGAATGCACCAGGAGCATTTGTTGAGTTCAAAAGAGAGAAGAGTTTATTACTGCTAGAGGGGCAAGGAAGGGACGGTGCTTGCCCTGCGGAAGGACCGAGGCTGGCTGCTCCTCCTGGCCAGCTGCACAAAAGGCCTCCCATTGCCCAAGAGGATTCTTCTGGAAGAATGGAACTTCTCCTCCTGAATCGCTGGTGGGTGTTTCCTGGGGGGGGGGCGCGAAAGGCTGAGCTGGTTTGTGTGGGGGGTCGCTGTGTTGCTTGCTCAGTGGAGGAGTTGAAGGGCCAAGCGTGATGGTGGCTCTGCTGCCCGTGCTTTCCTCCAGGGCAATGGCTTTTGAGGGCCACAGTCCTTTTAAGCTCCTCTGCCAGGCATTGTGTGGGCAACCTCCACTGAGATCCCCAGGCTGTGCCTTTCCTGCCCTGCCTGGAGAGTGAACCTTGCAGATACGCCCAGGAACGGAGCTCATCGCACCTTGCCGTTCCCGTCTGGCCCTCCTGCTTGAGGGACAACACGGGGTCCCTCGGGCGGCATCAACAGGTGTGCCTGAATTATCTGAGACCTGTTTCACTGCGAGTCCGGCCAGATGGTGGTCCTTGGCCTTAAGCAGAGCCTGGGCGCTCTCAGGGGCCTCCAGGGCAGAGAGGTCTTGCTTTCTAAGGACTGTCCTCTTGTCTCATGACGGTCCCTTTGCTCTCCACTTTGCCTGTCATGGAAAATTCCTTGCAACATCCCCGGGTGCTGAGCAACCTGCCTTCTCCTCTCTGCCCTTCCTTTCCCCACTTCCAGGAAAAGGGAGGGGCCACGGGTGTCATCAGCATCATGTCAAGGGGCGTGGCCAGGAAAGCAGCACATAAGCACCCTGCTGGGTAGGTGTCCACCTCCTCTGGCTGGAGAACCAGTGTTCCTGGCCTGGGGGAAGTCATGAGGAAACTGGACAGGGGCTCCTTTCCGGTGAGTGTCTCCCTCCTTCCGAGGGTCTTCCTCAGAGCTGCAGGGGGTGGGGGCGGTGGCAAATGCTTTCTGTCCTGGGAAGAAGAGAGGAAGGGGCTGCCTTACAAGGGCCCCCTAGACACATCCCCACTCTTCCCAGCCACAGGCACTCTGCCGGAGGTTTTGTCCAGGCTTCTGCTGGGGACGGGGGACACTCCCTCACCTTGGGGGGCAGCAGGTGCCCCCTCTCGGTTGACTGGCTGCTCTCTCCTATCGGGGATCGTTAATAGCTGGCTGTCAGCACAGGACCGGCCTGGGCTTCTTAAGGGGTGGGGCTGGTGGGCTCTGGCTTCAGCCGTGCTGCAGGTGGGCTCTGTCAAGCTGGCCTCCCCTGGATGTTTACAAGAGAGAGATGGGAAACCTGGCACTGCCATCCTTGCCGATGCTGCTGTGCAAAGCCTGTCCTGTGCTAACCAGCCAAATCTGTTGGGGAGGTTGCAGCGTTGGGCTTTCTTCCAGAGCTGATTCTCATGAGGCTCCCTGCCCCCTTTTCCTGCCCAGCCCCCACCCAGAAGCCCCGAGGAGGCTGTGGGGCTATTGCAGTAGCCGCTTCCTGCTCTTCATTGTGGTTTGGGAGCTGGTGGCTTTTTCAGCTGAGGGAATGGATTTTGTCAGCCAGGTGACAATAGGGATGTGGCCAGGCAAAGGTCCTCCTGCCTGGCCCCCTCCCTGTCCTGATATTGTAGACATGGAGGGCAATTGCACCCTGTGATACAACAAGAGCACCATCTTTGTGGTTTATTTTGACAATCCACCCTCCCTCCCATTCCTCTGGCATCCCTCCCCACTTTCTCTAAGATCTTCCCCTCTGCTGGGCCCAGTTTTACTTGGGGTATGCTGTGGGGATGTAGAGGGGGGCAGGACTGGAATGGGGTGCTCTTGCTGGCTCCAGCTCCTCTGAGAGGGTCTGCTCTTGGGCCCCTTCCGTCTTTGGGTGTTCATTCTACGTTTTTGAAATGATCTCAGGGGGAAACAGAGGGAGGCAATTCAAGACAGTAACAATTGTGTATTATGGATACTGGAACTCATTACCGTGGAGAAAATAATATGTTATTTACATATCCTACATTGCTGCTTTTGCTTGAAGAGTCATAGGAAGCAAATATGGCAGTCCCGTTTTGTCCTATGACAACCCTGTGAGGTGGGCTCCTCAGCCAATGGGCTCCAAGCCTTTCCAGTCCATTTTTCCTTCTGGTCCCCGTCAGGCTCGGCCTCTCCTGGCACTTTGTTATTTCGAGAGACCGACTCAGGTGTGACTGCAGATGTTCTGTATCAGAGCGGCTGTTCTCATGCTTCCAAGGGGCCGCCTGGCCTTTGGGGTCTCCTCGGGCAGCCTGCCTCCATCAAGCTCTAAGACGTGAGCGAGACACTTCCTCTCTCTCCCTTAAAAAGTTCCACTCCTCGGATTATTGCCACCCTGGCCCAGATTTCTCTAAATGTGGGGCAGACCTCCCCCTCACCCTGCTCCCTTCGCTTTGTCTGCAGAACAAGCCCTGGAAGAGGCTGAAGAGCCTGGTGCAGTGGTCACCCTGTGTGGTCTCCTTCCGGAAGCACTACCCCTGGGTTCAGCTTGCTGGCCATGCAGGTAAGGAGCGCCTCTCGCACTGGGAGGAAGCAGGGTGGGCGCCTTCCGTAGGGGGCGAGGCCCTCGCGGGACTCCTGCCAAGACTTTCCTCCAACCTCCCCCTCCGCTTTAGGTAACTTCAAGGCTGGGGATTTGGGCCACGTCTTGAAGAGACACTGCTCCAACGAGCAGCAGTGCCTGGAGCGCCTGGGAGGTGATGCATTGCAGTCCTATGTCCCAGCATATTATGGAATGGTGGAGCATGATGGGGAGCACTATATCCAGATGGAGGACCTGCTTTCTGGCTTCGAGAACCCTTCCATCATGGACTGCAAAATGGGCAACAGGTGAGCCTTCCTTTGCTCCCTGTTGGGGGACTGGACTCGGTTGCAGATACCCTCCGGGGGGGGGGGAGCCTCCTTGCATCTTCCGTAGAGTTTTGCCCCACAGAAGCCTCCAAGGCGTCTGTCTTCTCCCCGCCCTATGCAGGACGTACCTGGAGGAGGAGCTGGAGAAGGCGAGGCAGCAGCCCTGCCTGCGCCACGACATGTATGACAAGATGATGGCAGTGGACCCTTCCGCTCCCACCCCGGAGGAGCACGCCCAGCGTGGCGTGCTAAAGCCCCGCTACATGCAATGGAGGGAATCGCTCAGCTCCACCAGCTCACTCGGGTTCCGCATTGAGGGCATCAAGGTGAGCAGGGGCTCCTCATTGGGAAGGTAAAACGCTCCAAAGCCTGGCTGCCTCCTGCTTGGTTGCCAGGGAAGCCCAGCGTTGGTTGGGGAGGGGCTTTCCCCTTGCCCAAGCTCAGTTGCCTTCTGCCCAAGGGATCCTGGCGGCTCTCTTGGCCCGTTTCCCTGCCATCGGACACTCTGTTTGAGGGTTAGGGTTAGAGACTCGAGGGGATCCCTGCCAGAACCAAGCATGCCTTATGCAGTGGTGGGATTCATTTTTTTTTACTACCGGTTCTTTGTGCATGGCTTGGTGGGGGTGGGGTGGGGTGGTGGGCGTGGCAGGGGAAGGATACTGCAAAATCTCCATTTCCTCCCGATCAGCTGGAACTCCAGAGGCAGAGAATAGATTGGGGGTGGGGCCAGCCAGAGGTTATTGGGGTATTTATCAGTTCTCCGAATTACTCAAACCTGCTGAATTACACCTCTGGTCTCGTGCCCAGGATGGCTCAGGCTGGCTCCCCCCGGAGCATAAGCAGTGCAGAGGAACCCCCCCTCCCAGCAAGATTCTGCTCCTAGAGCTGTCTCCACGGAGCTTCCTCCTGCTCTTCCTGTGGAGTCTGCTTTCTGATCTAGGTAAAGGCTGACTACTCTCTTCCTCACCCCCCACCCCACATCCCCAGAGGGCCAGTGGCACCTGCAGCACCAGCTTTAAGAAGACCCGGAAACCTGAGCAGGTCGTGGAGGCCTTTTGGGACTTCCTGGACAAGGACAAACACCTACTGGTGAGGACTCAGCTTCTGCCCAGGGGAAGGTGGGGCTTGGGGTGCTTCCAACACTGAGACCCCCGGTGGGAGGGCCCTTGACAACATTTCCTCAGTCCTCAATCAATCAAATCAATCAAATTTTATTTGATTAGCCGCAACCCTCTCCCGAAGGACTCGGGGCGGCGTACAGTCAAAAAGATAAAATACACATAGGACACACATACATACGAAAAAACAAGGACAATTACATTTGTGCATGGAGGAGAGTAGACCTGCAAGTGAAAGACAATAAACACAGCTAAAAACACAGTTAAAACACAGTTTAAAATCCCCTAAATAAAATTGCTGAATTAAAGACCCCTCAGGAGCGTAACGAAGTTATGGTTGGGCCAGGCCAGATATTTGAAAAAGGTGGGTCTTGAGCTTAACACGGAAGGAGCGGAGGTCTGTAGTGGTCCTAATATCCGGGGGGAGGTCATTCCACAGGGCTGGGCCCGCCACAGAGAAGGCTCTGCTCCTAGGCGCCGCCCCATGACATTGTCTAGTGGACGGCACCTGGAGAAGTCCCTCTCTGTGCGAGCGAATAGGTCGTAGGGATGTATGGGGCAGAATACGGTCCCGGAGGTAACTAGGTCCTGAGCCATGGAGCGCTTTAAAGATCGTAATCAAAACCTTGAAACGCACTCGATAGACCACAGGAAGCCAGTGCAGCTCGCGCAGGTGTGGTGTCACATGGGAGTACCTGGTGCTCCCCATAATCACCCGCGCGGCCGCATTCTGGACCAACTGTAGTCTCCGAGTGCATTTCAAGGGAAGCCCCATGTAGAGAGCGTTACAGTAGTCCAGGCGAGACGTCACCAGCGCATGGGTGACTGTGCGTAGAGCGTCCCGGTCCAATAGGGGGCGCAATTGGCGCACCAGGCGAACCTGATGGAACGCCCCCCTGGCCACAGCTGTCACATGTTCATCCATGGACAGCTTGGCATCCAGGAGGACGCCCAAATTGCGCGCCCGCTCCACGGGGGCAAGTTGAATGCCCCCAATGGCCAGAGATGGAATTATCTGGTTGAACCGGGGAGCCGGAACCCACAGCCACTCCGTCTTGGAAGGGTTGAGCCTGAGTCGGTTGTCATCCATCCAGACCCGTACGGCTTCCACACACCGGGACATCACTTCGACGGCCTCGTTGGGGTGGTTCGGGGTGGAAATGTACAGCTGAGTATCATCAGCGTACAGGTGGTATCCCACCCCAAAACCACGGATGATCTCACCCAGCGGCTTCATGTATGTGTTGAACAGGAGTGGCGAGAGGACCGACCCCTGTGGCACCCCACAGATGAGGGGGCTTAGGGTCGACCTCTGCTCTCCTGCCAACACACGTTGCGTCCTGCCGGAGAGGTAGGAGCCGAACCACCGCAAGACGGTGCCCCGGATCCCCAACCCCTCCAGTCGGTGCAACAGGATACCATGGTCGATGGTATCAAAAGCCGCCGAGAGGTCTAATAGGACCAGGATAGAGGAACAGCCCCTATCTCTGGCCCTCCAGAGATCGTCTACCAACGCGACCAAGGCCGTCTCAGTGCTGTGCCCAGGGCGAAAGCCGGACTGGCGCGGGTCTAGATAATCATTCTCCTCCAGATGTCGTGGAAACTGAGAAACCACCACACTCTCCACAACCTTCGCCAAAAAGGGAAGTCCTTCCACTCTGTCTGGGAATCTGCTGCAGGATTGCTCCACCATTACTCTGGTGATGGCTTTGATGGCCCAGCAGTCCCAGCAGCAGAGCCTCTCACTGGAGTTGGATTAGATACAGCCACTTCGTTGCTCTGGTATGTGAAGCTCCGAGCTGAGCTATGGGCCTCTTCCCTGTACAGGGGGTCAGTGGGAAGGATCCTCAGCTCAGCTTGCGGTGGCTTCATTCCCAAAGGTCATTTCTTTCTCCACAGAGCAGTTACCTGGACCAGCTGCAGGAGGTGAGAGCCGCACTGGATCAGTCAGAGTTCTTCAAGGCACATGAGGTGCGTTTTTGCCTTTGTTTGGGGAGAACCTCCTAGAAGGGCAGCCTTGCCCCATTATCTGGATGCCTTTTCTGGCTAGGTTGGCACGTTAGGATTAACAAGTGGCATCCCTCTAGCTTGATACTTTGGCTGGTTCAGTAAGCCCTGTTTAGATGACTGGGAGCAACTCTGCTAAGCAAGATACATTTTCAGGCATCTTCCCGCCAACCAGACGGGCATCTTTCTGGCACCTTCGTGGCCCTTGCTGAGTCCTCTCTCTCCATTTCCAGGTGGTAGGCAGCTCCCTCCTTTTTGCGCATGACAAAACGGGGCTTGCCAGAATCTGGATGATTGACTTTGGCAAGACAGTGCCCCTGCCTGACAAACAGACCCTGACCCACCGGCTGCCCTGGGTGGAAGGCAACCGGGAAGATGGATACCTGTGGGGCTTGGAAAATCTCATGGCAATCATGCAGAGCATGCTGGGAAAACCAGGCAGTGCCCTGGACACAAGCCCAACATAACCAGAGGAGCAACATATTGCCAACTTCGTCCCAGTGACTCTGACTTAGTTTCAGCCAGATATCCTAAGAAACCCCAGGAGTGTCTAGGCTTGGACTGCAGCTACCCAGAGAACCTGGCAGCAGCATTCCGAATGCCCAGCAGTCAATCTTTATGGAAGTGCAGGTGACCAGAGGACCCCAGGACAGAGTTGGGGTCCTGACCTCTCTCTTGGAAGCTGCAACCCCATGTACAGAGCATACCGTCACTTTGAGAAGGCAGCAAAGCTACAATTTTTGAACGAGCGGAAGGAACAGAGTTAAGAGTATCAATGCCGACATTTCTTCTTAAAAGAGGAGGGGGCACTTCTCAAACACCCATCAATCAAATCATCTGGATGCATGGACCCCAGAAGGAGTCACTCTTCCCCACATGAGCAGCGCATAGAAGCATCAGGCTTTATGGTGCAAAGCCCTCCTGGGCATCTTTCCATGCTTGAAAAAAACAGCTCAGCTGAAGAACTTCCATGTCACGCGCTGGATGTAAATGTGTATAGAAACATCATGATGGGATGGTTCCTTTTGACCTTCCTTCCAACCATAAGACATGTCTCTGCACTAGGACTCTTCAAGTGACTTGGAATACAAAGGGGGATCGCTGGGAAGGCTTTATCAGTTCCCCTTCATTAACCAATCAAAAGAACACCTAGAATGGCAAGCCTGATTGGGGAAGCTTGCAAGGCTGATGAAATAAATATGTTCACACGATCCACGGCTGGCACTCTAGGTCAGAGTTCCCCAACATTTCTGGGTTGGCAGCCTGGAATGGGGGGAGGTGAGAAAGGGGGAATGATTTGGTGGGAGGGGCCCATGCACAAGTGAGCCCCTGTGATGTTTGTGACAATTCTCACGCAAGTGGGGTTGTAAATGCCCGTGATGTGATGCTCATGCAAGTGGGGCTGTAAGCGAGCACAAATGCACGCAGCCCGGTAGTGATTAGGCCACTTCCCGGTAGTGGCCCGTGGCCCACAGGTTAGGGACCCCTAATCCAAGAAAAATCTGGAAAGACCATCCCAAATTCAAAATGACCTTTGCCTTGCTGGCTCCTTGGAGGTGGGAACTTCAAAGCATCCAAAACAAGCCATTTCTTACAGTCACTTGGCACAGAACAAGGAAGGAGAGGCTGTTTTAAAAGCCAGGCATTTTAAGGGAAAGTTTGTGGGCCGGCTGTAAAGAGTGAGGGAGCTGTGACAGCTAAGAGGGAGGGAAAAGCAACCAGCAAGGCTCTGAATATCACACAGTCCAAGGCCCAAAGTGTCACAGAGTATCGCACTCTTTATTAACACCAGCAGCACAGGGTGAAAAGGCAGGTCACTTGACTGTCACACCGGCATTTCTATTCCTTCCTGCTTAGTTTCAAAGTTGGTTTCATTTATAATCGGAACAGTAAACTGTTCTAATTTCTAAAGGCAAAAAGCACTCTGCAGAGAGGAAAGCTAAACTACCTGAAAGCCTTTCCTCCATTCTTCCTTCTATTGAAACACAAAGTTATAATGCCAGGTTGGTTGGCATAAATGAGCTTCAAATATAAGCTTGTCTCTCCCCAATCTTGTTCAGGCATCCTGGAGCTTTGCATGAAGGGAGGACACTTCTTTTTCTTGCATCCTAATGTCCCTAACTCAAGGCGTTGCTAAATGTGAGCAGTTCCCATGCATTTGTCTAAGACCCTTTAACAGCCAAATGGTGCTTATGCAAAGCTAGTGCCAACCTGATGCCACCAGAGCACCATCATGCTTTTGGCCGCAGCAGCACCGCTTGTCCACACAGTCCCTCTCGCACGCCCCCTGCGGGCACAATGTACACCTTCCCGTCAGTTGCCCGCTGGGGACTGAAGCCCATCAGCTGGGCGTTGCTCTCCTGTATCTGAACATAGCTCCACAGCTGGTAGCGGTAGCTCTTGCCATGCTTTGACAGCAAGTAGGTCTCGGCAACGGCCTCCAAAGGGATGGCTGAAGTAGTGTGGCTGGCGTGGAAGAGCCCCGGCATGTCTTCGTCTTCCTGGCAGGCAGGCAGGTGGAAGTCACTCTTCAGACCAAGCAGAGCTCCTGGGAAAGAAATGAGATATGGGGGGTGGGGGGTGGGGAGATTTCTGGGCCCTCAGTAGAACTGGGGGGGGGGGGGCTGTCCATGCGGCCAGTGCTGATGCTGAAATCTAACCCTGTCCCTGGCCACATCTGTCCTTCCCAACCCACCTCCCTTCCACAACAGAGATGCCTTAGGATCTGAACTCCCACCCCCCAAAAAACCTGGTCATCCTTCAGTTGTGCTGGGACCATGATTCCCAGAATCCCCATCCAGGGACATGGGAGGGACATGCCACTCTTCCCGGTTTCTCCCCCAAAGCAAAGCACAAAGCTGTTCTCTAAGACACCCAGAGATAAACCCCAACCCACAATTCCAGTGTGGCAACAGCACCCCCTTGTGGACAGTTAACAGCCAGCCAGCAGAGCATACCAGAGGCAACAGCCCAGTGAGCCTTGTAGCCATTCCGGAGGCAGGGCTCGTGGTTGTAGTCCTCATCATAGCTGCGGTAGGCATTAAGGAGACTTTGGCTCAAGAGGAAGCTCCCCTGTGGTACCAGCTGACTTGGGTGAAAAGGCTCTTTCTCCCTCTGGCAAGAGGCCCACTGAAAGTCTCAGCTTTCTCAATAAACAGTTTCAAAGTTCAGAGAAGCCTTGAAGAAAATGGAAAGGAAAAGCTTCCCTAGAGAAGGATACGGTATCAGCACAGGGAAGCCAGCCCTGAGATGTTGAAGAATCCTGTCGTGGTTCTGTCCTTGCAGGCCTCCAGAGAGCAGCTCTGTTTTACAGGGGAAGACCTCCTCGCCCAGCTTGGCCATGTCAGCGGCTGAGGGGGTGACAAGGGGAATGCTGGGGCCGTTAAAAAGGAGCCCCCGACCCAACTGGCTCCCTGCGTAACGGGATCCAAAGGAGCAGCCGAACGAGTGGTTCGCCCACTGCCACCTTTTCTCTAGAGCCCTAAAAGGTTTGTGTTTCTCAGCTACTGACCTGAGAACATTTCTCCTTGTGCTGTGTAGCCTCTCTCCAAAGCCACCTGCCGAATTCTCTCCAGGGGAACTTCCGAAGGTAGGCCGAGGTGAGCGCCGGCCATCCAAAGGGCCACCAAGCCACATCTGCAGGAGGAAGAAAACCGGAGGCTCTTGGCTGCACAAAGCCCGGCGTCCTTTCATCTTCAGCCGGAGGGACTAATAATACAGGAAAGGGCCGGGGCAGGCCCCACCAGCTTCTCCGGGCGATACTCACTGCGGCCCCTCCTGGATGAGGGACGGGACGGGACGGAGGAACAGCAGCCACGTCAGATGCCGGCTGAACCTGCAACAGCAGCGGGGAGGCAGCCTTAGAGCCCCTGCCGAGCACCAGCCCTCGCCGCCCCCCAAGCAGCGGGCTGAAGGGCGCCGCCTAGGCTCTGTTAACGCGCACGAGCGACGGGCGCCCTACCGGGCCTTCTGCCGCCGCAGGAGCTCCTTCACGCCGCCGCCGTCGTCCCCGACGCCGCCCGCCTGCTGCGCCGTCGCCAGGAGCAATTCGGGGCCCCGCGGGGGGGGCGGCGGCGGCGGCGGCGGCGGCGGCGGCGGCGGCGGCGGCGGCGGCCTTTCCGCTGCCAAACTCCGCATGACCTCCGCCATGACGCCGCAAATCCAGCGGGTCAAGGGTCACGGAGACTTCGGCCGAATCGCCATTGGTTGGTTAGGCGGTACTCGGATTGCGTCATCCATTCGCGTCAGTGAGGATTTCCCAGCATGTGACGCGCAGATCTTGGCTCGACTTGATTAATCAACCAATCGAACATTGCGGCTGGGATGATGGGCGGGCTACATCCCGGAAGAGGGCTTCCTAACCCGACCCCAACTGGGGCGGGAGTAAAGGTAAGGCACGCTGGTCATTGGACGTTAGCGAGGCAGGAGGAAGTCGTCATCTCCCAGCGGTGATTGGCTAACGGTCGTCCAATAGTGGAGGAAGCGAGAAAGGATCGGCGGGAGCGCTTGTGAGCGAGTTGACGCGGCCTGCGCCGGATCGGTGAGGGATCGGGCGAGTGGGGCGCCATCCGCGGTTGGGATGTCGTTGGGGGCGAGGCGCTGGCCGTATCCTACCGTCGAGGGCAGCGGCGCGGACTGGGCTCTTCATTTTTCCGAGCCCGCCTCTTTGGCTTCTCGGGGGGGGGGGGGGAGGGAAGGCGCGCGTGAGCCCCAGCATCCGGGGTAGCAGCCGAACGGAATTAGAAGGGAAAGGCGGAGGGAAGGGGAAGCGGCGGTCGCGGTTTCTTGGATGGAAAGTGGATCCCGGGCAGATTATACACAATATGTGACAACGTTTGGTGCGCTCCGAGGAGGAGGAGGAGGAAGGCGCTTTCTTTTGCATTCCGTCCTGCCCCTCCCGTCAAGGCACTCTGTAGCCTCCCATCCATTTCATGCTTTACCGAATGGTTTCCTTTCCGCTCTCAGCTACGCGGTCTTGGTAACCGGGACCCACAGCTCCTCCCGTTCCGTTCTGTGGAGTGTTGGGGAGCGGGTGGCCGTTTCCTTGGGGCTGGCTGAGTGTTCCAATTCAACTTCCCCGTAATTAAGCTTTTTCTCTTGTTTTTTTCAGTTTTGTCTCTTAATGTAAAAATTAATTACTTCGTTTGGTTGAATCTTTCCATTCCCTGCCAGCCTCAGCTTTGCAGTTGTCATGGCTGTCCCAGAATCCCGGTCCAACCACACCATCTACATCAACAATCTCAACGAAAAAATCAAGAAAGACGGTGAGTTGGGGGTGTCTTTACGGGTGGGCCTTTTGCCTTAAGAAGGGCTGCAGTTTCCTTATTGATGATCTATTTTGGGTTCAAAGATTCTGGAAATGAAGAAGCATATTTGGGGAGGGTTAGTGTATATCACAGCATCTGTACTTTGTGTGCAAATTTTGCTTATTTTTTTCCTAGTATTTATGGAAGGACAAGAACTTTCCCAAAGTTGAGATATCTTAAGAACACAGTAACCAACTTATGTGGGTTTTTTTTTGTAAATTATTTATTTATTTTTCTTTAAAAAGTACAAGACAACACATACAGAACAAGAGCAAGGAAAAAAAGAAAAGAAAAACAATTTCATCAAGCATGTCGTTTGGTTACAAGTTTTTGTACAGCGGTTTTTACAGTTAAGAATAAAGTCACTAGTTATCCATTAAACATAACTAAATATTTCATTGAGCATTGTGTGTTCAGATTTCCATTAGTATTCTTTCATTTGTGGCAGCCCTTATTTCCTTAAATCCATAATTATCTATTAGGTAACAGTAAGTCTTTGTAGAATTATAATATCACCAATCTCTAAGAAATAAGAATAAGGATTAAATCAAAAGATTCCCATTAATTCATATTACACATTTCTACTTTCAGTTAACCATAACATTTTCAATCATCCACAACTCCAAATATAATTTTCCATTGTTAATTATCGATCCATATAGTCATTAAGTGTTTCAATTTATATATGTATCCATTGTTCATTACATCATCATTAATCCATTTGGTATAGCAGAAATCTTTATATTATAAAATAGTCACTACGTATAATTATACCTAACGATTTAAATCATCCCACTCTTATACATTAAGTGCATTGTTATTCTTCATATATCGTATAAGTAAGTACTCTACTTCATAGTAAAGAATTAACATGTGAAAAAAGAGGAAAAAAAACTTTCACAGCATTAAATATAGCTTTCTATTATTACATAGATTTAAAAAAACCAGTTTCATTTCCAGGTTTTTTTATCCAGCCATTGGTAAAAGAGATCCCATACTCTATAAAATTGCTCATCCTCTAGTTCTCTAATTTCAAATGTAAGTTTGCTCATTTCAGCACAGTCCATTATTTTCCGAATGATTTCTTCCTCTGTTGGTAATTTCTCATTTTTTCAAGTAACCAACTTATGTTTTGACTGCAGGAGATACGACTGTGCAGCACAGAGCAAAAGTTTAAAATGTTCCTTTTTCTCCAGAGCTCAAGAAATCCCTGTACGCCATTTTTTCCCAGTTTGGGCAGATCCTCGACATTCTGGTGTCCCGCAACCTGAAAATGAGAGGCCAGGCCTTTGTCATTTTCAAAGAGATTTGCAGCTCCACCAATGCCTTACGCTCCATGCAAGGGTTCCCTTTTTACGACAAGCCCATGGTGAGTAACCGCCATTTTTGGTTTTGGAGAGGGGGAAGGCAGGTGGCTCTCCTGAGAAAGGAGATCTAATTGCAGCCTTGCAGTCAGCCGAGTGGCTGTGCACTCCCTTGTGGCTGGGCCAAGATGGCGTTTTTTTGCCATTGTGATCCATTGGGGAGTTTGCTGGACAGGCAGCTTGTAACTCAGGGCTTCTTCTCCATACCCAGAGGATCCAGTATGCCAAGGCAGATTCTGACATCATAGCCAAGATGAAGGGCACTTTTGTAGAGCGGGACCGCAAGAGAGAGAAGCGAAAGCCCAAAGGCCAGGAGGTGCAAGCAGTTAAGAAGCAGATGCCAGGAGCAGCTGCCCCAGTTGCCCCCTCTGTCCAGGGCACCGTGCCGGTGAGTGCCTGCCGCCTCTGGGCACTTTGGGGCCAGCTGGTTCTGGGGAAACCACTCCTCTGCTTTCCTTCAGGGCGCCCTTCTCCAAGATGAAGCCCAGAGCCTGGCAGAGTGTAGGGGGGTTGTAGGTTTTTTCACCAAGCAGACTCTGAAGCGTGACATTTTCCCTTCCCTGGCCTGGTCTTGTGATTCAGGGCTTTTGGGGAGCTTCATGCTGGCTTTCGAATGGCAGCCGCAAGAGATGGAAGGGTAGGCCCCAGGGCTGGCTTTGCTGAGGCCTAGCATGAACCTCCCTGCATCCCTGGCTTTCTCCTCAGGGCATGCCCCCCATGAACCAGGGCCCATGTGTGATGCACCACATGCCAGGGCAGCCCCCTTATATGCCACCTCCAGGCATGATGCCGCCACCTGGCATGGCACCAGGCTCCATCCCCCCAGGGGCGATGCCACCACAACAGATGCTGCCAGGACAGATGGCCACAGCGCAGCAGGTGAGTGATCCAGGGCCAGCTTGGTTGGGGCTGGTTAATTGGGTAGAAACCCCTTGTGGGGCGGGGTGTCTGTGCCTTCCTCCCGTTTTGATAAGGGGGTCGGAGGGCCCTTCCTTTCTGGGCCTTAAGCAATCAGAACAGAGGGATGTTTCTTTCCCCTGCAGCTGTCAGAGAATCCACCTAACCACATCCTGTTCCTCACCAACCTTCCCGAGGAGACGAATGAGTTGATGCTGTCCATGCTCTTCAACCAGTAAGTCCTGCTCTTTGGGGGAGGGGCAGGGCTGGACTTCCCTCCATGCCTTTCCTATGCTGATGCCCGCGAGAGCCTCTTTTCTTAGTGCAAGAATCCTTTTTGGACTGACGGCCTCTTGAATCCCCCTGAGAAAGGAGGGACTCTGCGGCCCCCTCCTCTCCCAAGATTCAGCTCTGAGCTGCTCGCTTTGCTTTGCTGCAGGTTCCCTGGCTTCAAGGAGGTCCGATTGGTGCCCGGGCGCCATGACATTGCCTTCGTTGAGTTCGATAATGAGGTGCAGGCTGGTGCCGCCCGTGATGCCCTCCAAGGGTTCAAGATCACCCAGAACAACGCTATGAAGATCTCCTTTGCCAAGAAGTGAGGCCCCGTCCTGAGGCGGAGGCACTTCCTGAACTGTTGGTCTTTTTTCCTAGTTTTTGCCTGTAAAATTGTCTCTTTTGTTTCTCTAATGTTGCCTCCTGTGCAGGTAAGTATGTGCGTGCGTGCGTGCGTGCGTGCGTCTGTATGGATGAGTACAAGAGAGAGAAGCTGCAGTTGCATGGAAGGCAGGCAGGGGGAGCTGTCTGCCCGTTGGGTGTGTGGCGTCTGAAAGGGAGGAGCCGATTCCTGGCAAAAGCTTTGTACCCAGAGTCTGACGGCCAGACATCGCACCTGGAGCTTTTCCTTTGGGCAATAAACGTGTTCCTTTGTTCTCTCCCTTGGCTTTGGATCTTATTGACCAGAGGTTTGTGGGTCTCGGTTTTGGGGGCGGTTGCTGTGGAAGCCCCTGAAACTCTTTCTGCCCCCCTCTCTCACACAGGCCAAGTGAGGAATTGCCCCATGGGGAGGGGGAGCAGCACCCAGCTTGGCCTGGCACTGCTGTCCATTTGCTTTTGAACTCAGAAGGGGGGGGGCGGGGCTTCGTGACCAAGAGTTACCAAAGTCTTGCAGAACCGAAACCTTGGTGGGAAGGGCTTAATCCCGCAGCCTTGCAGTTCTGCTTGAGAGCAAGTCTTTATCCTCAATTGCACGGAGGGATGAAGAGCAACTCCAGCAGCAGAGGCTCCGGCCCCTGGGGAACTGCCAAAGCTCCAGAGCTTATCCCGCTCAAGATTTCAGGAAGATGCGGCTTCCCCAAATGGATGCCACTTCTGGCTCCCCTCCTGTCAAAGGCAAACCTGCTCTGTCCCTCATGGCCAGGTCCTCCGGTGCAGAAAAGGCCCATAAGGCTTGGGCCCCTCCCTGTCCCCCCAAGTAGGAATAGGGAGGGGTCATGGGCCCCCACCCACAGCTCGGCTTCCTGGGCGGCCTTGTGTGATGGGTTGCCTGGTGGCCCTGGAGCTCCTGCTGCCCAGAGTCAATCAGATGCTCTGCCTTGGGATTCTCCGCCTGCCTCCAGTACCAGCCTGGAGATCTATTGGGCAGGAGGGCTGGCTGGGCTCTTTGCTCCCAAGACCAAGGATTGGCCGGGCCGGAGGTTAGCCTGCTTCTGACCCAGCTCTGCTTTTTCCTTTCGGGATCCCTGCCCAGGACTGGAGGTGTTTCTTGCCAAACGGGTTTTGCAGGATCCTGCAGGGTGGGGCGGGGCAGGACATGCTGGGAGGGCGATAGAGGAATCTGCCAAGGAGCAGACAGGAGGCTGCCAGAGCACAGCAAGCAGCTGACTATCCCCCCCCCCCCCATTCCGAAGGCTGGGTGTTTCCTGCAGGGACACCCAGCCCCAAGAAGAGGGGTCTTCCTGCTGGGTCTGAAAAGCAGGAAATAAGGCCCCCCAACCTCAGAATAAAAAAAGACTAGCCAGAAAGAGATGGAGAAACCAATGGGATCTCATCCAGCGACCACTAAGAAGGTCTTACTTCTGAGCATGAGCAGAGTGATCCCAGCCAGGGAGAACCCGCCCTCCCTTGCCCCCTCCCCTGTCCTTTCTGGGGGGCCTCGCCAGAGTCGCCCCTGCTGGGAAGAAAGACCCCTTCGGGATGGAGCTGGCGGAAGCTCGAAATCTTCCCGGGCAGGAGGGGAGTGAGGCCGAGCCCCTTTGCCCGGGGCTGTGCTGCCGGGCGGTCTTCGGGGAGGTTGCGGAGCTCACTTGCAGTGCGGAGGGGAAAAAGCCGCCGCTCGGGACTCGCCCGAAAGCCGGGACCTCCTGGAGTCCCCCCCCCCCCCCGGTGCGTAGCGCTCCCTGCGGGAAGGCGCGGACGGGCCGGGCTCCCCTCCCTCGGGCTGCCGGGGCGCGCTCAAGGCCGGCGGGTCCAGGGTGCAGGTGCCGGAGATCCGCGCCCCGCAGCCAGTGGGCGTGGCCAGGCAAAGGAGGCTTCTCGCCTTCCAGCTGCCGCCCAGCGCCGCAGACGCCGCCGCGCTCCGACGGGTCGCCCATGCCGCTGCCGCCGGTGCCTCCTCACCGTCCCCGAGCCCGCCGGCGGCGGCCGCTGCGGGCCTTGGAGTGCGTGTTGCTGGGCGACGGCGCGGTGGGCAAGACCAGCCTGGCGCTCAGCTACAGCACCAACGGCTTCCCCGCGCGCTACGTGCCCACGGCCCTCGACCGCTTCTCCGGTACCGACCGCCACGGGGAGGGCGCGGCCCTAGGCCGGCACCGCGTGCGCAGGCTGGCGGGTGGGGGTGCAAAGTCCCCCGCGGGAAGCCCGACTAGGGGGTCGGCGGGTCGCCCCCCTTCCCCGCTTCTAACCCGCGGAGCCCTCGGTCTGCCGGCTAACCGGAGCGCCTGTTGTGTTTCCCCAGCGGTGGTCCAGGTGGACGGCGCCCCCATCCGTCTCCAGCTGTGCGACACGGCCGGGCAGGTAAGGGCTTGTCTGGAGCCCCGGAAGGCGGCGCCTGGCAAGCGGGGCGGCCGGCCCTCGGGCCGGGAATTCAACCTGACGCGCGCGGCGTTGCTTTTGCGGTCTGAATCGGCGGCCTTGGGCTCGAGGCGCCTCGCAAAAGTGAATCCCGCGGACTCGGCCGCGGCTCCTCGGAGTCCTTTGGAAGCGAGCGGCGCTCAGCCGCAAGAGAGCCTCCCCCGGGCGGGATCCCCAACGGAGTGGAGGCAGCGCTGCTCTCTTTGGGCCCCGCTCGGCTTTCCTCCCACCTGGGATACACCCGGGTCCCCAGAGCCCCACTCCGGAGAAATGGGGGGCCCTTCACTGGCCTCCACCTTCTTTTCATCCCCCCAGCAATTTGTGGGAGCCAGAGACTCACAATCCCTATGAGGACTTATGACATTATTTATGCAATGAGCAAGTGGAATCCTGCTGCGGAAGAGGCTGATCAGGGGGTGGGGTGGCTTTGAGGGCCTCCTGTCCAAGCTGTGATACTGGTGTTGCATCCCAACCGAACTTTGGCCAGGGTCCCTGTCCGCTTTGCCCTTAGCCTGTTTGCAAAGGCCAAGGCTGGGCCCTGGGTGGGGTGGGGGAGCTCTAGGAGGGAGTGGAGTCTCTCTTCACGCTGTGCCCTTCCCGCTCTGCTGGCAGGAGGAATTCGACGCCTTGTGGCAGGCCTGCTGCCCGAAGGCCGACGTCTGCTTGCTCTGCTTCAGTGTGGTGGCACCCACCTCCTTCCGGAACATTGTGGACAAGTGGTACCCAGAGGTGCGTCGCCACTGCCCTTCCACCCCGGTGCTGCTGGTGGGGACCCAGTCAGACCTGCGCCAGGACGTCAAGGTGCTGATTGCCCTCTCCCAGCGCCAGGAGAAGCCGGTGCCTCCTACAGCTGCGCGCTCTCTGGCCAGGAAGCTGGGCATGGCTGGCTATGTGGAGTGCTCAGCCCTCACCCAACAGAATCTGAAGGAAGTCTTTGACACCGCTATTGTGTTGGGTCTGCCGGCCGGTGAGGGCCCCAAGGGGCAAAGGCCCCCCCCCAGCTGCATCTGGGCCCTCTCCAAAGACTGGTGGAACAAATACGTTTGTGTACGGTAGCCTTGGGGACAGCATCCTGCCCTCCGTTGACCCAGGGATGGGGCTGGCGCAGGCATTCTTCATGAACTGGTCCATTCTGGTGCACTGCTCCTGGGTCGGGGGCCCAGAAGCCCAGGGCTGTGCCCCTCCTGAAGCATAATGCCTCTCCCCAGCCTGCCGTCTGTGGCAAAAGCCTCAAGCGGGGGAGGGCTGTCTTTGCAGGACAGGACCCACCAGGGTTCTTTCCAAGTGCAGAGGGAAGGACAGATCAAAGTTGTCCTCTCTCGCTGAGCACAACAAAGGGAAAAAAACAGCCCTGGATCCTTCAAGGGCAGAACCAACTGGAGCGTCTGCCATCGTGGACATCCCAAATTATGGTGCAAAGCTTTGACCGAGGAGTTGATTTTATTGTAAAGAAATACATAATCCAATAGTATGATTTTGAGAAGTGAAATGACATGCTTTAAAAAATATGGTTAACAAAATGCTTCAGAGAACAGTACTAACTGGGTTTTTTTTTAAAAAAAATCACATGTGATAGGCAAATCCCAGGCCTTAATCTCAGAGCCCTTGTATTGGCCAGCCGGGTGACTTTTTAGTCCTCTTCTCTACCTTGGGATCCCTGGGGGTTGTTAATCCCAGCCTCTCTTTATCTTCTTGGTCTTCCAACTTCAGTCGCTGCAGCCCCACAAATTGACAGGAGTGCCCAAATATTTGTATGGAAGTAGGTTTGAACTGGTGCATTCCGTTCCCCTAGTAGTCTTTCTGCACTCAATATTTTTTCTTTCTGCATTTTCTTTGCAACCATTATCTGTTTAAATGTATTTCCCCCTAAACAGAGTATTTGGGACACTCCTCCTTGAACCCCCACCCAGGTGCAGGTATCTCTGTGAGAAGGACAAGGTCCTTGGTGCCCCCTCTGAGCTTGCTTGTTTTCTTGCAGACGTTCCATTACTCAAACAAGGTAACATCATCAGTGCTAGTAAAGAAGAGCTTTCTGCACATAGCAGAAGCACTGAAAAATTACCTCTATGGCCTGGGGAGCATTGTGCGCTTTGCAAGATGTAATGGGGTTTGTGAGGTTAATATTAACCAGAGCAGTGGTTGGAATAAAGCTTTGTTGATATGAGGGAGGAAGTATATATTTCAGCAGCAGTTCCCCCCTCCTGCCCCCTGCTGTCAATCCAGGCTCTTTCAGGGCAACCTGCTTCCTCCTCCCCCAGTCCTGAAAACTGCCCAACTCAGAAAGGGTGACTCACACAACAGCATTGACTTGCTCAAGATAAGAAATGCCAGTTAAGGAGGAGAGGGAGGGAAGACATCCAGGCTCAGCTGGCCCTTCTTGACAGCTTAGTAGCTTGAGATGCCAAGAAGAGGAACGTGTATTGTGTTAAATGGGGCTGGAGGTCTTAGGGTTCACTTACTGGAATTGTATCCCTTGAGGTCTCAAGCTTTGCTGATGGTCTGAGTGGGTCATATGTACCCCTAAATGGCCTCTGGGCTCTCTGAACCCTCACCTCTCCCTGCCTGCTGCAGGACTCTGGAGGAGGAAGTGCCCTACTGTGCCTTTCCCCTGAGTGCTTGCTGGGCACAGCTGTTTTCCTGGCAGAGACAGGGTGTTCCTGCCAAGAGCAGCTTGCCTCTTCTGCCAGCCTCCCAGAGTGGGCTTGCAGGAGCCTGTGGGGCTGGAGCGGGGGGGGGGGGGGCTCAGTGAGGTGCTCGCAGCAGGCTGGGATGCTGGGGAATAATATTCTACCAGGCCAAGATGGGCTGTCCATTGTGTGTGTGTGTGCGCACAGGCCTTCCTGCTGCCAGATCAGTCAGTGCCCTTTGACCTCGGCTCCTTCATTGTCCCAGATCTCCTGGCCCAACCTCCCACCTGGGTGTTGAGGGTACACTGGACCACAGCGACTGCTGGAGCAAAGGGAGGGTTGCCAGACTGGGATATGGATCAAACGTGAAGGCAGAGGAGGGCCCTGGCAGAAGGGAGGAGACGGCCAGCTGCCTCCTAGGGGGACCGCTTGCATCTGAAGGCTTAGGGCCAAGCTATGCTCCGACGACCAGGTGGGAAAAAGGAGACAACTCCGCAACAGTTGGGCGTGGCGGTTTCACCCAGAGGACCCTAGAAGAAAGGCAGGCGAGCGCCCTTCTGGCTGAGAACCAGCCGTGATGTCTCGCGGGGGCCCCCGCATAACGCATTCGATCTATTTGCCTGAATAAAGGCACAGCCCACAGGCAGCACCAGCCCTGCCGGGCGCTCTGAGCTCGCTTCCGCCGCGCTGCCCTTTTTATTCCATCCGTCCGAACAGCGTTCCTCTGATTGGCGGCACGGCCTGCGCCCCCGCTCTCATTGGCTCGGCCGCTGAAGTCATCTCCCAGCGACGGCCGTCTCCGCCGGCTCCCTGGGCGCCGCCATATTGCGCGTCGAGGCCGGCGGGCGGGCGGAGGAGAGGGCGAGGGCCGCCCCGTCGCCCGCCATGTCGGAGACCTACGGTGCGTGGGCAACGGGGGCACGGCGGGATCGGGGGGGGGGGGGGCGCGGCGGGGCGGCCTCTGCAAGGGCTGCCTCCCGTCTCTCTGTCTCCCCCGCAGACTTCCTCTTCAAGTTCCTGGTCATCGGCAGCGCCGGCACCGGCAAGTCCTGCCTGCTGCACCACTTCATCGAGAGCAAGTGTGAGTCCCCGGGAAGGGGGGCGGCGCACGGGGAGGGGGCTGGGCCCGTGGCGGCGCACGAAGAGGGGTTCCAGCCGGGGCTGCCCGATCGGAGCCCCCGGGCGGCTGTGGCTCGGTCCATCCGGCGGCCTCCGGCACCCCGGGGACGGCTCAGCCACTCTCTGCGCCGTCCCCGGGCTGCCCCGCCTGACCCGCCGCCCTCTCGCTCCTCTCGGCGCCCGGCAGTTAAACAGGACTCTAACCACACCATCGGGGTGGAATTCGGGTCGAAGGTGCTGGCCGTCGGCGGCAAAACGGTGAAGCTGCAGATCTGGGACACGGCCGGGCAGGAGCGTTTCAGGTCAGCGGCAGGGGCGAGGCTGGGGACGGGGGTCCGGCCGTCGGGGGCTTTGGCGAGGGCAGCCCTCTCCTCCCAGTCTTTGGGAAGGTGTCTGCTTTGGGGAGAGCGGGAAGATCCCCGTGGGACTCATCCCTGTGAGCAGCCTGGATACTGCCGAACTCGGGACGGATTTTTAAAGGGTTTGGAGTAACTGGCTTTGATTTGCAGTCCTAGGATATTGATAGATTTTCGGGAGAGCCTGGGCTGCAAGGATTGCATTGGTTCACCCAGCTTGCAAGATCAGCCATCTGCTGAATTTCCTGGTTGATATTATTCTTGTCATACCTCAGTTGCTAACCTTCTGTTTTTAAAAAGATGTCAATGACATATTGAGGATGGGGACTGGGTGGGAGGTTCCTTCCTGATTAAGACTTATTTGTACAAGGCTTCAGATGCCATTCCAGTTTTTCAAAGTCTTCTCTGAAACAAATAATGCTTTGTCTGCAAGTTTGAATCCAAACCTACCTCACATGTTGGCCTAGAGAGAATGCTCCGTGGCTCACAGCAGATTTCAGAGTAATAATCGTGGCTCTAAGTGCACAATCTAGCGTCTAGGAACCACTTAGAAATAAGGTTCAAGCTAGCATGTACAAGTGCCATTTCAATAGCTTGCATTACACCCAGTCTGCCATAGCTGTGACAAGCCTTGCTTACTTTCTCTCTAGGTCTGTTACTAGAAGCTACTACAGAGGTGCAGCTGGGGCGCTTTTGGTGTATGACATCACGAGGTGAGCATGTTGTGCCCCCATCTCTTGCTTTTCAGCAATAGGAATTCCTGGGAAGGGGCCGTTTCTGCTACGGCTCTTCACAGACCTTTCATTGTAGAAGCAAAGCTGCGATACTGTTTCTTAGCAGAATTTAGGTTGCAGGGAAGAGGAGTGTCTTGACATACAGACTGGCTGTGGGGAGGGGTCAGTTACCAGTATGCCAGCAGGGGGATTTGGGGGAGGAATCCAGCGAAGAAATCTTTTTCCTTTCCCTCTTTGGGACAAAGCTGCCTCTGAGTCTCCCAGGTATTTTCTTGTCTGGCATCCAATCTGTCAATTCCGTCTTGCAGCAGAGAGACCTACAATGCCTTGACCAATTGGCTAGCCGATGCCCGGACTCTGGCCAGCCTCAATATTGTCATTATTCTATGCGGCAACAAGAAGGATTTGGATGCTGACCGGGAAGTCACTTTTTTGGAAGCTTCTCGTTTTGCTCAAGAGAATGGTAATGCGGGGGGGGGGGGGGCTGGAGGGAGCTCAGCCCCCGGAGCTTTGCTCTCCCTGGGAGCACCTCAGTGCTTCTGGGTTGGGTGGGGAGCTCTCGGCTTCCTTCCTGGGCCACCTATGCGGTTGACCTGTTGGACTAGAGCAGGGAGAGCCAGCCATGATGAGCAGCTGCTGAGATACTTTGGGCTGGAGGAGCCGCCACCTTGGCTCAACTGCTGGGTTGTTTGTCCCAGCATCCCTCTCTCCTTGAGGGCTGGAGCTTGGGGAAACCATGGGAGGCCTGGCCTTGATCTCCAATAACCCCCCCCCCCCCTCTGTATCGCTTGGCTTGGGCTTCTGTCCTGGGGTGCAGGAAGGCTCCTCCCACCCTTCCATTGCTTTAGCCCAGCTCACTGCTGGCTCCAGAACCTACGTTGAAGTGTTACGGCAGCAGTCTTAATCGGGGCTTCTCCTCCTCACCTGGCAGAGCTGATGTTCCTTGAGACCAGTGCCTTGACTGGAGAGAATGTAGAAGAAGCTTTCCTGAAATGTGCACGGACCATCCTGAATAAAATCGAATCAGGTGTGTCATTTTTTTTTTAAGCATATTTGTGAACTTCTGATTCGTGAAGGACGCTGGGTGATGTGTAACTATGGAAACTGTTGTGCAGCCAGCCGTACAAATCTTGGTTAATCCCTCAGTCGCCTGGGCCAGAGGCAGAAAGATGCAGCTTAGTGGTTAGGGTCAAAATGGCTTTGAACTGTTTGAAATTGGGGGTGCCCTGGGACCTCCCAAACTCTCTCTGGATAAGTTGACCCACGTGACAAAGAGGACCGACTGTTCTGGGGGACTGTGGCCAAACTTAGTGGTACCTGACTGTCTCTTCCCCTGCCAGGTGAGCTCGACCCAGAGAGGATGGGCTCAGGTATCCAGTATGGGGATACGTCCCTGCGGCAGCTGCGGCAGCCCCAGAGCAGCCAGGCACAGGCGCGGCAGCAGTGCACCTGCTAGGGCCCCGGTCCCCACGGCTTGCAAGGTGAGCTAGGAGCTGCTCCCCAGTGACTGCCATTCAGGGCCCTCCGCCTGCTGCACCTGCTGCCCCCAAGGCTGGGCCGGGGCTGTGTGGGCAGGGAACTCTTCCAATTCCATCTCATAAAAAGGGGTGACTGAGAGTGCCTCCAGCCCCCACCCCACCCCACGGACTGGCTTTAGCCCCCCTGCATTGGAGCCACAGGCAAGAAGCCACCTTTGAGTGGAATGGGGAGCATTGGTAAACAAATCTCCAGGCCGCTATGTGGTCAGGAGGTTTTGGCCACAAGTCCAAGCCCCCAGGGGGAGGTGCGAAGACCTCGTGCCAATGCAAGGCCCCACCAAACTCCTCTTTCCCCAGTGCTGGAACTCCGCTGCTCTGGACCCAGGGCTCCATGAAGCCTCCTCTTCTGTTGGGTTCTCCAAAGCAACAGGCCTCGTGGGCTGAAGACCCCACTGCACCCCCTGCTGTGGCTGCCACAGCCACTGCTGCTTCCTCCCCCTTGCCTTGCCTCCTGTCCTAAAGGCAAGAAGGGGTGCGCGTTCGGCCATCAGATTTCCTAGCAGAAGGTTTGCACGAGTAGCTGTGGCCAAGCCCCTGCACCCCTCCCCTCGCACACTGCTGCTTCCCAAAGGTATTTGTTTGTGGGTGCCCCTGGAGGGCATGGAGCCTTCTTGGTCCCTCTGATTGGGCAGGAGTGTCTGTGTCCCTCCCGAGATGCACTACTTTCTCTCTTTCTTCCTTCACTCTGTAAGACCTTGAGCTCTTTCACAGTGCACTGAATCTCAACCTGCTTTGAGAAGTGGGGGGGGGAGGTTTGGGGGCAGGTGGGAGCACAGTTGTGGGGGTGGAAACTCTGGTGTGGTTTGCAGGGCAGGGGCCTGGCCGAGTACCTCTCCCCTCAGGTTCTCTTGTGCAGGTGGCATTTCCCGGCCTTGTTTGGCTTCCCAGGCCCCTCTTATGCTCAGCCAGTGCCTCTGCCTGCAGCCCTCCCTTTTCCTGGGGCTGCAGAGGCCGGGCCAGGCCAGTGGGGTTTTTTTGCGCAGTGTCGATGGAGCGAGAAATGGTCCCTTCGGGTGATTTTCCTGGGTGATTTAATCTGGGCTGAGTCCACAGCAAGGAAGCCACAGTGCTGGCAGAAAAATCCCTCTTCCCTGCTGGTGTAGGAAGCTGTGGGGATATTGCCCCCCCCCCCCCCCCCCAGTTTGGGTGAGCTTGGATTCCGGCCTGCTCTCAAGGGTTGCAAGACGTCCGTAGCTCCGGAGCCTTTGAGAGGCAAATGTCCCACGGTTGACAAAGCAACCCTGACTTCCAAAGAGCCCAGCCTGAATTTTGTCGGAAGGAGTGGGGCATTATGGAATTGCCCCCAGTCCCTCCCTCCCTCCCTCCCTCCCTCCCTCCCGTGGCCAGTGTTCCCAGGCTTGCTGTGCGTGGTCCCTCTGCCGCCTGGGTCCTGCAGAGGAGAGGGGGATTTGGGAGGGATCTCTTGAGAAGCACTAGCCCTGAGGAGGATTCCCCCTCCCCCCATTGCAATAGTCTCTCTTAACCCTCTGGCACAGCCTGCCCCCCTCCCTGCCGCCCCCTTTCTCCAGTGGGCTAGGAGCTGTCACCTCCCTGTGTGTTGATCCACATGTGCATGGATCCTCAGGGATCTGGTGGTGGGCTTGGAAGAGTTTGCTGGGCCAATCGTCCTCCTGGTCGGCTGAGGAAGGAAGGAAGGAAGGTAGAATCGCAGGGTTGAGCTGGCAGTCCCTATGAGCAGTTACTTCTGGCCATGGATGGTTGCCCCCCCCTTGCAGGAAGAGGCGGTGCTCTGAGTTGGGGACTTCCTCCCCTCCCAGTTTTATAATCACCTAATGGGAAGGTGGGAAGCTGGAGGTGGGGTCGGCTTCTGTTTTCCACCAGGATGTAGGAACCTCTGCTGCCACCGCCTGTGTGCTGGGAAGGTTTCGCTTCCTCTCCTGCTGCGCCCTCAACAAGAAAGGAAGATGGAACGGGGCGGTGGTGGTGGTTTGGATTTTATTTTTAAGTGTCATGTTTCTCTCTGTTATTTATTCTTCTGTGTGAAGGGCAGGAACAGGTTCGCTTTGCAGGTGGGGTCCCTGCTCTCCTTTGCCCAGCTCGGCTGCATCCCTGGTTTGATTCCCTTCAGCTTTGTAGGAGGAGGGGGACTCCCTTCCATCCAGAGTGGAACAGCTGACAGTTATATGGAGTTTAAAACTTAAATCTTCCGGTGTATTTTATTTTTTCTATAAATGCAAACATTCCCTCCAACTTTGAGGCTGTGAAACTGCTAGTCATACATAAAATGTTTTCCCCCCCTTTACAAATGTCAGAATTGTGATGCCTTTTTTCCTTTTGAAGCAATATGTATATGATAACTTAGCAGAAGGGCCGAAGGCTGTTCCAAGAAAGGGCAGGCGGCCGGTGGGATCGAGATCAGCGTTGCTTGTGGGGGAAGAAGGGACGAGGCTTCCATGGTTTATAACCACGGTTGATCTGCTTTGGGAATCTCATCCACAGGGCCCCCAGTAACCCCTTCCCCTTCGCCGTCAAGAGTGAAGCCGGGCCAGGCCTTGGGCAAGAGCTGCTCTCCTGAGCAGGGGTCTCCAACCATGGCAGTTTGGAGCCTTGTGGACTTCAGCTCCCAGAATTCTTCTGCATCTCCATCGGGCCTTCTGGTGGCAGGAGCCGTTTCCCCCATAATTTCCGCAACCTCCTTTTAGAACTGTCTTCAGCTGGGAAGTGCGGAAAATCCACCCAAAAAGCTAAGTTTGCTCCCTCCTTCACTTAATGTGGGTGATGGATCTTTCCCTCTCATGGACAGCTTAGGCTTGGTGGCCATAAAGCTGTTTGCCAAATGTCCCTGCCCATGTTTGTGTGCAAGTCATTTTTTAATTTTTCTAAACAGAGCTGAATCCCCAATCTGTCACCCTCAGATGGGGAGAGGAGTGAGCCCTGCCGTTTGCCTGAAGGGAGGGGAAGAATTGCTTTACAGCTGGGGGGGGGGGGGGGGGGAGGCAAAAGAACTCCAAGGGAGAAACAGGCATTTTTCATGGCCCTTTTCATTTTTCCAAAGGACAGGAGAATTGTCAAGACTCTGTTATTCTCAGAAGCTGATTCTGTCCTTTACAATAGGGAGGGAAGGATAAGGAAGCAGCTGATCCCTGATTCTCATTGAAGACAAATTTGGTAGCCCTTTAATAACAAATCAGGGTAACAAGAAGCCGTCAATGATCCTGTAGTACTTTAACTTAACTCAGACTGAATCCTTACTGGAGTTCTCCAGGATTGACATGCTTTATCACATTTGCCTGTAACTGAACAGAAATTAGAAAAGACAAATAGGAAAACGTTATCAGAAAATAAAGAGCAACAATTAAAAGACAAGTTTCCCAGTTAATCCACAGGGCACCTCTTCTGAAATGAAAATTCTTATCTCCTCCTCCAAATCCGCAGGTCAAGTGGGTGGCAGGGACCCACCAAGAGCTTCCAGGAAGGAGCCTCTCTTGGCCACACATGTCTCTCACTCAGCTTCGATCTGAAAGTGAAGGTGCATCTTAGCTCAGCTCCCCAAAACGGGAACCCCCCACTGGTGTGTTTTCAATTCAGAGGAAGAACTACAAAGGCCTCTGCCGGCTAAAACTGGGTGGGCTTAGAAGCCCCCTCTAAACACTAGGTATGGTGGTGTTGGGAGGGGCCCTTGGTAGCAGCCTCTGGTTTTGACGTTCCCAAAATGTTGGAGCCAGGGGTTGGGTGGGGGGCTGCCTCAGGGCATCAGTGGTTGCTCCAGAAAGAAAGCTGGGAAGAAAATGCCCTTTGGGGTTTGCTTGCAGCATGTGGGGAAAGGGAGGCTGAGACGGTCTGCCCCCCCCCCCCCTTTCAATGATTTGATTTTCCAGCCTTTGGGAAATCAAGGCAAAGAATTTCTGGGGAGGAGGAAACCGATGGTTTCTATGGGGGTGGCCTGCGCGGCTTCCTTGCTGGTGCCCCCTTAGGAAGGGTTGAGTTATTTTCCGTGCTTGTTGGCAGGACCACCCAGGAGCCCCTCCCTCCGGCGAAACTTTGCTCACCGGCTGTGCCGGATATATATGAGAGAGAGAAAGAGAGGAACATTTTGTCCAACCTGGGGGAACAACTCCTCCGAAAACCCGCGGGCCGGTGGGGGACGCTGGCGAGGTGCGGCTTGGCAGGATCGAGTCGGGAGAATTACTGGGGCTGCCCCTCTGCCTCGCCCCCACCGCCCCGGGCCCCGACTTGCGGTGGCTGGAGAGGCGCCGGGTCTGGCCGGAGTGGCCGCAGGAGACAAAGCGGCGAACAGCGGGGTCGCTCTGGGGCCGGGCAGGCCGCTTCGGCTTTCTGCGCTGCAAGAGGCTCCCTCCGGCCCCGCGGAGCTCCCGGAGCAGCCCGGGTCAGGCCGCGGCTTGAAAAGCGGCTTCGGCACGAAAGGCAAGCTCCGCGCGGACAGGAAAGAGCAGCCGCCACCGGCGCCCGGAGCCACCGCCGTGCGCTCCCTTTGCGCTTCCTCCGCTCGGAGGGGCGAGCGCGGGTCCCGTGTGGCGACATTAGGAGCGGCTCGCTCCCGGGGCTCGCGCGAGGCTGTCCGGGTGGCGCTTGGCCAGAGCGCGGCAGGACAAGCGGCGGCTCCAGCGCAGGTGAGAAGAGCCTGGTGCGCGCTAGGACTAACCCCTTTCTGAGCAGAGCGCGGCCCCGCCGCGGGCCAGAGATGATGGGAGCTGTGACCGGGGGCCTGACCTGGAGATGTCTGGCGCGGGAGAGGCGGTCTCCGCGCGCCAGACCCGTGCTGACCTCCCCTCCCCCCCAATCTCCCCACGCTTCGTTCCTTCCCGGGGATGGGGGGGGGGCGTTGGGAGCGCTGTGTCCGCCCAGGGCCGTTGCGCGCTCACCCCCTGCTCTCCCTCTCCCTCCCGCAGGCAACCGGGACCTCTGGGGGCCGCGCGGGGCAGCCCTGGCGCTTGCAAGATGATGCCGGCCCGCGCCGAGCGCCGCCCGACGCTGAGATGGACGCCTCCCTCCCAACGGGCCCTGCCGTAGGGCTGCTGGCGGGCCAAGGCAGGCAGGCGCCAGCGGGCCGCGCGGAGGGCAAAGGGATTTCCGTCCGCGGCCTCCTCTGGCTGGCCCTAACCCGGGAGCCGAAGCTGCCCAGGCCGGAGGCGCGGCGCTGGGAGGCGGAGCGCTCGGCTGAGCGGCGGCAGCTGGGAGAGCCCCCCGGCCGGCTGGCTTGCGACTACGTGGTGCCCTGCCTGGCCCGCTACGGCCTCTGCGTGAAGGACGCCTTCCTCGGGGAGGCGCTGGGTGGGCAGATCCTGGCGCAGGTGGAGGGGCTGCACCGCGGCGGCAAGTTCCAGGACGGGCAGCTGGTCCTTCGCAGAGCGGGGCCCGCCCGCCGCATCCGCGGAGACCAGGTCGCCTGGGTGGAGGGCCGGGAGCCCGGCTGCCGAGCCATCGGCGCTCTTATGGCCCGCCTGGACCAGCTCATCCTGCAGTGCGCCGGGAGGCTGGGCGGCTACGAGATCAACGGCCGGACGAAGGTGAGCGAGCGCAAGGCTGGAAGCCCTCCCCCCAGCCGGTCCCGGGAAGGGCAGACGCGGCTGTTGGGGGGTCGGCCGGGGGATTTCCTCTCCGCTGATCCTGCGACCCCCCCCCCCCGAGGGCGCTAAAAGCCATCGACTTTAAGCTGGGGGAGGGGGCTTGGCGCTGGGAAACCGCCCCCCCCCCCAAGGTCTGGGTGCTTTTTGGCTCTGCCTTGGGCCTCTGCTTCCCGGGTTCGATAACCTGGAAGGGAGAAGACCCTCTCATTACCGGGGGAGGGACGGGCACCTGTGGGCGATGGGGTGGCCCTGCATGCTTCCTGCTGTGGATTTCAGATAAATAAGCGTCTCCGCCCCCCTGCCCCCCCCCGCCCCTTTGGAGACCCGTGGTTGGGCTGAGTCCTGGAGGAAGGGGGAGGAAGCGAGAGGGGCTGTGGGGTACATGGGTCAGCATTAGGACAGAGCCTGGGCATGTGGTGTGGATTCCTGTCCTCAACTGGCTCTGTCCACTCAGAAGAAGATCCCTCCCTTTGCCAGCCCCAGAGGGACCCTGGCCTAAGTGCCCCCATCCCTGAAGTGATCAGAGGAGCCTGAGAGCCCGGCACCCCCTCAGCAACCAGCCCTGCCTTTGCCTCCTTTTGCGGCCTGGTCAGAAGGCTCCCTGAGTTGGCATCTCCTCCCCTCTGTCCTCTGGTGACCCTGCCAGGAACATCCATCACGTGGCTGGCAACAGCCCAGCTGGGAGGGAGCAGGTCCCGCCTCACCAGGACTGGATGTCCTCAGTGTTCCTGGACAGGCTGCTCCTGTCCTGCATAGGGAGAGGTCCCTGCTGCAGTGCCTCTGGCTGGGAGGGCCAGCTGCCCAAGGAAGAGGTGGCCTTGGGGGGCAGGTAGGGCAGATGCCTCTCACAGTGGCCTTTCCCTCCTTCCCCCAGTGTTCAGATGAACCACAATTCACAATGGGGGCGCTTGCAAATAGCTCCTGCAAATAACTTTGTCTCTGAGCATATCTTGAGTCCAGCTTTTGTCCGCCTTGGGTTTGAAGGAGAAACCTCTTTGGTTAGGCACGGGAGTCTCTGTGTGGGTGTGTGGCTGGGGGTCTCCTCTTGTAGGGAATGCTTAAATTCAAAAATAAAAGCCCCTGACCGTTGGAGATTAGCTGGGGATTAAAACTGCAACTGCACGTGGGCAGGAAAGGGGGGGGAAGGGTTAATGTATTCTTAATAGGTGCCTCGGATTAGTTGCAACCCCTGAGGACATATCCAATGGGACCAAAGGGGAGGGAAAGGGGCGTTAGGGACCGGTTATAAAAACCCTTACTTCTGAATCCAGGAGTGTGTGTTTGGGGCTAGAACTTACAGTTAAAGTCTTGCTCAAGCTCACGCACTTTGCAAACTGCTTTTTTTGTTTTCTTTTATTTTTGTTAATAAAATTCTTTTCTTACCGATCCAAGTTTTTGTAAGGGTTTATTTCCAACACTCTGAAAGGAGAGCATCCTGCCTGCCCGTGCCTCCTGTGTCTGGGGTGCCTGCAGTGAGGGTATGTGGGTCAAACAGCTCTGAGACCAGCGAGGCTTCAGGATTCGGCCTCGGCACCTGTTTGATGGTGGCAGAAGAGTCCATCCCCTGGCATTTGCTCCCCCCTCCCTCATGCCTGCTTTGGAATGCTGGGAAGTGCCTTGCCAGGGTGGTACTTGGCTGTGAGGCCTGGGTCATTTGTGCCTTGGCCTCCTGGAGGGGCGGGGGGCTTCTGCGGGCAGCCCTAGTGGACAGCTGCTCACCTTCCCCTTCCCCTCCTCTCCTCCTGCCTCACAGGCCATGGTGGCCTGTTACCCGGGCAATGGCCTGGGCTACCTGCGGCATGTGGACAACCCCCACGGAGACGGGCGCTGTGTCACCTGCATCTATTATCTCAACCGGAAGTGGGACAGCAAGGTAGGCAGTGGCAGGTGGGGTGTGTGAGGAGGGGGCAAGGCTGCAACGCCTGGCTTTTGGTGGGCTTCACGGGTTGCTCCCTTGGCTTCCGAAGCAGCTCAGAGCAGTTGGGATCACGACTGAGGCTCAGCTGGTGCTTCAGGTGAATGTGGGGAAAGGAAGCAGCCCCAAGTCAAATCCCCACTCTTGAAAAGTGGGAGATTTGAAGCCCCCTCAAAGGGGAGGTTTCCATGGCTTCTAGAAGGCTGCAAAGAGGAGGGGGGATTGCGGGGGAGGCCTGGGGTCTTGGACAGAGGCCTTTTCGTGGCGACAGGATCAGGTGTCAGCCAAGCCCAGGACGAGGGGCTGCCCTTCCAATGCCCCCGGCCTCTATGGCCAGCCTGAAGGGCCCTCCTTGGCCCCCTCTCCCCCAGGTGCACGGGGGCCTCCTGCAGATCTTCCCAGAGGGACGCCCGGTTGTGGCCAACATCGATCCCATCTTTGACCGGCTGCTGATCTTCTGGTCCGACCAGCGCAACCCGCACCAAGTGAAGCCAGCCTATGCTACCAGGTGACGGGGGCTGCTGGAGGAAAGGGCTGGGCAAGACCAGCCTGCCAATGAGTCTTTTCCCCCCAGACATGCAGAATGACGTGTTGGCAATGGGGGGAGGGGGAGGAGCCAGATGGAGCACCTGCTGCATAGAGAGGAAGGCTTCAGAGACGGATGCCCCCCAGGAAAGAGGCAGGGATGTCCAGTGGCAGCACCCTCCAAGAGGCCGGAGGCCTGGGATGCCAAGCCAGACCCGGGTCCGTGGGCTGGAACAGAAGACACCTCTCCTTCCCCTGGGGAGGCTTCTGGGCTGCTGCCGAGAAAGGCTGGGGCGGGGGGCTCTTTTGCAGGAGGGGCTGCCCTGCTCATGTGGGGAAGATGGGGGAAGTATTCTTGTGCCCTACCCATAGATGGCTACCCATAGAGACCTCCCCCCACTAGATCAGTCAGTCAGCTCCCTCAGCCCCTCTCCCAGTCCCAGCTGCCTCCTGACCTGCTTTCGGCCCCCTGCCCAGGTATGCCATCACAGTCTGGTATTTCGATGCCAAGGAACGGGCCAGAGCCAAGGAGGCGCACCAGCGGGGTAAGAGGGGAAGGGGGCTCCTTTGAGCAGAGGTGCCATGGGGATTGGAGTTGTCTGCTCGCAACCCCCGCAGGGCTCTTTCTCTGGGAATAGCTAGCCCAGTTAGCCGTGGGGCAGACCCTCAGACCCAGCTTTGGAAGCTCCATGGACTGCTGTCCAGAGGGGCTTGGCCGATGGGGGCCGGCCAGGAGAGTCCACCGGTGAGCAGCGAACAGAGGCTGCTGCCCCCTTGAGGGTCCGCTTCACAATCGGGGCTCCAAGGGCTACGACAGAGCAGGGAACGGAGGGGGAAAGGAGGGGGAAAGGGCGGGGGGCACCTGGAGATGTGGGGCTCTGCTGGGAAGGAGGCTTTCCTGTGAGTAACTCCATTCCACCCTCCCCCGCAGCTTCTGCTCAGAAGGAAGGAGCCTCTTCTGCGACAGGGGCTGACGGCCCCACATGATGGATGGAAGTCGTTGCTGTGGGAACCTGACTGGCAAGGCCCGCCCCTCCTTGGCATCCCAGCTGCCTGCGGATGCTGCCACTGCTGGGCTGGGAGGCCCCAATGCAGGGAGGGGGTCACGGGGGAGAGAGGGGCCTCGAGTGCAAGGAGGAACCTTGGCTGTGTGTCTCTGTGGTGTGCAGCTGTGCTCTGGCCAGTCTGTAAACACAGCTCCACTTTGCACATAGGGTGCTATGGGGCATCCCCTGGCTGCCCCCTGTGGCTGCTGCCCGCATCACCCCTTTGCGGATGAGGGGGGAGAGAGAGGACTGTGCAATAAAGATACCTCATTTGTAAATGCTCTTGGCTGATCTCTTGGGGGAGGGGCTTGACCCACGACCCACGTTAGAGTGCCCCAGCTGCGTCCCCATGACTGCTGTGCACCCATGATGCCCCATTGCTGGCCCTGTTCCCACAACAAGCTACGCAGTTAGGATCAGGTCAGCCTGGTCTATTTCTGGTGGGCATTTGCTTGCCTTGCAAGACCCCCCCCCCCCCCCCGAGGTTGTGGGTTGTTCCTCTGAGCTCTCCTATCCTTCTGGATTGTTGGAAAGAGTTCTCTGCCCTCTAGTCCTGTGAAGCCTCCAGAGGGTCCATGGGGAGGCCAGCGGGGGGCGGGCGGAGTGGGATTTGGGGAGTAGCCGGAAGGGTGCAGACAAGGAGGCAGCCAGCAGGTGGAGCCCTTGAGCTGACTTGGACCCCTTGTAACCCGCCCCTCCCTTCCATGGCAGGAAGGTGTTTTTTTTTTTTAAAGTTTAAAATTCATTCATAGATTGGCAGCTTTTGGGCCCAACTGCCTGAGGAGAGTGGTGGGCCCTTGTCTCCTCTCCTGGCTCTGCGCCATGAGAGAAAAGCCTCTTGGGGGTGGGAACGGTCAGAAAGGGCTGAAGCGGAGATGGCTGGCCAGGCCCCACAGTGTCCTCAGGGCCTCCTGCGTGGGGGGCTGAGTTGGGCCAGGGAACGCTGGGAGTTGAGTCCACACATTAACGTTGCCAAGGCAAGAGTGAGGGTTAGGCAGGCTGCCAATTAGACCCTCCCTACGAGGCAGCAAGTGCCCAAAGAAGCCGGGTGGGGATTTGGGGTCTTTCTGTAGGGAAGCATCTCCTCGTGAACACAGCAACACAAGGCACAGGCAGCCACGCCCGCCCTCCCCCTGGCTCTTCAGGGCAGCTGAAGCGTGCAGGATAAACACTGCAAGGCTGCCTTTTTAATCTCTGGCTCTGCCCAAGTCGAAACCCGGCCTCTGCCAGGGGAGGGGGGAGCTGCTCAGCGGGTGGATGACACGGCAGAGGGGAGGTCTGCAGGCCAGGAAATGCAGAGCGATCCCTGGGTGGACGGGGAACCAGGCAGCTTCCAGGGTTTCGTCCATCCACCTCCCCACCCCAAAATATCCTTTGCTAAGAAGTCGAGTCCCCAATTATCGCAGGAAGATTGGCCACAAGATGAAGGATGCAGCCTGATCTCTTGCTCTTAAGTGGGGAGGGGGAACAAAGGGAGAAGGCAGGCCTGGCAGGTGGGGCCCCTCTCAGCCAGAAGAGGCCCCTGTTGCCCTGAGCTGTGAACGTCAGGAATCTTTTTTTTTGTAAGTTTTTATTTTATTGTAATATAAACAATCCATCATGCATTAAACAGTGTGTCATCTGGGTACAAATATTTAGTGCAATACCAATTCAAAATTACAATCATATTCATTATTTATCTATTCCAGTTTAATACCAATACTTTAAATATCTAATACTATAACAATTCTCTTCTTAATTTATTTGACTATTAATTATGTTAACTCTATTGATGCATTTTTACACAGCTGATTTTACTTCTAATTATTATATTTATTCTCTAACCATCAATAAAATGATTCCCATATAATAATCAGTTTGTTCTTTCTCTTTGATTGCCAGTGTTAATCTATTCATTTCTGCACATTCTAATATTGTCCTAATCACATTCTCCTCTGTGGGAATCTCTTCTCTCTTCCAATTTTATGCAAATACAATCCTAGCTGCTGTTATAACATGAATGATCAAATATACAAGTTTCTGGTAAAATCCCCAACAGGAATATTTCAGATTTTAAGACTATACGTATGTTGTTGTATCATCTTTTTTATCCACATATGTATTTTAGTTCAGTATTGTTTTGCTTCTACTACCACATAAGATACTACAAGCCAGGTATCTGATGACATTTACAACATTTAACTGATTTGTCCTTAAATATCTTTGCCAAACTTTGCCAAACTTGCTGGTGCCAAATGCCATCTATAAAACATCTTATACAAATTATCCCCATAATTGTTAGTTCTATCGTATAACCTTTTTGTTGCCCAGGCTATCATTGTTTCCTTCACTTGTTCTTCTAATTTCATACTCAAAAAGTAGCTATACAATTTCTTTATCATCCTCTCTTCTGTTCCCGTTAATATCTAATTCTGCCAAATCCATATAGAAACCATATAATTTAGCATCTTTTTCGTACCTAGATTGTATTTTCAGTTGTGTATACCAATCCATAACGATCCCTTGTTTTCCTAATTCTTGTTTAGTTTTGAGCTTCCCCTTTTCTGTCAAAATATCCTTGTATCTAACAATGTTTCCCTTAGTCATAATATTTGTGTGTATTAGTGTTTCCATCGTCAAAAGCCAAACTGATATCTTTAAATATTGTTGCTCTCTAACTTTCTCCCATACTAACAATAAGGCATTTCTTATATGGTGTCTTTGAAAGTAACCATGTATCTTACTTTCCCCATACCATAAGAAGGCATGCCATCCCAATTGCAAATCATGTCCCTCCAGGGTCAATAGCCTTGTATTTCTCAGTACAATCCATTCTTTCAGCCATGTTAAGGCCGCTGCCTGCTAATATAATCCCCAGTTTAGTAATCCAAAACCTCCTCTAACTCTTGCCTCCTGTAACATTTTAGAATTAATTCTTGCTCTTTTTACTTGCCAAATATATTTTATTATTGATTTATTAAGATCTTCAAAGTATTTTTTCTCCAATCTTATTGGAATTTTTGAATAAATATAGTAACCTCGGTAACACATTCATCTTAATTGTAGCTATTCTTCCTATTAACGATAGTTACAAGCTTTTCCAGTTTTACAGGTCTGTCTTAATTTGTTGTATCAGTTTATAATAATTATCTTCCTTAATCGTTACACATCTCACTGTTAATTTAATTCCTAATTTTTTTTCTTTGTGATCTGAATGTCCAATCTGTTCATTAGCTCTCTTTTTTGCTTTTCTGTAATATTCTTACTATAGTCTTTCAGACCTGCCACTTCACCATACTATTCTATTCTTTTTAGCAGTAATAGGTAATCACTATGAAATAAAGTTAATGTCAATTAACATAAATGGACTGAATTTGACTATGAAAAGGAAATTTAATTTAATAAATTACAAACATTAAAATTGGACATAATTTGCATATAGGAAGTACATATCAAAAAACAACACAAAAATGCTGGAATATCAGAAAATTGGAAAGTTATACACTTCCCTTCTACAACTAAGTAAGAGAGGCATAGCATTTTATATTAAAGAGACAATAAAGGCTAAACAAATATTTGCGGATGAGGAAGGGAGTATTCTAATGGAGATAATAATGAATTATAGAAAAATACTTGTAGTGGCAATATATGCACCAAATAATAATCAAAAAGATTTCTATGGTGAATTGCACAAGAAAATAATAGAATTGTAGCATGAAAACATATATATGGTAAGAGATTTTAATGCAATTTTAGATGCGGATTTGGATTACAAATCCAGCAAAATAGACAAAAAAAAAAGTGAGGAAAAAGCTTTTTCAAAATGGTGGAAGAATTAAGTATGCAAGATGCCTGGCGAGGAACCTACCCCAAGAAAAATCAATTCACGTTCTACTCAAATAGACATATGTCTTGGTCCAAAATAGATACAATGTGGATGTCAACTGAGTTAATATCCAATATACAAGAAACAAATATTGAAACAAGTACCCGAGGGGATCATAATCCAATAAAAGTTCTATAGAAGGGACAAAAAAAGTAGTTGAGATGGACAATGTACCAGACAATATTGAAAGAAAAGGAATTTATACAATTTATGGCGAGTGAACTGGGTTGTTTTTTTTGGAAAGGACAGAAAAGAAGAAACTTCATTACAGAATGTACAGGATACAGCAAAGGCATATATTGGAGGATTAACTATAACATATATGGGAAAGAGAAACAAAAAAGGAGACAAGCACACAAGCATTTAGAAGAGGAGTATAGAAGGTTAGAGATGGAACTACAAAAAGATAAAAAAGAATATAACAAACTAAATTGATTAAAAAAAACATAAGTTGAACTTGATAGATAAAGAAGAGTTAGCACAAAAAATTAAAGCTCTAAACAAAACTTTTTTGAAAATGCTAATAAACCTGGAAGATGGCTGGCTTATAGACTGAAAAAAGAGAAAGAAAAGAAACTGATTTACCAACTAACAAATGAGGAAAGAATATCCATCGAAATGAGGATAAAAAGAAAATAATTCATGATTACTATGAAAAAATATATAATCAAGAGACAATTCCAGAAGAAAAAATAAAACAATATTTAGAAAAATCAGAGTTACCCATAGTACCAGAAACAGTAACAATACCAGTAGACAAAAGAATAACAAAGATGGAATTAACAGAAGATTAAAAGAATGGTAAAGCACCAGGCTTGTACCCTGGTGAAATACCAGCAGAAATATACAAAACACTACAAGATACTATAGGTAATTCAATGTTGGAAGTATTCAATGAACTACTGTCGAAGTTGAAAGTAATGGAAGTATACATTACTCTCATACCGAAAGAAGATGCAGACCTGCAGCGCATAAAAAACTATAGGCCAATATCATTACTGAATGCGGAATAAAAGCAGAAAGACTAAAGGGATCCTTGAATCAATTCATACATACAGATCAGAATGGCTTCTTACCAAAGAGACAAATAAAAGACACTATGAGGATAATGCTAAATACATAGGAATACTATGAAGCACATTGAGAGAAGCAAATGGCGTTGATCTTCCTCAATGCACGGAACTGACAGTTTATGCTGACGCAACTAAAAGTTATGGGTTTTGGGAAGAGATTTATTAAGATGATTAAGGCAATCTACTGTAAACAAACTGCTAAAGTGATAGTAAATGGAGACATGTCCTCTGTCCCTGTTAAACTAAAAGTATTTAACAGAGATATTAGAAAGGATAAGGAGATAAGAGGCATGGAAATAAAAAAGGAAGAATATAAATTGCAAGCATTTGCAGATGATCTGGTTTTTATCTTAGAAGATCCACAAGAAACAGGGCCCAAAATGCTAAATGTCAGGAATCTGAAATGGCTGCTGGGGACTTTTCTCAAATTTTGCAATAGCTTTTGAACAGCACCCCCCCCCCCCCCCCCCATCGCAGTCCTGAAGGAGGGAATGGCTTTTCCTTCTCCCAGGTCCCTGGAGCAGGAGCCACTCAGGGAACTGAGCCAGGAATGGGAGCTGAGCCTTGGAGGGGGGCAGCCTGGGGTGGGTGAGGCCCAGGGCAGCTGCTGGGTCTTCCTTCTCTTGCATGATTTCTCCATCCTGCTCTCTTCGTGGGTGAGAAAGGCCCTTCGCTTCCCTGGTGCTGGCTAAAGGAGGGTGTGAGTCTTTCACAATGGCTGTCAGGTGAGGGGTGGGGTCGGCAGTGGCAGAGATGCCAAGGTTGGTGGAAACCTAATCCTGTAACATTATCCTGCTGTTTTTGTATCAGCCCGATAATCCCCTGACACCAGAGCCTCTCCCATTCCAGACATGCAGGCAATGGCCCTGAATCTCTCCACCTTAGAAAACAGGGCTGTGGCGCAACCATGTGGGGAGAGCTCTCCATTCCCAGCCTAGAAGGGCAAGGGGGCTCTGCTCTCGGCTGGCGTCTCCCACTGATTTAACTTAATTTTATGGGATATTTGTTGGGGTTTTAAATTATTTACTCAGCTGTACAGTTCTTTAAACCTTTTTTATCCTCCTTCGTATCTATTTATCTATTTAATAATTTTAATTGTTTAATTTTATAGTTATTTATATGATGTATTTCCGATATGGACTGTACACCGCCCCGAGTCCCTTTCGGGAGAGGGGGCGGTCTATAAGCGTTCAGTAAATAAATAAATAAATAAATAAACTTTGCAGGATTAAGAGTACTTTTACTGGTTATGAAAAGATAGCAGCTAAGCAAAGCAAGATCTGAGGAAAAGCGTGTGAAATCATACATATCAATATTTGACCAAACCCCCACCCCCTGGTAACCCTCATCCCAGTGTCCAATCTGCAAATCCCTTAGGTGTCATGTGAGTTCCATCTTCAAGGAGCATCAACAGGTTGGTATGCAGGACGGTTGGCCTTGACCGACACCAAGCGCTAATCTCCAGCATGCGCAGTAGACGGTGAGACCAAAACTCCCTTTTTACAATCTCTCCTGTACTTAAACTCCCCCCCCCTAAATACCAGCCCCCCCTCCCCGTTTCAATGGCAGCCGAAAGCAAATAGCGAAAGAGAGGCTGACAGAGAAAGTGTTATGCAAATGCGGCTATCAGGGACGGAAAGCCACCTCAGCTCCAACGCCCAGCCTACCTTCGGAGCCACCCTGAGAGATCAGGTTCTGCCAGGAATTGACACGCCTTCCTCTTGGTCCCTGTATCCAGGGCATAAAAGCAGGCACAGGAGGCGGGCACCTGTGCCCACTGGCTCGGTCAAAGTCTTCTCCCAGCCACGCCAACCAGAATTCTGACCATGGAAGCCAGCGCAGCCACAGTTCTCCTTCTGGCTCTCTGCCTTTCCTGCCTGCTGCTGCTCCTCCGAGGAGGACGATGGGGCACCAAGGCACGCCTGCCCCCCGGACCTCGGCCCTTGCCATTCATCGGCAACCTGCCTCACCTGGATGCCAAGAACATGATCAAGTCCCTGCTGGAGGTAAGCTCAGCCTCTGCCGGAACCAAAGACCCGCATGGCAAAAACAGTGAGAGCGGCTATGCTCTGTAGATAACTCCTGTGGTCCTTGGAGGCAACAATGGTCGAGCAAGGCAGGCCAAGGGCCAAGGCGTCTCTTGGGCAAGAGGCATCCCATGGGAGGCACTGCTCAGTCCAAGACTTCCTCCCCTTGCGTGTCTCCAGCTCAGCAAGCAGTACGGCTCACTCTTCACCATCCACATGGGGTCCCGGCCGGTGGTGGTGCTGTGCGGGTACCAGACAGTGAAGGAGGCCCTGGTAGACCGAGGCGAGGAGTTCAGTGGCCGCGGAGACATGCCGGTCTTGTTCCGATTCACTCAGGGCAACGGTGAGTCTGGCTGGCTGCAGAGCCTTCCTTGGGGCTGCCCTCAGCAGGAGAATGGTGGGCAGGGGAGCCAGCGGGGCCATCTCCTTCCCTAAAATTTGGCTGCCCCAAGATGGGTAAGGAGGGCAGCCGTCAGGCTCCAAGCAGACCATTGCAAGGCACACTCTTCTGCGGGAGCAACCCTTTTTCCAGGACTCTGTGTGTGTGTGTGTGTGTGTGTGTGTGTGTCTCCATCCCAGTCCAGGGAGGGGCAGTCTGCCCTTTCTCTTCGGTTGCCCACCTGATGACCCTCCGGCTGTCCAGGAGAAGCGGCTTCCACTGCTGGGGCTTCTCCCCCACTTGACTCCTCTTCCCCCCTCCCCCCCAGGCGTCGCCTTCTCCAACGGGGAGAAGTGGAAGATCCTAAGGCGCTTTGCCATTCAGACCTTGCGGGACTTCGGGATGGGCAAGCGCAGCATTGAGGAGCGAATCCAGGAGGAAGCCCAGTGCCTGGTGAAGGAGATGGCCAAGAGGACAGGTGCGCAGGGCTGCCCGGGGGGATGATGACAGCCCCCCCCCCGCTTGGACTGGCTGAGCTGTGTCTTCGCTCCCTCCAAGGTGGATTTCGCTCCAGCAACTCCTTAGAACAGTTAATTGCAGGCTTTAAAAAGGCTGAGGAGAGGCAAGGAGGGATTTAGCGAGCAGGAATGCTCCGCCTGGCCCCAGGAAGGTGGAGCAGGATGGGGCTAAATGAGCTCTGATGAGGATAATAATAATAGTAACAACAACAACAACAACAACAACAACAGGAAACATGTAACAGTGATACCCATTTCATCGGAGCACTTGGTACCATGTCCAAGAATTTTATAAGATACATCAACAAATTGCAGCTTCCTGCAATAACACAGCAGAACTGCAAAAAACTGTGCTACTCGGAACATCTTATATTTTAAGGAGGCATTTGGTTGATACCTAGGACGCTAGCAGCGAACCCTATCAACCATTAGCAACAGTCAATGGTATTTGCGACACCTCTTTAAATGTTCACTTGACTGAGTTTCGTGTTTAATGAATAAAGTATATAATAGTAGCAAAGTTGAAACAGACTTTTCACTAACAGAATAACTTAGTTGGAAGGGGCCTTGGAGGTCTTCTAATCCAACCCCTGCTCAAGCAGGAGACCCAATACCATTTCAGACAAGTGGCAGTCCAGTCTCTTCTTGAAACCTCCCAGTGGTGGAGCACCTGCAACTTCTGGAGGGAAGCTGTTCCACTGGTTAATTGTTCTCATTGTTAGGAAGTTTCTCCTCAGTTCCAGGTTGCTTCTCTCCTGGATTAGTTTCCACCCGTTGCTTCTTTTTCTTGCCTTCTGAAGAATAAATTGACTCCCTCCTCTTTGTGGCAGCCCCTCAGATATTGGAAGACTGCTATCATGTCACCCCTGGTCCTTCTTTTTTCTAGACTACCCAATTCCTGCAACTGTTCTCCCTATGTTTTAACCTCCAGTCCCCTAGTCCTCTTGGTTGCTCTTTTCTGCATTCTTTCCACAGTCTCAACATCTTTTTTGTATCGTGACAACCTGCATGCAAAATTCAGAGTGTGCTCTCACCAAGGCATTACAGAGCGGCATTAACCCTTCACGTGATCGCAGTTCTGTTCCTCTGCAGCTGCTGCCCACTGCTGGCTCAGGTTTCATTGATCGCCCACTAGGACTCCAAGGTCCCCTCTGGCAATTGCAGCTGTCCAGCCAGGTTCCACCTAATCTGCACTTGTCCCTTTGGTTTTTCCTCCCTGGGTGTAAAACCTACCTTTTTTCCACACTAAATTTCATTGTTCGAGTCTGTCAAGAGCCTCCTGTATCTCATCGTGAGCCTGTCTGTCTTCTGAGGTGTTGACTGCTCCTGCCAGTTTAGGCTCATCAACAAATTTGATGTCCCCCCTTCCACCCCCTTGTCTAGATCATTGATGAAGGTGTTGAAGAGTCCTGGGCCTAAGAAAGAGCCTTGGGGCACCCCACTGCTTACTCCCCCCCCCAAGGAGATGCAGTTCCATTAAGCCGAGGGTGCTTGGTCAGCCAGTGATGGCTCCCATCTGGTGGTGAGGCTGCCTGACCTGCATTTTTCTGTCTTCACGGAGGGTTCTGCTCTCGGAGATTCAGGCTGCCACTTTGGGCAATTTTCACTATCTCACTTTTCTGAAGAGTACCAGCATTGGGGGAGGGGGGGTGTCTGGCTGGCCAGTCCCCTCTCAGCCTCTTGGGCCTTTCTCTTTGGCTGCTGCAGAGCCCTTTGACCCCATGTTCTTGCTTGGCTGCTCGGTCTCCAACGTCATCTGCTCCATAGTCTTCGGAGATCGGTTTGACTACGAGGACCAGCATTTCCTGACCTTCATAGGGCTGATCAACGACAACTTCCGCCTCTTCAGCTCTCCTTGTGCCCAGGTGAGCACCTGCTCGGGGGGGGGGGGCAGGCAGAGGAGGCAGACAGGCCTTGCAGGAAGAGGCAGCCCTTCCGCTGCCCCTCTTTCTGGGGGGGGGGGGGATTGGTGGTCATGGCAACTCCCTCTCCCTTCTTTCTGATAAACTCTTAAAGTTTCATCTTCAAAGCATTCAAAGATTTATTCTCAGCCTCTGGCGTCACTTTCATGGCATCAGCCCAAAGGTGCTTTGGTTTGGAAGAGGAGTCAAAGAGGCCATCCACATTGACATTGAGCAGCCCTCCCTCAACAGAAGGGGAGGGATACGACACCACCCATCTCCTGTTTACAACACAGTCTTTTTAGCAGTTCCAAGAAGGTTCCACACCCATTTGCACTCTGATTCAGGGACCCCGAGGGCACAGATGAACTCCAAAGTGGCCTCAACAGAATTGAAGAAGCTTCTTGGATGAGAAGTCCAGTTGCCTTTTGAAAAAGCACCTTTGCGATGATGTCATGAAAGTGATGCAAAGGCAACCTTTGGCTCAGATCCTTGCTGGCCCATCTCAAACCTTCACCTTCCAGAGGAAGGGAGACCCCTGCGCCCCCTCGCTTTCTCCTCTCCGAGGTCAAGGGCTGAAGGCAGAAGAGGCCCCCCTGAAGCAGCTGCCACAAAAGCCTGGAAGCTCCCAGAGAAGGGTGGGATTGTGTGGCTGGGCGGGGGTCTTCTTATCCTTTGCTTCCCAATAGGGGTTGGTCTGATTGCCTTCCACCACCACCACCCTCACTTCTTTGACTGCCTCCACATCCCATCCCTGCTCCTTCCTTCTAGATGTACAACATTTTCCCCCACATTATGTATTACCTGCCTGGGCCACACAACCAGATATTTGCCAACTTTGAGAAGCTGCGGGCCTTGGTGAAGGAGATGGCCGAGGTCCACCAGGCCAGCCTGAACCCCAGCTGCCCACGCGATTTTATAGACTGCTTCCTCCTGAAGATGCAGCAGGTGAGAATGGGCTTTGTAGTCCCCTCTGGGGGCCGTGGGGGCTTCCATGGCAGAGGAGGGGCAAGGTTGCCACCGCCTGTCAAACGCAGAGTGGTGGTCCCTGTCACAGTGTAATTTGAGGAAGGGGGAGACAGCGCCAGGCCCTTCTCTGCAAAATCTCCCCGGCTGAACCTCCTGCTGGCAGGGGAGACCCTGGGCTGCCTCTGGAGGGGAGGGGGGAAGAGCAGCCCCTCCTTTCTTTCACCTGGGCTTCCTGAGCCTCCCCTGCCCTGCCCTCCCCCTACCAGCAGGGCAGGGAAGAGCAATGGCTGAGTAGAACTTAGCGGCCAGTTGCCGCTCCTGGGCAGCCCAGATGGAAGCCTCCCACCCAGGGGATCGGCTCTTAGAGCCGCAGGATCTGAAAATTTGGATTGTGCAGGAAAAATCTCCCTGCCTTCCGGCAAGGTAATCCCGTGGTTGCACCTTCTGCATGAAGCTCCTCCCTGCAGGAGGATTGCCTGGCCCGGCAAGGGGAGGCGGCAAACAGGCTCACCCCTGGGCATCCTTGTGCCTGCAGGAGAAGGGAGACCCCCACAGCTTCTTCCACACCGACACTTTGATCATGACCACCCATAACCTCTTCTTCGCGGGCACTGAGACCATCAGCACCACCCTTCGCTACGCCATCCTCATCCTCATGAAGCTCCCCGAAGTTGCTGGTGAGGCTGAGAGGAACCCCTCCACCCCTGGCGGCCAGAGAGGCGATCACCGTTCGTGGTCTCTGAGTGCCCGAGGCTGGCAAAGGGGGCCCCTCTGCAGCTCTGCCCAGCAGGCACTCTGAGGGGCAGAGGGAGGCTGCTGGGAACCCCGCTAGACAGAGCTCCTCCCTGGGTACGGTGGAACTGGAGGGAGGGATCAGGGCCCCTTCGACCTCCAAACAGCCAGGTGGGGGTCTCAAGCCCCTCCCCACCCCTCTGTCTCCAGCCAAGGTGCAGGAGGAGATCGCAAAGGTCATTGGCTCCGAGCGCCTCCCTTCCGTGGCTGACCGGGCAAGGATGCCCTACACGGATGCCGTGATCCACGAGGTCCAGAGGTTTGCCGACATCATCCCCATGGGCATCCCCCACGCCCTGACCAAGGACACCCATTTCCGGGGCTTCTTCTTTCCCGAGGTACTTGAGGGCAATGGAGAGGGTGCCGTGGGACCTGGGCTGGAGGGGGCCTTATCTGGAGCTGGTCCACTCTTGAAAGCTCCTGCTCCCCCTTGGCAGGCATGGCAGCTGCTTTCTCTTAGAGGTGGGCCTGAGTGAGTGGGGCCCAGGAGGGCAGTGAGCTGGGTGGCATCAGCGCAACCTTCTGCTTTTCTCTGTTACACCGAGGGTGCCCACGAAGGTGGTTGTTTGATGGATGCCTTCATGCTGTCATTGGGCTTCTTTCTAGGATTGTTTTAAATGGTTTTTATTTGCTAATTCTCTTGTGTGTTTTTTTTTAAAGTTCATCCCCCAGAGCTCCTTTTGGTAAATGGGTGGCCATATTAATTTGTTAAGTCAACAAAAAATATTGCAGAGCTAGATGGTATAGCGGTTAAGGCAGTGGCTTGAAACTGGGAGAACAGAGTTCTGATCCTGCCCTGGGCATGAAGCCATTTGGGTGATCTTCAGCTACTTTCTCCCGGCCCTAAGAAGGAGTCAGTGGCAAACCACTTGTGAAAACCTTGCCAAGAAAATTGAAGGGACTTGGATAAGCAGTCTCTGAGAATCAGACGTGACCAAATGAAGGACAAATAATATTTGGTTAATTTTTGTTTAATCCTCATTTAAAGAAATATCTGTAGCTTTGGTTGTAAGTCCTCCATTTCTGCCCATCGCCCCAGTTGTGTCTCAGGATAGAAAGAGGCAAAGATCTCCAGTGCAGTTTCTCAGTTTAAACATTTTCAAAACAGGTGTACACAATTTAGTATTCATTTTCAGACATATTTCCCCTAAGTTAATGTTCCCATTTACACATTTTAGTGATTCCCCCCCCCCCCCCGCCTAATACATTTTGGGCAGCCTTGGCCTGACTGACTGTGCGTTTTGGAGGATGTGCATTCCGGAGGCAGCTGCAAACTTTGCGGTAACATCCGCTGCCCTTTCAACGGCTCCTTTTCTTCTGCAACCTGCTGCCAAGCCCGACTGCGGAAACAGGAAGCCCCAAGCCAAGTGGGCAGCTTCGCTCTCTCTCTGGGCTGCAGAGGAGGAATCAAGGGAGGGCAGGGAGGACTTTCATTCCGAGGGGCGGATAAACAGAAAGATGCCGTGTCGGAAGCCCACCTAAAAGCAGAGCAACCTTCAGCTGGGACGTTCCCAGCTCCGCTCATCGGCTTCCCTTCCTCCCTTCCCACCAGGGCACCAACGTCCTGCCTTTCTTCCACTCCGTGCACCAAGACCGCAGCCAGTTCAAGAACCCAGAGAGCTTTGACCCGGGACACTTCCTGGACGAGGAGGGCGCTTTCCGACGCTCCAGCGCCTTCATGCCCTTCTCTGCTGGTGAGGGGTGGTGGTGGAGTGGGGGGCTGCCAGAGCCCAGTGAGGAGGCCCCCTCGACTCCTGCCGGGCACGGGGGCAGGGCAGGCGGGCTCTCCCGGGGCGGGGGGCGTGTGGGGCAGGGTGGTTGGGCCCCGGGCACCCTCGAGGGAGCTCAGCAGCGCCCCCTCACTGCCCCCTTCGCCCCGCAGGGAAGCGGCTGTGCCTGGGCGAGGCCTTGGCGCGCATGGAGCTCTTCCTCTACCTGACCACCCTCCTGCAGCGTTTCTCCTTCCAGCCCAGCTGCCCCCGCGACCAGCTCGACCTCTCGCCCATGATGAGCGGCATCGGGAACGTGCCTCGGCCCTACACCTGCCGCCCGATCGCCCGCTGATGGGCAGGAGGGGCTCAGGGTCCAGCCTGCCCTTCGGAGGCTGCAGGGGGCCCGCTCCGCTCGCCGGCTCCTCTGTCCTTCGGTGGGGACGGGGCTTCCGCTTCAGCTTCTGACTCCGACCCGCCAGGCGCGGAGCCCCCAAGCGCCCCCGGCCCCTTCCCTTCGCCAGGGCCGCCTCCTCTTCTCTGGGCAGCCCCGGACTTCCTGCCGCCCGCCCGCCGCTGCCGCCGGCGGAGCGAAAGTACCGGTTCTCCGGCCCTGACTCGGATCCCAGGCATTGGCTTGCAGGACTGCGGAATCGGGGAGCTGCCAGCCCCGTTTGGCGTCTTGACCTTTTCCCCGCGGAAGCTTCGACCGGGGCTCCTTTTGCACCTGAGACGCTTCCAAGAGGCCCCGACGGCAAAGAGGAAGAAGAGAACCGCCCGAGTAAACGCCTCCCCTGAGTCCCGTAACCCAAGGCCGGGACGCCTTTGCCGGTGTGTTAATCCGCCCCCCCTCCCTCCCTCAGGCGGCCCTTGGGAGCCCTCGGGGGCTCTTCGGAGGGGGCGTTTCTCAGGCCCCGCGGGGGAGGCCCAAAGGGACAACCAGAAATAAGTAACATTATGATGCAAAATTTGAATTGCACATTGCCAAATGTTATCCAAGGGGACTTCCAAGTCAGTGAAGTTCCAAGTCAGTGAAACTGGCAGGTTTTTAGCTTAAAACATGGCCGTTTTCAGTACCTTGGAGAGAAAGGGGGACGCCCCCACCCCCCTCGGCTTGTGTCCTTGACCTGATTTGGGGGGAGAGGCTTCCCTTGGAGAAATGGGCTGAGGGCAGTCAAGGGCCCTGGAATAATCTTGCTTTTTAAAAGAGATTCTTCTGCTCTGTTAATCAATTTCAGCCAGCTTTTCTCCTTCAGAATGGTTTGTGAACTGTTTTGAGGGTCTTGGGGGATTGGGAAGTGGGATACAAGCATTCTGAATAAAAGGCTGAGCAAGCACGCACAAGAGGCTCCCCTTCTGCATTCGGGATCAGAGCTGGGAATCTGGGTGGGATTCGCACTCGGGCTGCCCAAATCACCCTTGGCGTGACCAAAACTTCCCTTTCTCCAAACTCTCCTGACTTCCAGCCAGCAAGAGTTGGGGCTAGGGAAGCCGGCACACCCTGGAGTAGCAGGCTAATAACTCTCCATCTGGTGGGGCGGGGGCTGAGGGGGTCCCTTTCAAAGCCACCAGCTGTGCTTCGGGGGCTGTGAGAAGCAGGGACACACACACCCCCGGCTGGCTGGCACAGACACTGGGCAGATCGACCTGTCTTCCTGTGTGGCACCTGGGTGTGCTTCTCCACCTCTCCAGCCCCCTCTCTAAAAGCCCCCCCCCCATTCCCTGAAAGCGGCTTCTCCCTCTGCCAGTTGGGCAACTGGGGCATCCAGGAGGTGAGCAGCCCACAACAGCTGGGCCCCCCAGGGGAGCCAGCCCTTTATTGGGGGAGAAGGCAGAGCTGGTAGGGCCGGGGGATGCTGCCCAGGCCGGTGGACTCAGGGGTGATGTCGATGGCTGCGGGGTCCGTCAGAGCTTTCAGCCGGAAGTTCTGCAAGATTGTGGTGAGGAAGAGGAAGAGCTCCATGTTGGCCAGGCCTTCGCCCAGGCATACCCGCTTGCCTGTGGGGAGAGAAGGCTTCCTTGGCACCTCTGCCAGCGAGGCCCAGCCTGACACCTGCCCCCCAAAAGCTCTTGCTCTTCCCAAAGCCCCTGGACAGTTACCCACCCTCTCTGCCCACCCTGCCCTGCTGGCTTGAGCATGATGATAAGCTTTGCAGTCCTTCCCTCTGGGAAGATGCCAGGAGGCGAGTGACCCCCAAGGCCCTGGCCAGCCTGCCCCCCACCCCTGCTTCCCTTTAGTGCCAGAGGAACCGATGAGCCTCGTAGCCTTTCCTGCCCCACACTGGGTGAGGCCTCTTCCCCCCAGGGGATGCGAGGGGGTCTCTTACCTGCTGAGAAAGCCATGAAGGCCTCCCTCTTCCTGAACCCCCCGCTCTCGTCCAGGAAGTGGGTCGGGTCGAAGGCTTGGGGGTTCTTGAACTGCGTGGGGTCAAACTGGGAGGTGCAGAGCAAGGGGATGATGTTGAGGTCCTGGGATTGAGGGAGGAAGGGAGGGTGCTCAGAGGGCAGCTCTCCCCCAATGAGTGGAGAAGACCGTCATCGTAGGCATGTGCAGAGTGCTTTCTGCTCAAGGCATCCTCCTTTCCCTTTGGACTTGGAGACAAGGCAGCTGTGCTTCTCATTTTGGGAACTAGCCCAAGCAGATCACGCCAGAGGCTGCTGCTCACCCCTGTCCCACCCCTTCCCCCGCCCCGTGTCCTCTACTTGGCCGAACCTTGGGGAGACTGTATCCCCGGAATTCAATGTCCCTTGTGACTGTGTGGGGCACCCCCATAGGGACGATGTCGGCGTAGCGCTGGATCTCGTGGATGACCGCGTCCATGTAGGGCATCTGACTCCGGTCGTCCATGCAGGGGGCACGGTTGCCCCCAATGACTTGGTCGATCTCTTCATGCAGCTTCTCTGCCAGAAGAACTTCAGTCACCCAGAAGCCATGGCAAGGGGAGGGGGCCACCTGAGGTCCCCACTGGGAGAGGGCGGGTGGGGGAGAATTCCAAGGGGGCTGCCTGTCCTTCTGCTTTAGACGGTGCGCTCTGTCCTGCCCCTCCGAGACTCGGATCATGCGCTCGGATGCTGCAAGCCCCCCTTCCTCCGCCCCCGCCCCCGGTTTACCTTCCACCTCAGGGTGCCTCAGGAGGATGCGCAGCCCATAGCGCAGGGTGGAGCTGACCGTCTCGGTGCCGGCGAAGAAGAGGTTGACGGTGGTCTTGGACATTGTCTCCTCATTGAAGTGAGAACTGGCATTGCCCTTTTCCTACAAGGTGGCAGAAACCAGCCCTGGTAGCTTCTTCTAACAGGGCCGCAACAGATGCCAGTTGAGAAACGGAGGCTGAGGGATCTTGCTTCGAGGGTTTGGAAATCACCCCATTTGCCCACAACGAGGGGCTTTTCTAGCAGGGCCCGGGAAGCCGAGGCTCAGCCCCAACAGAGCTGCCCCTCCCCCCGAGGTCCGAGCAGAGCCAATGCGGCTGGCCTTGGGGGTCCGGGAGAAAGCCCCTTGCCCTCTTGGCCGAGCCGGGCAGGGGCCACGGTGATACCTGCTGGATTTTGATGAGGAAGCAGTCGATGAAATCCCTCGGGCAGTTGGGGTCCAGGGTCTGCCTGTTCATCTCCAGCCGCTTGCCCACAAACTCTGCCAGCTTCAGGTAGTTGGCATAGATTCTCTGGTGGGGCCCTGGGATGCACCGCATGACGTTTGGGAAGACGAAGAGCAGCTGAAGGAGAAGGGCGAGGCTCTGCTCTGAGGGGGCCTCAGCTGCTGCCAGCCGGCCCATCCATCCAGGTGCCCCCGAGCCATGGGTGAAGCCCTCAGGGACTCACCGTGGGGCCACAACCTCGGCTCCCCCCCCCCTGAGTTATGAGATGGAGAGAATGACGCGGGCAGATCCTCCCTGGCCCCCTCCAATTCTGGGATGGGCCATCAACCATCCACTGCAATGAGGCACTTCAGGAATCCACCTTCTCATTTGACAGGGGAGTTGTTGGGGGTGGGGGTCCCCCAGAGCCAGACCCTCTCACAGGGCAGCTGCTCTGGGGGTGGCAGCGAGTGGTCAGCTGAAGAGCCTGTGCTAAGGCTTCAGCCTGGCCCTTTTTGGCACTTGGCCTCCTTTGGACTTTCCCCAATGGACTCCGCCTCATTGTCTTCTCTCTCTCCCCCCTCCCTCCATCTCTCTCTCATTCTCTCATTGGCCTTCAGCGCCACTCTGCCCCTTTGCCCTGCCTAGGCTGCTCCCTGGCACCAGGCAAGGCACAGCTCAGGTGGCAACTTCAATATTGCAGATTGGGTGACCCCTCCCACAACTTCCTCCGTTCTCCCTTCCTCCATGAAGGATTTCCAGCTGGGGAGGGCTTCCTGCAGAGGCCACTCATGTACGTAGATCTGGACTTGTTCTTGTTCTTTGCCCTCCTTGGATTGGCCCAGCTATACTTGGCAACCCCTGGCACTCCATTGCTGGCACATGTGGGAGGACATTGATGGGAGGACGGTCTGGAAACTTCCACTGGACTGGCACAGAGTGGTTAAATTATTAGCCACTACCTTGTCTGTACAAAAGGAAATCTGCTTTCCTTCCCAATACGGGTCTGGCCAACTGGCCTCTACCCTTTACCCTTGGCCCCACGGCAGCTGCAGGTGAGAACCAGCCCACCCCACATCATGGCAGCCAACTCTAAGCAGGTCTGAAGGACCTGCGTTCACAAGACATAAATCAGGGCAAAAAAGAGCACAGCCGGAGGCATAATAAATGCAGACTTTAGGTACTTCGTGGAACCTGATGTTCGGGCCCCGTGAGGAGGCCTACTTGGACTAGGTTGCACCCAGTTGCCAAGTCTTAGGACCAGCTGCACACTGGGCCTTCCTCCTGGGGCGCCTGGGCAAGCCAGCCCCTTCCTCCAGGTCAGCCTCACCTGTCCCCAGGTGGAGCTCATGAGCTTCCAGTTGCTGTTGATCAAGTCAAGCAAGGTGAGGAAGGCCTGATCGGTGTATTCGAACCGTTCTCCAAAGACAAGGGAGCAGATGATGTTGGAGCCGGCGCAGCTTAGGAAGAAGGTAGGGTCAAAGGGCCGGCCTGCGAGCAAAGGGGGGCAGCGGTGAGCCTGTTTTATAACATTCCTCTACTCCCCCACCCACCCGCCCGGGGATTGCTTCATGCCGCCTAGCCTTTCTTTGGCACAATTCAGAAAAGTTGACTTAAATATGGCAATTGAATAATTAAGCGAAATAACTTGGCATAACTGAAATCTCTGCCTAGCAGCTTTTCCAACCTGCTCCGTGCCAGATGTGGTGCCTGAGGCCTCCAGAATTCCCAGAGGGTGTCAGGTGAAGGAAGGGCCCGGCACACCTGGAGGAGCACAGCCTGAGAATGTGGCTTCACCTCCGTTGCCAAGCCCCCCCCTTCCCCTGGCCTCTTCAGCAGAGGGAACTCTTGGAAAATGAGGCACTTTATATTCAGAAAAGGCCTGGAGACCTTCCAGAAAGGGGGGGGGGACCTGGAAGGGACCCACCTGCTCTAATTGAAGAATCCTGAACAAGCTCAGCACATTTTCAGCCAGAGACGTTCTCAGCCTCTTTTAAAGTCGGGATCCAGCAGGTGGGATTTCTCCCCCCCCCCGAGGAAGGCAAGACCCCTTTGCCCCCTGAATGAATGTGTCGCGTTTGGCTGCTGCTATAAAACATCTGGGAACCAACTGCAGGGGGCTGCCCCCCCCCCGAGGCAGTCTGTCCCGCCTTACAAGCAAGGGGAGGAAAGGGAGGGGCCAGGGCCCTCCAGCCACCTTGCGTTTTGCGGAACTCGGACACCAGGAACTCGGCCTCCTCCTTGATCCGCTGCTCCATGGACTGCTTCCCCATCCCGAAATTCTTCAGGGTCCCGATGGCAAACCTGCGCAGCTGCCTCCAGCGCTCCCCTGTCCCGTACACGATGCCTGGGGGTGAATAGGGGGAGAGAGGCAGCAACATACCTGAGACCAGGTCCAGCCTGGCCCGCCCAAAGTCCACCAGCTCCCCCCCCCAAAAGCTCTTCCCAGCCCAGAGCTCGGCAGACCAGGAGAATCAGAGAGACAAATCTCCTTTATTTTGAGACCACCTTGGGCTTCTTTTGGGCTATGATTCACTGCCCCACCCCTCGCCCCTCACTGGCTCTTCTAAAAGCCGAAACTCAGCCCTGGAAGCCCTGAAAAATATATTGAATTGAACGTGGAGTCATCGCGTTGCTCTCCGAGTCATTCCAAAATCCAGGGTTGAAGAGTGACCTCAGCAGCAGCAGCTTCTTCCTCCTCCTCCTCCTCTCTTTCCAGCATCTCACCGTTTCCTTTGCTCCACATCTGGACAGCAGGAAAGTCCCCCCGGCCACTGAACTCCTCAGCTCTGTCGATCAGAGCCTCCTTCAGCACCTGGTAGCCCGAAAGGACCACGCAGGGCCGAGATCCCAGATGGAAAGTGTACATGGGCCCGTAGGTCTTGCTGAGCTGGGAGAAGAGGGGGACTGGTCAAGGCAGGGCTCCTTCTTGGGGGCTGAGTGGGGGCCTCCCTTAGCAGGGAACAAGAACCACCAACTCAGTAGGGATTTGGGCTTCCAACGCCTCCTTCCCTCTGTTGAATGGGGGAGGGGTTACCAAGCAGAGCAGGGCAGCTAGGGGTGCTTCATCATACAGTTGTGGCAGTTTATTGTGCAGGGACGTTGATGGATCCACAAGGATCAGACAAAGCAACCAGACCCACAAAGGAGGAAGGATGGAAGCCACCTTCCCCTTTCTTGCCTTCTGCCTGTAATGCCAGAGTCACACAGGCTTCCCAGCGTCTCCCAGGAACAAACGGATGAGTTTGGGGGGGGGAGACCCTCAGTCTCAAGGCTCCCTCCCCGCTTGGTCCCTCCTCGCCTGGCTGCTACTTTCCCAACAGGAAGGGCCCCTCATTTAGAGCTCCGCTTTAATCTCCTCTGATTCAATATGTGCCCACAAACCCACTTTCCTGGGGGGAGCCGTGTCTTCCTTTGATCTAGAGTTAAAAAGCCATTGTCTGGAATGAAGGCTGGGGGGGAAAAGAGGCCAAGCCTAGAATGGGGCAGGGGGAGGACCCTCCCAGTTCCTGGGCCGAGCCGTCTGCTCTCAGGCCCTTGGGGAGCCTGCCCAGGACCACGTCCTTCCGGCTCTGTGGGGCCCGGCAGATATTTCCCAAGGAGAAAAGCTTGAGCTGCCCCACATCTCGGCCCCCTGCAACTGAGGGGGCTTTGCCGCTTCTGACCAAGGCAAGGAAGGGTTGGCCTGATGCCAGGCAGCGCTCTGGCCTGGGAACGGAAGGCGGACCCTTCCCTGGGTTTGGGGAGACCCTGTTGTCTCAGTGGGGGCCCATATTGAGGGGAAGGGAGGCCGGTCCGGTGTCCCAGACACCTGGGCTTGTCTTGCTTTCCTCTTCTATTTTCTTTGCACCCGGGGCCTCTAAATATGACTGACTGATGGGCTGATAGACAGATTGATCAATAGACATCGATAGATGACAGGCACATAGACAAACGAACAAACCCTTTTGCCCCACACGCTCCACATCCCCCCAGGAGCCCCCACCTGCCCTGACTCACTTCCCTGAGGGAGGGGATCAGCTCCTTCACGTCCACCTGGAGCATGTTGCCGATGAAGGGGAGAGGGGGGGGGCCTGGTGGGAGGCCGGCGAACCTCTTCTTGGCTGCGAAGTGGCGGAAGAGGAGGCACGAGGCGGCCATGGCCAGCAGAATGCTGAAGGGGCCCCCCAAGTCCATCTGAGTGACGGCCGAGATCTCCATGGCTGCTGCGAGTCCAGCTGGGGCTGCCAAGGCAGAGGCCATCTGGGCAGGATATATATGGTCAGGACTCCAAAGTGCCCGCTTGCGCCAGATCCACCAGAGGTTGGACCACAGCCTGAGGCTCGGCCGATGTCAGCTGGGTGGTGCTGGGCTGAAGGAGGCCAGTTCTGCTGGGGATCCTCTTGATTCTTTCGGAAGTCCCCCTTTAAAGAAGTTGTTGGTTTTCCAGGAAAGCCTTGGCACTTTTCCTTTCCTTGCTTGTGGGATCTGGCAGCATCTGAGATGATTCTATGCACGCGATCCGCCCTTCTGCTGCCTTAGAGCTTGACGAGGCACATCCGAGGCTGAAATTAAGCCACCATTGTGACCCAGATTTCTCAAGCCATGTTTGCACATGGCTTTGCAGTTCCAGAGAGCTCTGGCTGGGGTGGCTCCAAGCATCGGCAAACATTAACCCAGCCAGCCTCTGCATGGATGTCCACCCTCCTGTTGCAACAGGCGCCCCCCCCTGCCCCCCCATTCTGCCCTTTCTGCTCCCTTGGAGCCTTTTCTCTCCAGCAAAGACCCTCCCAGGCTGGGAAAAGTCTCTTTCTCCTGGACCATGGTCAGTCTGCCCCTCCATGACTCTGTTTGAAAGTGGGCCATAAAGACAAGATGGTGGGGCTTGAGCCCCCAACTAGCCACTGCATTCAACTGGTGGCCCTGGCAGCCCATCCCCCCCAACCCTACGAGACTCTGAACGCCGGCCAGAGGCTCAGAGAAACAGACTGGCCAAGTGGAGCTTGGCTCTCTTCATCAGGAATAAAGCAGGTGGCAATACATGAAACAACAAATTAAAAATATGGAAATTCATTTCCTATGAATTTAGGAAATAAATTTGAAAGATTAATAGAAACAATATACTCCACCCAAAAGGCAAACATACTATTGAATGGGGAAAATACAGAGTCCTTTGAAATAACGAAAGGAGTAAGACAGGGCTGCCCACTATCACCTCTGCTTTTTATTCCGACGCTAGAAAGCCTTCTGATACGAATTAGAAAAAACCAGGAAATAAGAGGAACCAAAATTAAAAATGAAGAATACAAAATACAGGCCTTTGCAGATGACTTAGTATTTATTATAGAAGATCCATTAGAAACAGGGAACAGGTTAATGCAAGAACTAGAACTATATGGAGATGTGGCAGGACTAAAAATTAATAGAGAAAAGACCAAAATAATAACCAAAAATCTGAAGGAAGAACAGAACAAAGAATGAGAAAAAAACAATAGGACTCCAGGTAGTAAAGAAAGTCAAATATTTAGGAATATGGCTAACTGCAAAGTGCTCAACCATAAAAGAAAATAATTACACAAAATTAGTGCAACAAATAAAAAAAGACTTAGAACTATGGGGGAAATTACAACTATCGTTATTAGGGAAAATAGCAACTATAAAAATGAACATACTACCAAGAGTCCTATATCTATTTCAAACGATCCCCATAAAATTAGAGAAAAAATTCTTTACCGAACTGAACAAAATAATACTAAAATTCATCTGGCAAGGGAAAAAAGCTAGGATAAAACTGAAAGCATTACAGGACGATAGAAGCAGAGGTTGTATGGGGCTACCTGACTGGGAAATCTACTATAATGAAGTCCACAAGTCTTAAAGTTGCCACGGTTGGAGTCCCTGTTCTGATCATTCGGGTCACAGCAGGAACCATTCTTGGGTTTTCTCAGACGTTTGTTCGGAGGTCATTGTCCTGCTGGAAGGAGCGCGTGGCACACGTGGTTAGGGGCTGGGTTGGAGGTTGGCAAGCCTACGTTCGAGACCCCAGTGCTGCTGCTTGGTGGGTTGAGCTGCTGTCCCTAGCTCTAGCTGTTTGATGGGGACGTGAAAGGAGCCCCCGCAGGAGTCCCCCAGGAAAGGGTGATGTCCCTGGCTAATCCTGTCAACCTGGAAGCCTGCTGGAGAACCCACGTCCTGCGCCAGAGCTTCCTCACACAGAATTACTTTTCGCTCCAGAATGTTTTGAATGGAGTCCTTTCCTTTAAGAAACGTTTGTTGCCAACATGCCTATTAGCCAACTCCAGTCTGGCTTTTTGGAGTCTATCAGGAGAAGTGGGGTCTTCTGGCCCCATCTCAAGAGACCTGGAGGGTGGCTGGAGAGAAAAGGGCAAGAAAAAAAAAGAGGTTGAATGATGGGTGAAGAGTCTTGCTAGGTTTCCCTGCTTAATCCCTTCAGAGAAGAGATGGAAACGGCTCCCAGGGAGGAGGAGGAGGAGGCTCCACCTTCCCACCCCCCAAAGAAAACCCAGCATCCACCTGTGGGGCCTGGGCTTTGCTGGGCTGCCTTTTCTGTTGGGGGTGATGAAGAGGCAGCAGCCCAGCAAAACTCCCTGACCCAAAGGAGCCTTAGGGGGATGTGGGGCCATAGTATGGCAGGAGAGTGGGAGGGGGCGTCAAAGACAAGGAAGACCCCTCGGGTCGACCTTCCCTCCTGCTCCTCCGAGGTGAGGCCAGCCACCAGCAGCTCTTTCCTTGGGCCAGCATTTTCCACTGGCAACCTCACTCATCTGGCTGGCTATGGCCACCCTCCCGTCGCCTTCACCCCAGAAGCAAGTTGGTTTTTCTGCCTCTTGGAAAAGGTGTTGGGAGAATCCCAGAGGAAAGAGACGGGCCAGGAGGAGCCAAGCAGGCCAGTCTGGGGAGCGGCTGCAGCACCTCCGCCTTTTTCCCAGGCCCCACTTTTTTCTGCCCCCTCCCCTCCAAGCTGGCTCGGTGCCCCTCCTCTGTCAACATCTGAAGCTGGCATCAGAGCTCAGCCCTGGGGGGTGGAGGTGAGTATCCTGCCTGGAGGGGAGGGAGAGGAAGGGAGAATAATTCAGAGCTGGGTGTCTTTGTCGGCCAGAAATGTTTCTTCCACCCAGCTGGAAATTTCCATCCACCAAGGTTCCTCTGCAGGATTTTAAGCTAGATCTCACCTTACACTAATCTTCCTCCACCACAGGTTTCACCGGTGGCTGTTAGCCCAAAGCAACTCCAGCACCTTCTAGCCCAGAAGAGCGTTAAACCCCAACTATCCATGCAAAAGCCCAGGATTTCTGTAGAATTGATGTTTCCACACAACAAAACCCAAACCTGTCTGTGTGCATAATCTGAAATTCAAGTTGTTGGACTATTTGCATTTCCAAATGTCCAACATTTGATTCTGATTCTGGGGAAAAGCTGAGTTGTTGCTCACCAATGGTTGTGCATCCCTTCTGCTGTGTGTGTGTGTGTGTGTGAAAGCTGGCACCTTTCTGGCAGGTCAGGCAGCCTGGGCTGGTGGGACTTCAGAGGCCTTCTAGCTCCTTCACGAAGAGCTTTTCTCGGGCTGCTAAGGGCTCCGAATATGGACAGACGGATGAAAGTCGGGGGTGGGCCCTCCAAAGCACTCTCCGTCTTTCTTGGCAGATGGGCGAGGAGTACGGGCCAGTGTTCACCGTCTTCCTGGGACTGCAGCAGGTTGTGGTCTTGTGTGGCTACCAAGCCATGAAGGAGGCCTTGATGGACCAGGCAGAGGAGTTCAGTGGGCGAGGGCAGCTGCCCGCCTTCTCCAAGGACTTCAACCACCATGGTGAGGGATGGTCTTGCTACAAGATGAGCCTGAACCAGCCTTTCTGGGCTTGCCTTGCATTGAGGGGGGAGTCCTGAGAGAAACTCCTTGTCCTCCTTGTCTGTTGGGCTGGGATTGTGTTTGCCAATGGGCCACACTGGCAGCAACTCCGTCGCTTCTCCCTCACCATTTTGAGGACCTTTGGGATGGGCAAGAAGTCCATTGAAGAGCGGATCCAGGAGGAGGCCCAGTGCCTGGTGGAGGAGCTCCGGAAGACAGAAGGTAGCTCCTCCCTCCCTCTGTCCAAATGCCACAGACAGGAGGGGCCCCACAAGCCCTCCCTTCCGTGGGCCAGACTTTCCTGCTCCTGGGCTCTACAGCTGACCCTCCTCCCCACATCAGGTTCCCTGCAATTTTGTCCTTTTTGGAAGCCAGGATTTTGGACTTTGAGTCCACATTCAATTGCTGTTATTGTCAGGATGGTTTGCTGCATGGTCAGCTAGCTTTCCAGACTGGGTGTTATTAATGTTGGGCAGGTGGGTGGGAAGCTTAGCCCAGAGAGAGTGAGGGGACGTTCAAGGTTCCCACCTCTCTTCTCCAGGGACGCCCTTCGACCCCACCTTCCTTCTTAGTCGAGCTGTCTCCAACATCATCTGCTCCGTTGTGTTTGGGAATCGGTTCAAGTACAACGATGAAAAATTCCTCCAGTTCAACAAGCTGATAACGGAGCGCTTTCGCATTGCAAGCTCAACCGAAGCCACGGTGAGGACAGGCATTGGGTCAGATTTGCTGCCTTTTCCCTAATCAAACCAGGAACTGACTGGGCCACTTCCTGCTGAGTGCCTGGCATTTTCTCTCCAAGGTACTTGAAAGTCCATAACCAAATTTGCTGCTCCCTATGGCTCTCCCCCCCCTCGGTGAGAAAGGGAAGGAAGTTCTGCTAATGTTGGTGGAGGTTCCTTCAGGTCCCTCCCTCCTGGGATGGGAGAAGGGGGAATGAAAGCTGAGCAAACTCTCAATTTGCTTCCAGGCTGGCTGGAATCGGCTGCATCTGATCTCTTGTGGGAAGAAAATTCATTTCTGGGAGGGTGGTGGATTTAGTCCACCTGGAACCCTCTGTTCCTCCCCCCCCCACACTCTGTGAATTTTCAACAATATTCCCAAGTGGAGCAACGTCTTCAGAGACGCACACGGCAGAAGGATGTGCTCACAATTGCCCTTCACCAGTGTGATTGAGAAGTAGCAGGTGCTTGCACACAACTATCTAAGCTTGCTTCGTTTTTTTAATCTGTTTTGCCAGTTAACACCTGCACATATTGCGCAATTCACCCAGATTGGTTAGTTTGTTTACCAAGTGAAGCCCGGTGCACCCAAAATGTATGATCAAGAAAAACTAATAGTATTATTGTTCCACCCCTTGCCCTCTATCCAACATGGGGTAGCTCTACAACATCTTTCTGGAGATCACGGAGAAGATCCCTGGAGCGCATCACGCAGGCCACAGGTGCTCTCAGCAGATCATCGGCTTCATAAAGGAGAGGATCCACATGCAGCAAGCCTCAGTTGATCCTTGTGCCCCTCAAAATTATATTGATTGTTTCTTGGCAAAGATGGAGCCGGTAGCACTACTTATCAAGGAGTTTCACTTCTCCCTTGGGTGGCGCAAAAGTTCAGCTGCCAGGCAAAGGGGTTGGTTGTGGGTCTGTGGGGTGCAGCTGTTGTCTTCCTGTTGGTGCCAGACCCCCCCCCAACTTTCTTCACTTGAACGGCAGGAGGAGAAGTTATTCCCCCCCCCTTTCTTTATGGCCATCAAAGACAACTGAGGCTCTCAGGTCTTCAGGATTCAGGCAGAGCTCCAGCGCCAGAGTTGAGGTAGAGGCAACCCGGCACTTCTAAGTCACCTTCCAACACAGAAGAAGTTAGCTAAATAATGAATCGGTTAGAGTAAGGGTCCACAACCTCTAGGCCCACTAGGTTAACTCACCTCTGCGTGCAGCTGCACTTCTGTAAGCAGAGGGTGAGCATTCCCGGGAAGCTCCATTTGTGGGAGTGGTGGGTGCACATGCCGGCCATAGGCACAAATAGAGCTGTGTGCGCATGCATGCACTCCCCTCTTACACACACACACGCACTCAGCTTCCAGGCAACTGTACCTGGATGCCTGAGAACCTTCTTTGACATCTAGGAAGTGAAGTACACGCACACACACCCCTACTGAATTTGTCAGGGCTGAGAGCAGGGATTTCCACAACTGCTGCAGAGACCCCTTAGGAAGCCTCGTTGGAAGAGATACTGAGCGTATTATCTGTAGAATAGCATTGACCTGCATGCGCCACATAAAGCGGAGCTTGTAAAATGAGATTATGACATAACACAGCAACATCCGCCTCTCTCCAGCCCGAGAGCTTCGGAGGGAAGGCAGGCAGACTGTACCTTGTCCTAAAGATAGGTTTCCACCCTAGAGTGCCCCACTTCTCATCCCAGGAAGTCGACCCAGGAAGCAACCGGCCACGAAGCTCCCTCTAGGAAAGGTCCCTGGGCCATATCTTGCCCGAAGGATGAAGGGCGCAAAGCAGTACCTGAGAAATGGACTCTGGGCAGTCTCAGCTCTGCAGCTGCTGGACCTTCTGGCTGCAGGACCTTTGCAGGTTTATTCCGTCCACGCCAGCAAAGTTTTAAAGATTTGCAGCCAGCAGGGCCTAGAAACAAATAGGCTTTTTTCTTTGACAGGAAAAGCACAAGCCGGATTCTGAATTCTGCATGGCACAGAAACCAGGAAGGAGCCCCCTCCCCCAGCACTGCCAGGGGCCTCCTCAGGGATGGACTGGCAACCAGGGGAGGGATGTAGTTTGGCCTGGTGGGGGGCTTCTTTTCTCAGTTGTCCATTTGGCATCATGGGAACTTCCGGTCTGGGAAAGTGGACAGTCCACAACAACATCTGGCCCTCGGCTGCTGGCGCTGAGTGGTCCAGGGCTGCACGTTCTGAGTCCGGCTTGTGGCCCTCGGGGAGCTCTAGAAGTGAACCCCGCAGTGTGTCTCTTTAATAGAGAAATTTATTATTATTATTATTATTATTATTATTATAATATGCAGGATGGAAATGAATGAACTATATGGGAACGATTCTTCTAAGAGATTCATTCATTTCAGTTTCTTGGCCTTTCTAGATGGAGGAAACCTTATTCCCATTTTGACTTGACCCGTCTGGCCTCCGTGGCCCCTTGGCCATAAATGCTGCTCTCTGCCACCGTGCAGGGCATCCCCCTGGTTTCATGGCAAGCAGGCGAGTCTGTCGCTGCTTTGCTTTCAGTGGGCTTCATAAGAGTCCACTGCAGGCCTGACCCCCCACCCCCAAAGTCTGAGTTTCCTCGGTCATCTTTCCCCAGAAAAGCTCCAGGAGGAGATCGACCGAGTGATCGGGGTCGGCTGCTCACCCCCGGCTGAGGACAGGAGACAGATGCCCTACACGGAGGCAGTGCTGCACCAGATCCAGAGGTCCAGCAACATCCTGCCCATGGGCCTCCCCAATGCCGCCACTCGAGACACCTGCTTCAGGAGCTATGCCATCCCACAGGTGAGGCTCTGGGGCAGGACAGGACTCAGAGCACCGGCCGGAGCGTTTGTCCGGCATGCTCCTCTCCATTACGGCCTTCGGGGGCCGCACCTTGCTGTGGGGCGGGGGTGTCCTTTGCGCCAGAGCTGCACTGCCCCATTGGCCTGGCCATGCCCGTTCTGCATGCTCAAGCGCAAGCTGTCCTTTGCTATTACCTGTCATCTGAGAAGAGGGGGAAGGGCAGAGTAATTCCCTCGTTTCAATTGAACCTCATCCAATGGGGTGGGCGGCAGACCCAAATCGCTGGGCTCCCTGGCAGAGAAAGGTCCTGTGGGGGGAGGCTGTGCCCAAGCAGAGGTTCTGCAGTGGGCGGATGGTCGGCACCTCATTCGGGGCTTTCTTGCCTCGGCCTCCCATTTCCCTTCTGCTCCTCCTGCCTGGATGTCCCTGCCGGAGGACCTACTCAGCACGGTGCATCACAGCAGCCCTGAGAACTTTGAGCCCGGGAGGTTTCCGGGCAGCCACGGCCGTTTCAAGAGGGCAGAAGCCTTCGTGCCTTTCTCAGCAGGTGTGCCCTGAGGGTGGGGCTGGGTGGGGGGCTCCCCTCCCCTCTTTCCTCCTCTCCCTTCCCCTTCCCTTTCACCCCCTTCCCTGTTTGTGGCACTCGCTCAGCCGGCTCCCCCTCAGCCTCAGGCCACTTGAAGAGCGCCAGGGCCCCCAGCCGCCTCTGGCATCCATCCGGCCGAACCACTTTTGCCCCTCCCCCTTTGCAGGGAAGCGGCTGTGCCTGGGCGAGGGCCTGGCCCACATGGAGCTGTTCCTCTTCCTCACCACCATCCTGCAAGCCTTCACTCTCACGTCACCGGTGTCCCTGGGAGAGACCAGCATTGTGCCCGATGCCAGTGGTGCCAGCCGTGTGCCCAGGAGATACCAGCTCTTCATGGTACCACGCTGAGCTTGATAGTCTGCTTTACCCACACGGTTTCTCTTCTGTGGCACTCTTCAAATGCCCAGAGGGCGGGAGGCTGCGAGATCCTTCAGCAGGGCAATTTATTGGGAGTGAGTTCCTGTGACAGGCACCCAGTGCTGTGAATGGAAAAGTCTCCCTGTGGCTCAGGTCAGAGTGTGGTCTCCTCCTCCTCGGGGCTCCCTGAGCAGCTGGGCGCTTTCCTTGCAGACCCCAACTGGGCAACACCTTCAGTGCCACTCCGGCGAAGCCTCTGCAAGGAAGCCACCCAGCTGAGGGGGCACCGAGAGGGAGCCCACACCTTCCGGCTCCCTTGAGGGCACACATGGTGCGGCAGCTGCAATCACACCCCCCCCCCCCAAATCAGGAAGCTGCTGCTTGGGGAACGAGCCCCTGGAGTTCAGGGGCTGGGATGGCAGCGTTGGCTCTCTTTTTTTTTTTATAGTAATCTTTATTGGTTTTACATTTTCTTTTTAATAAGACATACAAATACAGCTTTAAACATACAAACCCTCCCCCCTCCCCCCCCCAGGTGACAATCGTTCACAGCCCAACATTTTCTTCCTCATTTTTTAGTTTCTAACAGGCATCTTCTTGTTACAAAGTTCAGGGATCTATTACAATGCCCACGTTCACTTTTAGTACCCATTGTTAACAGCTGCTATTTAATTTTTTTCAGTTTTAAGTCCCTGGGACTTAACAGGGACAACAACAACAACAGCAGCAGCGTTGGCTCTTTGAAGCCGAGAAGGGCACTTTTCCCAAAGCTTCCTGCTCAGGTGAGCACTTTTCCCACAGCTCCTAAACAAAGGAAGAAACAAAATGCTTGGAATAAAAAGTGCTTGCTTCAGTAACGCCAGTCTCTGTTTTCACTCTGTCCCCATTGGGAGGGAGCCCAGCAGGCAACAGCTGGCCCTGAGGGCTGCTCCCACAAAGGAGCAGCCCTCTTCTCTCAGGAGGGGTCAGGCGAGATAAGGGCTGCTCCTTCGGTTTTCCCAGCCCCACCTGAGACCTTGGGAAGGATCCTGGCAGCTTCGCTTCCACCAAGGACATTCCTGGCCTTCAGCCACTCTGCCCTCCTTGGGTGCCCAGGGAATGAAAGCCATCCAGGCAGCACCGGGGCAGCGTCTGAGCCCTGTGCCCTTCGACCACCACCACCCCTTCAAGGAAAGGGCCTGGGCTTTTGCTCCTTGGGGCAGAGCCGGAAGTAATAGCTGCAGAGGGGGAAACAGAGCTTAGGGGGGAAAGGCTGGATGGGGATGGAACAGGGCCAGTTGTGGGGGAGGGGCTCACCTTGGCCCTGGCAGAGAGAGGCCAGGAGGTGCCTTGGGTACCAGCAGACATTTTTGGGGAGGGAGGCAGACGGATATCCCCATCTGGGTCTAGGGAGGGTGGGCCGATGGGCAGAACAGGGGCATGCCTGCCAATGCCCCCTGGCTCCCCCCAAGTGGGTGTTGGAAGGAAAATCAGGTCCAAAACGAGCCAGGTTTGAAAGAACAAGCAACGGTTGTTTCTAACAGAAGCGGAGTTTATTTCGGAAGGCACAGCATAAGCAAAGTGCGACGTATAAAACCAGCTGTTTGAGGTGCCACTTTACAGTTTCTGTGAGAAAAAACCTGCCCATTGAAGAGGCGTGAAGAGAGCCGGCCTCTGGGAATTCTTAGCCAGTTGACCACGTGGGGAGGCTCCCTGCTGGCCTTGGAGCTTTTGCTTCTGAATGCTTCTGAAACGGGCTGGTCTCTGATAAGCTAAGGAGATTTCCTTTATCTGAGTAGGGCGGCACCCTTTGCCATCTTCAATGCCACCTTGGCATCAAATCCATTTCAGCGCAATTCCTACCCTTTTGCCTGAAATTGGTTGAAAACTTGGAGGATGAGGAGTGGCAGAAGGCTGAGGGAGGGGGAGGGGGTTTGATTTCCTTCCCAGATGATCACGGGGGCCCCTTCTGTCCAGGGGAAAGGCATTCACCCTCCTCCCCAGCTCCCTGAGGGGCTGCCTGGGGGTACATGGGGGTCTCTGGGGTGGGGCCCTTTCTGCTGCCAGGGGCCTGAGCTCCATTCCACGCAGCAGCATCCAATTCAGAGAAAAGTGGGACGGTCAACCCAAGAAGACACATCACTTGCCCAGGAAGGCTTGTTCCCTTGCCTCAGTTTCCCTCTTGGCGAATGTGCCATCCAAACCCAAATTGCACCCACCTTTCAGGCTCAGCAGGAAGCTCAGTGGAGGGGACCACAGGGAAAGTGTGGGGGGGTATTTAGGGGTGGGTGGGAGGGCTGTGCAGTTTGCACCGAATGCCCTCCTGCAGAGAAAGAGGTCACAGGACCTTCTGGAGGCTCCGATCATTCTTGGGAGGTCCTTGTGCCCATTAGAGCAACCCGGAAGCCAAGAGGAACTCTGATTATTGGGGATGAGCTTCAAGGATTGCAAAGGAATTCCGGAATTCCAGCTGCTCTTTTGCCAGGAAGCCTGGAAGGGATTCTTAGGCTGAACCTTTCCCACATCACGGCAGAAGGATCTCAAATTCTGCTCAGGGAGGACGAGGGAAGGACGGGCCGGCTCTTGGCATCGGCTGGCGCCCACCTCAAGCTCCAGCCTTGCCTGCTGGCACAGGACCCCTGAACCTGGCCTCCGCTGCCATTTTAGGTTGGCAAAGAAGGTTTATTTGTATACAAAACAGGTCAACATACAGAGGATATTTTGCAAGCCAGAAACCCATCTGAGTTGCCAACTTCAAAGGAGAGAGGCTGGGCTGAACGAGGCTCTCTGCTGCTGCTGCCTCTTTGCCCGTCCCAGAGACCAGCCTGCCCCAAGTGAGGTGGCATCCCAGGATATGTTTCCCAGCTCAGCCAAGCTGCTCCTGTAGTACCAACGACATTTAGTTTTTAATTCAGCAATTTTATTTAGGGGATTTTAAACTGTGTTTTAACTGTGTTTTTAGCTGTGTTTATTGTCTTTCACTTGCAGGTCTACTCTCCTCCATGCACAAATGTAATTGTCCTTGTTTTTTCGTATGTATGTGTGTCCTATGTGTATTTTATCTTTTTGACTGTACGCCGCCCCGAGTCCTTCGGGAGAGGGTTGCGGCTAATCAAATAAAATTTGATTTGATTTGATTTGATTAATGGTGAATGTTTCTAACTTCAACAGCACATTCAGCATCCAGAGCACTTCAGAATGTAGGGAGAAAGGGGGAGACCTGAACACCAGCGGAATTCCATGTCCCCCACCCAGAGACGTTCTGCAGGTGCTGCTGGAGGGCACCGAGGTTGGGGTACAGGAGCAGGAGCCAGAGCCAGAACAGAATGAAGGTGACAGGTGCCCGTAGGTGCCAGGCTCGCGGGAGATGGAGAGTCAGCTGTGGTGCCCTCAGCAAGAGAGCCATCTTCTTAGAGGGCATCTCCTGCAACCAGAGGAAGTTGGCAAGGGGGGGGGAGATGTAGGAAGAGACGTTGCAAAGGGTCCAGAGGGCCCCTCCCTCAGCGGGGGATGACGGAGATCTCATAGATCCGTGGGATCGTGGCAAACCCCGCCAACATTGGGGAGAGGTCAATGTCTTCAGGGGGCACAGCTGACTTGAAGCGGAAATGCTGAAGGATGCTGGTGAGGAAGAGGAAGAGTTCTGCACGGGCCAGATGTTCCCCGAAGCAGTAGCGCTTTCCTGCAAAAGACCAGAGCAGAGAGGCCGGTGGGCAGGAGGACCCCCAAGTCTGCCTCCCCAATGGGCCCTGAGGGGGTCCAGAGGACTTGGGGGTCCTTTTGTCAGCCTCTGAAACTTTTCCCAATATCTGCTTTGTGACTCTAACTTATAACTGTGTCCAAGTGGAATGAACCAGGTGCAGTTTCTGGATCCGTCCTGTGGCCTCAGCATCTCTTTTGAATTTGTGCTTTGCGGAGGAAACTCACAACTGTGGCCAGGATGTGTTTCTGCACCAGCCCTCTACTTGCCAGGTAGTGGCAGGGAGGAAAGAAGGGGGGAGGGGGCTTTGGGGGAGGGTCCTTGGGAGGGTTGTCTGAGGTGACCTTCTGGCTGGAGAAATGGTGGGGGGGGGCTCACCAATGGAGAAAGGTATGAAAGCCTCATTCTTCTGGAACTGGCCCTTCTCATCCAGGAAGTGTTGGGGGTCAAACTCCTCAGGTCTTGCAAAATGCTTGGGGTCTCTCATCGCTGTTCCCAACATGGGGAAAACCTCGGTCCCCTGAGGGCAGGAAATAAAGGAAGCATCAATTACTCTGGATGGGGATGATGGGAACTATGTGGAACCCAACTTATATGGATGACCGAGGACTACCTTAGAATGGGTGCTGCTAACGTGTGGGAGCAGAGATATCCCCCCCTTAATACCTTGGGAATTGTGTAGCCCCTTAAATGGACATCTCGGATGACACGCCGTGGCAGTGCCAGGGGGAGAATGTCCCCAAATCTCTGTATCTCGTGAATCACGGCTTCCGTGTAGGGCATCTGCAGCCTGTCCTCCATGCTGGGAGTCCGATTGACACCAATGATGCGGTCAATCTCCTCGTGGATCTTCTCTGGGGAGAGATCAGAAAGAGCAATAGGAAAATCCAGCTTACACCCACAGCTGGAGAAGTTCCCTGGGTGACCTGGTCCAATCCTTCTCAGTTCCACCTACTCATGGAATTGTGGGGGAGAAACGGGAGAGGAAGAGCTTCAACTCCTGGAGAAAAGGTGATGGACTTCAAGAAATCCCTCAACTGCTGCTCGGGAGAAGGAGTTGGGCCTTGGAGTTTCCACTGCCCTGCTCTCTGGATGATGGGTTTTATTTCTCTGTTGCCATGGAAATTACCTTCCACCTCTGGGTGCTTCAGCAGGATCAGGAATCCATAACGCAAAGTGGTGCTGACCGTTTCTGTACCACCAATGAAGATGCTAAGTGTGGTTGCGACCAGTTCCTCCATGGAGAAGAAAGAGTCGGGGTTTTTTTCTTCCTTGGTGGAAGAAAAGGGAATTTTTAAATCAAGAGACGTGGAGATCCATGTATTTCACAGCTCTCCTAATTTGCTGATGTCAGAGCTTTTCTAGAAGTCTGGACACCCCAAACTTTGATGAGGCTGACTTTGTTGTCCCACACTGGTTTTTTGTTGATTTGAACCTGTCTGCTTGCTTGGGGTCTTGTAGGGCAGGAATCTGGGGCAGCCCCTTTCAAAAGACCCTTGGATGGAGAATCTCTCCAAGGTTTCCATCTGGTCTCATTCAAGTTGCCAAATAAAGGAGGAAGAGGGCCAAGCTCAGGGAGCACCAAAGACCCCTCATCTGAGTTGGGCTGAGTGTTTTTCTCTGTGGCTTTATCATCCCATCAAGCCCCCCCCCTTTACCTGCAGCATCTTCACCAGGAAGCAGTCAATGAAATCCCGTGGGAAGTTGGGGTCCAGGGTCTCCTGGTGGGCTTTTGCCTTCTTGGCCACAAATTCCTTCAGCTTGGAAAACCTCCTTAAAGCCATTTGATGTGAGCCAGGGAGGCGCTGCACGATTCCAAAGAAGATGTCCAAGAGCTGCAGGTCGGGTGGCAGGTTGGGGAAGGGAGGAAAGGGGGTTCTTACTGGGAGAAGAAGACCCTGGCAGAGGTAGCTGAGGTGGGAGGGGGTTGGGCAAGGCCTGGGAGGGGGAGGATCCCAGGAGACCTGTGGGCCCCTGATCCTTCCCTTCCCCCCCCCCCCAGCGAGTCGCTCCTTCAGGTCTGCAGAAGAAGGACCTCCTCCACCCGTGTGGGAGGAGAGACCAACTGCTTCCCCACACCTTCTTCATTGGGAGGGGAGTAAATGCCCCTTAAGGTACATTTCAGGCAACCAAAGTCTGGGGCAATCCTGGCATTCTATCACATCCCACGTTAGAAAAAAGGTTCTGAAAGTGGGCATTTCCTGAATCTGTTGAGGGCACCCGAGATAGGCAGGAGTCAGGAGACCTTCATTGCTTCGTCTCAAGGACCTCAGCCCCAGTGAGGTTCAGAGCCCTGAATGAACATGGATGCTTTCTGCAAGGAGAAGCAGCAGGAGGTGGGGGGGGGGAGGATTACCTGTCCCCGGGCTGAGGAGCTGAAACGAAAAGTTTCCAGTATTGCAGTCAGCAAAGAGAGGAACTCCTGGTCTTTGTAGTCAAAGCGGCTGCCAAAGGCGATGGAGCTGATGACGTTGGACACAGAGCGGCTCAGGAAGTAGGTGGGGTCAAGGGGGGCTCCTGGGGGCGAGAGAAACCCTTCCTGATGCTCCTGTAGGGCCTGCAGCGGGTCTGAGGATAGGCCTTGCAGACAGAGAACTCTGGGGTCTCCATCGTGCCAGGCTCAACCCTCCTCAAAGGCTTCTGGCGTCACTTCTGCCTCCTGGGGAGCAGGGAGGCAGGGGGGGGCACTCTTTGGCAGCTAGAGTCCTTGCCGGGAGCTCAAACAGAGTAGCCGATGCTGTGGGCACCCCTGGGCCAAAGAGGGGGAGCCCAGACCCCCCCAAAAAGGATGGCTTTGGGTGTGCCCACTGCTGAGACCAGCAGGGAAATCTGAGCCCAACCTTCCTTTGCCCACCAAGAGAATGAAAGCAACATGGACCCTGAACCACGACAGGCTGCCACCGGCAGTGCCAAGCGCTGTTGAAGCCAGAGCCAAAGCCAATAGAGACTCTGCCCCTTGTAAAGAAACAAATAAATGCTCCAGGCTAAAGTGTGTGTGTGGGGTGGGGGTGGGGGTTGCAAGATAGTGGACCCTTCCCCTGGTGGTCTTGGTGCCTTTGATAAAGCTTGTTTGGATGGTTTAAGTCAACTTCCCGTTTTGGATCTTTGGGCTTCGTTAGCCAAGCATGGGCCATTTTCTCTAGCCCCTCCCCCTATGGATTGTCCCCTGGCCCCACTTCTGGGGGCTCCAGAAATCCACCTGCCTTTTGTGCCCCTCAGGGCTTCCAGCAGGAAGTGGGCTTCCTCCAGGATCCGCTCTTCAATGGATCTCTTTCCCACCCCGAAATTCCGTAAGGTCATGATGGAGAACCGTCGCAGATGGATGGGTTTTTCCCCATTGCTGAAGGCAACTCCTGCAGACCGAAAGACAAGAGGGGGGAAGGGGTGTTGGGACCCAGAAAGGCCTCACAACAAGCGCAGGACTGTCCAGAGCAGGAAGACGCCCTTCCTCGGAGCAGAAGCAGCGCAGAGCTCCCTCCCTGGAGGACAGAGAAGGGGGTCTCTCTAGGTGTCTTGAAAGGTGGGTCATGCTGAGTTAACCCTGAAATGGGAGAGGTGGAGGGACCTGCTCCAGCATTCCCGGTTAGTGCAAGGGACATCAAATATAGCATCCCCCACAGACATCTGCCTCAGCAAAACTCGCCATCAAGTCGCTGGGGGACGCAGAACCTGGAACACACCATGGCCGTGGAAGATCCAGTCAAAGGTGGCCTGTTGGCCACGGTCCCGGAACTCGTTCCCCTGGTCCACCAGGGCCTCCTTAATGGCCTCGTAGCCACACAGCACCAAGATGCGCCGGGGCCCCAGCTGGAGCGTGTAGACCGGCCCGTACTTTTTGCTCAGCTGCCGGAGAAACCGGGAAAGAGAAGGGGCAGAATTGGCCGGCAGAATTGAATTGGTCCTCACGAACATCTTCCCCCGGCTGACTAGCTGTGACCCTGGGCAGAAGCTGCTGGACAGAGAGGGTCTCAGTGGGGAAATGCATGGGGTGGGTCCCCTGCTGTGGAATATTTGACCATGGGGTTCAACCCCTGGGACCCCCAGATGCTGGGGAGGGGTGCTATTTGACCCACTCTAGTAGGAGGTTATTGTTCCTGACCCCTTCTGCTATTTTACACCCACCTGTTCTTCCAAATTCTGCCCCCCAGTTGCTCCCAATTTCCTCCTTGCCTGGTTCCTGAAAAGGAATCCATTAGGAAAGGAAGCACAGGCAAGGGGGGCAATTATGAAATATTTATTTTTATTAAAACGAAGATTTAAAATATACAGGGCCTTCTCTTCCTGGACTGCCTGTTGGTGACACAAGGCTTCATGGCACCTGATCCGCCACCCAAGCAGCCCTCTTCCTCTCCCTCCATCGGAGCCCTTCTGAAGAGGGGGAGAGGGACTGTCCCTCTTGAGCTTTGGGCTCCTGGGCTCCTCCAGCCGGGGAGTCCAAAGCCAGCAAGGGAGAGCTGATCTGGGGGAAGGAGCAGGTGGAAGGGTGGGGGTGGGGCATGGGGGCGGGGGGGGAGGCCTTACCTTGATGAGTGAATTGGGCAGGTTCTTTCGGTCTATCCAGAGCAGGTTCCCAATCAGGGGGAGGGGCATGGGTCCAGGGGGCATCTTGCCCCTTCGGCGCATTTGCTGCCAAGAGGAGAGGAGCAGGAGGCCGGCCAGGCAGATGGCCAGCAGGAGGGTCCCTGCTCCCAGGAGATCCATGGGGAGGGGCAGCTCCAGCACTTCCCAGGGACTGCAGCCGTGGGGAGAGTCTCAGCCTGGCTCTCCAGGGAGCTTATATAGGACCCGGGAAGGAGTGCAACGCCCACCTCATCATCAAGGTTGTGCAACCACCCAGGTCTCTTCCAAGCCAGGCAAAAGTGCATCTGTGCCAATTCATATCTATTCAAATTGTAGGTGGAGGCTGCTCAGGAGCCAAAGGTAAACCATAATTTTGTTTTTTAATTACGGGTAAAATTAAAGGTTGTGGGAATGTCAATAACCGTGTTCATCAGAGATCTCTGTGGGGACCTCCTGAGCATCACAAGGTTATCACGCAGTTGATGCAACCTAGAGATGTTTCGTGGGGGTGGGGTGCAGAAAGGGAAGCTTTGCTCTGAGCACGGAGTTTGCATTGTCCAGGACAGGAACCGAGAGGCCGATGCAAGGTTGAATGGAGTGAGGGGCTGCAGGGGGATCATGAATAGGGCGTGATGGAATGGAGCCAGAAGATTCCTGGGATCAGCTCTCAGTTGGAGTCCGACCATTGTAACATTTTCGGCTGGCTACATGGCTGATTGGGTGGCACAATCTTCTGGTGGCTTAGCTCCTTTCTCCAAGGCTGGTCCCAATCGTGTTGATAGTGAGCAAGAGGTCCAACCTCCGCTACTCCTTTGAGTGGTGCCCCTGGCTTGGAAGTTTCCCTGCTCCTTTCAGCTCCTTCATGGCTGCCAATTATTAGAAGATCAAAGCTGGCAATGAATGCAGTTTATTCGTTTAGCAAACAGGTCCACATACAGAGGCCATTTTGCAAGGCAGAAATTCGCCTGAGTTGGGGACCTCAAAAGAGAGAGGCGGGATTGAATTAAAGTGCCTGCTGCCCCTTTGCTCACCCACAGATCCGCTGGCCCAAAGGGATGTGGGCATCCCAGGAACCTTTCCCAGCTCGGCCAAGCGTCTTCTCTACCCCCGGCTACTTTGAAGGGTGAACGTTTCTAGGCTGAGCAGCACCTTCACCTGCAGAGCTCCTTCAGAGCGTGGTGGGATCGGGGAGGCCAAGAACTCCCCCCTGTGGGAAGCAGAGTCGCACTGTTTTTCCAGAATTGTCGGAAGACATGCTGGCCTGTAAAGAAAACCCCTTGCACCTGCTTCTTTTTTTTTTTTAAAGAAATTTTTATTTTTAGACAAACAAACACAAACAAAACATAAAACATAAAACCATCTTCCAGTTACATACAGCATGTCGGTTGGTTACAAAACTTTTGTGCATCCTCTCCATATTCCTCACTTACAATTTATATAAAATCTCATATTATCAATCTAATGTATATGTATAGATTATTATCATTGTTAATCATTTATTTGACTATAACTATTATTACTTCATTTTATGTGAGATATTCTAAATTTTGAATTAATTTATATTATGGCATTTCATTACATCATCCTAAATCCATCCAATAGTAATATATCTTTATTTTATATTCTGTATCATTCCATTATCCTTGTATTGCAGGGCAAAAAACATCCCCAAATCAAGGCCAAAAATCAGCTGACCCGGCGCACGCACTGGGGCTGACTGGACAATGCCTTGCGTGCCCTGAGAAATGGCTCTACGTGCCACCTGCAGCACGCATGTCTTGGGTTCGCTATCACGGCCCTAGGAACTAGGCCCAGAAAAGGAAATTCGTAAATAAGGGCAGGGGGAGATAGAATTAGAGTAGTGGGAGATGTAATCAGGGGCGGAGATAATGGGTGCACTTGAGACACTTTGGATAGGTTCTGACATCATGATTGCTAAGCCAATGAAGAAGAGGTGGGAGGTGAGTTTGTAGAATATAAGGCAAATGGATTGATGATTTAGGGGGTCCACCCGCTTGCCAAAGAGAAGAATGAAATTACCATTGTTTTCTCTTGGACGTTTTGGCTGGGGATTGTTTATTTCCAAACTACACAAGGATCACCCCCGCCACCACCACCTGAAGCCAAGGGGCCAGAGCTTCTGCAGGGAAGGGCACAGAGACTGGGGTACGGGAGCCAGGATGCAATGCAGGGGATGGGGTGCCCATAGCTGACAGGCTCTCTGGAGATGCAGAGGAAGCTGTGGTGCCCTCAGGAGAGGGCCATGTCCTCAGAGAGCATCTGCTGAACACAACTTTGGAGAGACTCCAGAGACCCTCCCTCAGCGGGGGATGACGGAGATCTCATAGATCCGTGGGATCGTGCCAAACCCCACCAACATTGGGGAGAGGTCGATGTCTTCAGGGGGCACAGCTGACTTGAAGCGGAAATGCTGAAGGATGCTGGTGAGGAAGAGGAAGAGCTCTGCACGGGCCAGATGTTCCCCAAAGCAGTAGCGCTTTCCTGCAAAAGACCAGAGCAGAGAGGCCGGTGGGCAGGAGGACCCCAAGTCTGCCTCCCCAATGGGCCCTGAGGGGGTCCAGAGGACTTGGGGGTCCTTTTGTCAGCCTCTGAAACTTTTCCCAATATCTGCTTTGTGACTCTAACTTATAACTGTGTCCAAGTGGAATGAACCAGGTGCAGTTTCTGGATCCGTCCTGTGGCCTCAGCATCTCTTTTGAATTTGTGCTTTGCGGAGGAAACTCACAACTGTGGCCAGGATGTGTTTCTGCACCAGCCCTCTACTTGCCGGGCAGTGGCAGGGAGAAAAGAAGGGGGGAGGGGGCTTTGGGGGAGGGTCCTTGGGAGGGTTGTCTGAGGTGACCTTCTGGCTGGAGAAATGGTGGGGTGGGGGCTTACACCCACAGCTGGAGAACTTCCCTGGGTGACCTGGTCCAATCCTTCTCAGTTCCACCTACTCATGGAATTGTGGGGGAGAAACGGGAGAGGAAGAGTTTCAACTCCCGGAGAAAAGGTGATGGACTTCAAGAAATCCCTCAACTGCTGCTTGGGAGAAGGAGTTGGGCCTTGGAGTCTCCACTGCTCCTGTTCCAACCACCGCCCTGCTCTCTGGATGATGGGATGATGGGTTGCAGCTATGGTATACCCTTTTAAGACTGATGGGACATCCACACAAGTCTCTCTATATATAGGTGGTCATTAGAGGGTACTTCTCTCTCTCGTCGTGTATTTCATTTCTCTCCTTGTGTCCATAGCTGAATGGTGAGGAATTTATCTACCATGTGTTTGCCTGTATATATTTGTATATAAACCACTATTAATTGTTTAAAGGCTCTGTGTGCTGTGTTTTGCTCCTGAGGTTTATCTCATATGTAATAATAGTCACTCTGCCATAACTCTGACAGGTTTTATTTCTCTGTTGCCATGGAAATTACCTTCCACCTCTGGGTACTTCAGAAGGATGAGGAATCCATAACGCAAAGTGGTGCTGATTGTTTCTGTACCACCAAGAAAGAGGTTAAGTGTGATTGCAAATAGTTCCTCCATGGAGAAGAAAGAGTCAGGATTGTTTTCTTCCTTGGTGGAAGAAAAGGGAAAGTTTTTTTAAAATCAAAGTTATCTCTCTACTTCATCCTATTCCTGCCCACTAGGGCTAAACCTCCCCTCACCCCTGCGCCAGAACAGCCACCATCTTGACTGAAGGTCTGCTTGGGAGTAAGATTCAAAATTGAATGACTGAGTTGTTCCATCTTCCTCTGAATTATCTCAGCTACCTAGGAAGCTCCAGACTTTTCTAGAAGTTTGGATACCTTGAACCTTGATTAGGCTTATCTTGCTTTCAACCCTAAACTTTTGTTGACTTGAACTGTGGACCAGACTATCTACACTCTTGTCCAGTGGTGTGGCCTCTTGTACGGCACTAATCTGTGGCAGGTCCGTTCAAGAGCCTTGGACTCTCAAAAGTTTTTATGTGGTCCTATTTGAGTTGATCTGAGTGTATTTCTGTGTGCGTTAATCATCCCATCAGCCAGTCAAGGTGTTTCCCTTTTTACCTGCCGCATTTTCACCAGGAAGCAGTCAATGAAATCCCGTGGGGAGTTGAGGTCCCGGGTCTCCTGGTGGGCTTCTTGGCCACAAATTCCTTCAGCTCTGAAGACCTCCTGAAAGCCATTGGCTGTGAGCCAGGGAGGCGCTGCACGATGTCAAAGAAGATGTTCAAGAACTGTTGGTTGGGTGGAGGGTTGAAGAAGGGGAAAAAAGGAGGGTTTTACTGGTAGAAGAAGACCCTACCAAGTGCAGCTGATATGGAATGGAGGTAGATAAGGCTTAGGTGGGAGGGGCAGAATCCATGGAGACCTGTGGGCCCCGACTCTCCCTTCTTCCACACATGAATTGTGCCACCAAATCCACAGAAGAAGTTCCTCCTTCAGCAGTATGGTAAGAGAGCCAACTGGCCCAGGCACCTTCTTGGCACTGAGGGGTGAAGGTGCCCTTTTAGGTTTGTTTCAAGAAGCCAACATCCAGGGTGACCCTGGCACAAGACCTCACCCTATATTGGAGAAAAGGTCCTCAAAGGGGACACTGCCTCCCTTCCATGAATCTGTTAAGGGCCCTCAAGACAGGAAGATAAACAGGAGAGTTTAATTTGATGTTGGATAGCCATTTGTCTGGAACAGTATAGGGTTTCCTGCCTAGGCAGGGGGTTGGACTAGAAGACCTCCAAGGTCCCTTCCAACTCTACTATTGTATTATTGTAATTTCTGGTGTCTTCCCCAAACAGGAGCAGCAGAGGGGCGGGGGTACCTGTCCCTGGTCTGAGGAGGTGAAGCAAAATATTTTGTTTACTATGGTCAGCAAAGAGAGGAACTCCTGGTCTTTGTAGTCAAAGTGGCTGCCAAAGATGATGGAGCTGATGATGTTGGACACAGAGCGGCTCAGGAAGTAGGTGGGGTCAAAGGGGGCTCCTGGGGGGAGAGAAGAATTCTAGGCCCAAAGCAACCGGAAATACTCGGGGTCCACACCTATGGGGTACAGTATCATCAATATGCTGATGATACCCAACTTTTCATCTCTACCCCAAACCACCCAAACGATGCCCTCGACGTGATGTCCCGATGCCTGGAGGCTGTGCGGATCTGGATGGGGAGGAACAGGCTCAGGCTCAATCCCTCCAAGACTGAGTGGCTGTGGTTTCCGTCATCCCGATTTGTGCATCTTGTTCCATCTTTGATGATAGGGGGAGAAATTTTAGCCCCCTCAGAGAGGGCCCGCAATCTGGGAGTCCTCCTGGACACACGGCTTAGTTTAGAAGAACACCTGACGACCGTGACCAGGGGGGCCTTTTACCAGGTTCGCCCCCTCCTGGATCGGGATGCTCTATGCACAGTCACTCATGCCCTCGTCCTTTCTCGCCTGGACTACTGCAATGTCCTCTACATGGGGCTGCCCTTGAAGAGCATCCGGAGGTTTCAACTGGTCCAGAATGTGGCCGCGCAGGTTATCATGGGGGTACCTAGGTGCTCCCATGTTACACCCCTTTTAGGCGGCCTGCACTGGTTGCCGGTTATTTTCCAGGTGCGATTCAAGGTACTAATTATGACCTTTAAAGAGCTCCATGGCTTAGGCCCAGGGTACCTGCGAGACCACCTACTGCCACCAGTAGCCTCCCACCGTCCAGTGTGATCCCACAGAGTTGGCCTCCTCAGGGTGCCGTCGGCCAGACAGTGTCGGCTGGTGACCCCCAGGGGGAGAGCCTTCTCTGTGGGAGCGCCTTCCCTCTGGAATGAGCTGCCCCTGGAGCTTCGCATAATCCCCGACCTCCAGTCCTTCCGACGGGCCCTAAAAAGTTGGCTTTTCCAGCAAGCCGGCCTGGCCTGTTAATTTTATCCAATTTTTAAAATGTTAGTGTTATATTAATTTGGTTTGTTTCTTGGATTGTTTCTAATTTTCTTTCAAGTTTTGTAATATGTGGTTCTTAATGCTGAGTCCTTTGGGAGAAGGGCGGCATATAAATCCAATGAAACAAAACAAACAAACAAGTGTGCTTGAGGGGGCCTGGTTGAAGCTGGCTCTGGTTGCAGAACTCCTAGGACTGGCCAGGATCTCTCCTTCAACTGGGGCCTTGCAGAGTGGGGGCTGGGGGGTTGGGGTGGCAGGGAGTTGGGGCTCTGCATATGCTGCATGGCTTAAGCCAGGTTCTCCTTTTGGGCTTTGCTGACCAGGCATGAGCCCCCACGAATTGCCCCCCTTGCCCCACTTCATGGTGCTCCAGAAATCCACCTGCCTTTTGTGTCCATCAGGGCTTCCAGCAGGAAGTGGGCTTCCTCCAGGATCTGCTCTTCGATGGATCTCCTTCCCACCCCAAAACTCCAAAGGGCCGTGATGGAGAACCGTTGCAGCTCTCTGGCTTTTTCCCCGTTGCTGAAGGCAACTCCTGTGGACCAAAAGAGAAGGGGGGAAGGGTGTTGGGACCCAAAGAAGGCCTCCCAGCAGAGGCAGAGACCTCGTTCTTCTGAGCCCTTCCTTGGAGCAGAGGCAGTGCAGAGCTCTCTTCCTAGAGGACAGGGAAGGGGAACTCTCCAGGAGTCTTGAAAAGTGGGCCATGGTTGGTCAATCCCATAATCAAAGGGATGGAGGCACCTTCTGGGTTGCCTGGTCAAACCCTCCTACTCAGCACATGGTATTACAAATCCAGCTTTTGGACCTTTGAGGACCCAGAGCCTGGACCATACCATGACCCTTGAAGATCCAGTCAAAGGTGCCGTGATACCCCCGGTCACGGAACTCGTTCCCCTGATCCACCAGGGCCTCCTTAATGGCCTCGTAGCCGCACAACACCAAGAAATCCAACGGGTGGGTCCCCTGCTGTGGATTATCTTTATTCAAAAGCAGGGGTTCAGCCCCTGAGACCCTCAGCTGCTGGGGGAGGAGGGCTGTTTTGTCCCCCTCCTGGGTGAGCTGCTAAGAGCCAGCTTTTAACCTTGTTTCTGGCTCGGGGTCTTTTTGGTGTCTCCCCTGCCCCCTGCTTCTGCCCAACAGCTGATCCCAATTTCCTACCTGCCTGGTGGTTGAAAAGGACTCCAGTAGGACAGGACTCACAACAGGGGTGTGGCAATGGAGAAACACTTATTACAGTTGGGTTTTAAATACATACAGGGGTTCTTCATTTGGGCTGCAAAAGCTGTCATTATTTTTTTAAAAGCAGGGTCCCCTTTTCTGAACAAGACACTTAGGAAAATGTGGAACCTTTCATGAGTCCTGCGGGAAAGAATCTGCTGGTACAGAATCCGTAGGAGACGGAGAGCCCCGTTTTCCCAGTAGCCCATTTGGTGAAAAAGCACATCTGATGGGAGGCAGCTGGAGAAAGCTTACTATGCCTTTTCTCCAGATTGGGGAGCGGGAGAGTCACTGGGGCTCCCCTGGTCTTTGGCTCCCATAGAGTGACACCGCTCTCTTTCTAGAGTTTTCTAGATGGGGCACAGGGGCAGGGGGAGGCCTTACCTTGATGAGTGAATTGGGCAGGTTGTTTCGGTCTATCCAGAGCAGGTTCCCAATCAGGGGGAGGGGCGTGGGTCCAGGGGGCATCTTGCCCCTTCGGCGCATTTGCTGCCAAGAGGAGAGGAGCAGGAGGCCGGCCAGGCAGACGGCCAGCAGGAGGGTCCCTGCTCCCAGGAGATCCATGGGGAGGGGCAGCTCCAGCACTTCCCAGGGACTGCAGCCGTGGGGAGAGTCTCAGCCTGGCTCTCCAGGGACCTAATATAGGACCTGGGAAGGAGTGCAACGCCCACTTCATCATGCAGGTTGTGCAACCGCCCAGGTCTCTTCCAAGCCAGGCGCCCGAGGTCCCAGGCCTGCCCGATCCAGCTGGGCCTCAGTGCCCCTTTCTGCACAGCCCAGCCAGGGAGATGTGAGGTGATCGATCCCCCAAACAAGCAGAGGAGCTGCAGGTGGTATCCTCCTCCTCTGGCCACGAAGGCTGAGGCGGGTTGGGGGAGGACATGCACCAGAGGTCCCAGAAGCTCCCAGGTTGCAGACTGGAGGGGGAGATCTCAGAGCTGCCCTTTGGATGCCCTGAATGCAAGGAAGGGTGCATGCCTCCTCTGGAGGGCAGCTGCAGGAGTCCCTCCCTCCCCCTTCCTACATTCATGGGCAAGGAAGCGACCCTAGTGAGGATTTTGAGGGCCAGAGGCAGCAAAGGTTATGATTCAGGGACTGTCAGCAAGCAGGGCAAGGAGCGTTCATGGACAAAGCTTTGAATCAACTGTAAGCCCAGCCGTCTTGGGGGGCCCATCACTAGACGTCTGAAGGGAAAGGCAGTTACTAAGGGCTGTGGCCAATGGGAGGGGGGGGGTCTCAGTCCCACATACTTGGAAGGGAAGATGGAAAGGAACCGAGAGATGCCCCAATGTTGGGCGGGCAATGTCCATGGTGCCTCCACAAGCGATGGGTGCCATGATGGGGCAAGGGGAAATGCCATCTTCTCTGGAAACCCCCCTGGACCCCCTCACAGTTCTCCCGGGGGGGAACTGCCTGGAGCTGATCCCAAGGCTGTACAGTTGCTCCCCACCCCGACTGCTGGACTGGCCAAAGCGCTGAGCGGGCAGTTCTTGGCACCCACTGGAGCAAGGGTTGTCCCTCACACCCCTCAGTACTGCTGCTGGGGCCATGGAAGTGTCAGGACACACAGTCCCCACTGCCCTGCCTGGGAGGAGGGAGGAGGGGTTTGGGTAAAGGAAGAAGGGCCAGTTGTAAGCTGGGTTCATTCCCCCGTGGCTTCTGCATTTCCCTCTGGGAGGCTCTCCTGGGCTGACGCTAAGTCAAGCAGAGGCCTTGGGATCCACCTATCAAACCCTCTCTCTGTTTACATGATATGGACATCTTCCTCCCCGTAAAATTTAATCCATCATCTCTTGATAGTAAAACATCTTTTATTCTGTGTTTAAACTTTGTCTAGACTGTGTACAGGATCATTCATAATAAGCATTTTCTTACTAAATCCAGCATTTTGTCCTCTTTCTTCTTAAAACTTCTATGATTTCACAATGTTCATAATAAAAGGAATATTGATAGGAAACAAAAACAATGATTTCAGAAGTAGATTCTGCTTAGGAAGATTGACTGCAGCAACCTCTGCCTCCGCAATTTCACTCACTTCTCCAAGCCTAAATACCTTGTTATTAAAATACAGTGTGTGTGTGTGTGTGTGTGTGTGTGTGTGTGTGCTTATTTCTCTAAACAAGCTTTAAATTGCAGTTTTAAAGGTCAGGCAGATTCCTAAGCTGAGTTAAGGCACGTGAGAAGAAGGCTGGCAGATGACTCTCTGGAAACACCGCTGCGTATCGAGGCAGCTCCTGGGCAAAGTTTCTGGGGCCGGGGGCTTTCAGGCCCTCTCTTGGGGCGGAGGGGGCAACTCACCACAGCCAACTGGGACAATTCAACAAATAAAAAAGCTATATTGATTTCGATGGAACCATGTTCAATAATAATAAAATAAAGTCAGTCCAGAAATGTAAGAGTTACAATAATGTTGACAAAAATGTGGCCATCATCGTAAAAGTAGCTGAACGCAACGATTAATACAGCGCTGAATTGTCCCACAGCAAGTGGCTGCCGTCGGTTGTCCTTGACCCTCCTTTGGGCCACGAAGGGGCTGCGGTGGGAGGATGAAAGACGAGGGGAAGGCTCCAATGAAAGGGCCAGACAGAGCCAGAAGGAATACCTAACCGGCTTTAGGGCATTTTTTTAATACCTCCAGATTGTTCTGACTGGACTCTCCAGCAACTGAATTGAGCAGACTGAGCTCCAAATCTCTCTCCCCTCCATTCGCTGCTGGAGGCTTGGAGAAGGTCTTAGGCCGGGTGTGGGTGGGTGCAGCAACCCTCTACGGGCACCAGTGGGGCAGAGAGAAGAGCAGGGGCCAGACCTCCCAGTTGGGGGTTGGGGGAAGCAGTTTCCCCAGGGCTAAATACAACTGGGATGCTATGGGCTCCTCCACAGATGCCCTCCATGTTCCCCTTGATTGGGATCTGGACCAGAACAGGGGCTGCTCTGAGGAAGGGATCCATTTGACCCAGCAGATCCCAGAGCCTGCGATCTGCTTCACTGGCCCAGCAGGAGGCAGGGAGGTGCCCAGGACAAGAGCCATCCGGATGGAAACTTTTCCCGAGTGGGAGGGATGTGGGGCTCAGAGAGGAAGGGGGCTGGAGAGAAGCAGGCAGAGGCCCACAGTCAGCGAGGCAGCATGCTCAGCTGGTAGACGGGGGGGATGTTCCCAAAGCCGCTCATTTTGGGGGAGACGTCGATGTCCTTGGGGTGCAGAGATGACTTCAGTGAGAAGTTCTGCAGCATGGTGGTGAAGTAGAGGAAGAGCTCCATCCGAGCCATGGCTTCCCCCAGGCAGACGCGTTTCCCTGGAGGAGAGCCGAGGCATCAGCCGCAAGGAAGCCCTGTCCACCAAGGGAGACTTTCCCCCTTCTCTTGGCCAAGAGGGTCACCGTCTTTTCAAGGCCTCGGGGAGGGGGGAGGGGGGAGGGGGAGGGGGGAGGGGAGGGCCGTAACTCCACCCCTTGGCCTCGGCTGTGCTGCCCCTTGTGCTGCCCTGGTCAGGTGCCCCAGAGCAAGGACAGGAAAAGGGCAAGCCCCAGCCTTACCAGAGGAAAACGGCACAAAAGCCTCATTCTTCTTAAAACGGCCGTTTTCATCCAGGAAGTGTCCGGGGTTGAAGTTCTCGGGGTCGCTGAAATACTTGGGGTCCCGTAAGGCTGAGCCAAGCAAGGGGAAGACGTCCGTGCCCTGCAAAACACAAATTCAGGTTGAGGCTCCATTCACCAGGGATCACTGCTGCACACGGCCCCTTCCTCTCAGGGAGCCTCACCTTCGGCAGAAGGTACCCCCGGAACTGAGTGTCCCGGATCACCGTGTGGGGCACTCCCATGGGGACAATGTCCGTCACCCTCTGGATCTCATGGACCACGGCATCCGTGTAGGGCATCTTCAGCCGGTCTTCCGTGGTAGGAAGGCGACTGGGGCCGATGACCTGGTCAATCTCCTTGTAGATCTTCTCTGTTGAAACATCAAGGAAATCCTTCTGGGGAAACACGAGTGGCCCAGGCCTCTCAACCCAGTGGGGGCCACTGTCTCGGGCCCCTTAGCCAGGAGGCTGCGCAGACCTGGGTGGGCCTCTGAAGCTGAAGAGGCCTGGAGCCTCCCCCTCCCCTCTTTTCAAAGCACCACGGCCCCCATCCTCAAGGCAGAAGCGTCAGGTGGGAATAGATTCACCCAAGGGACACATTCCCAGCCTTTATTGCATTGGGGCCAGCCCAATAAAAATTATTCTGCTCACCCACCCACATTCCTGCTACACCCTCAGAAATATTCCTGCTGCGGGTGACCAGCAGAGCTTCTCTTTGACCTGGTCTGAGAGGAAGGCTTGGACCTGATGCAGAGAAGCTGCTTTCCCCACAAGGACTATTTAACTTCCTTTTTTAAAAGCCATCACACCTGTTTCATTAAGAGCCCACCAGGCTCTCAAGCCACGAAAGGGCTGCCTTCTCCATTTTGATGGGTCTTCTGTAAGCTGCCCATTGAGGTGAATGCCCTTGCTCCATTCAGGCAGCTGAGATTCTCTCCCGGTGGGGGGGGGATTCCTGGAGTCTGTGGGAGGAAGCTGCTTTCCCTCGGACAAGTCCGTGCAAAAGGCTCCAGAGCTTGTCCAGCCTACCTTCCACTTCTGGGTATTTCATCAAGAAAAGGAGTCCGTATCTCAGGGTGGAGCTGACGGTTTCTGTCCCAGCAAAGAACAGGTTGAGGGTGGTCAGGACCAAATTCTTCAGGTTGAATTCAGTGGAAGGGTTTCCCTTTTCCTTCGAGAGAAGAGAGGCCTTATCTCAGCAGGGTGTCTATGGTGAGTAGAGGAACCGTGGATTCAGGAAGTCCAGGTTTACAAGCCACTCACTTATTTACTAGCTGGGGATTCTGGACCTGAAATGCAATGATGGCTGCCCAAAACTCCAGGGGTAGCAGAGGAAGCAGGCTGGGGGAGACTAATCTAAGGTGGGGGACCGCCTAGCGTCACCAGGCAGGTCCACGGTCTATGTTGCAGGGAGAAGAAATGGTTCCCGAGATGGCTTCCTACTCCTTCAAAGCCTCGTGGGATGGACTCCAGTGGGAATTTCCACCCATTTCCCACTCAGCCCCATCTTCTAGTCTCTCAGATTTCCGGGCTTCTCCCTGTAGATGAGAAACTCCCGGCGGTACCTTCTCCATCTGGATGAGGAAGCAGTCAATGAAGTCGCGAGGGTTGCTGGGATCCAGCGTTGCCTGGTTGGTTTTGATCTTCCCGGCAATGAAGTCCTTCAGGTCCTCAACCAGGTAGTAAATGCGGTTGTGTCTTCCTGGCAGGTACTGCATGATGCAGGAATACATGTCGTAGAGCTGGGAGGCAAAGCAAAGAAACCCGGTGTGTTTATGGGGCAAAATGAGCAGCCTGGCACTAACTAGAGTCAACCCAGGAAGAAGTCTGCTCTGGGTTCTGCCAGGGAGAGCCCGTCGGGAGGATTCTTCTGGCCCACCCCTGGGGGGAAAGCCTGTTCCACGATTGCCCACTACCTGTGCCAAAGGGGTGCTCATCTCTATAAAACTTTCGTTGATCATTTGCAGCAGGGAGAGGAAGGTCTTATCTTCGTAGTCAAAGCGGCTGCCAAAGACCACGGAGCTGATGACATTGGAGACCGTGCGGCTCAGGAAGAAGGTGGGGTCGAAGGGCTGGCCTGAGAGACCGGAAGCAAAGGTCTACCTGAGGACGCGGCTTTCCCTGAACCGGAGGCATGCGAAGCCCAAGCTCCATTCAGGCATTGCTGAGCCTGTTCATCACCCACCTTTGGTTTTCCTGATTTCCTCCATCAAATACTGGGCCTCTTCCTGGATACGCTCTTCAATGGACCTCTTGCCCATCCCAAAGTTCCTCAAGGTGGTGAGGGAGAAGCGACGGAGCTGCTTCCAGCGTTCCCCGTTGGCTAAAGCGACTCCTGGAAAGCAAGGGGCCATCCTTCCTTTGAAGGCTCCCTCTTCAGCCCCATAAAAACGCTTCCCTCTCTGAAGCCATGAACCAGGCAGGAGATGCGAGAGCTCACCCACGATGTCCCCTCAACCTCCCACCAGCTTCTGCTTCTGCTAGGAAACCTGGGTTCTCTTGAGCAGATGCCCTGGATCTGCTCTACTCACCAAAACCATTGAAGTTCCGGTCAATGGTGGCTATTTCCCCTCTGCCGCTGAACTCCTCAGCCTGTTCCACCAGAGCTTCCTTCACCGTGTCGTGTCCACACAGAACCACCACCCGCCGTGGGCCCAGATAGACTGTGAACACCGGCCCATATTTCTCTTTCAACTGCAGGAAAGGCCAAGGAGAGAAGGTCATGAAAGGCTCCCACTTGGGGTCGTGGCAGGAAATGTAGGCCAGAGGCAGGACAGTTTTCCTTTTGGGGGTTGTCTGGAGAAATTCAGATCTTCGATGACTCTAAAATGGATTTAGACTGATCTACTCTCCAAGAAGGATTCCAGCAGCCTTGATGAGCCTTCAGTGGCACATCCTCAGTTGGGAGCTGCCTATCCCTGGAGCCTGCTTACTTTAGGGCCAATAATGGGGTGGCATTGCCCTCAGGCACTGGAGCTCTGCTTGGATCTGGTTGGCTTTTTCTCCATTTTTATGGACCCCCTAGAGATACTTGGGGAACTGGGGGGGGGTGTTCATTCCCAGAACTTAGATTGGCTCCTTCTGGGCAACCTGGAGCTTCTGCTCAGCCAGCCCATGAGCTCTACGACCTCTAATCCGCTTTTCTGCCCTGCACCTCCTTGCACCAAAGAGGGGACCACTCACCGCCAGGAAGGACTTGAAGGGCTCGCTGGTTTTCACCTGCAGGATATTGCCAAGGAAGGGCAGCGGGGTGGGTCCTGGGGGCAGTTTCCCTTCTTTGTGCATCCGCTTCCATGCAGAGAAGAGCAGCAAGCAAGAGAAGCAAATGCCTAGGAAGATGCCTACTGTGCCCCCGAGCTCCATGATGACCAGGTGGGAAATGCACCTGGGGCCCCCAGGACCTGCTGCTATTTATCTGCCTCTCCTGGCACTGGAACCTGGGAGCTGAGCAGGAAAAGGAGATTGGGTTTCAAAGCCACGTTTGTTGGGCGCCTGGCAGGGAGGGAGGGAGGCAGGGAGGGAGGGGGCATCTCCCTGGGCAGGAAGGGCTTGTGGAGGTCTTCTGGCCTAAGGCGAGGGCGGCTATGCCATCTTCCCACCTCAACTGGGACAGAATCTCCACAACCAGAGTTAGATGTGTTGGAGACTTTTCGGACCCCAATTGAAGAGGTTCATCTGCCTTTCAGAGGCTGGTGAGTTTTGGCCGCTCAGTCCAGAAACCACCCAGGAGACTCTCCCCCTTCACCAAACGACCAGAGAGTAGAACAAGAGGGGATGCAGGGATATTTTGTCAGCATCGTCCGGAGGGCCAAAGGACACTTCAAGGGTGCTTTGGAAGAGTCTTTGGGGGGCCTGGACTCCCGGGGGTGAGGCCTCTGGGCAACAGGCGGGTCGCAGACAATCTCCACGGTGACTACCAGAATCTTGACCAAGCGCATTACAAAATATGCAGTTTGAGTTAAAAAACAAAGAAGGAATTCTGAAGTGCTGCAAGGAAATGTACATCCAGCTTGAGTTTTGCTTCCCAGAAGGGCCAGGAGGGGAGGCTGCGCTTGGGCCAAAGTTTTCTCTATTGACCGGCCCAGAAAAAGGTCAAAGTCGGGAGGAGACAACACATCCTGGCCAACCAGCTTTCTTCTTGGCTAGAGTAGTATTGGGGAGGGGGAGGCAACTCACAAATTCCAGTGGCTTGCCAGATCTCAGGGAGCAGGGAGGGGCTGCTTTGGCACCGGCTCTCCCTTAAGTGCTCCTTGGGACCAGCTTGCCTCCCCCATTCTCCCCCAGAGGAGCCCAACGGGCAGGATGCCAAAGGAGCCACAATATCTATGCTTTCATTGGGCCTGAGCCCGCTGCACGCCGAACTTGGCGTCAAGGGCACAATTGGCAAAGGCTGCCCTGTGGTGGTCCCAGAGCTCAGCCGGCGGATTGCCTCGCTTTCCATCAACCTCGGGCTCCTTCCTTCTCAAGTGAAGGAGGATGAGGAAGGAGGGTGCCAAGAGTCAGCATCCTTCCCTTGAACCCAACCGCAGGCTCCCTCCCCCTCCCTCCTCAGTTACATAACTGCCGTCCTGCGAGGCCCCCTCTGGAGGAGCTGCCCCGATACTGAAGGAGGGTGGCAGTTATGTTAGGGTGATTGGATTACCTCTTGACTGATATCATATAACCCCCCGCCCTCTGTGGCTTCTGCCCACGTGTGGCACAATCCCTTGGGAAGCAAAGGGGGGAAAGGGGGCAGCTGGGTGATGGTCAAGCTAGCCAAGATGTCTCTGGGCTTGAAGGGAAGTTTCCATTGGGGAGATGGCTGGACTCAACAAACAATCCTGTGAACTCTGCACAGGCACCTTTGAGCAGGAAAGGGGTGGGGTGTTTTCCAAATAAAAAAACTCCATTTTTGGATTTTCCATGAAGATGGACAGCAGTTTCTGTGGGTTTTTTCCCTTTCTTGCAACACGTCCCTTAAGTGTTTTTCCACTGAAAGACCAGAGGATCAAACATTGATGTTATCTTTTGCTGAGGGCCAGGAAGGCAGCAGACTCACCTGGCCCAGGGGGAACCGACAGGGCGTGGCATGAAGAGGGCTGGAGTTCAGGGCCGGTTGCCTGAGTTTCACCGAAAGGTTGTCATTACGGCGCCCCCGGGGCTCAAGTAGGAGGCTCCGGCAAGCGGTTTGATAGGGCAAAGGGTCCATTTCCCACCACACTGTGAGTGTGAGAGTGTTTGCGTTGCTGGACACGGCCTCAGAGGGAGAGACGCCTCCCCATTTTGAGCTCTTGGGGAGGGTCTGTTCTGGGGTAGCAAGCAAGAGGGCTGTCCTTTCCCCCAAGAGGTGGCACCTTCTCTGGACTGCGGGGGCTGGGGAAAAACCCCTGCCCCCTTCTGCTCCAGTGGCCTGCTTGCTTTGCTCCAGTAGAGGGTGGCGCGTCCACTGTGGAACGTGGCTTTGCCCAGCTGGAATGCCCCTGCGCATCTCCCCACTGGCAGGGGCCCACGACTGCCACGGCCCCAGAGACTGTGGCTCCTGGGCTGCCTTCGTGTTCCAGCTCTGGTGGCCGTGGAGGGCATGTGGCCCCAGACTTCTCCTCCACGCTTGCTGGGCCCCCAGGAAGCAGCAACTCTCCCCCTTTCCCTGCTGGCAATTCACTGCTGCCAGGAAGCAGGGAAACCTTCTTGAAATGCCCTCCCCTCCCTTCGATCCTCCCCAACGCAATGCCAAACATCGGGCTCTGCCACCTGCTTTGCCCATGACCTGGCCTCTGGGTGTGCTTTGCCCTGTGAAATTCCACTTGTGAAAGGGCTTACACAACACTCCCTTGCACAAGGTCTCCTGTAAACACCAGGCCCATTCCTGTCCTGCTTCCTCGGAAACCAAGCCAAGCCACCTCCCTCCTGGGCCCAGAGAAGTCCTGGCAGACAAAGGGCCGGGCCAGGAGGGCATGAGCCTCGTGAGAACCCCCCCGGGGGGGGGGGAGGAAACCAGAGCCCTTCCCCGGAGCTCCCATTGTGAGCGGAGAAAGAGGCTTAAGCAGTGGACAGAGGCTTACGTAAAGCTCTCTCCCTTCGCAGGGCAGCCTTTGCCAAGCTCTCCAGGGGCAGGGGAGGTTGAGGGGGGCTCAGAGGGTCACGGCCACGGGGGCTCCCTTTAAAACAGCTGCTCTCCTACTGCCAAAGGGTCCCACGCGAGGGAAGGGGAGGAAAAGAGCATCCAGGAGGGCTCCATGCGGATCAGGGGTCAAGGAGGCCCAGGGCACTTGACCCCCCCCCCAATGCCATTCCTCAAGCTTTGCTCCCAACCAGAGTCCTGAACAACCTGTTGATGTAACTGGATCTGGCAAGCAGGTGCAGGTCGAGAGCTTTGAAGTGTTTATGCTCTGCAACCCACATTCCTCCGGCTGATGGTTTCTTCAGGTAGATATTCCACAGGTGGAGCAATAGATGGCAGCATGCCCCCAGGCACTTGACGGGGCCTTTCTCCCTTGTTGCCTTAGTTGTGGTTGTGTTTCTGTTTGTCGAGCCCTGTGGCTGCAGTTCTAGCTTCAGAGCCTGGCAGCACCCGGGGGCTGGAGCGCCTCCTGGCCTCAGCGTGGTGCCTAGGCTTGCCCAGAGGTTGGCACCTGGGCTTCAGCTGGCCTGGCTGACCACGGCTGCTGCCACCCAATGCTCTTGATGAGGGCTCTGTTTTGAAGAGGTCCCAGGCAGCCGGCAAAGGGGGCTCGTCTTTTGCCTTGAGATCAAAATTATCTCAAGAGGTGTTGAAGGCCTGTCTTTGCCCAAACTTCCAGCTTCCAGCCCCCTCCCTAGGCCCCCTCCCCAAAAGCCCAGGCTGGCTAGAGGAATTCAGGGGGTTGCAAAGCAACGGCTGACCCAGGAAACGTTTTAAGTCAGAAGATGCTCAAAGGGAAAATTGAGCTCACAACCAATCTCAGGAATGTCTGTGGTTTTCTGACAGTGAGTGGCAGCTGTTGGGGGCATTCAGGGTCTGGGTGTCTGTGGGGGGAGGGGAGAGAGAAAGAGCTTTAATCCTAATTATGACCCTGAGCCCAGAAAGGCTGCATTGCAAGGGGAGCCCTTTGTGCCCAGGGCCTCAGGCAGGTCTGGCCCAGGGACTCCTTTGGCCCTTCACTCTCTTGCCTCCGCCTCCTCCCCCAATTTATATTATGGCCATAGGCCAGCATATTATTGTTGTTGTTGTTGTTGTTGTTGTTGTTGTTGTTCTTGTTATTATTATTATTTCTTCTCCTTCTTCTTCCTGACTGCGCTCGCACAAATAATTCAGATCGGATTCCGTGGCTGCACTTGCCCAATGTCCCACTTAGCATCATCCTGGATTGATCTTTTGGGGGCTCTGAGCAAATGGGGTGAATGTGGGGGCGTTGATGGTTGAATGCCCTGGGGAAGGACTCTGCAGCTGAGCTGTGCACCTGCTGTGAAGGCAGCCTGGCAGCTGTGAGTTGGCACAGGTGCTGTTGCTTTGGGGGTCCCCTCATTTCTGATGAGTTGCTTTCCCTTCGGCTGACTCTGGGCTGCAGCCCATCAGCAGCTCTTTCAGATCCCGCTGAAGCTTGGCCAGTGTGGCTGGTTGCTCTGGTCCTGCAAGAGAGCTGCTCCTGCTCAGCTGGCACGGATGCCTCTCCTGGAATTCGCCCAGAGTCTGGCCCAAGAAGCTCACTGTAGCTCGGCACCCACCGGTGCTGCCTGGTAGCCATTCTCTCCAGCCCTGCAAGGCGGCTGGAGGAGGCCGGGCAATGCAGGCCAGTTGCTCTACTGACCCAACAAGCAACGGGGCCGAAGGATCCCTGTCCTTCTGTCCAGCCCCCTCCCCACCTCACAAAGCTCACGGCCTGAGAAAGAGGGAGTCCACCTACAGGGGACATCCATGAGTGTCACATTTGGGGACATCCCGTGGCTTTTTATGGCAATGTGCTGGGCAGATCACCGTTTCTCTGGCTTTTGCTGTCTCTTATTTTTCGGCTTTGCTCTCTTGAAGCAATACCACACAGCCCCCCTAGATTTACCCCCGTGATTATGCTGGGGTACAATAACAACCAGGAAACACACACACACACACACACACAAACACACACACACAGACACACACGGCTTAGAAGAAACCAATGCTGCAGCAGTTCCAGCCACCTGCATCCCCGCAAAGCTTTATATTTCCAAGGCAAACACCTGGAAGAGGCATCTTGTCCCAGCCCCACAGAAATCCTGGCCCCGGGTGGGTCGCAGAGAAGGGGACCGTGCAGCCCCCCACCCCACCCCCGAAGTGGGGCAAAAGCACAGGAGCGCAGAGGCAGGGCGCACTAGGACGCCCGCTTGGCTCCTCCCTCCTCTCAGCGGGAGACGACCGAGAGCTCGTAGAGGGGCGGGATGGAGGCAAAGCCGAACTCCTGGGGTGTCAGGTCAATGTCCTTGGGATCCACCACGGGCTTCAGCCGGAACCGCTGCAGGACGGTGGTGAAGAAGAGGAAGAGCTCCATCCGGGCCAGGGCTTCCCCCAGACAGATGCGCTTCCCTGCGAGGAGAGGGTGGGAGAAGCAGGCTTACCCTCTGGGCAGCTCCAAGCCATGTCCTGGCTGAAAGCTGGATGGGCAGGAGCGGCTCACCCCTCCCTGGGAAAGGTAGGGCCACTGCCTAGAGGGCCACCTTCCCCCTGCCTCCTGGGCTCCTGAGTTGCCGGGGGGGGGGGGCAAAGGGTCCAGCATGCAGAGGAAATGCTGAGGCAGCCCCAGTGCCAGCTTGGCATGGAAACCGGAGAAGCAGGCCGTAAAAGGAAACATCCCAAGGGCAGCCGAGGAGCCTGGCCCAGGAGGGTGGGGGGAGGAAAGGGGGGGAGAAGGGGGGCTCTACCTGCAGAGAAGGGGACGAAGGCGTCATTCCTCTTCAGCTGCCCGTTCTCATCCAGGAAGTTCTCCGGGTGGAATCCTTCGGGGCTTTTAAACTTGGTGCCATCATGCAGGACGGTGCTGAGCAAGGGAAGGACCTCTGTGCCCTGAGGAGGAGAAGGCCCAGCTCAGAGGTTCTTTCGCCCGGGTGGCACAAGATGCCCGAGCGATCTGGGCAAGGCGGCCAAGAGACGATCTCCTTTTTGCACTGAGAGAGCAGGGTGGGTGGGTGGGGGGCTTGGACAGGACAGGTGCTGGCTGCCTGGGCTTTCCTACCCTTCTCTCCTCCCATCCTTTGGGACCCCATCAACACCTCCCCCCATCGCACCTGGCCGGCTGGGTGGGCAGAGAGGAGGCCCTGCCCTTGGACCATTCGCAGCCTGCCCCCTCGGGGTGGGCACTCTCCGCCTGGGGCTCCTGCATGTTGGCCAGCCCTTCCCGGCTCCTTGATCCCTCTGCCCGATCCTACTGGGCAGCCCAGCCAGAAGCCAGAGTGGCGACATGCCAGCCCCATGCCCCTTGGCCCGTCTCCCCCTCCCCAAGGCTCTGACCTTCGGGATGAGGTAGCCTCTGAATTCTGTGTCGCAGGTGACCGCGTGGGCCACGTTCATGGGGATGAGGTCGCTGAACCGCTGCACTTCGTGGATGACCGCGTCCACGTAGGGCATGTGGCTCCGGTCTTCAATGTTGGGGAGCCGGTTCTGGCCAATCACATGGTCGATTTCTTCCTGCATCTTTGCTGGCAAAAGGTGGCCTTGGACTTAGTGGCTTCAACTGCACTCTCTCTGTCGCGCCTGGATCAGTGGCTGGGGGGCTCAAGGGCTGGGGGGGCTCAAGGGCTGGGGGGCTGGCATCCCCCCCCTTCTGCCCCACGGCAGGGGAAGCTCCTGGCCTGACCTCCCATGCGGGTGGCTCACAGGCTCCGGCCTTTGTGCAGCTCACAGCAACTTCCTCTGGCCTAGCGACCCCAGTGGCACTTGGGGGGGGGGTGCTTCCTGGCCTAGAGACACAGTGGGGTTGAATCACACCCCCCCCAAATACCTTGCACTTCAGGGTACTTCATCAGCAACAGAAATCCATATCGCAGGGTGGAACTGACCGTCTCCGTCCCAGCAAAAAACAGGTTCAGGGTGGTCAACTCCAGGTTCTTCTGGTTGAATTCGCTCTCCGGATTGTTCTTCTCCTGAAGGCCAAGTGGAGGCCAAGGGCATGAGAAGCTCGGGGGGGGGGCGGGGGGGGGGGCTGGAAGGAGGCTTTCCAGCCAGGTTGCGGGGTGCACACCAGGCGAGACAAGCCCGGCTTGTGGGCTGACCAAGCGCCGGTCCCCCCAAAACAGAAATGGCCCTAGCCAGTGGCCGGACTGGCCAAGGGATTCCCAGGGCACAGGCTGCCTCCACTGCCAGCCCCTTTCCTGCTTCACCTGCCTCCGTCCCCGTCTCTGCCAGTGCCCCAGTGCCCTCTGCAGGAGAGGAGCTGCCAATGCTGGGTGTCTCGAGGTTGCCCTTGGAATGAGGGAGGGACGGCAGCTTGGACCCTGGTGCAACTGCAGAGACTGTGGCCTGGTGAACTCCTGGACACCCAACGTGCCCCTCGCTTTCCCCTTGGCTGGGTTGGAAGTTCTTTTTACGAGACCCAGCTGAGAAGCGCCAGTCTCCCAGCCTTCCTGCCCTTTGGCGGTCGTGTTTGCTTAGGAAGGGGCAGCGTGCTCCTCCCCCTGGGGCATCTTTTGCCCCGTGGCAAAGCCCCCTGTGCCTTGGAACTGGGGAAGCCATCCTCGGCTCCCTCCCCGCCTCCCACCTTCTCCATCTGGATGAGAAAGCAGTCGATGTAATCCCGGGGAGAGTTGGGGTCCAGGGTCTCCTTGTTCTTCTGCACCCTCCTGGCGATGAAGAGCCTCATGTCCTCCAGGATGTCATAGATCTTGGTGTGGGGCCCCGGGAAGTATCTCAGGAGGTTGACGTAGATATCGTAGAACTGCGGAAACGAGAGGCAAAGGATGTGCCAGAGAAGGTCATCACCAAAGGGATTCAACGAGATCGATTAATCAATTAGTTAATGCAGCATTTCAAGAATAAATCGGCAGATGCATCTGCAGAATAAGTCTGATAGGAGAGGAACTTAAGTAATCTTGGAGGATTTTTCTTCCAGGGGCCCTTTCCTCCCTCCTGGATGCCCCTTGTGTCTGGGACCAGAGTTCTCAGCTGCCCAGCGTCTTCGGACAGGGCCAGCTTGTCTGAGGGAGCAGCAGCCTCGCAGCCTCCCATTTTGCTGAAGGGGGGCCAGGAACTGTGGTGGGGCTACCTGAGACCAGCTGTTGCTCAACTGCCGAAAGCTGTCGTTCATCATCTTCATGAGAGCCAGAAATTCCTTGTCTTTGTAATCGAAACGATTCCCAAAAACGATCGAACAGATGACGTTGGAGACGGAGCAGCTGAGGAAGAAGATGGGGCTGAAGGGCCTCCCTGGTGCCGAGGGAGGGAGGGAGAAAGGAAGGAAGAAAGGAAGAAAGGAAGAAAGGAGGGAGGGAGGGAGGGTCAACCGCTTAGGCCAGAAAGGTAAATGATTTTCTCCTGGTTTGTTTTGGGAGGGGTGGGGGCTGCTTCCCCTCTTCCCCTGCAGATAGTTACTTGGAGAGGAAGAGGTCGTGCCTGAGGCCGCTCTGACTCCTCAAAGAAAGGAGGCCCTTTCCGTGATGCTCTTTTTCAGCCCAAGCATCTCCTGGACCAGAAGCCTTCTAGTCCCACCCCTGCTCAAGGCCTCCTGCCCCTCAGGCCCCCTCTGGCCCTGGGATTCTAGGTTTATGTTCTGGACATCGGACCTCACATTGCTACAATGGACTGGACGATCAGTCGGTCCAACCGTTCCCTCCCCCGCCTCACCTTGGGTCTTCTGAAATTCCTCCAGCAGGAACTGGGCCTCCTCTTGGATCCGCTCATGGATAGATTTCTTCCCCATCCCAAAGTTCCTCAGGACGGTCAGGGAGAACCGGCGCAGCTGCTTCCAGCGCTCCCCCTCGGCAAAGACCACCCCTGGGGACAGAGGAGAGCAATGGGCCCCATGGCCAGGAAAGGGGGCAGCCTGGCCTGCTCCTGCCCCGCCCTCCTGGGCTCCTCACCGTGGCCCTGGAAGGTCCTCTGCAGGGTAGGGTTGGTTTTCCTGCCGGAGAACTCCTCCGCCTTGTCAACCAGGGCCTCCTTCACCGCTTCGTAGCCACACAAGACCACAATTGGTCGGTTTCCAAAGTAGACGGTGAAGACGGGGCCGTATTTCTCCCACAGCTGCACAGGAGAGATGGGAACACAGGCAGGCCTTGACTTGCAACCACAATTGAGCCCAACATTTCTGTTGTTAAGTGAGACATTGGTTAAGTGACCTTTGGCCCATTTTAAAAATTTTCTTGCCACGGTTGTTAAGTGAATCATTGCAGCTGTTAGTAACCCGGTTGTTAAGTGAATCTGGCTTCCCCATTGACTTTGCTTGTCAGAAGGTCACAAAAGGGGACCCCGGCCGTCAGAAGCGTGAGACTGCTGCCAACATTCTCAGTGATGATCACGTGGCCATGAGGAGGCCACAAAGACCCTAACTGTGAAAAACAGCCGTAAGTCACATTTTCCAGGGCTGTTGCAACTTTGAATTGTTCTACTTCAGGTGGGGGGAGATGGGCAACCACGTTCACCTTCTCTAAGGGGGGGGGGGAACAGCCGTGGCTGAAATCCTTCCCGGAGAGAAAGTGGGCCACAGGGAGCTTCTTTCATCTGCCCCTCCCTGAAGGGCTCCTCTTCCCACCTGCCTCACCCACTGACTCTTTGGATTCAAATCCACCCGTTGGGCAACCATGGAAAGCCAAGCCAGCTCAGCCGGAGGAAAGACTCGGATGGAGAACCGAGAGGGCTCCCAGGGCTGCAGGGCAGGTGAAGGAGAAGGCGGCCCCTTCGTGAGGAGCCCCAGAGGTGCCCTTGCCAGAGGCTGACCCTCAGAGCCATCCGTGTGGAAACCCGGAAGGGTTGGGATCCATCCAAGCTTCCCTGAACTTTGCTTCCAAGCTCTTCCTTCCTCCACAAATGGCACAGAGCCAACCGGACTGTCAGTGGAGGGCTAGGAATATACTTGGAAGGCAACCAGGGCTTCTCTGCTGTGGAAACCGGCCTCTGCCACTGTTGGAAGGAGAGCAATCAGGAGGGGTCCCGTCACTTTTGCCTTGGGCTGAGCCGAGCGCCATCCAGCCCGCGTGACTCTCTTATGTACAGACAGACAGAGACAGAGCTGTTAGTGGATCAAGCGCCTGGCGACGGACACCCGACGGACGTTTGCAGGGCAGCCACCGAAGGTGCCATGAGGTGCAATCTGAATGCCTGCCTCATCAATCACCCATTGCCTTGACACTCCAGTTCTTGGAACAGGAACATAAATATTGTTTATTATTCCTTTATTTGTCACGTAGCATAACAAACTGTGTACCCTTTAGTCCAGAGAAAAATTGCACAATGCCCCACAGTCGCACCAAAGCAGAAGACACACACACACACACACACACACACACACAGAGCCCTAAAGTATTTGAAACAAAGCTTCCAAAATTCTAGAAAACGGCTCTGGAGAATCTTTTGACAACGGTGGCAGCATTTCTATCCTTCAGGTGTGTAGCTCAGGAAAGCAGACATTTGCATTTCCTGATGTTTCATCATTAATATTCCACACACGAGACTAATGAAAGTGGTAGAGGTGGTGGATACCCTTCTTAGGTTATAGAATTGCTCCCCAAAACAACTTTGTGTGCCCTGCGTTTGGGGAGAGGCTTCCCTCTGCCAGCCGAGGAGCCTTGACAAGGTTCCCCAAGGGAAGCCAACCGTCTTCCCAGCCCCACCAGGATTCTCCAGAACTGCTGGAACCTAGACAAGCATTCCCTCCTCTTGGTCCGTGTGGCTCCTCACAGACTGCTTGATCAGAAGATGATTCTGCCAAATCCGAGGCACGATGGAAACTCCTTTGCCAGGTGTCAAGTAGGTGTGAATGCATAAATGGAAGCCGAAGAAGGAAGGAAAGACGACCAACCCAGATTGGATCCCGAAAGAAGATTCAGCCCAAAGAATCTCACGGGAGCTACAGGAAGGGGGTGCCGGAAGGAGATGGCTGGGGACGCTGGGGATTGTGAGAAAGAAGAGCCAGGGCGCTGGCTGAGGAGACCCAAGAGGGAGACCCTGGAAGTGAACGAGGGGAGAGCCTCTCCGGGGCTTCTCCAAGAGCGGGGGACTCACCTTGAGGAGTGATGACAAGGTCTCGAATGCCTTAATCTGCAGGAAGTTCCCAACCAGAGGCAGAGGAGTGGGTCCAGGAGGCAGCCGGCCCCTGGCAGAGGACTTCCTGCGGACGAAGAGCAGGACGAGGTAGGAGAGGTAGGCAACCAAGAAGAGGGAGAGTGCGCTTGCCAGCTCCATGGTGTCAGCCTCTGTCCAGGCTCAGTGGGGTTGTGGGCATTTAACTGGGGCTGGGTTTGACACCACTTCTGGGCAGTGACGTGTGGTCAGGGGAGGCAGGGGAGGCAGAGCCTCACCACTGTCAATCATGAAAAGGAAAAAAATGTAAATGGGAAAAGGTGAGTGCTGAAGTGAGGTTAGCTAGCTGCTGCCTCACTGTGAATGACTGCCTGTTTAAAAAAGCCTCTAAAGCTCTGAGCTCTGCCGCAAGGGAAAGAAAGCGCTTTAGACAGTGGGGTGTCGGGGGAGAGGATAGAATGCTCAGGCATTCTCTCCTCCTCTCCCCCACACCCCGCTGACTAAAGCGCTTCCTTTCGCCTGCCTGAGCTCTGCCGCGGGCGAAAGAAAGCGCTTTAGTCAGTGAGGTGTCAAATCTCTCCTCCTCTCCCCCACACCCCGCTGACTAAAGCGCTTCCTTTTGCCCACCTGAGCTCTTCCGCGGGTGAAAGAAAGCGCTTTAGTCAGTGAGGTGTTGGGGGAGAGGAGGAGAGATTCGACACCTCACTGACTAAAGCGCTTTCTTTCGCCCGCGGAAGAGCTCAGGCGGGCGAAAGGAAGCACTTTAGTCAGTGGGGTGTCGGGGGAGAGGAGGAGAGATTCTATCCTCTCTCCTGACACCCCACTGACTAAAGCGCTTTCTTTCGCCCGTGGCAGAGCTCAGGCAGGTGGACGCTCAGAGCCCCTGGAGCCCGTGCTCCCTCACAGCTCCTGTCGTCCCGTCCCGCCCAGGAAGCAGCTGAGCTGGGAAGTCCCGGCCGGCAGTTTGGCTTCCAGAGCGGGCGGTGTGGGCGCCGGTGGGCTCCTCTGGGCTCCCGCCTTCCCAAAGCGCATCCCTGTTTTTGCGGAAAGCAAAAGAATGGAGAAGAAACAGGGAAGCTTCGGGTGGGAAATGAGGCCATGGAAGAGAGTTCTGCCCTTTGCTGGTGAACATGGATCAGTCTTGCGCCCATCCTGGAGAGATCCCACCCTGGGCTGGCTTTCAGAGACGTGAAAGGCTCTTTCCTCAGGCGGGCATCTTTTCCAATGAAATAGATCGAGACAGGAAGATCATTTTATTACATTTGAACGTTTTGACTAAAACGGATTCTCTCATTCAAGGAGGGAACCCAAAGACCATCTTTCCGTCCCTTTTATCAAAGAAAATGCCATTGGACAGGGCCAAAATAACTCCTCCTTTGCCCTGGAAATCAGCTACATGGAATTAAACACTATAATCCAACTTCTCTTTGTGTGTGTGTGTGTGTGTGTGTTTGTGTGTGTGTGTGTGTTTGAGAGGGGGAGGGGGGAGAGAGGGAGGAAGGAGGGGAAGGTAAAAGTAAAAGAAGGAAGAAAACTTATTTAAATAAGTTTAAAGTTGTTGTTTTAAATCGGAACTGAGCATGCCTGGCTGTGGAATTCTGGGAGTTGAAGTCCACAAGTCTAAAAAAATTGCTGCCTCACTAGCCATAAACTTCACCGCACGTCACTGCTTCTGGGTTATGTAAGAGCACCAGGTAAATATATCAAATGTTTAATCGTGGATACTGGTGCCAAATCAAAAAGCAAGTTTTGGGATTTTTTGCAACATATCACCCAGGGTTCATCAGTCATATCTCTGCAGAGTGCTTATGCCATGCCTTATCTCCTCGCTTCTCTTTGCTTTTCCCCTGGTGCCCGTGGCATGGCTGCATTCCTGCCCCCAGGGATGGTCCTGGCACTGGGGGCCTCCCTCTGCCGCTCCACTCCAGGTGCTCCAGAAGACTCAGCAGCCATCACCTCCCAGGCCAGCTCAAGGCAGGGCAGCCTGGGAGCTCCAGCAGCTGCACCCGGAGACCCAGAGGTGAGGGAGGCAGTGGCAGTCCTGGAGACGGGGACCAGGCTGTTCCTTTGGGCACTGCAAGATCTGCTGGAGATTGATTGATATTGATCGGTTTAAAAGATTTATAAGGCCACCCATCTTAAAGATGACTTTGGGCAGCTCACGTTTAAGAGGACAGTTGTGCCCAGCCCCAGCCTGGTGGGAAAATCTGCATCTGACCAAAGTTAGCTGGCACAGCTGCTGGGAGAGGCAGCTGGTTCCAAATGTTTTGAGGCCTTGACTTGGGGATCAGGAGCCCAGAGGCTCCCCTTTAGGACCAGATGGGTCTGGGCTGCTGCCCTCCAGGCTGGCATCTAATGTGGCCTCCGACTGACATTTGGGCTTTGCCGTTGGGCGCGCTGCAGGCCAGGAAGCTCCTCTGCTGGAAATCTCCCCTGCACAAGAGCACCATAAAGTCAGGGCATCCATTTGTGGGGCCAGACCTGGGGCGAGGCTGAAGCAGGACTATGACAGCAAAGCCCCCCCCCCCTGCCCCTGGGGGGCCTGGGGATTGAAGCAGCAACAGCAGCCCTTCAGGATCCTTCAGTGGGGACCTTCACTCAGGACACCCCCTCCGACCACTGGAGGGCACCTGGAGAAGACAAGGCTTGGCAGGAGGCAGCTGTAGGAAATGCTGTGGGGGGTCTTCCCTCCCCATGACTCTATTTGTATCTTTTAAGGTTTGTTGGGAAAGGCTTTTGCTAGGAGGAAAGCCAGGCTTTACACCACACCTGGCAGAGATAGGGGAGGGGTGTTTGTTTGTTTGTTTGTTGGGGTAGGGGTGGGGCAATTACCTGGGGATCAGCGGGGACCCCCCCTTACTTCTTCCTTTGTATTGGCAGTGCACAAAGTTGTGCCATCTTCCTTTTGGGTGGCCCAAAGTCTTCCCTATTTGTTTGCGGCGGGAGTGAGGCAATATTCCCCTTGCCATTTGTGTATATTGCCCCTAAGTGCAAATGCACAATCAATTATTAACCATTCCCAGGCATTGGGAGCCTCTTCTGCCCCCCAACAGCAGCTGCTCAGAGGCCCAAGGGCAAAGCTCATCCAGCGTTGGAGGGAAGTCTGGAAAGTGGGGGGGGGGATGTTGTGTTTTTTGGTCAGAAATGTTTTCTGTTTAAAATCACATCCTTGTGCTAACAGAAGCACCATCAAAAACAAGGAAGCTCACGTGGACTTTGACCTCAGGAAGGCAGCCAAAGCAGCCAAAGGTGTTGACACCTCCGCCCCTTAGAGGAGGTGGAGCCTGGAGCAGAAGCCGCAGCCAAGCTGCCCCCCAACCACGGCTCGCCTTTGGGGACCCCTTCTTGTGGGCCTTGGCTATCTGTCCTAAAGCAATGAATACGGCGGCTAATGGACTCTCCCTCTGCCGCTCTTCGCAGTTCTGCGCTGGGGCAGAAGGAGGGAGCACCAAACATTGGTCCCCTCACTCACTGCCCCTGCCTCTTTTCCAAGGGTCGCTGCTGTGGGGGGGAGATTGGCTGGGCCCGTCTGGGGAAAAGGACAAGCCAGGCTGCCTCGGACAGTGGCAGTTGCGTTCCCTGGCCTGAAAGGAAGGCGAAAGGGCAGTCCTTGTCCCCGAGTAACCCTGGGCGGAGAGCTGAGCTGGAGCGGCTGGGAAGGTCTTCCCTCCCCCATACAAGAATGGGGGGGGGCTGCAAAGAGCACCCTAGTCCAGAGCAATGCGCCCCTTGGGAGGGGGGCAGCCCCTGGGTCTGCTGCCCCCCTACCCCCCACCCCACCTGGAGAGCTTTGGAGCCCAACCACCAGTGGTCCCACCAGGAGCCTTCTTCACTCTCCAGATGAGCTGAGGGGACAGGGAGGTGGGGGGCAAGCCCCCCCAAAGACACGGGGTTGTTAGTTAATGCTGCCTGCCTGCCTGCCTTCCTTGGTAGAAAATCCCCAAAGTGCCTCCATTAGAAGAAGTCCTTTGGGGTCCCTGAGCTTCACCAATGGCGCCAAGGAGCGGATCTCAAAAGCCGTCTCAGGTTGTCTGCGTTGTGGCCACAGGCTACAAGGTTTTCCTCCCACCAGGCCTGCCTTCCTTCCCTCCCCCACCCTCTCCCAGATGTGGGTCAGGGGCATAGACAGCCCCTTCCTCCCCTCCCCACTGTGGCCAGAGCAGGTGAGGCAGCCAACTTCCCAAGGCCAGAAGAGACACCTGGGAGCACTTCCGTGAATGGCGCCACGTTTAACCACCCTACAGCTCCTGGCAGAAGACTAAACAGGTAAAAAACTTTCTTTGGCACTTTCCAAAGCTCTGCTCTGTTATGATGGCAGGCGAGGTCCCTGTCACATTTGTATGCAATTCGACTTTTCCTTGTGTTGGTTCTCTGGAAACTTTTTAAAATGCAGGTTTACTGTTGTTGAGCTGCATTTCCTTCTCCTGACAGCCCAGGAACCTAAAATCCACATCTGGACAAGCACAGAAGGTCCCAGCCAACCGTCTTCCTGAAACAAGGCTCCCCGCCTCCAGAATAAGAGTTGGAGGGGACCCCAGAGGTCTTCTAGTCCAGCCCTCTGCTCAGGCAGTAAATCCTATAGCATTTCAGACAAATGGTTGACTATCTCTTCTTGAAAACCTGCAGATGTCTTTGGTGCAACCCCAGAAGTTGGTCAGACAAGGCAGTAAACAGTAATCCAGAGTTCTTGGGGGTGATACAGATAGACACGGAAGGCATCTCAATGGGGGGGGGGGGGGGAGTGCGTGCAACACTTCTACCCTTCTCTCTCTGCTCTTGCTCCTGGCTGAGCCTCCCCATGGCAGCCCCTGAACCTGCCCAACTGGCTGCATCACTCACCCTTCCCTCAATGGGGTTCCCCCCAGCCTTGTGCCCACTCCGGCCTGACCAAGGGGGTTTCAATGGCATCTCTGGCAAGGCTGAAGGGCAGATTCTGGGCTGCCCAAGACTTTCCTCACTCCAAGGTTGAGGTTTTGCTGCAATGCAGGGGCTGCCCGAACACTCCTTCCCTCCAGGGCACCCTCTTACACCCAGGGCAGGGGCAAAAGACAAAGCCTGAGTCACATCCAGAGTTTTGCTTTTTTTAAAAAAATAAATTATTTATTTATTTTTCTTTTAAAAAAAAACAAGACAGCACATACAGAACAAAAGCAAGGGGAAAAAAACAACTTTCCTCAATTTCATCAGGCATGTCATTTGGTTACAAGTTTTTGTGCAACAGTTTTTACAATTAAAAATAAAGTCACTGGTTATCCATTAAACCTAACTAAATATTTCATTGAGCATTATGTGTTCAGATTACCATTAATATTCTTTCATTTGTGACGGCCCTTATTTCCTTGAATCCATAATTATCTATTAGATAACAATAGGTCTTTATAGAATTATAATATCGCCTATCTCTAGAGAGTAAAAACAAAGATTAAAACAAAAGAACTCATATTGCACATTTATACTTTCAGTTAACCATAATGTCATCAATCATCCACAACTCCAAATATAATTTTCCATTGTTAATTATCAATCCATATAGTCATTAAGTATTTCAATTCATATATGTATCCATTGTTCATTACATCATCATTAGTCCATTTAGTATAGGAGAAATCTTTATAGTATAGAATGATCACTACCTACAATTATACCTAGAAGTTCAAATCATCCCACTCTTATACATTAGGTTCATTATTGTTCTTCATATATCGTGTAAATAAGTACTCTATTTCATAATTTTAAAAAAACTTTCAAAGCAGTAAATATAACTATTATTGCATAAGAAAATTTCATTTCCAGGTTTTTTATCTAACCATTGGTAAAACAAATCCCATACTCTATAAAGTTGTTCATCCTCTAGTTCTCTAATTTCAAATGTAAACTTACTCATTTCAGCACAATCCATTATTTTCCGAATAATTTCCTCCTGTGTTGGTAATTTCTCATTTTTCCAATTTTTGGCAAATACAATTCTAGCAGCTGTTAAAAACATTTATAATCAGATATTTCAAGTCCTTGTTGTCTGTTTCTGGTATTATTCCCAATAAAAAGAGTTCTGGTTTTAGGTCTATGTGTTTATGTATCATTTTCTCCAGCCACATGTGGATTTTAGTCCAGTATCTTTTAGCTTCAGTACAAGTCCACCACATGTGGTAAAATGTGCCCAGCGTCTGATGACATTTCCAGCATTTTTCGGATTTATTCTTAGACATTCTTGCTATTCTCGTTGGGGATAAGTGCCACCTGTAAAACATCTTATACAAATTCTCTTTATATGCAGTTGATTTTGTCATTTTATAGTTTTGAGTCCAGAGTTTTTGCCATTTTTCTAAATCAATCCCATGCCCAAAGTTTTTCCCCCAAGCTATCATCGTTTCTTTGACTTGTTCTTCCTGTAATTTCACTTCTAATAAGTAGGCATAGAGTTTTTAAATTATTTTTTCATCGTTACTTGTTAAGATTTTATCTAGTTCAGTCATTTTATCATAAAACCCCCTCCTTTTTCGATCTTCATTGTATCATATGAATACGATACTATATGAATACCAATTAACTTCAATACCTTCCTGTTCCAAGTCTTGTATAGATTTGAGTTCACCCTCTGTATTTAATAATTCAGCATATCTAACTGTTTGTTCCTTTTTATATATTATTGAATATGAAAAAGCTTCAATGGTTGATATCCAGACTGGAATTTTTAAGTAATGCAACCTCTTGACCTTCTCCCAATTTAATAACAAAGCCTCTCTTATATAATGCCTTCTAAAATAACCATGTGCTTTAGTTCCCTTATACCATAAAAATGCATGCCATCCCAACAACAAGTCGTGACCCTCTGGTTCAAAAGCCTAACATTTCTTAACATTATCCATTCCTTGATCCACATTAGACTAGTTGCCTGATAATATAGCTCCCAGTCAGGAAAGCCCAACCCTCCTCTTGATTTGGCATCTTGCAGCACTTTGAGTTTTATTCTTGCTATTTTCCCCTGCCATATAATAATAATAATAATAATAATTTAAATTTATTAGCCGCTCCCTTTCCGAATAGGACTCGGGGCGGCGTACAATGGAGTAAAAAACATATAACATTTACATAAATCCATGACATACATAAGTACATAGACACACATGTTCGGAGGAGGTTAACAGATACAATACATAGACAATTAAAAACCATTAAAATGCCCTAATTATAAAACCCCATGTACAATCCAAATTCGAAATGTTAAAAACAGACAGTCAGGAGGGGTACGAGAAAATTACGGTTGAGCCAGGCCAGATAGTTGGAAGAGGTGGGTCTTCAGTTGTACACGGAAGGAGCGGAGATCGGAAGTAATCCTGATGTCCCGGGGGAGGTCATTCCACAGGGCTGGGCCCATCACAGAGAAGGCTCTGCTCCTGGGTGTCGCCCCCCGACACTGTTTGGCGGTCGGCACCCGGAGAAGTCCCTCTCTGTGAGAGCGGATTGGTCGTAGGGATGTGTAGGGCAGGATGCGATCCTGCATGTAACTAGGCCCTGTGCCATGAAGCGCTTTAAAGATCATAATCAAGACCTTGAAACGCACTCGGTAGACCACAGGAAGCCAGTGCAGCTCGCGCAGGAGAGGTGTTACAGGGGAGAATCTAGTCCTCCCCATGATCACCCGCGCGGCCGCGTTCTGGACCAACTGTAGTCTCCGAGTGCATCTCAAAGGAAGCCCCATGTAGAGAGCATTGCAGTAGTCCAGGCGAGACGTCACCAGCGCATGGGTGACTGTGCGTAGGGCATCCCGGTCCAATAAGGGGCGCAATTGGCGCATCAGGCGAACCTGATGGAACGCCCCCCTTGCCACGGCTGTTACATGGTCATCCATGGACAGCCGGGCATCCAGGAGGACGCCCAAATTGCGCACCTGTTCCATAGGGGCTAATTGCACGCCCCCAATGGCCAGAGATGGAAACACCTGGTTGAACCGGGGCGCCGGAAGCCACAGCCACTCCGTCTTGGAAGGGTTGAGTTTCAGTCGGTTGCCATCCATCCAGATCCGTACGGCCTCCAAACACCGGGACATCACTTCGATGGCCTCATTGGGGTGGTTTGGGGTGGAGATGTATAGCTGAGTGTCATCAGCATACAGATGATATCCCACCCCAAAACCACGGATGATCTCGCCCAGCGGTTTCATGTATGTGTTGAACAGGAGAGGCGAGAGTACCGAACCCTGTGGCACTCCACATGTGAGAGGCCTCCGGGTCGATCTCTGCTCCCCTGCCAACACACGTTGCGTCCGGTCAGTGAGGTAGGAGCCAAACCACCGTAAAACGGTGCCCCTGACTCCCAGCCCCTCCAGCCGGTGCAACAGGATACCATGGTCGATGGTATCGAAAGCCGCCGAGAGGTCTAATAGGACCAGGATAGAGGAACAACCCCTATCTCTGGCCCGCCAGAGATCATCCACCAATGCGACCAAGGCCGTCTCCGTGCTGTGCCCGGGTCGGAAGCCGGACTGGCGCGGGTCTAGATAATCATTTTCCTCCAGGTGGCGTGGGAACTGCTGTACCACCACACTCTCTACAACCTTCGCTAAAAAAGGAAGGTTGGAGACTGGACGGTAATTGACTAGGTCCGTCGGGTCCAGGGAAGACTTCTTGAGCAGGGGTCTCACCACCGCCTCTTTCAAGGCGGCTGGTAGAGACCCCTCACCCAACGAAGTGTTCACTAGGACCAGGAGCCAGTCACGTGTAACCTCCCAGGATGCCAGTACAAGCCAGGAGGGACACGGGTCCAATAAACATGTGGTGGTCTATTTTACCATTTTATGGTAAAATACCATTTTATTTAGATCTTCAAAATAGCCTTTCCCCAACCTAATTGGGATGGTCTGGAATAAATATAGGATTCTAGGTAAAATGTTCGTTTTAATTGTTGAGATTCTCCCAATCATTGATAGTTGAAGATTTTCCCATTTCACCAAATCTGTTGCAATTTGTGGTTTCAATCTAAGATAATTATCTTCTTTAAGGGTACTGCATCTAGCTGTTATAAAAATCCCCAAATATTTAATCTTGTTTGTAATTTGCATTTCCAAAGTTTCCACCAATTCTTCTTTTGTTTTGATGGTATATTTTTTGTCAAAATCTTTGTTTTATCTTTATTTATTTTCAAGCCTGCCACTTTTCCATACTCCTTGATTTTTCCTATCAATTTAGGTGCAGATTCAAGTGGCTCCTCAAGAATGAAGACTAAGTCATCTGCAAATGCTTGCAACTTGTATTCTTCTTTTTTAATAGTCATTCCCTTTATTTCTTCCTCTTCTCTGATCCTTCTATTTAAAACTTCTAACGTAAAGACAAAAAATAGCAGTGATAGTGGACAGCCTTGTCTCGTACCTCTTTTTATTTCAATAGGATATGTCAGTTCTCCATTTATCATTATCTTAGCTGTTTTCTTGTGGTATATAGTTTGTATAGCTTGAATAAAATTCTTGCCAAAGTTCATTTGTTCCATCTGTTGTATCATAAATAACCAGTTCACATTATCAAAGGCCTTCTGCGCGTCGAGGAACATCAAAGCCATTTGCTTTTCAGGGTGGGCCTCATAATATTCCAAGGTGTCCCTAGGGTGAATTCCATTGTTCTATATTGTATCATTGTAAGCTCCGCCTCCGACTTATCAATTTTACTTTGTGCCTCCATAAGTTTATTGTCCAACTTTATAATAGACTCATTAATTTCTTCCACCTTCTCATCGAGAGATGTTACGTAACCAAATAATCCTTTAAATGCATCAACTATATCCTCATCTCTTGGTTTCTCGTTGCATATCTTGTATTTACTCGAAATGTCTCATCTATGCCGTCCAACATCTTCTCTTGAGGTATCTCCAATACCTTTATCAGGATTTCAGATATTGTTTGTGGCAAATTTTCTCCCTTTTCTTCTATTATATTTTGAAATCTTAAGAAGTATTCTGAACGCTCCATCTCCCATCCTATTATTGCACTGCTTTCTGTTTCCATTTCACTCAGTCTGCAGTTAACTCTTTCATCCCTCTTCTCTTTGTTCATCTCTTTCAGCAATTTTTTGCATTCTATCTTCTTGTTTTATTATCCATTGTTGTATGTCCTCTATCTTCCCCTCTGTTTTTATCTGTTTTCTTTTCTATGTTCCCAATTCGCTGATCCATTGTCTCCATCTTCTTTTCCATATTTTCCGACTTCTTTACAAATGTATCTAATTTTTCATCAGTGCTTGTTTGAAGTTTTTGTATTGCCTGCATAATTGACTCTAGTGATATAAGCTTCTCTTTTTCCTGCTGAATCATAGTTTGTATTAATCTTTGTCCTCCTGCCGATGAAGAGGCAGGGGTCGTTGTTGTGGGGTCCACTTTCTACTCATCTTCCTAATTTATTCTCTCTTTTTCTTTTTGTAGCTCAATCCAGTTGCAATGACCTGTAAGAGAAAGAAGGGAGAAAGAAAAAAAAAAGGAAAGGGGGAAGAGAGAAAAAAGCGTGTAGTGATTAGGTAGAAAAAGTAGGCAGAAAGGTCAAAATTAAGGTAAAAAGGATATAGAAAGTGTGGTAGAAAATAAAGGAAGAAAGGGCAAAAAGACAATCTATAAAAATAAGAGTGGATATAAGAGGGAGAAAAAAGAAAAATCTGTATTTCAAAAAAGTAAAAAGGGAAACACAAAAAAAATTATTCAACACTTCAACAAAAAAAAGAGGATGAAATGGAAGGAACAAAAAAAAAAAAAAGAATCATCACATCCCAGGCAAAGCAATATAAACACTAGTTGCCAAAAACATAAAGAAGAGAGTTCAAAGTTTTTTTCTCCTTCTTGATGTAAAGAACTTTCCAAGGTCACTCCAATTTTCCCTTAAACATTTTCATTCATCTTCCAAAATAGGTTTCCAGACACTAAAGATCCACAAGAAACACCTCCGTAAACAACTGTGATTCTTGCTTCTTATCAGGTCTTAACCTTGAATGAGAGAGTTTCTCTCTAAAAATTCCAGCAGTTAAGATTTGGCAACACTGTTTCAAGATCCCCTAGATGGCAGTGTTAAATTGTATCCAGTCCCTAGCCCCTTAAAGCTCTGCCTTTAAAAAGAAATATCCCCCCCCCTCAAAAAGGAAAACCAGGGACTACGAAAATAGTAAGAAAAGGGAAAAAAGGAAAGGAATCTTTAAGGCATAATAAAAAAAAGAGAATAGTCCCAGTCAAATCACTTCCAAAAAATAAAAAGTTAAAAGTAAAGAGAAAGCTTCAACAACGATTCCACATTTTGTAACAAGAGTCCAGTCTGGCTTCCGGTAATAAAAAGGAAAAAAAAACAAAAACGGACGGTTTCAATTAGCCCTAAATCTCCAAGTTTAGTATGTTCTCTTTACAATAAAAAAAACTTCACCAAAAATGGCATGCTTCTTTCTCTCCTGCTCTTGCTTTGCGGAGCTGTCAGCAGCTTCAGCAGCCTAGGGGCTGGCTCTTGATCACCGGCAAAAGGGTTTTTTCCCCTAGTCTCCAGAGACTTTGCAGGTGTCTCTGGATCCCCCGGGTTTCCCCCTACCTCCCACCGTCTCTTCAGGACGGCTTGGGTCCAGGCGATCCGGATTCAGTGGCTAATCCGGAGTGACCGGAAATCGGCAGTAGTGCTGCGACGCGTAGCTCCTCCTCGGGAGTTTTGCTTTCTTTTATTACTGCCTCTCCTGGTAACAGCAGTACAGGCATCTGGGAGCAGCTGCCTTCTCAGCGGCCCCAAAGAGCCCCCCATGTTCATCAGCAGAGAACCAGCTCCTCCAGGAGAGGCACAGATGCCCCCAGGAAGAGGCCAGCGCAGCTGCTGGGGGAGGGGCGGGGGCTGATGTGCGGACTGCCACTTCTTTGAGTGGTCCCCTACTTCTGACTGACCGAATGCTGGAGACAAGAGGCTCCCGGCTGATACAAGCCATGCAGAACATGGGGGCTGCTTCCCAAATGCCTTCCTTCCTCTCCCTCTCGCTGGGCTCTGATCCTGGGCCTGCTAAGCCCCATCCAAGGAGCTCAGGAGAAACCAGCTCCTCCCATGACCAAGTACCAAACCGGGAAAAGAAACGCCTTTGGCGGCAGGGCAAGGCCAGGCAGGGCCGGATGGCAGCTGGCAGCTCCTGGTGAAAGAGCTGGTGAGAGAGACCCTTTGCCCAGAACACAGTGAGCTTGGGGGGGCAGCTAAGGCAGAGCCACCGGCAAGGGGGTGTCTGGGCCAAGGGCCGCTCCAGAGCCGGACAGAAACTCCACAGGGCTGGGAAGGAGAGGGCCTGTGGGCTGAACGGCTAAATTCGGCTGCTGCCCCAAGTGGGTTTGAGCACCGCCCCCCTTGCTGGACGGGCAGGGGGCTGCCGAGCGGCCGATGGCGTCCTGGAGGCGAGCCAACACCCGGGAGTCGCTGCTCCGGGCGGCCTCACACAGCAGCTGGGCCTCTTCCCGCAGCTGGGCCAGTTCCCGCTGGGTTCTGCTGTTCTGCCGGAGCAGCTCCTTGGTCCGTAGCGTGATACCCAGCAGCCCCGACCTGCGCAGGATCTCCATCGTGTTGTGCAGGCGGCGCTGTCTCTCCAGGCTGTGTCCCCTGAGCATCCTGGCGCCCTTAGCAGCTGTCCTGCCCCCACCAGGGGGTGACCCAGCACAGGACAGGGTGGGCTGAGCGGCTGCCTCCGGGCACACGAGGGCAGAGGTCTGTGGGCTGGCGGGCGACTCTGCTGGCAATTTCTCATGGCTGTCCTTTGCAGTGGGGGCTTCTGGAGATGCCCAGGCCTCCCCCACGTAGAACCACTTATGCCTGCTGGGCTCTGCCGCTGGTCTGGGGGCTTCCTCAGCCTGCCAGCCAGGGTGAGCAGCAATTCTGGGGTAAGCGCCGAGGGTGGGGAAGCAGGTCTTCTTGTCAGAGGGCTTCTGGCTGGGGAGAATGGTCTTCAGAGAGGCCATGGGCTCCTGGAGGAGGAGGAGGTGGGCGGCAGAGCCATGGGCATTCTCCAGGGGATGCTGGTTGCTCCAGGCCAGGAAGGGAGCCATGGGGGACACTCCCAGGGTCTGCAAGAGAGCGAGACGGGCAGGGGGTCAGAAGGGGGCTTCCCTGGGCCACCCAATGGCATCTGATTCCGGCAGGCAACGGGAGCCCATACCCCCCAACCAACCGGGCACTCCTTCGCACAGGGAGCCGGGTGCCATAAACACCCGCAGGCAGGAGGCCGATGGTGGGGCCTGGCTGGGGAGCGCCTGGGCCAGGTGGCCAGCCACACAGGGTACCTGTTCGAGGATCCCGTCCTTGATGAGGTAAAGAGGCGTGAGCCCACCAGAAAAGGCATCACCCACGAGCCGCCCCTTTGCTCTCCGTGGCTTGGCCGGCCCCGGGGGACCGAGGGGGCTGGCCGGGTCCTCAGTGTCCGTCTGCGCAATGGCACTCAGGCACTCCGAGCTCCCGTCTGCAAAGAGAGGAGGGGGAAGCGGATGAAGCCAGCCAGGGGGCCGGCTGGGCAGCTCCTGGCCACAGAAGCCCTTTGCGGCTGCCTCCCCTGCAGCACAGCCCATGGGCGTGTGGGGTGGCTGTGAGGAGCGGCTGCATCAGGTTCACCCCACATCATGTGGGTCAGCCTTCTGCTCCTCCTCTTGCCCCCTTCACCCAGGGCCCCTCCTCATTTGATTCCCCACCACTGGGACAGGCAGAGACCCTCCCCCAGCAAAGGTCTGTACCTGAAAATCCAGAGTCCTTTTCTCCTTCACTCACTGGGCAGCTGGGCTTGGGCGGGCCATTATGGGTAGCCCTTTCCATCTTCCCCGGCTGCCCTATGTGGGCCCCCCACTTTAAACCTGGCCTGGCCAATGGGCTCCTCTTGTGATCTGCAGGCCAGGAAGGGCTGGAGGGCCCATGGGAAGGCATGCCTGCACCTCTCTCACAGTCCTGCAAGGGGGCAGAAGCAGTGGGGGGGGGGGGGAGACGAGACAGGGTGAGAAAGACACGGAATAGTCAGGAAACCCCACGAAGCAGAATCCTCCTTCCCCTCCCCAAATGGCAACCAGCAGCATCTGGAGGGCTCCAGTTCTCCCTGTGCCCCTGCTGAACCTGAAGTGCCCCAATGGCTGGCACACTATGCACCCTGCTAAGGGCTGGGCAGAGACAGGCAAGCTAACAGGATACCCCCCTAACCCCCCCCAAGCAAGGACAGGTGGGAAGTCCCTGGAGGAAGCAAGGAGCTGCAATCTGAAAGGGCAGAGCACTTTCAAGGCCACACCTCGTCTCCAGGGAGGGGGGCGTTTATCTTGGGGAAGTCCCTGTTCCATCAGAGGAGGGGCTGATCCCACCCACCAAGCCACCCCCTTTCTCTCCGAAACTGCCAGTCCCATCCACCTTCCCTTGTGCACTGGGGGAGGGAGGGGAGAAGGGGGGTTCCTGACAAGGAAGGGACCTTGCCTGCATCTGGTCGAGGGGTCACCCGTTGAAAAGAGAAGCAGCAGACAACCCTGAGCCCCAGCAAGCTAAGGGCGCCTGGCCTCTTCCGGTGGCACCTTACTTTGCTCTGCAAATCCCAGGACAGGGAGGAAACAGCTGCAGACAGATCCAGGACCCTTAGCTGGCTTTGGGCTCAGCTCCTCCCCCTCCCCTGGGTTGAGCTGTCCATCTGCCAGCAGCCCCACCTACCTGCTGAATGGGGCAGAGACCCTCCCTCTCCTCCCCCCATGTCCTCAGCCATCTTTCTTCCACCAAAGCTGAGGAAAGGGGGTTGGCCAATGAAGGGAAGCCCCCACCACACACCCACGGATCCCTCCAGAGACTCCTTCTGAGCACAGCAGCAGGGGGCACAGACTTGCTTATGCCCAGCTCATTCTGCCCTGTGCAAGGCAGAGGCAAGGAACATGTGTGCTTTCTCTGTCCTTTTTTCCTCTTTCCAAGGATCAAAATAACGTGCATAAAATGTTAGTGCCACTTTATAAAGCCTTGGGGAGGCCCCACCGGGAATCCTGCATAGTCACCACGTTACAAAAAAGATTTTGAGACTTTGGAAAAAGAGGATTAAAGGCCTGGAGACCAAAACACAGGAAGAACAGTTGCAGGACTTGGGTTTGGCCAGTCGAGAGAAAAGAAGGACTAAGGGGGACAGGATAGCAGCCTTCCAGTGTTTGAGGGGCTGCCCTAAAGAAGACGGGGAGGGGGGAGGGAGGGAGTCAACTTATTTTCCAAAGCCCCCGAAGGCAGGACAAGGAGCAACGGATGGAAACTGATCAAGGAGAGAAGCAATCCGGAACTGAGCAGAAACGTCCCAACCACAGGTCTCCTCTTCCCTCACCTCCTCCAGGACGGAGCAACCAGCGGCCGCAACGGGGGCCCTTCCGCCATCCCCGCCCAGCCAGGTTACCATTCCAGCCCCCACAAGCCGACCTGCCTCCTGCCTCCCTCTCAAAGCCTGCCCAGCGCAACCAACTACGCAAGCGCCGCCCCGCGCCAGGCCGTCGGGCAGGAGGCCTCGGGGACAGGAACCGTGGCAGGTGGGGCTCCCTCGGCAAAGGGGAAAGGGGGGCGGGGGACGCCCGCCAAGCCCCGGTCCCGCCAGCAGCCCCCTTGCAGGAGATGCGGCCCCCTCCGTATCCCCCAGGGCGGAAAGCCCTCCGGGGCCCCTCCAGCTGGGCTGGCGTCGCCTCCCCCCTTTCCCGAGGGCTTCTGGGCTGCTCCCGGGGAGGCTTCGGGGGGGGGCGCCTCCTCTCCGGCCATTTGCCCACCCCCCCTTGCCCAAAAAGGCGCCCCGCCACGCTCCGTCCGAGACCCCCGCCCAGCTGGGGCACAGAGGCCCCCCCGGACTCCCCCTCTCCCCCGCTAGCCCAGCCCCTCCTCTGACACACACCCCAAGCCCCTACGGGGCAGAGCACGCTCCCGCCCGCGGGGACCCCGGGAAGACGGGCGAGGGGGCTGAGCGGCCCCGGGGAGGGCAGTGGGGGGAAGGGGATTCCCGAGGCCCGAGATCGCGGCTCTAGTCCTCATGGAGGTCGGCGGGGTTCGGGGTCACGCAGCTCCTACCAGCTCGTTTCGCGAAGCCAGCGGCGCGCGGGCACGCCCTCCACTTGATCGGCGGTAGCACCGACCAATAGGCTGCTCTCCCGTCCAGCAGGGGGCGGCCGCGGGGCTACGTGCGGAGCGAGGCGCCCGGTGCGCGGCCACGTGAGGGGCGGGTCCAGAGCGGGACACGTGCGGGGGCGGAGCCAAAGGCGCCTCTCGTCGGGCTGCCTCACTTCCCATTGCCCTTTCGCGAGCTTCTGGATCCGCCTCTCCCAGGCCAGGCGAGGGAGGGAGGGAGGGCGACTTCAGGACGGCCGAAGCCGCACTTGAGGGTCAGTTCGGAATTCTTGTGAGCCGCCACAATTGCCGCTCCACCCACAGCGGAAGATCTAGCGAGGTTCCGCGGCGAAGCGGAAGCCTTAACCTCCCACGGCGCAGGTCCTTTCTGTCCTGCCGGCGGGGGACCATAGAGTTCGGGGTCACAGAGCGCCGCGGCGGAAACCAGGGTCTCCGAACCCCCCTGTCGGCGACCGGACCTAGCTGACCCCCCACGGGGGGGGTCTGAGGAGACGCGCATGCGCCAGAGAGGCAAGTCCCTGATTGGTCCCGCAGCTGGACGCGGGGCAACGTCGCCTGCGCAAAAGGCCCGGCAGGCGGAAATCCCTCCGGTGAAGCTCGCCCGTCCTGCCTGAACCCAGGCCCCGGCCCCACCGCTGCAGGCCCGGCGGCGCGGCTGCCATCCGGCCGTGCAGAGGCTGCGAGATGGGCGAAATGTGAGGTGAAATACGTGGAATCTGCCCGCCTCGCCGTTCCCGATCCTGAGCCGGTCCCTGGCAGCGCCCGCCGGGAGGAGGAGGAGGCCGCGCTGAGCCCCGGGCAGCCCCTGGCCCGCCATGGAAGCCCCGAAGGCCAGGAGGTTCGCCCTGCAGGCGCCGCAGGAGGAGGAGGAGGTGAGCGCCTGTCCCCTCCCTCCCCCGCTCTTTAGCGGGCAGCCCTGGAAGGAGTCGCCCACTTTATTGTTCAAGGCCTTTAACCCGGGACGCCCAGCTTCCCCTCCGGCACAGGCCGTTGAGGGAGGGGCTCCGGGCTCAGATCCCCCGCCAGGAGGAGACTTTCCCCAATTGGCTGGGCAATGCAGCTGCCTGCATAGCGACATCCGTCCCCAAGGCAGCTTTGCCAGTGGAAGCCCAGGAGCCTTTTGCCAGGAACGGAGGAACCGCCGCTGTCCCCGCTTCAAAAGGAATTGGGGGGGGGGAGCATCGGGTCAGTGAAGCCTTCTGCAAACTCTCCCTTGTGCCCGCTTGGCTCCTGCCCCTCCTCCGCTTCCCCCCTCGGCCCCCCTGGGACTTCGCTGAATCTCTCTGCAGGCCCCTTTCCCTCGTCTCTGCCCTTAAGGGGAGGGGCCCTTCTACCTGAGAGTCTCCCTCCAGCATCTGAAACGGAGTCTCCTCCCCCCCCCTTTTCCCTTTCTGTGCCAGGTGAAACCTCTCTTCAAAGCCGCTTCAGCAGCCAGAGCTGCAACAGTCCCTGCGGCCTCGGCTTGGCCCAAGGGGGCCTCCTACGCAGACTACATGGTTGGGCACGCCGTGGCTGCCTCTTCCTCCCCCCCTGCTGCTCAGCTGAAAGCCACCTCGGCTGCTCCAGCTGCATCGGCCACGAGCATCTCGGAAGAAGCCCCTCCACAGAACCAGGGTGAGAGGCCTGTGCCCCCCCCAAGCACAGCAGAAGACAAAGGCTCCCCCTTGAAATCCACAGCCCCCAAAGCAGGGGCCAAGCACAACGCTATCATCGTCAGTCCACGGCAGGTGAGACGAAGCAAGCAGGCCAGCAGGGAACATTCCTGTCGCCCCCCTCCCCCCCCCCCATTTTGACAGCCTGGCTATTGCGAGGCCAGAATGCGCATGGCCCGGTGCTCGGGGACAGCTGTCCAGGAAGGTGGCAGGACTTCACATCCAGCGCAGACCACTTACTTCAGGGGTCTCCAATCTTGGCAACTCTTAAGACTTGTGGACTTCAACTCCCAGAGTTCTGGGAGTTGCCAAGGTTGGATCACCCTGGGAACTGTTCAGATGTGTAGACTTAATGTCCCGGAGTCCCCAAACGCCCTAGGCACTGCTGAGGCCTTTCTATCTACCCCTCCCTCTTCCCTCAGCAGAAGGCCTGGCCTTTCTCCGCCCTGATGACATACCTCCACGGTCTTCAGGAGTTTTCAGGCACTGATGCTGCTTTGGGAGTTTCTCCTCTTGCTCTGTAGCAGCGGGCTGCTTGCTGCCTCTTTCTGTGACCACAGGCAGGTGGGAATTCCTCCCCAGTGACCGAGGACTCTCTTCTGCCCTCAGAGGGGGAACCCCATTCTGAAGTTTGTCCGCAACGTGCCTTGGGAATTCGGCGAAGTTGTCCCGGATTATGTGTTGGGCCAGAGCACATGTGCCCTTTTCCTGAGGTAAGCAGAGGAAGTCCAGGTTCCCTTCCGCCACAAGCAGCTTTGGGCTCAAATCCCCTGCCAGGGAGGGTGTTTTTAGAAATAACTGTAAATTAGTAATACCAGTTTTGAATGGAAGCTTTGCCAGTTGAAAGACAGGAGCGCTTTTGCCAGAAACAGGGGGGGGGGGGGGGGAGTCATGTCTGTTCAGAGTTTAAAAGGAATTGGGCTTATTCATAGAGCACCAAACGGGAAACCAACCTCCTGCAAATTCTTTTTCTAGTCCAAACTGCTGCTTTATTCTTTCCTTTGGAGCATTTGGTTCTAAACCTCCCCCCATAAGAGTTGGTGAAATGTACAGCCGGAAAGGCAACAGACGATTTTAGCCATGCAGAGATAAAGATTTGGGATGCCTATTGCAGAATCCAAGTCAGAATCAGGCCCCCTTTTTTCAATCATTATTGCAACATTATTGACGTTTGGTAAAACTGAATCTTGATGATGGCGGTTTTGCCCCTTGGAAAAAGACAAACTCCATTCTGACCCTTATCTTTGTAGCCTCCGGTACCACAACCTGAATCCAAATTACATCCACCAGCGACTGCGTAACTTGGGGAAGACGTACCAGCTGCACGTGCTCCTGCTTCAGGTTGACGTGGTGAGATGCACCCACCCCACCCCGACAACCCACCCCCTCCCTGCCTGAGGCAGCTGATTCTAGGGATTTCCTTGGCCCCACATTCCTTTCCCTGCCCAGGTGCACTAACGAAATCAGGCCCACAATGTTTCTGTTCATTCTCTGTGGCTGCTGAGACCTTGGCAGCTGCCGGGAGGCCTGCAGAGCTGGGCGCTTTCCTGCCTTATCTGCATTTCCTCTCTCGGCTGTTTCAGAAAGACCCCCACCAGGCAGTTAAGGAGCTGGCCAAGATCTGCATCCTTGCTGACTGCACCCTCATCTTGGCTTGGAGGTAAGACCCCAGTGTTGGGCGGTGGCAGAGGCCTGGCTAGGGAAGACCCCCTTGTAGGGGGAGGCGCCAGAAAGCAGGTTTCTGCTTAAAATTCTCCTTCAGGCGAGATGCTCACGTAGAACGGCCATGCCTAGATTTTCTCTGAGACAGACAGGGATAACCTCAGCAGAGCAGAGGGAGCATCTCGGCTCTCCTGAGCTTCCTGCCATGGCTTTCTGATCCTGTCCCACTCTTAGTCCAGAAGAAGCCGGACGGTACTTGGAGACATACAAGGCCTACGAGCAGAAGCCGGCCGACCTGCTGAAGGAGAAAGTGGAGCAGGACTATCTCTCACGGGTGCGGCCGCTTTCCTTTGCCTGGGGAGGGAGGGGGGCAGAGGCATCCCCTGCCCCGTCCCTCTGCCCAGCCAGAAGCTGCCAGTTGCCTTGTGCAGCAGCTAAATGTGGCCTGGTGCTGCAGCTGCTCTGTTCTCCCCCAGGTGAGCGACTGTCTGACCAGCGTGAAGTCCGTGAACAAAACAGACACCCTGAGCCTGCTGTCCACGTTTGGTGTGAGAAAGCCACTTCTCTGTGCTGGGGGTGGGCAGGGAGGATTCGGTGCTTTAAGTGCAGCTCTCCAGCATTTTACAAGCCAGAAAGGGCCGTCTGTAACACTAACACTCTCTCACACACACACACCCTAGGTTGTTGAACTCCACCTCCCATCAGCCCTAACCAATGCAGCAAAAGTGGGAGGAATGGGACTTGCAGTTCAGCGATATTTGCGGAACTCCCTCTCGTCCTTTGCTGTTGAGCCTCCTTCCCCCTGACTCCCCTCTGGCATCTGGGCATTCACTTCCTTCTGAGCACATGGCAAGTCTGACGCCCGCGAAGGCCTGGGATCGTCCCACTGAGTCCCTCTGCTGTTACCTTGCAGTCCCTAGCCAACATCGTCCAGGCGTCCAAGGAAGACCTCTCCCTGTGCCCTGGCATTGGGCCTCAAAAGGTGAGTGGAGGCTGTTGCCCCAAGCCCTGGAACCCATCGGCTGGCCTCCCCCCTCCCATAGCCAGAGGCTTCCCCCTCCCTAAGCGAAGGAGAACCAGCGCCTGTGCAAGGGGCCTCCCCCGCTTGTTGTCCTTATCCTCACTGCAGCTGCTCTGTGGAGCCAGGGCTTCTGCCCAAGGAGGAAGACCGGCTGGCACAGGGAGGAGAAGCAGCCATTTCAGTTTGGGAAACCAAACACTGGCAGCCCAGCCGCAGAATTGCTGGAGTCCCAACACATCTGGGGGAGGAAGAGTGGGCTGCGTCTGAAAAGGCTTTCAGTGGGGAGCACCTGGGATTTCGAAAAGGGGAAAAGAGGCTTTCAAAGTTTGGACTTCCCAAAGGCCCTGGACCCCTCCCAAACAAACTCGTCTCCACTTGCTCCTTTTCTTTCTTCCCAGGCCAAGAGGCTCTTTGACGTCCTTCATGAACCGTTCCTGAAGGTGCCCAAGTGAGGAAGGGGATGAAGAGCAGGAGGCGGTGGGCCCAGGACGATGCACAACCTTCTCTGAAACGTATCCAAGAGAGCAACACAACTCCCTCTTGGGGGAGAAACAAAGCCTTATTTTGCTATGTGAACATTGTTTAACAAAACAGGCAATAAAACACCGTCCAGCAGGAAAAAAACAAACAAGGCAGCCACTCATTTTTAAGGGGAGAAATGGCAGAGCCTTCAGAGAAACGCCGGCATGCAAAGCTCCTGAATTTATTTGGAGGGGCAGACAGATTGTGAATAAAAACATGGCAACTGATCAGCAACCCTTGGGGCGGTGGGGGGGTGGGGGAGAGCGCCATCCCTTAAGTTCCTGCTGCAGAGAGTCCAGCCTGCTCCTCGCCCTCCCTCCTCTTCTCCTTCTTTTTGGGGCTGGGACTTGCCCAGATCGTCTGCAAGGGCTCTTCCAGCCCGGGCTCTTGGCAGAGAGGGGCAGCCCAGTCCAGCTGGGTTTTAGTCTCCTGTTCCCGCAGCGGCTCCTTGTCCAGTTTGCCCCGCTTCTTTTTCTTCTTTTTGCAGGCCAGGAGATCCGCAGCTGGGCCCCCTCTGGCTGACCCCAGACCCTCTTCCAGGAGGCTCCCCAAACAGCTGATGTCCCCCGGCTCCTCCTTGACAGCAGCGATGCTCCACAGCCCCTCCGCCCCCCCCTCTCTGCTCTTCTTTTTCTTCTTTTTGCAGCTGGGGAGTTCCCCTGTGGGGTCCTCTGGGGTGACCCCCAGACTCCCTTCTGCAAGGCTCCCCACAGAGGGGACGTCCCCCAGCTCCTCTTTAAGAGCCACAACGCCCCACAGCCCCCCTGCCTCCTTCCCTGGGCTCTGCTTTATGTAGCCAGCAAACTCCCTACCAGCTTCCTCTCTGGGTGACTCCAGACCCTCTTGCGGGAGGCTCCCCAGGCAGGGGGCGTCCAGCGGCTCCTCCTTGATGGCAGCAGCGCCCCAGAGCCCCTCCGCCAGTCTCTCTCGGCTCCTCTCCTTCTTCTTCTTCCTCCTCCTCTTCTTGCAGCTGGGGACTTCCCCAACAGGGTCCTCTCCGATGGCCCTCGGATCCTCTTCCAGAAGGCTCCCCAGACAAGGGGCGTCCAGCGGCTCCTCCTTGATGGCAGCAGCGCCCCAGAGCCCCCCTGCCACAGCCTCTGCCCTCTTCTTCCTCTTCTTGGCTTTGCATGCGGCTGGCTCTCCTGCGCAGTCACCTCCGCCTCCCTCCAGCTCCCTCCCTCCCTGCAGCCAGGGCTCCTGTTCAGGCTGCCAGTACCTGAAAGTGGGATCTGGCAGCTCCTCCGTCTCCAGCTTCTCTCGCTTCCCGCCTCTCCTCCTGTCCAGCTCCTCCCCCTCGGGAGCCTCCTCTAAGTGGCCAATTGACCGGGCATCCTGCCACAGCAGCCCCCCTCCAAGCACCGGGAGAATGGATGGCTCAGCTGCCGCCTCCGTTTGCTCTTCCTTCAGGGGCCGCTGCTTGCTCCCAGCCTCCACCCGCCCTCCCAGCAGACCCCCGGCAGGCTCCGGGGAACCCCCCAGAAGCTGCTCGGGGCCCTCCGGCTGCCAGGGCGCCTGCTTCAAAGGCAGCAGCGGCCGTTTCTTGCCCCTCTTCCGGGCAGCCTTCCCTGCCGCTTCCGAGGCCGGGAGAGGGCCCTTCAGCCGAGCCCCAAAGGGGAAGAAGCGCTGCTTGAGTCCTTCGGGGACCCGGGGCGGCGGCCTCTCTGCTACGGGGAAGAGGGCCCGGGGGGCGTCGGGGTCCCCGTGGGTCTCCTGGATCCTCAGCGAGGCCCCGAAAGGTCGGCCGCAGGTCAGCCGCTCCGGCCGGGCAGCGGCAATCAGCAGGCGGGCAGCGCTTTCTTCTCGGCTGGCTCGGAGACGGTAGACCTTCTGGCTGCCATCCGGCTGCGACGCCTTCAGAAGGGGTGAGCCCGGCAGTGTCAGGCGGTGGCCGGAGAGGCTGCGAGGGACAAGACAAGGCGGTCAGCCTGGACTCCCTCCCCGCCCACGTCGCTCCGGGACAAGGGCAGCGCCGGGGGGCCTGCGCTCCTCCGGCCTCCTCGGCCTCGCCGCCCGCCCGCCCCCTCTGCATTCCCTGAGTCCCCGCCAGGCCGGGCAGGAGGAGGCTCCCCGGGCAGGAGGGTCGGGGCCGACTGAGCGCACCTCTCCGGGCGGAAGTCGGCGGGGGCGCTGATGAGCAGCAGGCGCTTGCCGGGCGCCCCCAGGCTCTCCGGGCAGAAGGCGGCCCCGGGGGCGAAGCGCCGCGCGACGAAGTCCTCCGGGCACTGGAAGCGAGCAGGCCCTGCGGGAGCAACGACGCCGTCACGGGGCGCTCAGCCCGGCAGACCCCCCCCCCGGCAGGCTCCGCTCCCCCGGACGAACCCCACCTGCCTCCGCGGCCTCCTCCCCGCCGGGCGCCCGCATCTTCACCGGGGCACGTGGAGTGCCGGCGCCGCGCCTTCCGGGAGGCTCCACGCGGCGGATTGCAGGGGGCGCACCTCCCTGCGGCCTGCGCGGTGCGCCTGCGCGAGCGTGACATCGGCTCCATGGCCCCGCCCCCGAGGAGGCTGGTCCCATTCGTTCCTTAAAGGGGCCGGAGACCGTCGGAGAGCTACCCGCGGAACAGCTCCAGGCCGGGAGTTATGGGCTCGCCAGTCGGGCTGCAGCTCCAGGGCCGCGGCTGATGGGACCTGCCGTCCGGCCTGGCCTCCCCCCTTGAATGTTGGCTGCATTCGCACCGTGAACCGAAGCAAACTCCGCCCAAACCGTTTTGGGGATTGGGGGTGTTAGAGGGACTCCAGGCGGTGCGTGGAGCCATCAGTCCGTCCCCACCCTCGCTGAGCCAGCCGCGCCTTTTCCCCTGCAGGAGAGCCGGGGTTTCTGTGGCGGCTCATTGGGCTGCGCAGGATCCCCGATCGTAGCCCCCAGAATCAACGCCTCAGGGTCGGCAGTGCCTGGTGGGCCGGACGATCCCATCCGAAGCGAAGCCTGCTTGGCCTTGGCTGGCCCTATGCAGCGCGCCGGTCGTGCCGCTGGGTGTCGCTGTAGCAGCGGGTTTTGGTGCCCCGGGGATCGGGCGGACGACGCGCGGCGCCCCGTGGGGGAAGCTTCTTGCGCGATCTCCGTGCGTTAATGCGGGGCTGCCTCGCTCTGCGGCCGGGCGTGGAGTCAAGCGGAGCGTTCAGCAGCGCCGCACAGCCACGGCCAGGGGAAGCTTTTGCGGGAGGAGGAAGCCCTGCATGGCGAGGGCAGCCCTGGCCCAGGAGGGGCCGCGGTGCGCAGGCGACCCCGAGCCAGAGTGGGAAGGTTGGAGGGAGGCAGAGGGGGCTGCTTTGCCCTACAGCCACTGAGGCACCCACAGCAGAAGAGACGGTGCCAGCCCGGCTGCAATGGAGCCTAGAGAGAGGAGCCGCTGTGTGGCAGCGCTTGGCAAAGAGGAGGCTTCAGGGGGCTCTGGGGAAACCGAGGCCGAAAACAAGCAGGAACCCCCGCCTGGGCCACGTGCGGATTCCACTGGTGGAGAGATCTCGCCCCCAGGCCAAACCCTTCCCCTTCTCTGCCCTGTGGAAGGAGCCTCAGGAAAGGTGGCCAGCCCCTTGGCCAAAGCGGGTCTGGAAGAGCTGAGCCGGGAGGCGTGGGGTGCAGTTAGCAAAGGCCCCCGCCTCTCCTCCCTGTCCTCCGGGGCCCACACCCGGATGCCCCCCCATCTGACGTCAGCCATGGGTTCCTCCACGGCGTTTCCCTCTTGGCCAGGAAGGCTTCATTCCTGCCCTCAAGGCCCTCTGCTTGTGCACGGGAAATCTCTCGCGGCTCCTTCCCAAGGACTCCCGGGTGGACGGGTGCAAATAGCCTCCCTCCCTCGGTCAGCCCTTTGGGGCTGCAGGCAGGGAGAGGCCCACTGGTGCCCCCTCCTCCCCGTGAGTGCTGCAGCTTCACTTCCAGCCTCCCAGGGGCTGGCAGGTTTGGGGGTGAGGGCTGGTCCAGCTTCCTGTTTTCTTCCCTGGCCAAAGTTGCTCCTAGGAGGATCCGACTGGAGTCCCAGGCTGCACTGCTTGCTTGACCCCAGCAGTGTCCAAGGCAGCCGGCCTCTCCAAGTCCACACTTAATTTGGCCCCGTGCCTAAAAACCATTTTTCATACTCTTTTTCTTCCAAACGTTTGCCTTTCTGCTAAGTGGACAGCAGAAGGGAAGCAAAAAGGTGTTGGCCAGGCCTTCTCAGCATGCATGGGGTCCTCCTGAGTGGGGGTATCCACGTGCCCACAGCCTCTGGCGGCTGAAGGGACAAAGAGAAAAGAGGCTCTGGGGCTGGTCAGCTTCAGGCACAGCTTGTAGTTGCGGGCTGCCTTCAGACCCCCTATGTTGGCTGCATTTTCCACTCTCAAAGTTCCCTTTGTCCTCTTAGGGCCTGGTGTGTCTTTGCAAGCCGCCCTCGTTTAACATTCCCAGGCAGGGGGACATTCTTGCCCTGGAGCCAGAGGCTATAAGGAAAATGCTGAATTATAAGTTGCTAAAGGCTATTAGCTTCCTCCAGCCCCTCCCGCTTCCCACTGGAGACCTGAGGGGCTTCCTAGAAATGCATCCTGCAAGGACTGTGATTGAGGGGGGCTGTAATTTGAGCCAGGGCTCCGTGCCAGAAGGAGATGAGGAAGCCAAAGGGCAGAGCAGGAACCTGCCCATCAGCCCAGCCTCACCTCACCTTCAGGCTCCAGAGGTGCTGGGAGGGAGCCCAGCTGCTTCCCCCCCACCCCTCCTACGGCAGGGCTGCTCATATTTCACCACTCAGGCAGGCTGGGCTGTTTTGAAGGAAATGCGCTCCAAAGAAGAGGGGGCTTTTTCCTGAGCCTCCCAGATTGTAAACATCCCCCTGACCCCTCACCCGCTCCTCGCCTTCTGGCCCTGTCCTGGGGAAGCCTTCGGGAGGACAGGGAAAGGGGGGCGGCTTCTGTTCCCCAGGCGCTTACCCTCTGGCCTGGAGGGGGTGGGGGCGGGGGCATGCCTGGGCCGTGCTCTTGCCCATTTCCCCATTTCTCTTGCCCAGCAGGAGTTGCCTCAGTCCCCAAAGGAGGCGATTGGGGGCTTCTGGGTGGGGAGGCAACAGGGGCGCAGTGACAGGCTGGGATGCAAGAGCCACATTGGCTGGATGGAACAGGGCCCAGCAGGCTTTTTCCCCAAGGCCAGCAGCCCTGTCCTTCCCCCCCCCCCCCCTCCAGCTTGTATCCGTTCTGGGATGTTTCCAGCGTAGGATCCAGGGCTCCAGACGGCCAAGCCCAGAGACGGGCAGGATGACCTCTTGCAGAGCCCGTCCTGGGCCAAGTGGGAAGCGTCAGGAAGATAAACTGTTTTTCTTCCGGGGGAGGGAGGGAGGGAGGGAGGGAGGGGGGCATTCCTGGAAGCCTCTCGCTGATGCTGCTCTGCCTGCAAAGTCCCCTTGTGTTCCCTGGGGGCCGCTGAGCTGGCTGAGAGGCCGCCTATTCTTCAGCCATCAGGAACGTTTACATCTCGCAGGATAAATGAGTGGCGTTTCCTGCTCTGTTTACAGCCAGGGATCGGACGGCCGGACGGGTCAGGTCAGGAGCAGGATTGATGGGGACGCGCCGTGACTGTAGCCGGCCCTGGGGGGACACTTTGTCTCTCGGCACGGATCAGGATTCCTGCGGGGAGGGGGGCAGGCTGCCCGCCAGAGGCCCAGGGGCTCGGACAGGGTGTGTTGTCCGTCCATCCTGCAACCCGGACTCTTGGGACTGGAAGACGCACATGCACTCCCCAGGATTTCTTGTGTTCCTGAAACAACACCTGGCTGATAGAGGGCTATTTTAGCGCTTTATTTTTAAATTTTGTAGGCCATCCATCTAAGCATCTTACAATATATCAGACTTAAAAATTCAAATAAAAATCCAAATACATAACAAATAAGGACGTTAATCAATACACACGAGAAAGTAGAGAACTGAGCCAGGAGGCGAAGTGTCTTTATGCAGCCTATACATTTGGAATTAAGATATATCAAAAAGCTTAAGAAAACAGACCAGACAAGGCCAAAAAGAAACTCTTTCTTTGTCATTATAGTGCTGGCAGACATAAAACTGGGAAGACTGCAGCTACCAAGCAGAGGAAGAAGCGACTTGTGCACAGAAGGGCCGTCCGTTCACTCCTGGCTTTAGTCTGCAGGCCTGGGATCTCCAGGTGGTCTCGCATCCCAGTGGAGGCCCAGCTTTGGGATTTTTTTCAAGGTCAGCCCAGGCCCAAACGTTAAAAGGGGGATTGCAATGGCTGTGAAGTGGGGTAACCCAGTGCCCGGCATGGGGCCTGGGATCCACTGAGCCGGTCTGAGGAAGGTGGGTCTGGGGTCTCCTGCCTCTGAGCTGGAGGGGAGGGAAGGGGGTGAAGCTCAGGTGCTACTTTGTGACTCCTCTCACCTGCCCCACTTCACCCTTCAGATGGAGAGGAATGGGGGAGGGGCGGATGTTACAGAATGCCAACTATGACGAGAGACATATGAACGGTTCTTCACCCTCCCACTCGGCCATGGTGGACCAGCTGACTGAGAGTCCCCCTACGGTAGAAGGTCTCACGCTATAGGCAGGAGGTCAGAATAGAAGACTCGAGCCCATAAAACACATCAAGAACAGTTGCAGGGACTGGGCCTGGCTAGTCTAGGGAAGGGAAGGACCGGGGCAGACAGGAGAGCATCTTCCAATACTTGAGGGGCTGCCACAGAGAGGAGAAAGGGGCCAAGCTGTTCTCCAAGGCACCTTTGAAGGCCAGACAAGGAGGGACGGATGGAAACTGATCAAGGAGAGATTCAGCCTGGAAATGAGGAGGAATTTCCTGACTGGGAGAACAATCAACCCACGGAACAGAAGTTGCCTTCGGAAGTTGTGGGAGCCTCATCACTTGAGACTTTCAAGGAGAGACTGGACTGCCCTCGGTCAGAAATGGCGTAGGGTCTCCTGCTTGAGCAGGGGGTTGGACCAGATGACCTACAGGGTCCCTTCCAACCCTGTTCCTTGATGTTCTATGTTGGGCATCTCCAGACTTGGCCACTTCAACACTTGTGGAGCCTCCTCTATGTGCTCAGGGGAGGAGAGGAGGCCGTGCGCCCCTTTCTTCTGGCCAAGGAATCCCAACTCCCTCCCGCCAGCTGTTTCTCCACCTGGTTTGATGTGGTTCCAAGGTTGAATCAGGGTTGTATTTCCTGAATCTCTCCCTGCACTTTCCTCCTGAGCCAGGGCCCCCTTTGCCCCCATCCCAGAAGCCCACCCCTCCCCTGGCACAAGGCTTCCTCCACCCTGAAAAAGTCCTGGCCTCAAAGTGGCCCTGAGAGGAGCATCAGATCCACCAGTTGGTTCTAGGGGGGGGGGGGCTAGGAGGGGTTGGATTTGTCCCCCAGGCCCCTTTCTATACCCCTCCCCAGCAATCGCCCCCCAAATCCAGCCCAGGTGAGGCAGTGGTCTTTCGGTGGAAGGGAGGCTGCTGTCCGTCCAGCTCTCGGCAACTTGCAGGAGGCCTGCAGCCCAAGAGCCGAGCCGTCGTGCCCAGCAGGCAGCCTGGATCCTCCTCCTGGCACCCTCAGGCAGGGCTTCTTGGGAAAGGGCAGGGTGGCCCAGAACGTCCTTTGGGGGTCCTCACAGCTGAGCTTCCGCCTCCTCCTCTCTCAGCCCCCTCCTCTGGTGCTGCAGGCGAGGGGGCCTCCGGCGCATCCGGGAGAGGCAGGCGAGGCCAAAGTGCGAGAGGCGGTGCAGCTGGACGCGGACGCAGAAGACTTCGCCGGTGGCGATCTCGGAGAAGAAGGCCCGGTCTTGGCAGATGCCCGTCTCGGCCCCCGTCAGCTCCAGACTCTCCAGGGCCGCCAGGATGAGCTGCCGCTGGGCTTGGCTCTGCAGGCCCCGGACATCCAGGAGGGCCGACAGGTGCTTCTTTCTGGGGGGAGGAAGAAGGAAGGAGATGGAGCAGGAAGGACGCCCACCCCATCATCCACCCGGGGACTTTGGCGCCAGGGCTGGCAATCGTGGCTGCCTTGCATAGCTTCCCAAGGGGCGGGGCCTGCATGGGGGCAGGGCTTGGAGGGGAGGGAATTCCCATAGGAAGAGACAACCGAGCCCAAAATTTCTGTTGATCAGTGAGACAGTGGTCAAGTGAGCTTTGTCCCATTTTATGACTTTTCTCGCCACAGGCTGCATGGCTCCCCTGCCCCATTTTTAGGAAATGCTTCTCAAACCACCCAGCCAGGGCAGCTTAAAGGGGGTGCCGGCATCCTTGCAGGCACGCTCTGCCCCCTCCGCAGGCTGGGCACCGTCATGGGGCAAATCCCCACTTTGCCAAGGGATTGCAATTGGCACATCTTGGGCACCGAGGAGGCCAGTGGGCGGCCCTGAGCCAGCGCCAAAAGATTCTCTCCCAAAGACGTGCCAACAAGCCCTTCGCACCCCAAGGGAGCTTCCGGGCATCCTGGCAGAGCCAGTGTGGTTCTTGTCCCGCTGCCAGCCCCAAATGGCCGTCTGGCAGGAAATGGCCCCCAAACTCTGCTTCCTGTCTGAAGCGCAGCCACTTGTTTTGCTCTGCTGGACGGCTTCATTCTCTCTCTCTTTTTCTTTCAAGAAACAAGAAGTCCAGATAAAACAGGAAACGTCCGTCAGCCACCCTTAACACGGCGATCTGCCGCCTTGAAACAATTCCTAAGGATGCAATCAGCAGGAAGATGGAAAGAAAAACAAGGGGGGGAGGCATGATAAGGCCCTGCTTTGCCCCCCCCTCCCCCCATGACGCAGCCGGCTGGTAGCCAGCCGAGCTGTGTGGGCAGAGCGGGGAAGGGAAGGGTATTTATAACTCCCCAGCCGCCTGGTCCTGGGAACTGGAAGTGACCGTCCTGCTTCCAAGAAGTGGTTCCTTGGGGGAAGGCAGAGAAGGATCCGGAGGGCTCCCGGCAGGAAACCTGGGAGCATCATCTACCTGCCTCAGTTTCCCCCGCAGAGATCAAAGGGTCCTCAAGGCCAGAGGGGAGCAGGCAGAGGCTGCCAAGGGGCAAGGGGGCTGTGGCCGCCCAGCATCCTTGGAGCTGAGAGCAGATGGCAGAGAGCTCCTAATTGCTTGGCGTGGCTTCTGCTCCCGGTAGGAGGAAGAAGATGGGCACAACAGTAGAAAACTACAAGGGGCTTGGGGGGGGGAAGCGGGATGCCCGAGGGGTCTCTGGAAACCCACGGTGGAGGGGCTGGACAGGGACACGTCCTGTGTCCCCAAAGTCTTGACCCTTCCTCATAGAAACGTGGCCACTACTCTGTTGTGATTGGGGGGGGGCAGGTCTCTGGGGAGGAAGGAAGGGGGTCTTAGCGGCAGCCCCACCCTGAACTGCTCCTTTGGACAGCCTCCCCGCCGCTAGATGGATGTATCGGGCACGTTCTGCCCAGCCACATCCTGGCTCTCAATGGGACAGAGTGTGGAAGGGGCCAAGCTCTAGCCTGGGCCAGGCCCAGTTCACTGTGTGGCCCAAGGCTTGAGTAGAGTGGAGCCCCTAACCCTCGGCCAAGTCCTCGGGAGACCAGCTCTTTGGAAGGAGCCCCTGGATTGATGCAGGTTGGCCAAAGGCTGAAAAGTGGCAGGTTTTCTGTGGCTGTGGCTAGAGGCAGGGGAGGGAGGGAGAGGCCGGAGGTACCCAGCTTGGCAAAAGAGCCATGCCAAGAATGAGCAGCCCTACAGCCCCGAACCGAGAGTGGGGAGAAGGTGGGAGCCGGCCCTGCAGAAGCTGCCTCCGACGGCTCTTCTCTTGGTCTCCTTCTGGAAATCCTCCGTGGATCTTCTGGCCACAAAGCCGAAGAGGAGATTGGCCCAAGCAGTTGCAAAGAACTCGCGGCTCCTGGGAGGAGGCTGGATTACAAGTTCCATCATCCCCGGGCATTAGTTCAATGTCTGGGGATAGTTGGTGTCTTGTTCCATCTCAGGAGATGCAGCCCAGCCTAAAGAGCTGAAATGTGGCCTGCCAAGGGACCACTGGCCAGAGGGACAAGAGGCTCAGAGGGACCAGGGGGACGGGTGGCCAACTGGGGAAGGACCAGTTTAGGGAGGGAAGAGGCAGCTGCCTGGAGGAGAAAGAGCCTCCCGTGGCCGAGAGATGTTTCACGTCCAGAGGCTCCAGCAGTGGCTCTCGCCCTGCTCAAGAGGGCCCTTGGTCTGCCCCAGCCAGGCCCCTGGAGGCCTTGTGATGGGAAGGCAAGAGAGCCGTCTGCACATGCTCTGGGGACCCCCGGCCACTTTCCCACCCGCCCCTGACTCACTGCACGTCAGGAAAGGCCCTGGCCAGGAAGGCCACTTCCATCTGGATGGCCGGCGTCTCTTCCAGCTCCAGGATCCCAGCCAGGTGGGGCACCACGGAGTCCAGCCAGGAGGAGGAGGATTCCTGCAGGATGGGAGGGGGGCAGTTAATTATAGAGAGACCCCCGCATGTCCTGGGGGGAGGGAGGGCGGGCGGGCGCCATCTGCAAACAAACCCCCTCAGGAAGTGACCTTCTGGAGGGCCTGTCTCCCCACCCACGGGACCCAGCGCCAGAGGAGGGGAAGCAGAGCTCCCGGCTCTCTCTGTGGGAACCGCAAGAGCAGGAGACGGAGCCAGAGGTCAGGCGAGGAGAGGGAGGCTCCTTCCTCGGGCTCTTCTCCCCCTCCTCCTTTATTTCCACATCTCTGGGGAGGCGGCCAGCCCCTCCTGGCCCTCAAGGAAGGCCCTGAGCCCGCTTCTCCTGGGGCCCCCTCTCACCAGCTGGATGAAGAACTCCTGCAGCTGCTTGGCCTCGCTCCGCAGCCGCTGGGCCACCTTGGTCCTCATCTTGGACGAGGTGCAGATGATTCGCACTCGCATCAGCGGCCGGACGTACTCGATCAGCACCCGCCGGTGGACCTCCCTCACCAGCATCTGGGGTGGGGGCAGAGATTAGAGCTGGGGCAGGAGGGGGCCCTTTGGGGGCAGCCCCAGTTTCTGGCAGGAGGCAGTCGGGGCCTCTTGGTGCACCCTGCCTGGCAGCCTGAGGCACAGGTGCCCAGAGGGGACTGGCACCTGCAGGGCACCAACTGCTGGAAAAGGTTGGGCGGCTGGGAGGAAGGGCAGGAGAAGCCAAGCCAGCCTGGCCCCCCGGGAAGCCTCTGAGTGGACCGAGGGGATGGTTGGGGGGTGAAGGGGGTCTCCCTGTTCCCACCTGGTAGGGCCCCAGCTTCATCCTCCGCAGCTTCTGGGCGTGCTCCCCCAGGAGAGCCATGATGGTGGAGAAGGCCTCTGGGTTGCTCAGCCATTTCCTCTTCATCAGCTTGTAGAAGTAGGGCTGTTTGGGGGAGGGGGAGAGCAGGGAAGGGACCCTGCCTCAGATGCAGCCTCAGAGCAGGCCTGGCTTCCCTGCCTCCAAGCAAAACCCACTCGGGACAGCTCACCCCGAAGGAACCCACCCACCCACCCATCCTGGCAGGCCAGTCCGATAGGTCTCTTCTCAAAACATGGAGGGAACAAACCGTGGTTTATGAGGACCACGATCCAGCCATCCGATTGGGGCCAACAGCACAGCCCTCCTGGCCTCCCCCTGCAGACCCCGGGAGACCCCCGAGTTACCTTGAGGCTTTGGAAGAGCTGGTCAGCCAGCACTCGGTTGCACAGCCGGGTCACTCGGTCGAGGGACAAGCCTGCCAGCTGCTTTGCAGCCTCATTATCCGGGTGGCCAAACCTGGCCAGGTGCTCCAGGTAATCCCTAGAAGAACAGCCCCGTCAAGCGAGCGGTGTGCGAATTGCGCAAAGCCAGCCAGGCTCATAACTGGGGACGGGTGGGGGGGAATCTCCTTTCCTCCCCATTGAATTAGGCTGGGGGCTAAGATGGAGGCGGGGGGCAGAGTGAGGAGGAGGGTCAGGGCTGGCCACTCACCTGAAGGGTGGGCAGCAGTTGACCAGCATGATGGTCCGGCCCATGTAGCTCTCGGGGCTGAGGCTGCTGACCACCTGGCCTTCGTGAAACTTTTCAACTTTCTTCTGGAAACTGAAGGGGGGCAAAGAGGACGCCAGTATGGAAGGCACTCTGGGGGCCAAGGAGTGAGGGCCCCTGTTTTGCCTGGCTCTCAGTGCCACCTCCATGCCCTGACATTGGGCCCTCCAGCACAGGAAACCCCTCCCTCCATTTTTCCAGCAATCTTTGATCGGAACCTGCTAAGTCAAAGAAACGGGCCCTCTCTCTCAACCCAGAGGGGGCTGATTCCCCAAAGACCCCCTGGGCCCTTTGGCCATTTCTGGAATGCAGGGGGGAAAACCCTCACCTTGGCAGTGGCCCTGGGGGGGTCCCATTGCCCCAAGAGTCACAGCCCCCTCTACAGCCCTCTTACCCCACCCGTGCCCAGGGACCCTGCGAGACCCCCAACCTGCCACCCTGCAATGTCCCCCACAGGGGCCCTGGGAACGCAGCCTCAATTCAGACAAGCTGCAAGCCCCCTCGGAAGCCAGAGCTCTCGGACAAGAGGCAGGTCAGGAAGCCGACAGCTAAAAATAGCCTTTGGCCATCCACCCCAGAATCCCTGGCCACCGGGCCCTTTGGCTCCACCCTGCTGGCATTTCCTTACAAATGGGCCACGGCGGCTATTTATACCCAAGGTGAATCTATTTGTGGCGGCTGGTTTGAAATGGAAATTTTGTGCCGTGTTCCCCTCCAGCCCATTGCGTGGCCACCCTGCGTGTTTCTGTTCCCACGGGAAGCCCAGGCCAGCACGGGGCGGTTGCTCAGGTGCCGGACGACCCTCAAGGGGCAAGAAGGACGACTGGCAGGCCCCTTGGGGATCTTGGGGCAAAAGCCAGACGTGCCCTCCGTGGTGCCTCCTCTTGCTTCCCCCCCCCCTGCCTTGTGGGGAAGGAGGCCACCCACAATGTCGCTTCTCCCCCTGACCTGCCCATCTCTGCCCCTGTGGAAGAACCCAGACGGGCAGAGTTCAGCCCCAGGAGAAACTCAAGCCTGCCCCATCGTGACCCACTTTGGTGCGCTCTTCCCACGGAGGGCCTGGCGCCTGTCTTCTGCCCCATGAACAGCTCCTTGCGGGGCAAGAGTACCTCTGCAAGAACTCCGCCAGGCTGGCCAGGCAGCAGTGGGCCACTCTCCTTCCAAAGTCCTCCGTGATTTGTGGGGCTTTGTCGGCATGCCCCTTCAGCACCTGCAGGGCACGAGAAGGACTCAGCAAAAAGGACCCTGGGGATATTGGGGGTGGGTGGAGGGTAGCCTTCCGGCTGATATTGGGGGGAGCTTCCTGTGGTGAGAAAGGGGGAAGAGGGGCAGCTGCCCCCCCTGCTGTCAGGGTCAGCATGCCATCTTCAGAGGTGCCCTTTTATGCCTGGCCTCTGATGCCATCTTTGCACTGAGCTGGCATTCTCCAATAGTTTGCAGTTCCCATCATCCCCAGCCAGCAGGGTCAGGCATGTTCCAGTGGCCCAGCATTGCAGAGAAGGAGCTGGCCCCAGGAGTGGGCACCGATGGCAGCCCCCTTCACCCTGTGGGCGTCATTGGGGGAAGGACAGAAGGAAGCCCAGCTGCGTTGCTTCCTTCTCCCAAATTAGGGCTACATGCTCACAGAATGCCAATCTGGGGTTTTTTAATCCTGGTTTGGGGCACAAGGGCTCAGCCGGGGGAAGGGGCAGTTTCCCACAACAACTTGTGTCTGAAGCCAGCCTGAACCTTGCTGCCCAGGCTGAGCTAAGCCCTTGCCCAGTTCCTCAGCCAGGCCAAAGGACGGAGCGCCTCCTGGCTCCTGCTCCCAAGGGTCAGTCCTGGGATGGAAAGCGGAGGGAAGCCTCCCTTGGTGGGTCTGGGGGAGGGGCTGTTTCCTGTGGGGCTGAGTGTCATGGAAGGAAGCCTGCTGCCTGAAGCAGAAAAGGGGGAGGGGATTCCGGGGCGGGGACCCCAACCTACCAAGATGACTTTGCTGGACAAGCCGAACTGAAAGCTGTTCTCCTTGTCTTCCTGGGCCCACCTCTCCTCCTCCTTTTGAAGCTCTTGGCTCACGTCCCTGGCGATCGCCACCTGCAGGTGCCCCAGAAAGAGTCCACAAAGGGGGGCTCAAGGTGAAGCTTTGGGAATTCGAGGGAGGTGGGGAGACCTCTTGAGGTCATCCGGCTACCTGTCTCTGCCCTGAAGGAGACTTTCAATGGCTTTATCCTGTTTTTATGACCCAGCAGGATTAAGGTGCCCGGCCAGGATTATCTCAGGGCACCCTTGCAAGGAAGGCCACAGTCACCTGTGCCCTGGGACCCAGCCTTCCACCCTGCAGGGAGTGGGACCCACGTGCCTCGTGGGGTAATTGAAGTCACCCACAAAGACAGCCCCTGCATAAGAAGCTCCTTGGCTGAAAATGCTCCCTTTTAGGGGCCAAACAGGAGAGAAACTCCCTATAATTGCAAGTGGGGGATTTTGGACCCACCTTGAATGCCATTTGCCTGCCTAGAGTCTCAATGGGTGTGTCGTGTCCCCCGGTCCCCCGTCCCCCCGCCGCCTCACCCCTGGCCGGCCGTTACCTTCATGGCGGCAATGCACTCCTCCTCCAGACTCTGCTGTGTTTCTGGGGACAGGAGGGGTCCGAGCTCCTGGGGCTTGACCAGGGCGGAGATCTCTGGCCGGCTGAGGACCTCCCTGTGGCAGAGGGGGAGAGGGGGGGCAGTTCTCTGCACAATCCAGGCTCCTCCATGGGGTCTGAATGGCATCACCTTGCAGCTCTGGGCCCAGAAGCAGCCAGGGCACGGCCAGAGGGCTCTGCTCGGGGGGGGGGAGTTGGGGGGGCTGAACTGCCATTGAGAAGAGATTTGGGGGAGGATCCAGGTCTCCATTTCTCTTTAAAGTGCTGCATCCCAAGTGTGGGAAGATGCCCGCGAAGAAGTTTCCAGCTGGGCTGAATTACTATTGAGCTTCTAAGACAGCTCTGCCCCTTGCCTTGCCCCCCGTCTCCAGGATTGCTCCCCCATGCACACACAAGCTACATGCCAGCCACCAGCCAGCATTCCCATTTGGGTCCCAATAGGGTCCATGCCGAGTGGGCAATCCTGCAAAGAGCCCCAGCCTCCCCCTCCCCCCAGGGGGTCTCCCACCGCCTACCTTTGGTAGATGTTGCTGTTCCAGTCCAAGACGAAGTAGAGCTCGGAGAGGCTCAGCTGCTTCTGGACCCCCTCGGCCAGGCAGCGGGCCAGGCCCCGGTGGTAGCTGCCCAGGTAGACGGCAAAGGCCTGGTACTCCTTGGGGTAGGCCTGCAGCAGGTGGGCCCTCACGCTGCTCAGGTCCTCCACCGTGCACTTGGCCAGCCGGTCCATCTGCGTGGCGATGGTGCCCCCCCGGCCCTCCACGCACTGGCACAGCTTCTGGCCCACCAGCCGGTCCACCGCCTCGGCCCACCGCTGCCTCATCTTCCGGGGCCGGGGACCGGTGGCCCCCGCAGAGTCTCCCTGAGCCTGGTGCCATCTGCGGTCAGCGTCCTCCTCCTGCTCGATGACCTGCACCAGCTGCTCCAGGGGTGGGTAGGGGCTCTTGGCGGCCAGCGCCTCGGCCAGCACTGCCCAGAGCTCCTTCTGCAGCGCCTCGTAGAGCAGGCCCACGTCCTTGGCCTTCCGGCTGCCGTCCTTCCGGCTGTCCTCCTGGGCGCACTCGGCCTCCAGCTCCACAATGTGCCGGTCTGCCAGGCGGAGGTCCCGCTGGTGGATCAGGTGAAAGATCTCCAGGACTGAGTGAGGGACACAAGGGGGAAAGGAGCCTGAGGCTGGGAAGGGCAGAAGAGGGCCCAGGGGAGGCTTTGGGCAAAGGAAGAGGGGCTCTGCTGCCTGAGCCCCCACATGGAAAAAGGCTGCGGCTCAAGCAGGCCAAGAATCAGCCCAGAAGCTCCCTAAAACCCTAAACATGCAGTGCAAGGCAGGAGGACGTGAGAGACCATGGAATCCACAGAGCCGGACACGACTGAACAGAGACCATCATCATCATCATCATCATCACCACGATAAAGGCCGAGAGACGCAGCCGTTGTAAACCTGTGGGTACCTCCATCGTTCTTAAGAAACCAAAGAGGTCCCGAGGGCTGAATCTCTCAGAACCTCTACTCTGGCCTCCTAAATCACGGGGACGCAGGTGGAATCACAGCTGACCATTGGCGTGCTGGACTGCCTGCCCAGGGACAACGTGCCCGCCCCCCAGCTTGCACGCTTGAGGTGCCCTTCCTTAGAAGATGGGAGCATTGCTGGGGATCACAGGAGCCCCCGACCTTTCCTAAGTACCAGGGGTCAGTATCCAGAGGGGACCAGGTGGAGGGGAGGAGTAACCGGGGCCAGTGGGCGTCCTTGGGAGGGGCCCTGGGTAGCCATGGGAGCGGGGAAGAGGGTCCCGGGCTTCGCACACATCCTCTGCTTGCCGGAAGTCCAGATCTGCCCTCCGGCCTTGCGAGGGTCTCAAGGCAGCCATCCTGGCCCTCATCGTCATGGCAGGAAGGAGCCTTCCTTGGCCACAGCCGTGGAGGGCCGAGGGTCCGACTGGGCTAAAAGCAGCTCTTCCGTTTCCCTGCCCTCCGCCGAGGGGAAATGCCCCAGACGAGGTGACGCAGCCTCCGGCCACCCCCCTGACCTGACCTCATCAGCTGAACGGGGAGGGGGGCTCGCAGGGGGCTGGGCTCTTTCCTCCCACAGTTTGATTCAGGGCTGAACCTGAGAAATGGGGCTGCCCCCCTGAAAAGGAGTGAGGCTCCCAGGAACCACCTTCCAGGTCTTAAGCCCCTCTGAGAAGGGAGGGGGTGGCCCAAGGGGGCTCCTGGCTCCCACTCCGTTTGCCTTCATGCCCAAGGAACCCCCAGACCAGCAGCCTGGCTTCAGTGGCTGGAGGGCGGCCGGAGGGGGGGAGGGGCTTCTGGTCAGCAGCTTCTAGGTCAGACACAGCAGGACAGAGCTGCAATTTTTAAGGGCCGTGGGAGAAGCGGGGGAGGCAAGTCACAGCCTGCCTGAGGTTGGAGGGAAGGAGAGCACCACCGGCCCTGAGCCTTTGGGGGGGGGGGCTTTTCCAGGCTCTGGGGGAGGCTGGATGGCTTCTGCACATGTGGGCCCCCCAGCGCCTCCTCCTCCTCCTTCTCTTGGCGCCTTCTCCGGGAAGGTCGCGGCTGCTCAGGAGAGGCTCCTGCAATCAAGCGCTGAATCACGGCAGGGGAACAATGAGCCCAAAATATGTGCACAAAGGGAAGAGAAGCTCATTAGACCTGATAAACAGCCTGGCCAAGGTCAGTGACGCCCAGCGCTCCTCCCTCCCTCCCTCCGTCCGGAGGTTGGGGGGGGGGACTGGGAAGGGCCACTTGGACAGGCAGCCCTTCTTCTCCCAGGGAAGGCAGAGAGCGGGCAAGCAGGGCCCCGGGGGTTCTCTGGCTTCGGCAGCACAGTGGCTCAGGCGGGACCCCCAGGGTAGGGAGAGGTCCCTGGCCAGCTCCCGGGTGTGCCTGGGGGGAGGGGGGCCATCAGGTGATCTTGTAGCCAGTCCTCCTCACGGCTCACCCTCCCTTGGATGGAGGGGGGGGGACTTTCTGTTTTTTTTTTATTATATAGGCAGTCCTCGACCTACGATCACAATCGAGCCCAAATTTTATGTTGCTAAGTGAGACATTTGTTGAATGAGTTTTGCCTCCTTTCACAACCTTTTACAAGTTGATAAGTTACTAACCCAGTTGTTAAGCGAACCCGGCTTCCCCATAGACTTTGCTTAACTAGAAGGTCGCAAAAGGGATCCCGGGACCCCAGGACGCTGCGACCGTCATAAGTGCAGGCCAGTTGCCGAGCCTCTGAATTTGGATCCTGTGTCCACGGGGAGGCTGCAAAGGTCACAGCTGTGAGAAACAATCTTCAGTCACTTTTTTCAGCGCTGTTGTAACTTTGAACGGTCACTAAATGAACTGCTGTAAGTCGAGGACTACCTGTAGATAGGAGGTCCTATTAACATGGAGTTGTTGTGAAGTGGGGGATGAAGAAAGGAAGGGGTCGAAAGGAAAAAACCAACCAAAGGCTGAAACAAATCGGGGTCTCCTCTCCAACCCTCCAACCGCCACAAGAAAGCCTGCAGCGCACATGGGGGGGGGGGACACGGTGGGGGCCGGCGATTCCTCACACTGAGTGTGGGATTGTTAAGAGGAGGCAGCCGACTGAGGCTGAGGGGGTCCCCTCCGTGCCCCCCAGGCCTTCCCTGCCCTCCAAGGCCACCAGGTGGTCTTCTATGGACGCAGCCGACACTTCTGCTCCGTGTGACTGATAGCAGGAAGACGTTAAGTGCAAATAATAGATGGTCAGGCAGTGGTTGAGCCTGAGGGCTAGACTCAGCCACGGAACCTCCGAGGGTCTCAGAAGAACGACTGGAGAGCCTGTTTGGCCACACTGGCCAGATGTCCTGGTTGGGTCCTGGCTGGTCCAGCTCCAGCTGCCTCAGACTGAGCTGCTCGCTCGGGGAAGGAATTCTACACAACCGGCTTTCCCAGACATTTCCCTACACAAGCAGGGACAGAAGTGCACTGGAGGGAGGGGGGAGGTCTTCAAGGCCCCCAGACAGGCTACCAATCGGGACCCCCTAGCAGGTCCCCAGATTAGGCATTCTCTCCACCCACCTCATGAGGGCTTCCCTTGCCAGGGTGCCAAGAGGGGTGCTGGGCTCCCAGTTTGGTTCAGTCAGACCAGACTCACCCGAGAGCGGCTCCTTGGGCTTAGGCTCACTCTTCTCGGCTGCTGGGGCCACCTCTGAGCCCTCTGTCTGGTTCAGCTTCTCCACCAGGGATGCCCGGCGCACCTTACCCCCCAGCCCGATCTTCAGGAAGGAGCCGCGCTTGCCAGCGTCCCCACCACCGTTCTCCTCCGTCGGGTTGCAGTCTGAGCTGTAGAGGCCTTCCCTGCGGCGCCCGTTGAACCGCTGCAGCAGGCTGAAGTCCTCCGAGCAGCGACGTCGCTTCTTCTTCTCAGGCACCCGCTGGCCCAGATTGCCCTCCATCAGGGGCAGCATCATGCGCTCCAAGAAGGGGCGCCTGTCGGAGCCCTGCTCACTCCCGGGTGACCGCTTCTCCCCGCTCTTGCGGCTCCTGCCCAAACGGAAGGGGCTCAGCCCCACTAGCTTCTCCAGGGTGGCTCGGCGCCTGAAGGGATCCTCGGGGCTGCCGCTGAAGAGGCCCTGCTCAAAGTCTGCCCTGTCCCCCGGGAAGGTCCTCTCTCGACTAGGGGAGATGCCCCCGAGGAAGGAGTCCTTCTCGTTCTCCTCCAGGTCCTCCTCAAAAGGGTTGGCCCCCGGGCTCTCCTCGGCCAAGATCAGTGGCCCGCTACGGCTGCTGCCCCCGCCACCATCCCCAGGGCCTCTGCCGGCCAGCTTCAGCTGATGGGGGTTCTTGAGGACCGGCATGACGGCTGCCTTCCCTGGGCCCTGCGGAGGAGAAGAAACGATGCTCAACCATGGCTGCCAAGAATCGCCTGGATGCCTCAGGGGGGACCACTTGACACAAGAGACCTTGGAAGGGACATCCCAGCACCCCCACCTCCAAATTCTGGGGCCAGACTCCGATATGGGACCAGGGCGCTGGTTGCTTTGAATCCTCCAACCCAGGGGCCGTAAAACGAGGTTTATAATTGACAGCCGTGGGCTCCACCCAAAGCAAGGAGGCACTCAGGACAATTGCTTTGCTGTTGGGTTAAAAGAAGAGGGAGGGTCCCGATTGATTGGAAACACCCCCAGGCAGAGGGCCACAGAGGGCGAGTGGAAGGCTTGAGGATGGAGGGGGAAATGCAGGCATGGAGCAGAGTGGCCCCCGCAGAGAGGAGAGACGGACAAGATAGGTAGGAAGAGACGCCGTCCCGTTACTCCGGAGCAGGAGCCTCAGCTGAAATGCAGCAGCCAAAGTGCTGCTCTAGCAGGGAGCCCAGAGCCGGATGGGGCTCAGGGGGTGCACCAGCCCCACCTTGGAACTACTTTTGAGGCAGGGTGGCTGGCAAAGGTGAGCTGTGGAAGCTCCACCTCCCATGGACTCCTGACCTACAGAACCAGCGGTCGAGGGGGCACGCAGGGATGGGTACCAGCCACGTCGCTTGTTGCTTTGCTCCTCCTTTCTGTGCAACTTCAGCTGCACCCCCCCCCCCCCCGCTCTCCTGCTCTCCCTCCCTACTTCTGGAGAAGGTGGGAAGGGAGGCCGACTTCTTCTGGCAGAGGCCAGTCTGAGGGCCGAAACCATTCTTTGCCATCCAAATCGCCCGTGCCCCCCTCTCCTGGGCAGGAGCAGCCGGCCCCACGAATGGGGGCCTGGCCACCAAGACTGCAAGGAGGGCGCTTTGAGGAAGAGAGCGAAAGAGGGCAAGACGGAGAGAGGGAAGCAAAGTTCAGATCCTCCCCCCCCCCCAAGGAAAAGGAGAAAACTGAAGGAAGAGTAGCAGCTCCCACTGTAGGTCAGCCCGGCTGAGGAGACCCGGCCCACTTACTGCCCCCTGGGGTGCTCCTTGAAGGCAGGTTCAGGCGCCCAGGAGGGTCGAACGTTCCCTTCCGTGGTTTCAGAGCTTCAGGCAGCCTCACTTCCACTTTCCCTTCCTTCCCTTCTTGCCCAGCCCACCTCGGCTCACCTGACCACACAGCCCGGAGGCTGCAGGGCTGGGCATGACCAGGAGGGACCCAGTGCTTCCCTTGGCTGCTCAGCCAGCCTCTCCCTCCGGCGGCAGCTGCTTGGCCTGTAGACCTCTGGGCAGCCCCAGTTGGGAAGGTGGGACAGGTGAGGCCATGCCTCCATCACGGCAGCCCTTGGCAGAGACCTTGGGCTGGGCTAACAGGATCCCCGAGGTGGCGGCATTCGGGGCTCTGGTCAGTCCAGGTCACCTCCTGGACAACTGCTGGCTTAGCCACTGGGGGCACCTGAAGACTGAAAGCCCCCTCGGAAGACTGGAGGTTTTCAAGAAAAGCTTGGACCCCGTTTGCCTGAAATCGCCTGGGAGGAGGGTGCCCACCTGGGGAACTTTAAGGCTTGTAGATTTCAACTCCCAGAATTTGAGGGGGGGGGCTTCCCCAAAAGGAGCTGTCAAACCTCTTGATTCCAGCTTGTCCATGAAGGGGGAAGAGGCGAGAATGAAAGTGGGGTCTCCCTCTAGGAAAAAGCTTCCAGCAAAGGGTCTTTCTTCTCTTCTGTAGCCCTTGCCAAGTTAGGAATGGGCAAAAATGCCCAGGTGGAAAAACAAAGTGACATTGATCCTCCCGTGAAGGGGCTCCGAGCCAGAGTGGGAGGGTCTGGACTCATCCTGCCACAAAGACCACCCTTGAACCAGGCTCTCCAGACCTGCTGGACTACAACTCCCATCCTTCTCCTCCAGCACACCTTTTGCACTGGGCCAGAGGGGAGGACAGGAGGATGAGGTGCTTGACTCTTGTCCTGCAAGTGAGGAGGAAATTCCTCCCCCAGGGAAGTCCCGGTCTTTGCTGGGGGGGGGGGAGGCAGCCTCCAAGCCTCTCTCCATCTCCAGGCTGCCAAGGAGGAGGTTGTCTTCTTGCCTTCAAGTGGCTCGGGGGGGGGGGGGGTGTTCCTGACATAACTTCGGTCACTAGGTGGCTGGTCATTAAGTGAGGACTACCTCCTGCATACATTTGGGTATGCAAGTATGCACATTTTGAGGGGGAGGGGGATTATCTGGACGATGATCGTCTCAATTAACGCCCCGTCATACCAAATGCAACTTTAGATCACGTAGAAGATAAACCCAGCCATCAGGCTCCCTTGCCAGTAAATTTCCAGCAGGTTCCCCCCGGGGGGGGATCTGTGGGCAGATGCGATGGCCTTGGCAGACGGGGCAAGGGGGTGGTCAGATAGAAGGCAACAGCAGGATGTGGGCAGGGCAGGCAGCTTGGAAGAGACCCTACCTCCCTCGTTTCTTGGGCTGTGAAAGAGGCAGGGGTGGGTGGGATGGGGAGACATGCCCTTCCAGACTGCCCAGGTTCTGCCAATGCCGCTTTACAATAAAGTAGGATTATCGTCCGGCCATGATCCTCATCTGGTCTACCTCGCAAGGCTGGCAGCAGCCAAAGCTAAGAACGGGAAGCTTTTACAACCCTTGGCCCCCTCTTTGGGTCTGTTCCTGGGTCTGCATTAGAGACCCCCGGTGCCAAAGACGAACGGGTTGGGAAGGCTGGCATGGGGCCAGAGAGGAAGGGGCTCCCCTGCCAGGCCTTCGGTTCCTCTCCAGAGAGACTGGCCAGCTGCACTGGAGGGATGAGGGTGCCCCATTTTGGACCAAGGGTGAGAGGCAGCTGCGGCCCGAAGGCTTCCCGCCAGCCACCCCCAGGAGCTCCCCATCACGGGCCGCACTAAGCAGTTAAGCAACCCAGAATGGGATGCAAGCAGGGTCCAAAGCCCTCTGGGCCCACAGATAAGCTAAACTGGTCTGTAGTGGGAGCTAGCCGGCACCGGCAGCAGTGCCCCAGTTGCCCCAGAGAGGGTCTGCCCCCCCCCCGCCAAGCCCAAATCAAACCGGCCACTTTGAGGAGGGCCAGAAGGTGAGAGCCCAGATGTGGCTATGCCCATCGATTGTCTGGTTGCCTGACCTTTGGATCCAGGAGCTGCCAAAAGGACGAGGGAAGAGTTGCCTCCCTCGAGAGCAATTCCCAAAGCTGGAATTCCCCGAAGACCTGGATGAAAGGGGAGACCGAAGGGAAGCCATCGGCCTGGGTGCGAAGGGGTAGAGCTCACTGGGGTCCCTGGAAGAGGGGTCAGAAATAATCCTTCCTTGTGGTCAGTCCTGGATCTTAAAGGGAGAACAGGATACACTCAGAAAGGACCACAAGTGACTCAGCATCCAGAGAAAGCCCCCCGCAGAGGAAAGCAGAGAATCAGTCCACCCCCCAGCAAAAGAAAAAGCAAAGAGGGGCAGGGGCCGAGAGAGGGAAGCTGGGTGGGGGGGACGGGCATCTCCCTTTTATATATTCTCAGAAAGTCCTGGGGAGTCTTCCAAGAAGTTACATCCATTTTCAGAGTGCCCCAAGGATGGGATGGGGGCCCTCAGCCAAGAGAAGTTAGGGGTCTCTTGATACCAGCCGTTCGGGAAGGGCCAGGACGAGGCTCGCCCCTTTGCAAGCTTCCATTCAGCTGAGCTCGGGCCCCCGCCTGGTGGGTTTCCCGTGGTCCTCTGCCCTCCAGGAAGGCAAAGGGCTCCGTCAGCCCCTCCTGAGATTGAGGACCCCCAAAATCTTCCTGCCCAGAGGAAAGAGGGAGCCCCCCCCCACCCGACAACCCTGGGGGGCCTTTCCTTAACAACAGCCTGCCTTCCACTGCTGGTAAACGTCAGCAACAGAGCAGCTGCCCTCCCCACAGGACCCCAGACTGAGTGCAGTCCAGCCAGCCATAAGCCAGGCAGAGACTGGGGCTGGGGGCAAAGACCGACGAGGATGATGAGGGTGACTTCTTTGGTTGGCACAGCTATCCATCTGATCCAAACCACTCTGGGCAGCTCACAAGAGCACAGTCACAAGTTTCCCCGGCTCCCAAGGACCCCCTCCCCGAGAAAAAGGGGCACCAGAGCGCAGCTCCCTCGGGGGAAGTTTGCCCAAATGACCCTCAAAGTCTGCAGCGGGTAGAAAGGGAGGCAGGGGCTTCCCAGGGTCAGAACCTATGATGGCAGAGCCCCTCAGGGTATGCTTGGATGGAAGCCGCAGCACCTCCCCACCCGCCCAAAGGAAAGCAGGGGGAGTGGGCTGGAAGGCTCCTCTGAGCCCCCCTCCCCTTCCAGCAGAGCGGAGTGCCTACCTTGATGCCTTCCCTGCAGGCTCCCCCTCCTCTCGGGCTGTCTGGCTGCTCTGGGCAGCCGGGCTGGGGAGGCCGAGGAGGCTTGGAAGGAAGCCCCTCCCAATCCCGCCAGGCCGGAGGTGATTCGGAGCAGGGCGGCTTTATGTAAGCTGGACACAATCTTGTGACTCTTCCCCTGTGGGTCTGGGCAGGGAGGGCAAGGGTCATCCAAGGGAGGAAACCAACCAGCAAGTCTTCGCTTCAGCCTGGAGGAGCCGGGAAAATTCCAGCTCTGCCAGCCGGGAGGGGGAGACCCTGGCAATGCCCTCCGCCAGCCTCCAAAATGGGCGACTGCAGCCAGGGCTTGCGGCGGGTGCTATTAAGTACATGCGGCTTCCCCATTGACTTGTACGAAGGTTGCAAAAGGGGATCATGTGACCCCAGGACACTACGACCGTCATAAACATGAGTCAGCTGCCAAGCATCTGAATTTCGATCACGTGACCAGCGGGAGGCTGCAACAGTCATGCGAAAAATGATCACTAGTCACTTTTTTCAGTGCCGTTGTAACTTTGAACGGTCACTAAATGAACTGTTGTAAGTCGAGGACCACCTGTACCATCAATTCCATTTTTTTAAATGGACCATGGTTGCCCAAAGCCATGGCTGCGTAACATAAGCAGGACTTTGCCAACCTCTGACCTTCAATGCCTGCGGTGCCCAAACCTCTCAAGTGTCTATAGGGGGAAAGGAGGAAGGTTCTCTTAGCCCCCTGCCCCCCCCCCAAGAATTCTGGGCAGGGAGCTCTGCCTTCAGCCGCTCTCATTCCTTCTGCTGCAGGATCTTCCACCGACTGACCCCCATCTGGACCAGGGAGCGAAAGGGCCAAACCAGGCTTCCCACCCGCTCCCAAACTGTCTCCTCCCAGGCCTGATTTATCCAGGCAGAGTCATGCAGGAAGGCCCAAAGGTGGGGGCTGCTTCCTCCGCCTTTGTTTCGGCTGCCTGTCCTCGGCTCGATCCTGCCCCCTGGCGGCCATCGCCTTTTCTCAGAAGGCAGAATCGCCCCCCTTGAAAGGGTTGGACCCCAAAGCAGCCACTTCCCCTCCAAGGAGCCTCTTAGCTGATGGCAAGGCTCTGCTCCTGCCTTCAGGCCACTCTGAGCCCCACCCAGAGGGAGCAGCTGGAGCCGGGCCTGCGGTGCCAGTTTACGCAGTCACAAGGGCAATGTTCCCTCTAATTTTTTTTCGATGTGAGCAGAAAAGTATAGTGTTTGAGCGGCACATTTTCATGCCTGAGCACCCGAATTTTTTTCACAGATGTCACCTAAGACAACAACGAAATCAGTATTATTTGAAACTCAAAGTTATGTTTCTTCAAGGTACCCGCTTAATTCAAAGTGTTATATAATATCAGTATCACTTAACAACGCTCCTGCTTAGCAACCAAAATGTTGGCTCAGAAACTCTGGCATTTGAAGCACGCAACTCTTAAAGCTGTCAAGTTACAAGACCCTTGCACCCCTAACCCTTTAGGGAAAAAAAACCCCAGGGGTCTTCAAACCTGACAGCTTTAAGATTTGTGGACTTCAACTCCCAGAATTTCTCCTCCAGTCCTGTTGGCTCAGGAACTCTGGCATTTGAAGCATGGAAGTCTTAAAGCTGTCAAGTTACAAGACCCTTCCACCCCTAGAAAAAAATGCAGAGCTCTTCAAACCTGACAGCTTTAACACTTGTGGACTTCAACTCCCAGAATTCCTCCTCCAGTCATGTTGCAGCGACGTCATCTGCGTGGATCTGCTCCATCTCTGCTTTCTTCATTGTGGGCAGGGCTGCTGCTGAAGTTGCCGACGAGTTGCCACCAGAATAACTGCTGCTACCTCCTCCTCCTCCAACAGCACCACCAGATTTGCTCCTGAGCTCAGCGCTGGGTAACCCGTGCCCGCTCCTCCTCCTCCGTGCTTTTGAAGAACCATGAGGCTTTTTTCCCCCCTGCTCCCTCCCCGCCTTCCTACTGTCTCCCGCAGCCTCATGGCTCTTCAAAAGCACGGCGGAGGAGGAGGAGGGGGCAGGCAGGGGTAACCCAGCGCTGAGCTCAGGTGCTCCGAGCAGAGGGGAGGCGCCGCTGCCACGCGCGGAGATGCCGGCTGGAGCTTTGCCGGCTTCATCTCAGCCGCAGCGCCGGGCGGCAAATCCGGCAGTGCTGCCTGTTAGAGGAGGAGGAGGAGGAGGTGGCAGCAGTTCTTCCGGTGGCGGTGGGGGCTTTGGGGCTTCACAACTAGCCTCAGTCGCCCCGTGCTCCTCAAAGCAAGTCTGGGGAAGTCCTTTGCAGGCGGCCCGTTCTAGCTGCCTGCAAAGGACCTCCCCAGCTTCCAAAGCCTGTGGCAATAGAAATCACTGCGCGGCAGTTGAAAACTGCTGCGCGGTGTTTTCTTGCCACCTGCGCGCTAGCGCAGCCGCGCACCTTAGAGGGAACGTAGCCGGACAAGGGGCAGCCGGGACCCAGGGCTCTGTGGCACAAGGGAGCCTTTTTCTGGGTTTCCTGTGCTTGGACTCCCCTTGAAAAACATTTGGAAGCGGCAACCGTGAGCCAAAAAGGGCCGTTTGGAACAGCCAGAGCTCAGCTGTCTGATCAACTCAGTTTCTTCTGGGGCCTAACGGTCTTTGATAGGAGCCCAAGGGGGAGCTGGGGGGAGCCCTCTTAAGGGCACCCATCATCTGGGGGGAAGGATCCTCTGTCGGTGGCGCCTCCTTCCAGGGGAGCTCTTTCCTTCGGCTTCCTGGAAGACACGGCAGCGTCCGCTATCCGGATTCCCCAACAGCCCCTTTCACGATTTCTTTCCATTTGATTTTACTTGGGGCTGCTGGCTGGGCAGGAGGGCACGAGGTGGCCTGGCATCGCACAGCCACACCTCAGCAGGTTACTGAAGCCAGCGCAGGCGCCCACGGCCGTCACCCACCCAGCCAATGGCTTCAGGTAGCAATAAGGGGTTGGGGGGGTGCAGCTTTCTGAGCCACGACATTGAGACACCCCCCCTGAGTTTCAAGGCAGAGGAAGCGCTGAAGGGGGCGGTGGGACAGCCACAGGCCCCTCCCTGCAGATACGCTCCGGGCACCACGCTTCCCATCATCCCCGGCCAAGCCAGCTCGGGGAGCCCTTCTTTCCAGGAGCGGCTCGTGATGCGGACCCCATCCCAAAGGGCGGAGGGCTGCAGAGCCCTTCAGGGAAGCCCCCTGGATTGCATGGCTCAATCGGCTCAAGCCCCCGCGGGGAGCGGAGGAATACCGGGGACCCCCCGCGGCGGGGCGGGGCGCCTCTGTAGAAACGCTCGACTCAGATGCCGGGTTGCGCCTGCGCAGAAGCGCCTCCCTCGTACCTCCGGCAGAGCAGCCAAGAGTTAAGGGCGGTGCTCGGCGGACGGCGATTGGCTGCGTTTCCTGCCAATAGAAAGCGCGGGTGAAAGCCACTCGGCCTCCTCGGGCAAAGGGGCGGGCCGGCCGGCCTGTCTCCATGCTGCATCGCAGCCAATCAGCGCCGGCAGGGGCGGAGCCTGGGCGCTGCATGGGCACGGCTTGGCAGCGGACAGGCGGGGCCGCGTTTGGGGGAGGCCTGGCGCCCCTGGAAGTCCCTCCCGGGCACCGGGCAGGGGGCGCCTAAGGGGCGGGAAGGGGGGTCGTGAACCGGACATCGGGTCCAGTCAATCGCGCGCTCCGTGGGGATCCCTGCCGGGTTGCGCTTCCCATCGCCAGGGAAGCTGCGGAATCAGCGTCCCTGCAACGAAGCCCCCCTGGCAACCGGTTCTCCTTGCCAGCTGCTCAGTGGCAGCCGAAGGGCCCCTTTGCTCTCTCTGCTGACCGGCGGAACTCGCGGCCGCCGGTTGGGCCATGGAAGGTGCTCCCTCGCCAGAGCCCCGGCTGGCGGCCTGGTGAAGAGCCGCCCAGGAGCCTGCCTGGGTCTCCTTCGCTGCCCTCCAAGGGAGGGCCGCGGCTTGGCGGAGTTTCCCGGCCTCTTGAAGGCAGCGCGTCCAAGCGGGCAGCAGAAAGACCTGCGGGCTTCAACTCCCAGCTATGCTGGCTGGGGGATTCTGGGATTCGAAGTCCGCAGGTCTTCCCGCTGCCAGGTTGGACGTGCGCCTTAAAGGGCAGGGCAGGGCGCATCATTGCAGCGCTTCCTTCTCCTTTTCGGGCGGTTGGACCTTTTCGTCCATCACGTACTGATGCCAACCAACCCTCGGACAAACATGACGGGGAGGGGGGGGCAAAGTCTGGAATGGCCACGTTGCCCACGGAGGGGGTGTAAGTCCCAGCTCGTGGCTGCGGCTGCTCATTAGGAGGAGAGAGCAGAGGAGCCCCCTGCTCACGTGGGCAGGGCTGCCTTCCTCACCTGCCCGCCCCGTCTGCTGGCCGGCTGTGCCCAGGGGAAGAAGCCGATGTCCGGCTGGGCAGGAAGAGGCACGGCAGGCTGTCTCGGGGCTCCAGGGACACCGCGCGTTTCGGAGCCTTCGCGTGACTCAAAGGGCCCGAGAAGAGAACCCACCCACCCCAAATAAAGCGTGGGTCCTCCGTGAGAATTCCTGTTGCATCCGAAGCGGCCTCTTTGCCTGGGACCCAGAATCAAAGGCTTTTGTTGCAAACCCTCTGCGCGCTCCGAGGACCAGCCTTCCAGGTCGCCGCGGCATTTCGGAGCCAGAAACCGGCCTGACTTCGGGAATAGCAGCCGTACCAGGCGGGCGGGCTTTGGGAGCTGTTCTCTCGGGCCCGAAAGCTCCTTCGGGCGGCTGCCCACCTCCCCGGCCCCTCCCGTGCCTGCCAGGGCGTGGAGGAAGCCAAGCCGCTGCCCCCCGCCAGATCCGCGGCGGCGGCGCCTTTAAGCAGCTCGGGGGCGCTTCCTGCGCCTGGCGGGTGTCGTCCACGCCGGCCCGGCCTCCTCGCGCCCTGCTTCCTTCCCCCGCTCTCCCCTCCTGCGCGATCGCCGCCTCTCCGGCCGCCGAGCAGCCGCTGCCTCGACCCCCACGCTCGTCCCCAAGCGGCCGATGCTGGCGCCTCCCCCTATGGATCCGGCGCCCCCGGGCAGCAGCCCCAGCTGAACCGCGCCCCGCTTGGCCGAGGGGAGGGGGCTCAGCGGCAGCGACGGGCGGGGGCTTCCCGGGGCTCGGATTGCGGCCGCATCCCTCCTCCTCCTCTCCCCCCTTCCAGCGCGGGGACGCAGCCATATGGGGGGTGGCAGGAAGCGCCGCTGCCCCTTCCTGCCTGCGGGGAGAGTGCGGCGGCCGGGCCGGGCACCGAGGCGGCAGTGAACGGAGCTGACCCCGGGCCTGCCTTGGCGGCCCCCGCCCTCCCCCTCCCCATGGCCCCGCGGGCCGAATAGCGCCGCTCGAGCCGCGTCTCCGCTGAGAGGAGCCCCTCTCCAGCCGCCTCCCCCCCCCCCGCCTCTAGCCCTCCGGGGCGCATGAGTGGCCACTCGGGGGAGGCAAGCGGCCGTCGTCGCCCCCGCCGCGTCCGGCCTTGGGCCGCGGGAGAAGATGTCTTTGCGCATCGCGCTGGCGGCGGGCAACGAGCGCAATTCCGAGCCGGTGAGTCTTCCGCGCCGGCGGCCCCTCTTGTTTACCGGGGCTGGACGAAGGCCGGGTTGGGGCGGGCAGCCTGGAGTTGGCGGCGGCCGGTCGCTGCGCTTCCGCTGCGGGCTGATGGCGACGGGGGGGGGAGGGCGCGGCCCTCGCCAAGGAAACGCTCCGGTCTCCGGCGAGGCTCGGGCCGAAGGTCACCCCACCCCAGCCTGCCCGGGGCTCTGGCGGCGGCAGCGATAGCGGGCAGGGCGGTGGGCCTGGCCGGGGGTGGGCGGAGGGGCTCCGGGGAGCGGCAGAAGGCGGGGGGGGGGGGTCCGGAGCCTCCGGCAGTGACTGCTGCTTTTGCCGCGCTGCGTCCGGCCTCGCCCGCCCCAGGGGAAAGCAGGAGGCGGAAAGCGCGGCCAGAGGGGGTCCTTTCAGTGGGGCCGGGAAGCCGGTGTCCGGCTGGGAGATCCCGCCGGCCGGCCCACCGCCCTCGGCTGCCCCAAGGAGTGCCCCAAAGGCAAGCAGTGGCCTGCAAGCTGAGCACCCCAATTCTGTGCAAGCCCCCCTCGGCCTCTGGTCGCCCCCTTAGGTACCCCAGGAGCTCCTTGCTGTCCCAGGGGGAGGGGAGGGGATGTCCTCGCTGCAGGCTGGCTTCCTTGCTGGTTATTTGGTGTCAGCCGGTGTCTCTGCCAAGCTATTGGAATAAGGAGTATTCCCACCCCCAAATATCATACAGTCTGAAGCGGGTGTGGTTTGGGGCTAGCCTACACAAAATGCTGTTTGCAGGACACAGCATTTTAGTGTACACCTTCTTGGTGTGTTTTTAAGCAAACTGCCTGACTAGGTTTTGCCGAAATATGTTAGAAGCCGCTGTGTCCTTGGCCAGAATTGTGGGGGGACGGACGACACTCGGTGTGAAGACTTGTGCGTTGTTCTTTAGGTGCTGCCTGGCCGCTTTCCCTCTGGGGAGGTTGAGCAAATTCTGCCTCTTTGGCTGCTCCTGGATTTGTGCCCCTGTCAAGGGTGGAGAAAGTGTCAGCAAATGGAGAATCTCTGGGGCTTTAAGGGGAAGGTGGGTGCAGGCCCTGGCATTGCCCCTGAAAATTCCCGTATGAAAAAAGGCCCTGGGCCCCAGAGATTCTCCACTCTTGATTGACACCCTAGCAACACCAGCAGGATATTCTGAAGCCGTGTGGGACTCCAGTTGCAGTGGGCGGTTGTATTTATGTCTGTGCGACAAAGGATGTCACCTCCTTTCACGTTGAAATCCCAGCTTCCTGTCGCATCTCTTTCCTCGTGCTCGTAGACTGTGTTCGCCCAATTGGGAGGGGACCGCTTTAAAGCCTCAGTGCCCCCTCACCCCTTGTGCTGGGGCTCGCTTGCCCCCGGGCCCACTGCTGCTCTCTGCCAGGCCTTCTCTGGCTCAGCCCCACCCTCTCTGCCGCCGCTGCTGCCGACAACCACATCGCAGATCGCCAAGGCTTCCTGAAGAGTGCCGCACCGCTCTGTTGCCATGGCAGCGAGGTCCTCACCATGGCAGCTAGCTAGGCATCGCCCCTAGCACCTGCGTTCGTGGCCAGTAGCTGTCAAATGACCAGGGTGCCTCTGAGCATGTGCCGAGAGCTCCCTTGGCCTGCGAGTGAGTAATGCAGCCTGCCCCTACCTGCCTGGGCCTGGGAGTGCCCGGGTGTGGCTCCCCAGCAGCTCCGATCAGGGAGTACAGCTTGTACGAATGTCGGAGGGAGGCAGACGGTGCCATCTTGCTCGAGAGCTCTTTGCCAAACTAGTTCAGGAACAGCCTGGCATGGGGCTTTCTCCAAACGGGTCCGGACATCTGCAGCTGCCGGTAGTCCAAGCCAGTGAAGCCCAGCCAGAAGGCTGCAGGCCCCTGCCTGCTCTAAGCCACGGAGACCTCCTTGAGAGGAGAAGCTGCCCCTTCTGTTGCCCTTCCTCCAGCCAGTGCTCCAGGGGAGCCAAGGGAGAGCCGAGGGCCTCCTGCCATGAACCCCCCCAGCCCTGAGCTTCCAAGGGGCATCCGGAGCTTTGTATGAAGCTGGTCTGGAGGAGAAGCTGCTGCCCATGGCCCCACTTTACACCCTTGAGGAGAGCTGTGGCACCAGGGCTCTGAGACTTTGGCCATGCCAGGCTGGCAGAGACCGAAGGGCACCAACTCCTCTTTTGCGCCCTTGAGATCCGGAGCTCTTTGCCTGGCGATGGCCTTGGCTGTCTTCTTCTGTGGCCAGCAGCTTCTCTGCCTGCCGCAGCCCTCCTTGTGCAGCTGGGCCTTGAGCAGGCAGGGCTCGGGAGCATCCCCCCTCCGAGAGTTGGAAGCAGGTGGCCCGGGGCTGCTCCTGGCCTTCTGGATGACCCTCCTGGCCTCCTTCATGCAGTTGTTGCATGTAAACATTCCTGGCCCAAGGGGGATGCTGACCTCTGGGCGTGTGGGCTGGCGAGAGAGGGCGTGGGTGCACACCTGTGCAGGCCTCCCCTGCCGAGCGGCTGGCTGGCTGGGTGGAGCCTGGCCTCCCACCCCGAGTGGGACGCTTACCCAGTTGGGGACTCATCCGCCATTCCGGTTTCCCCTGAAAGAGGAGCAGCCACTGGCCCTGTGGCTCTCGGAGGATGAGGTGTCAGGGCAGGGCCGCTTCCTGACTCACCTGGCCTCTCTCCTCCTCCTCCTCCTCCTCCTCCTCCTCCTGTCAGGATCTTCTTGGATTAAAAGTTAATAACATTTGGGGCTTCCGGGGAGTGAGCGACCTGTCGATTTGACGGAAGCAGCTGCTGAGCGAAGGTGTTGCCCGGAGTCCCACCTGGGGCCGGGAGCTTCAGAGAATCTTACCCGGCCCAGGGAATGGTGCTGCCTGCCTGCCTGCCTGCCTGCTCGTGAGTAAGCCCGAGGGCCTGGCGTGGAGCCCATGAAAGCCCAGGTCTGGCTGGAAATGAGAAGGAGGTCTAGCCTTCCACACAGATCCCCGCTTGGATCTGGAGGGAGAGGCCAGGTGCGCTCTGGGGCTCAGTCCAGGGTCAGGGTGGGTGCTGTGGGGTGCCCTCCTTCGCCAAGCCAGGGAGGCTGCTGGCCCAGCCCGCAGGGTCCTGGCAGGGTTGACACCTGGAGGAAAGAGGTGGGCTGGGAAGGAAGGCTGGTTTGCTAACAATTTACCCCTGGATCCCATCATAGAGTAAGCAATGGGGCAAAGGATCCAGAGAGGAGAGCGGTAGGCAAAAGCAAAGCACATTTTCAGCCCAAGGTAGTAATCTAAATAGGAATGTTAGCAAGCAAAAGCTGTATAAAAATATATGCAACAAATAGTCCCAGTTTATTTGTTTTGAATTTGTTAGATTCCCATCCTGTCTTTCATCCAAGAGTCCCAGGTGCTTTACAACAACCCTGTGAGGTAGGCTGCGAGAGCAGGAGAGAGAATCACCCAGTGGATTTCCATGACGGAGGGTAGTCGTGGGCCCGAGTGGCACTCCCTGGCTCAGGGCCCCACGAGTAGTGGCCTCACCTTCAGGGTCTGCCCCTGCTACATCTTTGGCTTCCTTTCCCCCACCTGTATTCGGGGGCAAAGGACCCCTTCTCTTCTCATTGACAGAGGTCCAAACCTTTTGGGGCTGGGGGTGCCAGGGCAGCTGCGACCCATGGGCTCTGGCCTCCACTGGCCTTGTTCCAAGAGACTCTCTGCTGGCCTGCTTAGTGGCTGCGCTGGCATTGAAATTCCTCGAGTCATTGTTGGTTTTACTGCAGCCTAGAAGGGGCCGTGCACCAAGCACCTTTTTCTCACGATGTGCCCAGGTTTTGCCCTTGCTCGAGCGCGGGAAAGTGGGGGATCCAAAGGACGGCAGCGTTTTGCACGCCACAGGCATTTGGAAAGGTCTCCCCCTGGAGTGAGAGAATCTACGCACCAGGCGCACACCAGGCACCCCGCCACCCTGCCATCTCTTTGAAGCGTGCAGTGCTGTTTCCCAGTGCATTATTGATGAGTGCTGAAGAGGGGGGAGCTGTAGCCCCCTCCCTCCCCGCCTTGCCCTGCATACTCATGAGAGGACAGGCGGCCTTTCTGGGCATCCCACAATGCACCGAGGCATTCCTGCACCCTGGAAACGCAGGGAGCTTTCCAGAACAGCCAGCCCAGGCAGCAGGCCTGGCTCCAACTCCCCCCTCCCTCCCTGCTGCCAGCTGCCCAGGAAGGAGAGTCCTCTGGTGGCTTTCTCTGGGGCAGGTGGGAACAGCCCAGTTTGCCTCCTGGTTCCTCCATCCGCTGCCCAGGAGGCCACCCAAAGTCTTCGGCTTTTGTGCCCCTCGGCCAGACCACCTCGGCTCCATCCCTTGCCCAGCCAGTGGGAGGGAGGGAGGGATCAGAATAGAGCTGGAAGGGACCTTGGAGGGTCTCTACTCCAACCCCCCGCTCAAGCAGGAGACTTTCCCAAGCCAGGTGGATCCCCTCCTTTCCCTCCCCTCCAAGAGTTTTTGCCTCACCTGGCCAGTTGTACCTGCTTCCTCAGGAAATAAATAAACGGGGAACAAGGTATTTGCAACCTGCTCCTCGACGCCTTTCGCCTGCATCCATTGCGCAAACGGCCATCTTGTGCACTAGAGGTCATCCTCCAGTTACAACAGCTCATTTAGTGACGGTTCAAAGGTACAAAATTGACTTTTTTCACACTGGCAACTGTTGCACCGTCCCCAGAGTCACAGGATCAAAACTGACTCATGGGGAAGCCAGATTCACTTAACAACCAGGTTGCTAACTTAAGGACTGCAGTAATTTAATTAATTGTGGCAAGAAAGGCCGCAAATTGGGGCAAATTCACTTAACAAAGGTTTTGCTTAACAACAGAAATGTTGGACTGGATTATGGTTGTAAGTTGAGGAGCGGGTGGTCAGCTGTCCAGCGGGCTCTGGGAAAAGCCGATAGGAAGTCTGGGAAAACTGACAGACGGATCTGTGTTCTTGCTGTGTTCATATGGCTGAGCCTTGTGGGTGATGGGCCAAAGAGAATGTTTCCTGGCTGGGGATGGTGGGACTTGTAATCCTAAATCACCTGGAGGGCAGCTGGTTGGAGAGGTCTGGTTGGGAAGATGAGCAGGGGAGGGGGAGGCAGGGGGGCCTTTGTGTCTGCCTGCTAAGAGAAGGGAGACCCTCCAGAAGAAATGATTCTGATAAGCCCCCCCCCCCCCCGGGACTCTTCAGCAGAGAAGATTGGCCTTCTAGTGGGACTCTTGGACCTTCAGGGGCAACGCCTAAGCCCCACCCCCCACCCCCCAACAAGTAGCTGTTCTGGGCGCTCCCCCCCCCCCCCCAAGAGGCCCCAGGCTAGAAGCCACAAAAGGACATTTGTTCCCACTGGAAACAAGTAACAAGGTCATCCTCACACCCAGCTCCCCCTGGCTGCCTCTGCCCAGCCGCTTCCCCGCTGCAGGGTTCTCCAAGCACTCCCTTCCTTTCCGCCTGGGAAAACAAGGCCGCTTATCCAGGTGGTTCCTGGGTCCCTAAGAGGTCATCTGGTGGGGCAGGTTGAGTCTTGGGGCAGGCTGTCCCAAATCCTGCAGAAGCGAAGAGACCAAGAGCTCAGATTCCCCCCTCAAATGTGCCCCCAGAATCCTGGCAGCAGCACCCCTGTCTGTAAAACCCAACTGGGGGAGTGCATAGACAACCCCCCCCCCATGGAGAAGACCCTCTTCCGCCTTTGGCCTTTCTGTTCTCGGCCCTGGAAAATGCCACCCTGAGGAAATCTGCCAACCAGAATCCTGGCCCTGGGCATGATATATGGGCAGTTGTGGCACTGCTGGGAAACTGCAACTGTGTTCTTCCAGCTGGAGAGGCTGCGGCATCGTCTGGGTTCAGTCCCTGCTAAACGCTGTGCCTGCCAGGGCGAGCGGGGGGGCAGATGGCACCTTCAGCCTTGGCAGCGGTCTGAAGTGGAAGGCAAGCCGCTGCCTGGCCCTCTCCATCCCAGCCCTGTGCGGCTGAGCTCCCCGTGCCCAGCCCTTGGCCGACACATGCAGAAAGCGGTGCCCAGTCGCGCCCGCTGATCGCCTGGCACAGGGCGCTGCCAGCAAAGGCTTTGGGGGTTTGTCAGACTTGGGGGTAGATTCAGACCATCCCAAAACTGTTGAAGAATAAGATTGTATATTTGAATGTTGGCACAAAATATGTATACCCAGATGACACACTGGTCAATGGAAAATGGATTGTTTATATAAAAATAAAATTAAAAATAAAAAAAAAGGATCAATTGCAGTTCGTTTTCCCCTTGGATAGCCTCCCGAGGGGGTTGTGGGAGGGGTGCCCTCCCTTAATCCCCACTTGGCCCATCCTGCTTTGGGGGGAGGACCTGGGGGGGGGCTCCCCATCAAGGAGTGGTTTCTTTTCACCCACTTATCTAAAGTGCAGTTTGCGAGGAGCAGAATTTGTGCCTCCAAAGCTCTCGGTTCAAAACTGACCCAGGTGAAATTTGCTAATGGGGTGGGGTGGGGTGGGGAGTTTGCTTGCCGTCCCCAAAACAGCCCCTGTAGAGCCAAATGGAAGCAGCGTCTGGGATGGAGGATGGTGGCAGCTCGGGAGGCCTCGGGGAGCCTGGGCAGGCCGGGCGCTTTTCTCCCCTGGAAGGCTGGGCAGAATGCAAGCAAGCAGCAAAGGAGCGCTGGGACAGGTTGGCAAAGTCAACTTACCTGGAGAAATAGGGCTGCCAGCAGGCACGGCTTGTGCCCCCACCCCTTAATTTGAGCATGGGGGTCCAGAGTCTGCCCCTCCCCTCTCCAGTAACCCTTCTTTTGCCCCGTAGCACCAGCGTTGCCCGGTAGTGACCCTGGAGCCTGCCCCCCTGATGGTGACGCCGCCGCTGTCCCCCCAGCCCTCCACCCTGGCCAGCAGCCGCTCCGAAAAGGGCTCGTCATGGTCCAGCCGCTCACTGGGCGCCCGGTGCCGCAACTCCATCGCCTCCTGCCCCGACGAGCAGCCCCACATCGGCAACTACCGGCTGCTCAAGACCATCGGCAAGGGCAACTTCGCTAAGGTCAAACTGGCCCGGCACATCCTGACGGGCAGGGAGGTGAGTTGGGTGGAGGCCAGGGGCCCTTTGGGGTTGCTTGACAGGTGGGAGGGGAAGGATCCTTGAGCCAAGCTGCTCTGGGGGCTCCTTCCGAGGGAGTCAGGGCCCCTGCTGGGGGGCTCCCTCCCAGTCACCCTGGGGGGGGGCTCTGAATGGCCGCTGGTTTCCCCTCGCAAAAGCTGAGCCTGCCCAAGACCCTCCAGAAGGCTCTGGGCACTCAAAGACAGCCTGACCCCCCCCCCTCAAAAATACCCATAAAATAAAGACAGTATCTGCAATTCTACAAGGGAGGGAAAGGGAGAAAGATCCATCCGCAGAAGCAAACTTTCCGCCACAGTCTGCCCCCCCCTTCCTCCTACACTCAGTGGAACAGCCAAGGTGAATCCCGAGGGGGGGCATTCCGGAGCACAGGAGAGGAAGTGAGGAAAGGCTCCCCACAGACCCAGAGAAGGGCCCAGCCCCAGGGGCAGCCAGGCCAGCTGCCAGCTCTGCTGGCCACGGGACGTCCTGCCTTGTGTGTGGGGTGTGTGTGTGTGTGCACCTGTGGATTTCTCTGTTGAATTGAATGGGGGGTCCATGCCCCCCCCCCACTCCATGGAGCCACTGAGGCTTCAGCCCAGCTGATTCAGGGCACCGCCTGGCCATTGCAAGGCCCCACCCTGGGAGCCCCACTGATTCTCTGCATTGTATTTTCTGAAGGTGGCTATCAAAATAATTGACAAGACGCAGCTCAATCCAACAAGTCTCCAGAAGGTGAGCAGATGTTGGAGAGGGGGGCAGGGGGGGGCTTCATAGCCCGGCTGCCAACTGTCTCCCTTTCCAAGGGACTTGGGGGGGGCAAGGAGGGAGGAGTGCCATGGCCTCCTCTGCTCAGAAAGGTCCCTGCAGCCCCCTCCCCTCTGCAGGGCTAAGCAGCCCCTTCCCCTCAACCTGGGCAATGTGGGTTGAGATCCCCCTTCCTCGGCTCCCTGCCTTTCCTGCCAGCAGTTGGGGGGAGATTGCTCCCCATTGCTCCCCTCCCTAATTACGGCTCAGAGTCTAAGCTGGTCGCTGTGGAAACCCGGCTCCTGCCAGATTCCCACTGGGGACGGGGAGGGGTGGACCTCCTAATTAATGGCTGGATCCTCCAGGACAAATGAGTCCTTCAGGGAAAGATGGGGTGCAAATTGTAAAGGCTGCCTGCCCCCCTTCACAGTCGCCATTGGTTCAGCTGCTGCTCCTTTGGGTAATCCAGGTTTCTTGGTGGAGGGAAGCCCCCATATCAGTGGCCAATGGTGGTCAGTGATAGCCCTGAAGGGAATGTGGGGTCTGTGAGTGGCTGACTGGGGGTGGGGGTGGGAAAGTGTCCTTCAGCTGCAGAGAAACTCCCCCTCTCTTGGAAGAGGGTGTTCACTAGGAGAGAAGGAAGAGCCCGAAGGGAGTGAAGGGAAGGGCAAGTAGACAGCCAGACAGGCATATTGTTATTCATTATAATTTAATTATGCAAAAACTGCTTTGGGAGATCCTCTTGAAAGGGGTAATTATTAATCATGGTTAATCAATTAAAGGCCATTCAACCCCCAGTGCAGCATGGCAAGACGGCCCATTCAGGCCCAGTCCCTTAATCCACGATCGGCAGATCAAAGCTAAAGGCCGTTCCCAGACCCTCGAGCAAAGAGCTCCAGCAAGTGAGCCAAGCTGCAGGCACACAATATACGCCCAGAGGAAAGGCTGCCTGGGACCGGAGTGAAGGGAGGCTTAATGGGACCCAGAATCCTTAATGGGGTGCCTGACCCTGCACAGCTCATGGCAACTCCCCAGACATTTTTTTAATGTAGTGTTATCATTTTATTGCCAAGGCCCAGGGAAAAAGAAAGGAAGAGAAGATCTAAAGAGAAAGCTCTAAAAGGCATCCCAATGCCTCTCTCCAACACAAGGACTCTAGAAAATCTCTCTCTTCTTAAAGAACGAGGGATCTCTTGGCTCCCTTCTTCCTCTGCACCCATAAAGGGAACCTTTGGCCAGTCCAAGATTTTCCTTACAGCCCAACATTCTTAGCCTCTTTCTGCATTCAGAGTTTGCCAAATTCCAAACTTCGGGTCCATACTAACTAGGCCTCCCCTTCCTGCCTTGCAACCTCACATCTCCTGCCAGGGCCATGTCACGTACACAGCTAGTCCTCGGCCTACAACCACCAATCATTTAGTGGTGTTCGAAATTACAGGAACACTGGGAAAAAAGGGAAAACAATACAATAAAGATTTATGGGGGACAGTGTGGGAGGCTGGTAAAGGAAGGGAAGCTCCTTTTTACAGAAACATCCTTGTTTGGGGGACTTTAAAACCGGTCTGCCTTTGGGAGGGAGGGAGGGAGGGAGGGAGGGAGGGAGGGGGGTTGGTGGTTGGAGACAAAAACGTGATGCTGTGACCTTTGGGGAGGGGTCAGCTAACTCCTGTTTGGGGCGTTTTTGCAGCTCTTCAGAGAAGTCAGGATCATGAAGGGTCTGAATCACCCCAATATCGGTAAGAAACAGAAGCCCCCTCCCACCAGGAAGCCGTGCTCTCAGCAGCTGAAGGGGTCAGGGGAGGCTGGGGTCAAAAGGGGGTCCCTCTTTCAACTCAGCAGGCACCTTGCCGGAGATAGGAAGGGGGGCTCAGAGGGCACCATGTTGCAAAGGTTTGCTAGGTAGGGTGGCGGGGGTCAGAAAAAGGACCCTCCCCCCAAGAAATGAGCAGAATCAGGGATGGAGGCAAAGTTTTGAGGAGCAGGGACTGCTGTGGGATGCCCCCTGCAAGGCTTTGTGCTCCCCAGGAAGGATCGCTGCAGAATCGCCAGTGGCAGTGCCCACTTGTTGTCTTGCAACCCAGAATTTTAACTCTCCCAGTTTCGCCCAGTGCGGCCCCACATAAAACAAAATAGTCTGCCCTTAAAAGGGGCCCGCGAGGTTTGTGGTGGTGATGGGGGGCGGGGGGGGCGGGGGAGGCGGGGGGGGCAGCCTCCCCTGGAGGGCAGCTCCTTGGCGGGGAGCCTGACGGGGCTTCTGGCTCTTTGCGCAGTGAAACTCTTCGAGGTGATTGAGACGGAGAAGACCCTCTACCTGGTGATGGAGTATGCCAGTGCCGGTAAGCCTCGCCTGCCCTTCCTGGCCGGAGAGTGCCAGGGCGCTCTGGCCGCTTTTGCCCAGTGGTTCCCTCTTCGGAGCCTTCAAGCTGAGTCTCTCTGCAAAGCAGCTACAGGGTGGCCAGGTTTTTTGGGGGGGGGCACTCAGGCAGCAGCCTCCCACTAAGTCAAAGGGCAGCATCTTCATGAAGGGGTCACAAGCCGCCATTGCCAGCTACCTGAAGCGGGGAGGGAGGGGCTCTCCCTCGACTGCAGTTTGACTCTTCTGTAGCTGTTAAACTGAACCCCACTCAGTTCAAGATCTCTGCAGCCCCCAGACCCTCCCAGGAGCTGCCCACCTGGCCCCCAGGCCACTTCTGGACGAAGCATCCGTGGAAGAGAAGATTTGTAGCTGAACCGGGGGGTCTTTGGTGGCCTCTGAGCTGTTTTCCTGCAGGCGTTTCATGACCATATTGGGTGACATCATCAGGGCCACTAAGGAGTGGGTTTTGCAGAGGAGAGGCGAAGGAAGAGGAGGGGAAGAGGAGAAAGATGGTAGGGTCTTTGGTGCTCTCTTAACGTGGTGGTTTCCTTACAGACATTTCATGACCAAACTAGAGAGCATCATCAGTTCACTCTGAGTTTGGTTGTCAGTGCACTGATGACGTTCCCTAGTTTGGTCATGAAATGTCTGCAAGGAAAGCACCAAGTTCAGAGAGCCCCAAGGACCCCACAGGCATGGCCGCCTGGGGGAGGGGCTCTTCCCCCTTTAGACTGCAGGGAGGTTGGGGGTCAGCATGTGCCCCTCCAGGAAAGGAGGTCACCTGGGCTGCTTTCTAAGGGCGGCAGAACTCTGCACTTGGAGGAAGCGTAAGGAGCCTCGTCCTGGAGCTCCAGCCGTCCCCGCCTGACCCCGATTTGTGCTGACAAGCTGAGGAATTTCCCCGCTCTCTCCAACTGGCACCTGGGCAAGCTCTTCCCGGCAGATGTCCAGGAACAGCTGCAAGCGCATCCTGCCCTCCCCCGGCCCTGATGGCCCCGGCTTCAGATGTCCGTGGCACCCACCCTCGGCTTCACCCTTCCTTCAGCCTTCCCGGCATCCCGGCTGGCCTCACCCCCCTCTCCTTCCCCTCTTTGTGCAGGAGAGGTTTTCGATTACCTGGTTTCCCACGGCCGCATGAAGGAGAAAGAAGCCCGAGCCAAGTTCAGACAGGTTGGGCCTCACAAAGCCACCGAGAATCCCTGCTCTTTGGGCTCCGCGCAGGGGCACCCATAGGACCTAGCTGGGTGGTCAAGCATTTCTGGCCGCCTGGCAGAGTCCGCTTGGGCCTCTTCACCCTGCTGGGCAAATGGCCGCATCTGGCATGGGGGGGGCAGGGGGGCTAAGAGAGACTCCCTCCTCCACTGGGCTCTCACCTGGGCAAGGAGTCCGGACTCGGGGGCATAAGGACCCGTTCCCTTGCTTTGCCTGGAAGGGGGCTGTGGAGGGGCTGGAGGGGTCAAGCGGGGGGCTTGCACACTAGCCAGGACCCCTCCTCTTCACCCCTAGATCGTCTCGGCTGTGCACTACTGTCACCAGAAGAATATTGTACACAGAGACCTGAAGGTGAAGAATTTCAATGCTGCTCCCCCCCCCCCCCCCGTTCCTCTCCTTGTATGGGAGCAAAGGTTCAGCCACCCCACAGCTTTCCCCGCGTGGCTGGGTTTTGTGGGCCTCGGTGCTCCCACCCATACAATGGGAAGAGTTGCTGCCGGCTCTGAGAATTCGTGCGAGTTCACCGGAAGAGCTGGGAGAAGCCTGGCAAGGGGACATTGGGCAGCTTCTCCGGCCAGCATTTTGCTGGTCATTAGACTTCGGGTGCTGGTTCCTAAAAGCTTCTTGGGCCTGGGGGGGGGGGCAGCAAGATTCTACCCCCACCCCCACTTTCTCTCCCCCAGGCGGAAAACCTGCTGTTGGATGCGGATGCCAACATTAAAATAGCTGACTTTGGCTTCAGCAACGAATTCACGCTTGGCTCCAAGCTGGACACCTTCTGTGGAAGCCCCCCCTATGCCGCCCCAGAGCTCTTCCAGGGCAAGAAGTACGATGGACCGGAGGTGGACATCTGGAGCCTTGGGGTCATTCTGTACACCCTGGTCAGCGGCTCCCTGCCTTTTGATGGGCAGAACCTCAAGGTGAGGCTGTGGGGCAGGAGTTGGGGTGCAGAGGGAGGGGCAGGAGTTGGGGGGGTGTTCCAGTTGCAAGGAGGGGAGCACGAGGTCAACAAAGGACTGGCTGGGATGCTTGGGGGGGGCTGTGCAAGATGGGCCCTTTGCTCTGGATCCAATCAGGAAAAGGGCACCTGGGCATTCAGCGTCTCCCCTTCTGAGCCCGTGGCTGCTTATTTATTTCTTTATTTTATGAATTGACGTGTACCCCGCCTCTCTGTGCAAAGATTTCTCTCCCCACCATGCTCTGTTGCCCAAGGCCAGAGGTTGCAAAGGTCGGTTCCCGCCAGAGGAACGAGTGGCTGGCATCTTCCAGGCACATGGCCACTGGCCTTGGCATGAGCCCTTTGGAGCCCTTGGCCAGGCAGCGCTGCCCCCCAGCAGACGGGCTGCCCAGAGGGACTGGCGGGGGGAGCCGGGCTGTGCTCTGACCGACAGGCCTCTCCCCCCCCCACCCAGGAGCTGCGGGAGCGGGTGCTGCGTGGCAAGTACCGTGTCCCCTTCTACATGTCCACGGACTGCGAAAACATCCTAAGGCGCTTCCTGGTGCTGAATCCCACCAAACGCTGCACCCTGGAGGTGAGGGCAGCTGGGCTGCGTGGCAATTTGCCATCCCTGGGCGGCTCCAGATGCTCCTTCCCCCCTTGTGGTCCCTCTGGGGCTGAAGGAGCACAGCTGGCGTGCCCATCCCCCATGCCAGTTTCCCGGGCACCCACCAGAAGCCGGGCCTTTAATTAGCAACTGTCTCCACGGGATCCAGCCTCCCCACCGCTGAGCCTCCCTCCCCTGGCTCCCCCCTCCCACCAATGATGGTAATTAGCCTAATTGACTCAAGGATAATTGCACGGTGTGTCAAGGAGGCACTGGCGCCCACGCCCCCCCCCCCCTCCGGCACAGCTCAGCGCATGTTCCGGTTGGGCCTCCTCAGGCCCCCTGTGGATTATTGGGGGGCTGTTTGTGCCTCCCGTGAAATGGACAACCATGCTGGAAGAAAGTGGTGGGAGTCCCTCGGGTGAAGAATTGAAGGGGCCTCTGAGCATGGGCTGAGGGCTGCAGAGCCCTGGGGTGTCCAGATAACTCAGGCGGGAATTACGAGGGCTTGAAGCTTAGGGCGCCAGGGGGCTGCACTGGGGGGACTAGGAGGAGCCCCAGAAGTTCGGCCCCCCATTTTAAAGTTTCTCCCTCCCCCCCCCAGCAAATAATGAAGGACAAGTGGATCAATATCGGCTACGAAGGGGACGAGCTGAAGCCTTACCGAGAACCCGAGGAGGATTTTGCGGATGCCAAGCGCATAGGTAGCCCGCCTCCCCCCCCGGACCCTCCCCCTGACGAATGTGCCTCCGCCTGAGCTCCTCCACCTGCACAGGCGCCCCAGACTGAAGGCTCTGCCGCCAAGGCCCAACTGCTCCCCTGGGCACCGAGGGCAGTGGCAGTGGGGCAGCTGGGCAGCATCCCCCGTCCCTGACAGCAGTGGGGTCTCTGAGCCCTTGGGGGCCTCTGGGGTGATTGCTGCCTCTGCTCCTCCCTCCCCAGAGGTCATGGTGGGCATGGGCTACACCCGGGAGGAGATCAAGGAAGCCTTGACTAGCCAGAAGTACAACGAGGTCACAGCTACCTACCTGCTGCTGGGCAGGAAGAACGAGGTACAAAGCCCCCCCCCCCGGGGTGTTGAGCAGGAGGGGGGCACCCTAGTGCAAAGCCGCAGTGGGGGGGGTCCGTTTCCCAGGAGGCTACAGATTTTGGATTCACCCGAGGACCCTGGGTGTGGGGGAGGGTCCCTGGCTTCTGAGGAGCCTAAGGAAGGAGCCACCCCCTCCCTCCCCCCAAGAGGGTGTCCTGCAGCAGCTTTGACGGGCCTGGCGATCTGCTCTGTCCAGCAGGTGGAAGGGGGGGAGTCCCGCACGGGCAGCAGCCTCTCATTGGCCCGAGCACGGCCGCCCAGCGAGGCCTCCAATGGCACCAGCAAGGCCTCCTCGCACGCCAAGGGCCAACGGAGCTCCTCCACGTACCACCGGCAACGGCGGCACAGCGATTTCTGTAAGTGGTCGGGGGGGGGCGAGGGGGGCTGCCGTCTCTGGAGCCCTGGGGGCCACTCTTGGGGTCTGGCATGACCCCCCTCTGAGGCCCCAGCTTTGTCCCCCGAATCATGAAACGGTCCAAGAGTTCTTAGGGAGCGGGCAGTGGTGTGAGAAGCTGAGGCTGCTTTGAGTCCTCTTGCAGGCAGGGGGTTGGCTTGATGGCCTCAAGGAGTCCCCTGAGCCCTCTAAACCCCCGCAGCTGTGCAGCTCACCTTCCAGAGGTTTGAGGGGTATCCAAGAGGGTCAGAAGGTAGTATAGGTAGTCCTTGACTTATCACCACAACTGAGCCCAAAATTTCTGTTGCCAAACGAGACAGTTATTGAGTTTTGTCCCACTTTATGACCTTTCTTGCCACAGTTGTTAACTGAATCACTGGAGTTTTTATGTTAGCAACATGGTTGTTAAGTGAATTCGGCTTCCCCATTAACGTTGCTTGTCAGATGGTCGCAAAAGGGGATCATGTGATCCCGGGACACTGCGACCGTCATAAATGTGAGCCAGTTGCCAAACGTCCGCATTTTGATCACCTGACCATGAATGGATTCTTTCGTGGTCATAAGTGTGAAACACCAGTCCTAAGTCCCTTTTTTCTGTGTGCTGTAACTTCAAACGGTCACTAAATGAACTCTTGTAGATTGGGAGCTCCCTGTGAAGGGAGGTTCTGTGTTTCCCCCTCAGAGGAAGCGGGAAAGAAAGTTTTCTCCCGAGCCCCTTTGCCCCCTCGGATGCCGCCCTCTCTGAAAGTGCCCCCTTGCCCCCCCAGGTGGCCCTTCCCCCGCCCCCCTCCACCCCAAGCGGAGCCCCACCAGCACCGGGGACGGGGAGCTGAAGGAGGAGCGGATGCCCTCGCGCAAGGCCAGCTGCAGCGTGGTGAGCAGCGGCCGGGGGGGCCTTCCGCCCTCCAGCCCCATGGTGAGCAGCGCAAACAACCCCAACAAATCGGAGATCCCCGACCGGCGCAAGGACAGTGCGGTCAACACGGTGAGGGGGAGGGAGGGGGGCTGGCGGGCTCCTCCCTCGGCACAAACCCTCATTCCGTAGCTCTTCTTCCCCCAGGGCAGCTGGGCACCTGCGCCAGGGCCTCGCGAGGGGGGCATGCCTTCCCTGCCAGCACCAAGGAGCTCTCCCTACGCGTCGGGGAACGCGGGATGGCGTTTGAAAGGGCACTGGGCTGTTTCGGGGCACTGCCCGGGTCCTTCTGTGCCCAGGAGTCACGGAGCCAGGCAACAAAGTGGCTCTCAGCCGGGTCTCCCAAATTCAGGAGCCCTTCTCCTGGTCACGCTTCTTGTGTCCAAGCAGAAGCAGAGCCTGCCAAAGGGGGGCTTGGATCAGGAGGTGCCCCCGGATGTCACAATCCCTGATACAACTATGAACAGAGCGACAGAGCTGAAAGGGACCTGGGAGGTCTTCTAGTCCAACCCTCCGCTCAAGCAGGAGACCCTCTTCTTAAAAGCCTCCAGTGATGGAAAACCCACAACGGAGGCAGAGGGTCTCCCGCTTGAGCAGGGGGTTAAGTGATGAGCAAGGACAAATTCAGTATGGAAATGCTGTTCTGTTAATCCTCTTAATGCCGAACTTGCCAAAGACCTGGGTGCTGAGAAGGTGATGCCGCTGACCCCATTAATCCTGACCTCCTGGCCTCTGAGCTGGCCGTCTTCCGTCCTCTTTCAGAATAACGTCCCGTCCAGTATTATGACCCGGCGGAATACTTACGTCTGCACAGAGAGGCCTGGGGGCGACCGCCACTCCCTGCTCCAGAACGGGAAGGAGAACAGGTGGGCGTGGAGTGGGGTGGGGCCTGTGGGGGGGGGCTCTGGAGCACGGTCACTTCAGGAAGCGGGGTGTCTCCATCTTAGCCCTTTGAAGTGGGGAGGACTTCCAACTCCCAGGCTTGCTCAGCCGGCCCTGCGGGGAGTTGAGGTCCCCCATCTTCAAGAGACAGAGAAGCAGCCGGTCAGGAGAGAAACAGAAGCTGTTGCAGCTCAGCAGGACCAAGAGAGGAGGTGGCCCCCTCCCACAAGCCCCCTTGTCTTCTCCCCAGAGAGGGATGCCGCAGGGGCACAGGGTGCGTGGGGGTGCCTGCCCCAGGGCTCCTGGGGAGTCTGGGCATCCCACCCAGGGAGCAGGGCCTTTGGTCACCTGGTGTCCAGAGAACAGGCACATGGTTAGCATCCCGAGGAGGACGGGGGTCACCTCAAGGGGCTGCAGGCTACAGTGGGGGCTAAGGGGTCAAAGACCAAACCTTTGGCATTTCTCACATCTTTTGCCCCAAAGTTCTTCCAGACCCCACATTCTCCTTGTTGGGGGCGAAGGATCTTGGCTTGCCCTGAGTGGTGCCCTCTCCGTCCTCCCCCCCGCAGCTCAGGTGCCAGCCGGGTGCCCCCGGCCTCCCCCTCCAGCCACAGCATTGCCTCCTCCGACCGCACCCGGCTCTCCCGCGGCACCAACATCCGCAGCACCTTCCACGGGGGCCAAGTGCGGGACCGGCGTGGCACTGGCGCGCAGAACGGGCCACCCCCCTCGCCTACCCTCTCCCACGAAGCCCCCACTCTGCCTCAGAGCCGCAGCCGGGCCACCTCCAACCTCTTCAGCAAACTGACCTCGAAGCTCACGAGGAGGTAAGCGGAGGCAGGGGGGGAGCCGGGGGGGGGCTGCAGCATCCAATCCTCCCCCCCCCCAGTTAGTTTGCGGAATTCAGGCCTTTCCTGGACTCCAGGCAGCACCTGAACCCCCTTCCTGCCCCCTCTGCAGATGAGGTACAGGTAGCCCTCGACCTACAACCACAATTGACCCCATGGTTTCTGTTGCTAAGCAAAGCAGTTATTAAGTGAGCTTTGCCCCATTTTACAACTTTTCTCGCCATGGTTGTTAAATGAATCTGCCTTCCCCTTGACTTGGCTGGTCAGGAGGTTGCAAAGGGGAGCGCGTGACCCTGCGACCGTCACAAACGACGGGATTTTGATCACATGACCACGGGGACGCTGCAATGGTCATAAGTGTGGAAAACGGTCCCTTCTTTCTGTGCCGTTGTAACTTTGAATGGTCACTAAGTGAATGGTGGTAACGGAGGAAGCAAATGGGGGGGGGCTTTCCCTGGCACTGCCGCACAGGTGCCAGGCCTCCCCTGCAGATCTTGGAGGCGGCAACGCACCTGCAAGACAGCTGTGCCCAGCCGAGCCAGGGCAGGTGCCCACCTGCAGTCAGTGGCTCTGCCCCTATGCAGCCCCTCTGAAGCCTCCCCCAGTTCCTTCCCAGCCTACTTGCCTTCCCTGGCTCTGCCATCCAGGGAAAACCAGGGGGTCTCTCCCCACCCCACAAGTCCTCGCACAGCTGCAGCCACCCTGCAGGAGGAATGGGGAGGAAACGGCCCCTCTTTAAAGTGTGGGCAGTGACACACCTGGCAGAGTCCCTGGGAGTTTGGGGGGGGGGGAAAGGGGTGTAGGTATAGATTTTATAAATGGCATCCAGATGATCCAGTGGCTTTCCTCTTCCCTGGGCCCAGCCAGGGCAGGGGGCCTTTCTGCAACCCCTGCGCTGGGGGCTTCACCCCAGAGAGCCTGTCCAAGCCTTTGGAGCATGAGGCTTCCGTGTGGGGCACGCATGGCTTCCCCCCTGGCCAGCCCTGGGAGGAGGAGCGGCTTCGTCCAGCGCTGCTTAGCTGAAGGCGGCTGTGTCCCCGGGGGTGGGGGGAGAGGGGCGGCTCTGGCCTACCCCTCCCCAGTCCTGGGAAAGGCGAAAGAGGAGGTGGGGGCAGGGGAAAACAGCTGGCTGAGAGAGGGGCTCCAGGCAGGGTCAGAACAGAAGCCCCTTCCCCCAACCAGGGGCCTGGAAGCGAAGGGCCAAAGTCCCAGGCGGACCCCTTGGAAGGGCCGTGGGGCAGAAAGGGAGACGGGCGGGGCCCTTGCAGGTGCCTGGGTCTCTGGGGGTTGAGGGAGGAGCCAGAGCCCCGAGGGGAGGTCTCTAATCGGGCAAAAAGAAGGGCAGGCAGTTGCCCAGGGCAGGAAGGACCTTTAGGTGCGGATGGGCAAGATTCGCACTCCTGGCTGCGGGCTGGCTGAGTGAAGAAAAGGAGGGAGATTCGCTTTTGGGGGGCTCAGCTGGAGGAGCCTCGGGGGGGGGGCTCTGATGCAGTCCCATCCCCCAAAACCAGCTGGAAGGAGCTTCCCCTGCACAACCTGGACTCTACCTCCCCCTCCCCACACCCGGAGCGTTTGCAGCCACTGAGGCAGGACTGAGGCCCCCTCCCCACTAACCTCTCTTGCTCTCCCCCCCCTCCACCCGCGGCACCCCTTTCACTCTGGCTTCTCTCTGTTTTCAGGGTCACTCTTGACCCCTCTAAGCGGCAGAATTCTAACAGGTGCGTCTCGGGCGCTTCAGTGCCTCAAGGATCTAAAATCAGTAAGTGGCTGCTCCCCTCCTCCCCCCTCTGCTGCTGCTACCTTTCTCGCTGCCTTTCCCCCCCCCCCCCGCTCTCTCTCGCCTGGCTGGAGCCCTTAGGGACCCCCCAAGTGCCTGGCTGCTCCAGCCCCTCCCCTGGCCAGCCTTCCAGCCCTCGGGACCCTCTTCCTTCCGGCGCAGGTGGGAGCGAAGTACTAGGGGCTCCCAGGCTGCCTTTGCGGCCGAGGGGGCTGGCCTTCTGCCTGTGGGCGGTGTGCAAACCCCACAGCAGCCCAGCCTGCTCCCCGTCCTCTGCCAGGCAGTCAGCTGGTGCCCCGGCTGCAAGCCACCTGGGCAGAGCAACCAGAACCCCCCCCCCTGCTTAGAAAGGCTGCAGGTAAGGAAGGGAGGGGGCAGAGCCGTGGCCGAGCCCTGCCCCCCTTTCTCTGGCCCCAGGGAAGCCCATTAGGCAGTTCTAAATAACCCTCCCCCAGGTGGCCCCCGCCCAGGTCCCCCCTCTCCCTCGTCTCCCTGAGGAGCTGGGGAGTGGAGGAGGAGGCCGCCCCCCCACCCCCCCTTTGCCTTCACTGCTCTTCCCGTCTTGCCTTCCAGGGTCGCAGACGAACCTGAGAGAATCAGGGGACCTGCGCTCACAAGGTGAGTCCCTGGGTGGGGCATCTGTGGGGCAAAGGGGCTGATGGAGAGGCTGGGGGTGGGGGGCACTGGACTTCCTCAGCCACGACAGGAAACCTGGGCTTTGTGAGAATTGTATTGATTTTGAACAGTCCAGTTGCAGAATTCAGCTGGGGGGGGCATGTGGGGGATTGGGCTACGTAGAGTGTGTGGGTCTGGGGCCAGCTCAGTTGGGGGGGGGGTGCAGTTACTTCTGGGAGCTGGTCCGTTGTCTCCAGAGCTTGTTCCCCTAACTATTATCTGGGCTCCTCCAGTCTCTACAGAGTTCATTTCTACTTATTTATATTGCACCTTTATTATTTGTATGAGTAACTCATGGCAGCAAACATACTTAATCCTCCTCTTTTCCTGACAACAACCCTGTGAGGTGGGAGAGGCTGGGGGAGAGGTGGGGGGGGAACTAAGGCAAGGCAAGAGTAATCATAACCGATGTAGGTTCCCCGTGCCTTAAGCCATGGCCAGAAACCCCAACCAAGCTCAACGTGCCCCCTTGGCATCTTGGCTGGACCGGGGCCCCTCTTCTGGGGCCTTTGGGGCATCTGACGCTGGTGCCCGCTGAGCAGGCTCCTGGTCCTCCTCGCCCGCAGTTGCAATCTACCTTGGCATCAAAAGGAAGCAGAACCCCGGCTGCTCCGATTTACCTGGAATGTGAAGCTGACCAGCACCCGCTCTGCCGAGGCCATCCTGGCCGCCCTCTGCCAGGCCACGGACTCTGCCAACTGCTGCCGCCGCCAGACGGAGCCCTTCGTCCTCTCCTGCACCCACGGGAAGAGCGCCAGCGAGCACTTCTGCTGCTTCGAGGTGGAGGTCTGCCGGCTGCAGCGGCTGGGGGGGCTGCACGGAGTCCTCTTCCGGCGCCAGGCTGGCACCTCCCTGGCCTTCCGCAGCCTGGTGGCCAAAATCACAGACCAGCTGCAACTCTAGGGTGGCCCGGCCTGCTCTGGCACTGACTGACCCCCTGGCTGGGGGGGACATGGCCCCGGGGCCCTCCCAGCTCCCCTCCGGGGCCCAGGCGGTCCTCAGGCCCACTTCTGCTGCGCTGCCCTGGAAGGTGCCTGCCGGCCTGTCAGTGGTGCTAGGAGGGGCACAGGGGGAGGGCAGGTGGGAGGGGAGAGTAGGGGGGCTGGCAGGGAAGGGCACTGGCCCCTCCTCCGGCCCCTAATTGGGTGGGGGAAAGGCAGCCAGCCCTCCCTTTCCCGAGCCACGTGGGGGGCACTGCAGGCGAGGCTCCCCCTCCTTCATCCCTTGTGCCAGGAGCCCATTGTGCGGTGGCCACAGCCATGCCCCTTTCCCTCGCCACTCCAGGAGCCAAGGCGCTTTCATTTCCCCAAGTGGAGGGGTGGTGGTTTGGGGGCTTGCCCATGGTGTCCCACCTCCCTTTCCTGGCACCCACAAAGGCTGGCACTGTCCCTCCCCCCATTCCTGGCTCGACTGGCTAGAGAGCGGGCGAGAAGAGCTGCTGCCTCCAGGGATTCAAACGTCCTCCAGGACAAAGGGGGGCCAAGGCAGTCTGGGTCAGCGGGGGGGGCGGGGGGGCGGGAGAATAGAGCAGAGTAGTTCAATTGAGCTGGGGGGGCAGTTGAGCTGGGGGGGGCACCCGACAGGCAAAGGCACCCTGGGCCTTTGCAGCGCCATGTCCAGCCTTGCCTTCAGTGGCAGTGCCAGTCTTACGCAACTGGGCGGGCAGCTGTGCAGTCAGGCAGCTTGGGCACCAGAGGTCCTCCTGCCCAAAGGCCTGCAGGCCAGAAGGTCCTGAGCAGCAGGCAGCAGGCGGCACCCTGGCGTCTCCGTGCAGAACTCGTGACCGAACTAAGTCTGCAGCTTAGGAGGAAATGGGGCTGGGGCCACAACTCCGCTTGGAAGGGGCTGGTCCTCCCGAGTGGGTGGAAGGGCCAGGATTCGGACACCCCGATGGCTGCTGGCCATCTCACTGGGGTGGGCATGAGTTGGCGATGTCGGCTGCCCAAGCAGCTCTTCTCCAGTGCAGCCGGAGGGCCGTGCTGGGTGGTGAGTTGGCACCTCTCAGCCCTGAGAGTTTGGGACCCAGCAGTGGGAAGGAGCCACGAAGGGGGGCTGGCACAATGGGTGGCAGAGCCGCCAGACACCCTGGGCAAGGGACTCAGGGTGGGGTATTTGGCCAGGAGAAGCGGGGGGCCTTGGTGGACAGGCCCAGAGACACAGCTGCTGCTGATGGGGGAGTTGGCCACTTCGGTGGGGAAAGCTGCAGTGCCCCCCTCAACCCCCCCCGGCTTTCCTTTGTTTACTGGGTGCCCCTGCTGTGACTTCCCCCCTCCCCTCCAATCTGACCTCTTGGGTGCCCCCCACTCTGTACAGACCCTCTGTAAATACTAGCCCCTTAGCCCCGTATCACTGGGTAGAGATATTAAGAGCCACCTTTTCACCTCTGGACGATGTAAGTTATTCCGGCCCAATTGATGGTAGTGTCCAACCCTCAATAAATGTAGAAACTCTCCTGGCTCCGTTTGCTGCTTGCATTCCCCCGTGGAGCTGAAGGGGGGGGGCTGGCAAGGCCCTGGGTGAGAGTCCTGCCAGACTTGGCGGCTCCTGGGGCGAGCAGCATGGCTGCCAAAACCTCTGGGTGGGCCTTGGGAAGAGGACCCCCTCCAAGGGCAGCCCTGCATTAAGAGCCAGCCAGCCAGAGCAGCCTCCTGCTCTTGGGAGACTCCCAAAGGGAGGCAAAAGTAGCCCTCTGATGATAAAGGTAGACTGTCACTGTAGGTGGATGCTCAGTTTTCACGGCAGAGCTGGCGCGTGGGCTCAGATCCCTTCTGAGAAAAGCCCCCTCCCCACTTAGGAGCCAGCGTTCCCCTCTGCCCTCCCAGAGTCTGTGCCTGGCCTTCATTTGGAGATGAAGGGGGGCAGGGCAGCCGCCTGGGTCTGGGCAGGGAGTGGAGGGTGCAAAGGGGCCACTCCTGGAAAACCCAGGGGACTTGGGGGACCCTACAGTAACTCGCCAGCTGCTTTCCCTGGGCAGCCTTGGGTTCAAGGGCTGAAAGGCAAGATGGGAGACACCCCACCCCCCGCTCCCCAAGCACGCGCAAAGAGAAGAAAGGCACGGGCGTCTGTGGGGCAGACAAGGCTCTGGGGCCGATCGTTTGCTTTATTCACTCCGTCCACAGGGGCTCCCAGGAGGAGAGCTTCCCAGCTGGTAAAGGGTAGCTGCCCCTGGCCTTCGGAGCCCCTCGCGGGGGATATCCGAGCGCCAGGAGCTGCCACTCCGAGTGGCAGGGTTGGGGTCACCCCGGAGTCCAGGCCCCAGGCTGCCCGGGGTCAGTGGGGCCCCTCACTTCTGGGCAGGGATCATGTCGTCGATGGCCTGGCCCTTCTCCAGCTTCTTCTCCATCTCCACCATCAGCTTCACACCGTCCACCACCAGCTGCACCTGCTCCACCTCGGAGGAGCCCAGCCGGTCCGCGTTGGAGATGTCGAACACAGCACCCACGGCCTCGGTGTCCACGCCACCTGGGGGGAGGGGAGCACAGGGCCCGCTCAGTCCGCTGACCCCCAACAGAGGGGCAGACCCTCGGGACCCTTAAGCATGCTGCCCGACAACTCCAGCGGCTGGAGGCCGAGTGGGCACACCCAGCCGGACTCCTGCCCAGGACAAGGAGAGCACATGAATGCCAGCGTCTCTCATTCTTGACTGGGGAAAGGGGCTGCTTTGAAGACAGAAACGAGACCCCCCCTGGAAAGAAGGGAGGGGCAGAAGAGCTGCTACCTCCCACCCACCCACCCCAGGATGAAACGCAGGAGGTGCTGCAAAATGGCCCCATCCCCTCTGGTGGCATCTTTCCTGCCCGTTTGAAGACAGTTGAGGGGCCAGGACTGGGGAGACGACCCTTTGCCCAAGCCGAACTCCGGGTCCCCTCCCTGCCCTCCCACCTGTGCCGCGTTTCTGCAGGCGGAGACGCTTCAGGATCTCCTCGAACTTGGGGTGCTTGCTGAGATGGGCCAGCTTAACGTGGACGCCGCCACGCAGGCCGGTGCCCAGGTTGGAGGGGCAGGTCAGGATGTAGCCCAGGTGCTCGTTCCAGCTGAAGGGGTGGCCGTCCTGCTTGAAGATCTCCTCGATCTTTGGGGGGGGGGGTAGAGGTTGGCAAGGGTTCGTGATAAAGCAGGTGATACCCACATCTCTTTTTCTGCCCCCCCCCAAATAGGGCTGTTTCTCCCAGGGGGGTCTTTATGCCACTGACATGGGCTGAAAGCTCCGTCCCCCTCCCCAGCCGTTTGGGGTCATCGCCGAGAGAGCAGGAGCAGTCCCCCCTGGCCCCCCCTCACCTTCTGCAGCCCCACGCAGAAGCGCCGGAAGACTTCCTTCATGTTGCCCCCCTTCTGCATGGAGATGACCCTCAGGTGGTCCTCCTCGTTCACCCACACCAGGAAGGTCTTGTTGTCGTTGTGCCTGGGGGGGGGGGCGGAGAGCAGAGGCCTCAGGCTCCGTCGGCGCTGGGCGGGGGACCCCAAAGGGCATAGAGCCGGCCCCTCGGCTGCCCCCTCCCCACTTGCCAAGGCGGCTTTCGGGAGCTCTTCTGCGGAGGGGGGGGGGGGTATGCAGGAAACGGGTGAGGAAAGCGGGGCAGCCGGAGCAGCCTTTGGGCCGGGGAGGCTCCGAGGGGGCTGGGCAGGAGCCGCTCACCAGATGCCGCGGGCGTCGGGCCAGTCGCGGCCCATGCCGGAGGCCAGCAGCAGCGGGGAGACGGGCTTGTCGAAGAGGAAGTGGTCGTCGATCAGCTGCTGCTGCTCCGCATCGGTCATGTTCTTCAGCGGGTAGTATTTGCCCTTGAACTCCCCGCTCAGGCTGTTCAGGGCTGGGGGGGGGAGAGCGAGAGCCCCTCAGCAAAGGCTGCGCCCCCCTCCCTCCCCCCTCCCCCAACAAGGCTCAAGGGGGAGGGGCTTCTCTGCAGCCCCCTCCTCCAAGCGGGAAGGTGAGAGGTTTACCCTCCGCCCCTCCTCAGCTTCCATCCCCAAACCTTGGGGCCCTTTCGGCCTCCAGAGCGAGTCCCGGGCCCTCCTACTGGGGCGCCTTCCCGATGGGCGCCGGGAATGTTGGGGGCAGTAGCCCCAATCCCCCCTGGAGGAGCGGCGGGGCTGGGCGAGGGCTCGGCTGGTCTAGCGCCACCTGGTGGATCAGCGGGGGACCCTCCTGGCGGGACCCCGGCCGGCGCTGCCTTCAGCCGGCCAATGGGGGCGGGGCTTGCGGGCTGGGAACCAAGGCAAACGGGGCAGCTGAGCCCAATTTTGGACAAAGCGGCTCCTCCCCCCCTTCTTCCCCTCTTACCTTTGATGGACAGCTTCTCTATGGCCCGGCGCTCGGCCCGGCTGCAGTGGGGGGGCAGGGTGTAGCCCTTGATGCTACGGCCGGTCCTCACGCGGCTGCTGAGCACGTAGTTGGGGTCCAGATCATCACCGCCCTGCGGGGAAGGAGAGCCGGGGGTCCTCTCTCTGCTCTGGCTGACCAGCCCCCCCCCCCGGCCCTTGAGGGAACTCTGCAATCTGTCAGACACCCCCCCCACGTACTCCTGGGGGGCACCTGCCTGGGGTACACAGGGAATCCCACCCTTTGATCTTTGCAGACTTCAATGGCAAGGGCTTCCCTTAAGTTCCTCCCCCTCCCCAGCAACGCCAGCCCCACCCCTGCCTCCACCTTCAGGTTTTCGTGGTTCAGGTCGGTCTTGTGTTTGTCGGTGGGTTTGTAGCCTCCGTGGCGGTCATGGATGACAACGTCGAAAAGATCTTTGAAGGTGTGATAACACTCTTCGTCACCAGCCACGCAGCCCACCGTCATGATGTAGGGGTGACCTGCAAGGTCAGAGAGCTTCAGCGGGGAGCAGACCAAAGCCCCCCTCTGAAAGGCAAGGGGCTGGCACACCTGGAGGTCTCCATTCACCCCTGCCTGGCACAGGTTCTCTCAGCTGCCCCAAACACATTTGGGACCAGGCTGGGGCAGGGGGAGTGATAGCGGGGGGGGGGGGTCTTGCCCACTAATCCCCAGCAGAGTGTCTGGCAGGGGTCAGTGGGAAGGCCAGCTAGATTTCACCCCCCGAGGCCACCCAGGCCGATGCATTTGGCCCCCTTGGACCTTGGTGACATCTATCCTGTTGCTCCTAAAACTTTTGAACCTAGTTTAGCCCTGCTTCTTTCCGGGCAGGTGAGCAGCCGGTGCCCCCCAAGGCCTTTGCCTTCACCTCCCCATTTGTTCTACTCCCAAATGTTGACAAATTTCAAGGAGTAAATTAAAACAAAAACAAAATCTCCCAGAATTCCCCTGCCAGCAGAGTGATTCCTAGTGAACATCTACAGTCTAGAGACGGAACCAACTTTTTTTAGTCCACGTGGATAATAAGACTGAAAGAAGGGATTTGATTTCTTCATGTACTTTAGCCCTCCTCTCCTCTCCCCCATGCCCAGAGGTCTGCTGTGCGCATGGTGGGCAGCAAACGAGTCAAATAGATTATAGATGGATTGGGTGGATTAGATAAATAGCTCGATAGCTAGACGGAGAGATGATATAGATGAGAGAGAGAGGGGGGGAGAGAGAAGATAGGTAGGTAGGTAGATGGTCAGGGTGCCCACAGGGGGCTGAAGAAAGGAGGAGTGATGTTGCACAAGCAATAGACTACGTGGCTGACTGTTTGGGAAAGGGGGGAAAAACTTTTACTTTTCATTCGGTGAAAACCACTTCCTTTGCAGTCGCTTTCCGTGATATATACAATAAAACTATTCTTTAAGTAACCTACCTGGAGTTTTGTTTGCTATGGGCGTATTACTTGGAACCCTGACATTAAACCGACTCTCCATTGTGGCAACCCTGGAGCCTAAAAACGGCCTCAGTCAGGCCAGCTCCAGAGTTGACATAGAGAGAGAGAGAAGAGAAGAAGAGGAGAAAAAAAGAAAAAGTGGAAAAAGAAAAGAAAGCCAAGCTGGGCTCTGCTCTGCCTTCACCCAAAAGCAACCAGCTGCCAACTTGCTCAATGTGATGCCAGCCCCCGCCAGAGGGGAGAGTGAGCCACAGGGGAGGAGGGGGCACCGGCAGGCACAGCTTGTGCTTTGCATGGAGGGCAAGGTCAGTGGCAACCCCCTCCAGGGCTGCTGCCAATCAAAGGGTGACCTCCGACTGCTGTAGCTGGGATGAGAGAAAACGGGCAAGGGGCACCGCCGCAAGGGAGGGGCAGGGCCCACCTGGGTTGTCCACGCCGGTCTGGATGACGTCGTCCAGGGTGAAGCCGCTGGCCGTCTCCTTGTCCCGCAGCCTCTTGTACATCTCGGGGGTGAGGGCCTTGGCCATGTGGTTGTTGTGCACGGAGAGATCGGGGTACTCTTCCTCGGAGGGGAAGTTCATCTTGCACTTGTTGTGGGTGTTTCCGAAAGGCATGGTGGCGGCTGACGGCGGGTCCTGCCAGGGGCAGACGGGCAGAGGCTGAAGGGCCTGGCGCTGCAGCAGATCCAGAGCCAGGAAGGGAATTTCTGGGCAGCGAGACTTCAAAGGGGCTTGTGAAAATGTACCCAGAGACGGAGGCTTATGAGACCCGCTCCCCCTCCAGAAGAGGCTGCTGGGCTTAGAAGGACAGGGAGGGGTCTTAGGGTCACTGAAAGCCTGGAAAGCTTTCCTCCACCAGAGGGTGAAGGTGGGTCTAACATGGGGGGAGTCACGGGTGAAGAGTTCAGTCAGAAAGGGGAGATTTCGAAAAGAAAACGAACCAGGACTTCACACTGTGCCAACCCCCCCCCCCCATTTCACTGCAGGACAGGCTGGTTTGGGGCTACTTCCTTGCATTTGGGATGTCAGATATTGAGTAACAGAAACATTGGGGGGCACTCAGACCCCTATCTTAAGATTCTAAAGCCAGAATTGGCCATCTCCCCAATGTGGGGCAGCAGACGGGACCCCCTCAATCACTGGAGATCCAAAGAGTCCTCCTTGCCATTCTTCAAAACAAACCTGTACCCCCGCCCTCCTTTTAGGAGGGGGTCTGGCTCGGCCATCATTCGAGAAGTCACCCCACTTGCTCCACTTGTTTGGGGGCCCTCAATACCAGTCTGCAGGCGGAAACCCTTGACAAGGCAGGGTTTGGAGACCCTCCTCAAGACAAGCCGTCCACCTTCTCCCTTGCTCGGACCCCAAAAGGCTTCCCAGGTGGGAGAGTCTTAATCCCCAATGGCCCTCAAACCGAAATGGGGTCCCCTTCTTGAGGGGCACCTTCAAGGTCAAGCACTAGAGATGTCAGCTGACCCAGGAGGCCGCAGCTGTGCAGAGCATCTTGGGTGTGGGTGCCAAGTGCGTGGGACAGTGGGGAGGGGGCAGGCTCTGCCCCTCCCCTTCAGTCCCGCCCACAAGAGGCCAGGATAATTTTAGTCTCTCAGAAGCAAGTTTATTTATAGAGGGTTCTTTTTGTCCACAAAAGGGCCCCGATCAGCGCCTCTCACGGCTTCTGCACAGGGCGGCACCTTGGCAGGGGCATTCCAGGGGCGACTTTTGACCACTGTCAGCACTCTCTGCAGCCACGAGAGAAGCCAGACACCCGGTCTCTGGGGTGGGGGGAGCCCGGGAAGGGGAAGCGGTTGCAGGGGGGTAGAGAGGTTGAGCAGGGCCTCTGCAGAAGATGGGGCTCTGTCAGGCACCCCCGTCTCCAACTTCCCTTTGCCCGCCCTTGACCCCCACACCGCAGGGAGAGTACAAGATCACGGCCAGATCTGTGGTCACCCTCCCCATTCACCCCACCCCCCAAATACCCACTTAGAAGAGCTGCCCCTGTAAGCAAATCCCAGCCCTGATTTTATGGATAGGGCTTTGCACGAAGGGCAGCGTTTTCAAAAAAGGGCCATTTAAATTTTCCCCTAAATTGCTAGCAAAAGTACCCCACCTGTTTCTGTCAATTCTCCCCCCACCCCAGCTGCAAATCCAGATCAGAAGGGGTCGGGGTTACCTGACCAGGAGAAGCGAAGCCTGCAGAGTCCCAGGGGCTGCCTTGTCTCACTCCGGCACAATAGGTGACCCAAGAGTCCGGGCTGGGGGCTTCAGCATATAAACCCTGGCCCTCGTCCCCATTGGCTGAGCCTGGGCCAGCTGCCCAGCTGTGATTGGATGTAGCACCCTCAGCTCAACTTGAAATTGCCTGGGCCAGCTGCCTGGGCCAGCTGCCCAGCTGTGATTGGATGTAGCACCCTCAGCTCAACTTGAAAACTGTTCTCCAAGGCACCTGAGGACAGAACAAGAAGCAATGGGTGGAAACTATGGGAAGCAATGGGTCAAAACTAATGGGAAGCAATGGGAAGCAATGGGTGGAAACTAATCAAGGAGAGAAGCAACTTAGAACTGAGGAGAAACTTCCTGACAGAACAATTAATCAGTGGAACAGAAGTTGCCTCCAGAAGTTGTGAATGCCCCATCATTGGAAGTCTTTAAGATGATGTTGGATAGCCAATTTGTCTGGAACGGTATAGGGTTTCCTGCCTAGGCAGGGGGTTGGACTAGAAGACCTCCAAGGCCCCTTCCAACTCTTCTATTGCATTGTATTGTATTGGCTGGGAGTCTTCACTCTGGAGAAGTCATCACCCATCCCTTCTGGATGGGGCAGCTGCAGGCTCCTGCCTCAGCGCCTCCCTTCCCCCCTGCTAGGACCTGGCCAGGAAAGCCTGAGGTTTGTGGGAGCGGATCTGAGTGGGTGAAGAGGGCTCTGCCCTCACCTGAGCTGGTGCCACACAGTTCATGGATGAGCATCCAAGCAGAAAGAGACAAAACTTTGCAAAACCTGTTTGCTTGGCTTTTTGAGGCCGTCAAGGCTGCCTTGAAAGGAGACCAATGGGTGCCAAGAGCAAGGCAGGGGGGGCTGCTCTCAGGGGCCTGAACCATGCTAGAAGCACCCTGGAGAAAGAGGAGGCATCATCTGTGGGAGAGGAAGGAGTCCTTCGGTCAGGAGCCCCACTTCAGCTGCTCCAGATACTTCTTGCTCCATGCACCACCACCCCAATGACGCCCAGCGCCCAGCCCAGTAGGTGCAGGGTCTCCAGCAGCTGCCCAAAGTGCCCCCCCCTCATCTCAGTGCGGTAACTGGAACCCTGGCGCTGCTGGGAGGGAATGTGCCCCCCTCTGCCAGGCATTCAGGTTAGGTAAGAAGTACAAGGGCCGGAGCAGAGCCTATATTGCAGTTCCCTGGCTCTGGTAATGGGGTTTGTAGTCCAACATATGGGACACCCTGTCACTGCCAGCCACAGGCAGAGACCCGGACTGGTTTCGCAGCCTTCTGCACAAGCTCAGAGGACTCTTTTCTTCTGCACCTCCTGGAAAAGTGGGGGGACCCGGGTTAATCTCCATGGGGAAATTCTCTGTTAGAGAATTAGAAACACGCTCCATCCAAGAGGGTCTCCTGCAAACTGGGCCTGTCTCAGCCCCCCCTCCTCCCAGCCAGAGTGGAATCAGGTTCCTCATTCCCAGCCCCCTTTCTCTAGGGAGAAGCCTCTGTCCTGCAGCAGCTGCCTCTTTGGAAGGATTTATGGGAATTTGATCTCACACTCCCCACCCCCGTCCATGCCTGCCTCGGGTCCCACAGCCTGACCAGGTGCAAAGAGCTGCCCCTTTGTCCAGGCTGGGGGGAGGCAGGACCAGCAGCGCATTTGGGGCAGGTTTTACCAGCCCTGAAATGGGGGAGGGAGAGAGGCTGCAGGGACCTTCCCTCGGGGATTCCCAGGCACAGGAGACCCTCCTGCTTTGACACAGGCGCCTTCTTCTCAGCATGGGTCCCATCCCCCCATAGGTCTGGCTGTGACCCCTCAGCCCTCCCCAGCCATCAAGGCCCCACAAAGACAGAGCTGGCCTGGAGCCAGGGGGGGGCTTTCTGGTGGAAGAGGAAGCCGTGTCCACTTAGGGGGAGTCTGGAAGGGCCGCTTGACTTTCCGTCTGGGTCCACCAAAATGTCTTGGCAGGCATGCCCCCCTCCCCCAAGAGGGCACTGAGAGAGCCGACCTGGGTTCTGGGGGTGAGGAGGCTCCCAAGCACATCTTTTTCCAGTCAGAAGCTGGGAAATTCCTCCTGGGGGGGGGGGGGGGCACAGCATCCAGCCCCCCTCCCTTTCCCAAAGGAGACACAATTTTAGGAAATCCTGCAGAGCCTCTTAGAAATAGTTCTGCTCCTGTCCCAGGAAGGACCCCAGAAATTGGGCGGGGGAGAGGTTTCAAAATGTCCCTCCCTCCCTCCCTCCCTCTCTCCCTTCTTTCTCTTTCTTTCTTTCTTTTTTGCCAGCTTTTCCCATAAATTTAATCCTATTTAGCTCCATTTATGGAGTGTTGTGGTTCAGCCAAAGAGCCTGGGCACCTTCTGCCTCAGTGTCTCCTTTCCTGCACGCTTCTAACCGTTTTTGCCCTTAACCGATCCCAAGGATTTCTTGTTCCCACAAGATCTGGAGGCCGGGGTGGGGGTGGGGGTGGCAGATGAGTGACTCAACATGGAGGGATAATTTGATCTTTCCCAGGTAGAGTGTCGCAGGTTGCACCTAAACAAAGGTCTGCTGGTCTTCAGTTTTTCAGGAATAAAGGATGCATCTACCCAGTTTAGAGGGCAGAGAGCTGCACAATTCCATCCCTGGAGCCCAACAAAGCCCATCATCCCCAGCTCATGCGGATGCCACCAATGACGGCCACCCCTTCTCCCATAGCCTGCTTTGCTGTGCTCGGCCTGGCAGAGAAATGCCTGTGTTTAAACTCCAAACCAGGTAGACACTCAGCTCATGCTCAGAGACAGCCTTGTGTTCACCCCTTCCTCCGTTCAGGCTTTGGACTGACTCAATCTGGATTTCGGCCTCAGGAACGCCTTCCTGGCAGAGGAGGCGCCTTGTCTGCACAACCAAATTGGACTGCTGAGAAGGCGGAAATCTAGCCCTTGGAGGGGGGTGGGGGCAGACACATTAGAAGAAAACATGTCAGCCGGTTGAGCAATTGACCTGCAGGTGAAGAGGGAGCCCCCCCCCAACAAGACCATGTGATGCAATTCCTCTCTGGCACAAGCCTCCCCCCCCCCCAGTGTGTCTCAAGCTTGGCCACTTTAAACGATGTGGACTTCAACTCCCAGAATTCGCCAGCCAGCTTGCTGGGAGTTGAAGTCCCCATCACTTAAAGTGGCCATGCCTGAGAAAAACGGCCCCAGGCTTTCCAAGAGAGATGGGAACCAGCTCCAGATGCCAAATGCCGACTCCCATCCTGATCAGATCCCAACGGGGCTCCTCATCCTGTAGCTTGGAGGGCCACATTCCACCCACTCCCCATCCAGGGGCTTAGCTGGCACTTCCTTGCTGGGAACCGGGCACCCTGTCTGACGTCAGCAACCGCTGGATCAGCTCACCCGGAGGAATTCTATCGCAGGCAACTGGGGGGGGGGGGGAAGGCGAGGAGAGCGTATTTTTAGAGACCTCCTCTCCAACCACAGCAGCCACTGTCTCTGGTTTCACACCAAAGAGAGGAAGGAAAAAGAAGGGCTGCCCACCAACCTCTCTGCCCGAAGGCTCTTGGAGAGCCCCAATTTTTGTAGCCAGCTCCCCACAGCTGTCTGTTGCTTGGGTGTGAAGGGAGGGCAGAGGGTAGAAGGGAGGCAGCTGGGGCTGATTTGGGGCTCAAGGCTGTGCATTGCAAGTCCCCTGCAAGTGAGAGGCCTTGGTACCCCAGAAAGGGAAAAGGTCATGCCAGGCCAGGCCCTCCCCTCGTGGTTACCCCTTGGCTGGGCACGGCAGACCCAGGACAGGCTTTAGAGCAGGGCAGTGCCAGAGATGGGCCTGATCCCATGAATTGGAGGAAGGTCAACTCTTCCAGATCATTGTGGCCCCATCTTCTCTTGTGCGGGGGGAGCAAGAAGTTCCTGGGAGAACAGCAAGCTGGACACGGAAGCCATGGTCAAGAGTCACCAACCGCCCTGCCCAGATGCCAGCAGCCACGTGGCCTCTGGCAATGACACAATTCTTTCCACTGAGTTAAGATTCTTTGCTTCTTTCAATTGATGGGCTGCCCGTCTCTAGTTGGGTTGCTTGCCCATTGCTTGGGGGGGGGGCAGTTTAGGAGCCCAAAGGCAGAAGGGGTCTGGCCACAAGGGGAAAGTTTGGGTCCCAGGCAGAGGCTTTTGGGAGTGGGCAGGTGCCCAATGGGGGTGTGGGAAGGAGTGAAGCCCTCCCATTATGGGAGAGGATGCTTGTAAAAGCTACGCACTCCCCTTCCTTCCTTCCTTCCTTTTCCTTCAAGGGGGCAGGAGAGCCTTAGGCCAAGGATTGTGCCCATGTCAAAATCCTGTGTAGACCAGAGGGAGGACTCTGCAATCCTCTCGGCCACCGCTTTGCCAAAGGCCTAAGATGCCTGGGATGGCACACCTGAGGGGGGGAGGGCTGTGGGGGAGAATGGCCTGGCAGGCAGATGTTCCCCATGCTAGCAAAGGGCACCAAAAAGGACAGCAATGCCTCCCTGGGCTCCTGTGGGTCAGTTGGAGAGAGGCCCCCTTCCTCGAGTCTTTCACGGGGTTGCAGCAGCTGCCTTGCCCCCCCCTCCATTTCTCAGGCCACTACTCTGCTCCTGCCAGGGTACGCACAGGCTGCCCTAGCCCCCACCCCCACCCCCTGGGCAACACTTGGCAGGTCCAGCTGTTGAAGGGTCCTGAGGGACAGATTACAGTGTGCAGAGCTGGCCCAGGGGGCCGTGTGGGAAGTTTGACCCTCTGCCAGCAGCAGCTGGAGCTGAGCAACAGCTGGGCAGTGAAGTGTTTTTCCAAGGGTGATTTTTCCCAAAGCTCAGACTTGGTTGGGGAAGAGACAGGCAGAGATTACGCAAGGGACATTGTAAAGGCACTTTGCCCATGCTCAGAAGTCCGGCCTCAAAGCTTTATGTGCTGAGTGCAGATGTGGAAAGTGGATTCTAGAGCAGAGCTGTGTGGCATCTGTAGAGGAGCCTGTGCTGTTGGTGTCATCCCTGCAATGAAATTCCCAGCTTCCAAGGACCAAAAAGCACTCATCACATGCTCTGAGCACTCTTGACAGACTCTTCCCCTCTGCAACACCAAAACTCGCTTTTGTAGAAATGACAAGCAGACACACTGAAAGCACCAGGTTGCATCTGCGGTTCCTCCCTTGGAGTCTGGAGGAGCAGGAGAAGAAGGGAAGAGGACCGGGGGGGGGGGTGACCAGGCCCCCAAGGGACAGTTCAGTAATTAATGCCACCCTCTGGTTTAACCACAGCCCAGGAGAGTCTCCTGTGCCAGCAGGGCTTTGCCTCACTTTCAGGAGGCTTTATGAAAAGAGGGGCAGGGGGCTGCCAGACCCCCCACTTCGCTCCTTCTCTCACCTCCTCCAAATGCAGCGAAGCCTCCTTCAAAAGAAACAAAATCTGCCACCGGATCCCATTCAAAAAGGCAACTTCTGGGCCTTTTGGCTGTTGAATCAGCCCTCTGCCCCACACACTCCCTTCCCAGGGAAGGACAGGCAGAGGGCGGCTGTCTCTACTCCCTATTTACAACTCCTGGGCAGGTTGCAGATAAAGGTGCTATTGGGGGCAAAGCCCTCCTTGGCACAAGAGGCAGAAATGACGGCCATGGATGGAAACTAATCAAGGAGAAAAAAGCCTCCTAGAACTAAGGAGAAACTTCATGACAGTGAGAGGAATTAGTCAGTGGAACAACTTCAAAAACTCCGGAATAGACAAAGGGGTCCAACCTTGGCAATAAGACTTGTGGACTAAAACTCTCAGGATTATGGGAGTTGAAGTGCACAAGTCTTAAACTTCAAAAATGGGAGACCCCTGATATAGGCTCTCCTGTCGAGAAGGAGGTTAGACTAGAAGACCTGTAAGTTCCCTTCCAACTCTTATAGTTCAAAAGGAGGGCAGACCCTGGGCAATTCCCCCATTTGGGGAGCCCCCCAGATGCTTTTCCCAGTGACCTCTGCCTCCAGGGCGGGGGTCCCGTATCAAGAAGGCAGAGCAGCAGAGAGAAGCTGCATTGTGTGTGTCGTCCCCCCCATCTCTCTTCACCCCACAGCTCTTCTCTGTATCCCAGAAAGGGTCTCTCTACCTGCTCTAACTGCTTACGGGGCAGAAGCTTCAAGGTCTAAAAATATAGAAGGTTATCAAGAGGTCAAAATATATCTGAGCAGCTGCAGGCTCTGAAACAGGCTCTGGGCAAGACTGGCTCCCTGGGAGCAGGTGAAGGAAGATGCCCCCCCACCACCACCTATGCCCATAGCCTGTGCCATCTCCCACGCCCCAAAGATATGAAGTCCTCATGTCTTCTCCAGATCCTGGGGAGGATCCTGCTTACTCAGTCTTCCCACAATCAGATGGATTCAGGAATCCTGGCCCTGGTGGGATCCACAGATCACCTCCAGAACTGGGTTTGATGCAGGCAGCCTACTTTGGCCATTGGTGGGTTAAGGCAGGAACCGATCTGGTTGACATATTGCGATCTGAGTCATTAAGGAAACCTCATTGTTCTGGATGTCAGAAAGGGGGGGCGGCTGGCCCTGGGCACAGCAGGCTCTATCGGATGCTGCTGAGGACACACAAGGGGCACCTGCTTGTCCTGGCAGAAACGGACACTGAGGCCACTTTCCAACTCCCATCACCCACCAGATCAGTGGTTCTCAACCTTCCCTTTAATACAGTTCCTCATGTGGTGGTGACCCCCAACCATAAAATTGGTGTCTCGGTTCCTAAGACCATCGAAAATATGTGTTTTCCGATGGTCTTAGGCGACCCCTGTGAAAGGATCGTTCGACCCGCAAAGGGGTCCCGACCCACAGGTTGAGAACCACTGCACTAGATCAACGTGTCTCAACCTTGATAAGAGGAAGAGATGTGGACTTCAACTCCCAAAACTCCAGAGCAGAGCAGGATGTAGATCGGCCTGGCTCAACCATGATCTAACTATCTTGTAAGCAAATTATATCTAGTTTTAATTTTCCTAATTTGTGGAATATTTTCGTTCGTTTACATGGCGAATTAAGTCCATTTATATTAATTGAGAGTAATTTTATTCCTTCCATCCTTATGTTTTATATATAGGATTTATAGCTCTAGTTGATCTTGGTTCCCGTTGTGCTCTACTCTCTACACCCCCAACAGCACCTTCTTCAATATCAATTCCACCTACAGCACCCTTTGTCCTCTCAATTTCGATTATGGGTAGATCCAGCAGTTGCACCGGTGGCTCTTCATTTCCAGGCTTCTCTGGCTTTCCTCTCAAATGTTCTGTGTAGAAAGCTTCTGCCTTCTCAATTGTATCAATTCTATATCTCTGTCCTTTCCATACAAACATGAGGCCTTCCGGAGAATTAGAGGATGAGCAATTTTATAAAGTATGGGACTTGTTTTATCAATGTTTGGATAAAAAAACTTGGAAGTGAATCTTTTCTTTTTCTCTACCCTATCTCATATGTAATAATAATAGAAAGTTATACTTAATGTTTTGAAAAAATCTCTCTCTTTTTTCTTTCTCTTTTTTTTCTCTTTCTATACATATTAAGCCTTTATTATGAAATAGACCATTTACTTATACGAGATAAGAATAATAATGTATTTAATGTATAAGAGTGAGATGATTTAAATTGTTAGGTATGATTGTGGCTGGTGACTATTTTATAATATAAAATGGAATAATGATGATGTAATGAACAATGGATGTGAATATAGATTAAAATATTTAATGACGACATGGATTGACAAATAATAACGGGAAATTAAATTTGGAGTCGAGGATGATTGGAAAATTTAAGATTAATGGAAAATAGAAATGTCTTATATGAAGTAATGAGTTTCTTTTTTTCTTTGACTTAATCTCCACCTTTATTTTTGAGAGAACGGTGATACAATTTTATAAAGACCTATTGCTACCTAGTACATAATTATAGAGATAAAGAAATAAGGGTTGTCATAAAAGAAAGAATACTATGGTAACTTGAACATGCAATGCTCAATGAAATATTTAACTATATTTAATGGATAATTAGTGACCGCATCCTTAATTGTAAAAACCATCGCACAAAAACTTGTAACCAAACGACATGCTTGATGAAAATGTGTTTTTTTTTTTACTTCCCTGCTCTTGTACTTTATGTGTTGTCTTGTCTTTTTAAAGAAAAATAAATAAACATTTATAAAAAAAAAAAAACCATGATCTAACTATATCGCTCCTGACAGGTTTTTATTAGTGTAATTTAATTGAATTTATTTACTGGGGTTTTTAAATATTGTGATTTTTTAATTGTTTTTTATCTATCAGCCTACCTCCTCCTTGTATACGTCTTATATACGTCTTTGTTATATGTATGTCCTGTCCAGATATGTATTTTATATGTTTTATTGTACGCCGCCCCGAGTCCTTCGGGAGAGGGTGCGGCTAAGAAATAAATATTCTATTCTATTCTATTGGTTGGCAGGGGAATGATGGGAACGGGACCTCCACGAAGTTGGGAAAGCAGTAGAGAAATCAGAGCATCCCTGGAGGCAAATGGGTTGCAGCCCCCGCCTCCCCCCCCCCCGCATCTCGCAGCCTGCAGAACCGGCTGGCCTTTTTACCGAAGCGGCCGTGGGCTGGCAAACCAAGCGATCCCCCCACCCCCCCAGCCGCACGTGATGCACTTCCTTGGGTGTCCTCATCTGGGGTCCTCCCATCGACGGGGGCCGCACCTTCGACCGGTCCCCACCCTTCCGCTTCACTGTCTCCGAGCCGGCACCCTTCCAACCTCCCCCTGAAGCAGCGCCTGGACCCCCTGTGCAGGGAGGTTTTCCGGGCTCCAGTTAGGGAGGAGCTGGGGGGGCACGCCGCTTGGAAGAACTGCCCGGCCCATTTCGCCCGCTGGGGGGTCCGGCGTGGAAGCGCAGCGCCCTCTGGTGGCTGCTTGCAGAGCCGTAGTGCTTGGGCACAGCGGATCCGGGTGCCAGCCTTCGCCCCGGGATGAAAGCCCACCAGGCAATGTCGGCCCGGCGATTTATTTATTTATTTATTTATTTTTAAGACAAACAAAAACAAAACAACACTTACAAAAAACTTTCCTCAATTTCGTTAAGCATGTCGTTTGGTTACAAGCTTTTGTGCATCAATTTTTACAATTCGAAATAACAGCACTGGTTGTCCATCAAACATAACTAAATACATCGCTATCACTGAGCATTATGTGTTCAGGTTACCATTAATATTCCTTCATTTCAAACAAACCTTATTTCCTTAAATCCTTAATTATCAATTAAGCAACAATAAATCTTTATAAAATTATAAAATCACTTGCCTCTATCTATTGGCCTTACCAAAAAGAAAAAGAAAATTCCCGTCGATTCATATTGTACATCATTACTTTCGATTAACCTCAATTAACCGCTTTCTGAAGCCGGCCGAGGCCAGATGTGATGCGGGGCAACCGAGAGGATTTGCTCAGAATTTGCCGCCGGGAGCGCGGCGGAGGCGGGGGGGGGGGGCTTGGCAGCGCCTCTGTAGCTTTCAGCGCTTGACAGAGGAGCCTCCTCGCCTTGCCATCTCTTAATCTGTGCCCCCCTCCCCCCCGGTATAAATGCATTTATTAAAAGCGCTGACTGGGCGGCTCTGGCGCTGTGCTTTCTTCGCGCCCCAGAATCGTCCAGGGAACCGTCCTTGTTCGGCCCGCGAGCGGCAGGAGCGAAGGGAAGGCAGCGTGGGAGGCCAGGGGTCTTTACGTGAAGGGATCCCCGTGGCGAGCTGTCCGGCAGGCCCAGTTCTCCTGCCTCCAAGGACGGAGGCCTCGCTCGGCAGGAAGACGCACCAGGCCCGCCTTTCCCGGGCTGAGGTTGAATCGGGATGGGGGACCACCAGGAGACCCCGGCTTTAACCAGAGGCCAGGAGACGCTCCCAAGAGATCCCCGCCTCCGCCTCCTCGTGGCTCTGCGGGCCTTTGTTGGGTCCTGGCACCTTGGTTTCTGCCTCCCCAGAGACACGTCTGGCGACCCGCGGCCTCCTTAGAAAGACCCCGTGCTGGAAGGGCTCTCCGACGGGACCCGGCTGGGAGGGCCCGACTCGCTGCTCTCCCGTGGCCGAGGGGATGCGCTGGCTTGCACAGGGCCCAGCTCCCCCTTTGCCTTTCCCCCTCCACCATCTCTACTGGTGGTCACTCTCGAGACTGGCGTTGCCGCCCCCCCCCCCCGGGAAGAGAGCAACTGGCCTGGCTTTGGGCCAGCGTAGCTTTTTATGAGCTAAGCAGGGAAGCGAAGCGCATTCCAAGCGCTCTTCTTATACAATATTAAAGGAACTGGAAGAGGCTCCCCGCCGCCTTCCTTTCCTGCCTCTAGAGACCACGAGCAGCCTGGCAGCACTTGCCTGCCTCCCCTCCCCTCCCCTCCCCCTTCTTGCCCCCCCCCCCCAACCAGCAGCGTCGCTTTAGCTTAACCTTGAAAGCAAAGGGCAGAGACCGGGCGGGGACCCTTTATGTTTGGGTGGGGGTGGGTGGAGGGAATCTCCCCCTTCAGTCCCCGAGGCACAACGGGTAGGGAAAGAAACCTGACCGATGCTCAGAGGAGCTCCTGTTTCACTCTGCGGTCAAAGAGAGTTCCCGGGATTTAATTTCTGCAATTCGAAGTGATAGAAGCAGCCGAAGACACGGGACTGCGTTCACACAATCACCGGACTGAACCGAGCCATTTCATGGATCAACAGAATACAGTGACCCGTAAAGCGACCCAGGGGTGTTTCAGAGGTCAGCCCGAGCCATCCACAATCAACAGAAGTTGATTAAATGCGTGCAGACCCGCAACCTTTGCCGTTAGACACGTGATTCCTTCCCGCGTTCACGGGAGCGTTGCGGAGGCCCGGCCTTCTCAGGTCCTTCGATTCTTGGCTTGCTTGCTCCCGTCTCTTGGGGACGCCCTGCAAGCTGCTTTCCTGAGCGCAGAGATCCAATCTTGGCCGGAGGCTGCGAAGGTTACAGAGCGCAACTCCGGGAGCGGGATGGGGGGGGACCATAGGTGCGCCCGGCTTCTCCATCCCTTCCAATTTCACCCCCTTACTCCAGCCAAGGACCGGCTGGGGAGGGGCAGGTCTGCATGGCACCGCTTTCCTGACGGCGCCGGGGCTCTGCAGTAGCCTGAAGGCCAGGCGGGGAGGGGCCCCTTTCCAGCCAAAGAGCCCGGGGCTGAGCGGCCGAAGGAGTCTTCGCAGGAGGGTCTTTAAAGGAGGCGCGGCTCTTTACGGAGCCCCCTCCCCAGAGGTCGGGCGCAGGTGAGAGGGAGGCGGCGCAGGGACGGGGCTGAGCGGAGCGCTCGGCTCCTGCGTGGAAAGGAGGCTGCAGGGGCTTTAGGGGAAAGGCGGGGGACCCTGACAGAAATGGGGGCGAACTGCTTTTTGGTTTCGGGGCGGCGCAGGGGGATGGGCCTCTGGGCACGTGCAGAGCGCCTTCCAGTCGCGGCCCAGGTAAGCCGCGGCTTCGCTGGGCGGGGCAGGAGCGCCCCTCCCTCCCAGCCAGGCGCTGAGCGGAGGCTGCCGGGGCGCGGCTGGCGGATTGGGGCGCGCGGCGTGGATTCCCTCCCCCGGGACAGGCCGGCGAGGAGGCAGATAAGGCATCGGCGGGCCAGGCCTTGCCCGGGAGAATCGGGCCGCGTCTTCCTGGCTGCCGGAGCTGCCTCGGCGAAGGTGATGTCCGGGGGGGGGGCTGCTTTGGAGAGGGGAGAGGACGGGTCCGCAGGAGGGCTTCGGGGGGCCCTCGGGAGCCACCCAGACCTCCGTCCCGTCTCTTGGCCGAGCTGATGCTGCGGCGCAGCGGGATCGGGCCGGTCTGCTTCTCCCGGAGTTGCCTCTTTCAGCTGCGGAGGGGCGCGAGGAGAGCCGGCCCGACCTCCAGTCGGCACTGAACCGGCTCGCTGATCGGGGTCTCCCACGCGGAATCGTGGTGGGTCCCGCCGAGGAGAAGGCAACCGCAGTGAAGAGCCGGGAGGCGCTTGTGTGTGATGGACTTACAAGGGGGCGGGGTGGGGGGGCTTTACCCAGAATATCTAGTTTTGTGCAGAATATTTCCTCCCCATAGAAGGGGATTGCAATGAAGTTGATTTGTTCACTGGCTAAACAGGGCCCCTATTAGGAAATGCTTCCAGGTTTGTGAAGGGAAAACCAGGGATTGTGGCAGCAACTAAAGGAGAGAATATATGCAGTTCCCTCTTGAACTAGTGTGTGTGTGTGTGTGTGTGTGTCCTGGGGGCTCTCTGAGCTTGGCTGCTTCCTTGAACAAGTTTCATTATCACCCTAGCACTGAAGATGTTCCCTAGTTGGGTCATGAAATGTCTACAAGGAAACAGCCAAGCTCAGAGAGCCCCCAAAAGTTGAAAGGGTTTTTATACCAGGCCTTCTTCTCAGAGACAGGTTTGAGGGGGAGGGGGGCTGCAGCTGTTTCCAGAGGGGGGGGGGGCCTTCTGGAAAGCATCCACAAACCAACATCCTTGCCCTGATGGCTGCAGACGTGGGAATAGCACCTCAGTTTGATGTAACAGATGTGCAGCTTGACAGATGTGGCACGAGAGAAATGCCCTTCTGCCAGACCACGAGGAGCTCTGACTACCAGACCTCCAAAATATGTAGTATATATTTTTATTTCTAAAAATGTTGCAAGAAAGCAAAAGGAAGGAAGCTGGAAAGAACATGGAGGCAGGGTCTGAACTAATGCAAGGGTAAATCTTGCTTGCTTGTTGCTATTGGCTCTGTGAAGCGCTTGGAGAGGCTGGGAAACAAGATATAAGCCTAAGGGCTACTGGGACCAGGCTTTCTAGGGCAGCAGCTATGTGGGAGGGGGACATGGGAGCAAAGCAGGGGCTTCTTGCTCAGGAAATCCTGGTACAGGTTGGATTAAGAATATGGGCACCCAAGGGAGAAGAGTGCTGAAGGGGGGTCAGCCCCGTACAGAAGCCCCAGGGCCAAAGGGTGCACCAGCCACACCCACTTTCGGCAGAGGGAAGGGAGCATCAAGAAGGGCTCTTCCTTGCGGGTCACTGAAGTGGCTGGGCAGCCAGCCTGGGCCCAGGACAGCCAGCCTCAGAAAGCCCTGCTGCCTGGTGGCCTGGTGGCACCCTTCCCGTGGGGAGGGCGGGGGAGCCTGGATCCCGGCCGAAGGAGACCCGGCCCAGCTTCAAAGGAGGCGAAGTCAGGCGGGTGAGGAGGCTTCCTTGGGAGGCATGGGTGGCTGCAGACAGCCTCGGACGAGGAGCATGTTGCTGCCTGCTTTCTGGTGGTGGCATCCAGCTGGAGAGACTGGTTTGGGATTCAGCCGTGGATCCAGCAGGCAGCCTTCCCAAAGGGCCTGGCCAGGTGGGGCAGACTCTCGGCCCCACCTGGCTGCAGTCGAAGGGCTCCTGCAACATGGAGGGAGCCATTTTATCCGGGGCCAGAAATGTCAGGGTTTTCCCCATCAACTTCTCTGGCTGATGTTCCTTCTGATTAAGAGATCCTGGGTGGAAAAAGGGTTTGGAGACCTGAAATGCCTCTGAGAGTGTGCAGAGGGCTTGGATAACCTTTGTGCCTAGGATTAAAGCGGAGAACTCCAACTTTGACAAGTTTTAAGACTTTTGAATTCCATCTCCCAGAATTCCCTAGCCAGCACTGGCTGAGGAATTCTGGGAGTTGAAGTCCACAAGTCTTAAAGTGGCCAAGGTTGGAGAGCCTGGACGAGAGGACACGCTCCCATCCTTGAGATGCAGCTGCCAGAGTGCCTCCTCCTCCTTTGCTTCCTAGGAGAGGCCAGGAGCTTGGAGCCCTCCTTCCTTGGGGCTAGCGTGTCCTGCCATGGATGACAGCCGAGCGGAGAGGATGACGGGCGATGACATCCTCCTCCAGGCGCGCCAGGTGATGCAGGGCCTGGAAGCCCTGCGGAACGAGAACTGGAGAATCCACTGCCAGCTGCAGGAGGCTCTGCTGATGGACGAGCGGGACGACCCCCTGGCAGCCACTGATGCCCAGGCCCTGGAGCTCCTGGAGGAGAAGCAGGACCTCATCTGCCGGAGCCTGGAAGGCATAGATCTGGGCATTGCCGAAGGCCAGGTACCCGGAGGGCTCGGAGGGAGGTAGCCGGAGCTGCTCGGCTGGCTGTGATGTCATGGAGCACAAGGAAGCTCAAGGAGCTTTTGGGAATTCCGTGGGTGGGGAGGGTGCTTTGTACGAGCCTGGGAGGTGGTGCCAGCAGGGGCCACCCTGGCAGCCAGCTCCAACCGGAAAGGTTAAGGGTATCCATTTGTGTTGCATTGACTGCCTTCAAGTTATTGGTTTGGTTTTAAATATTTTGTTAAGGATGGGGATGGGACTTCTACCCGCAATGCCTGCTGAAGCAGGAACCTCTACCATTTCAGACACGGGTCGCTGCCTCCAATGATGGAAAACCCACAATCTCTGGAGGCAAATTGTTCTCTCACTGTCAGGAAATTCCTCCTTGGTTCTAGTTGCTTCTTCTCCTGCCTTCGGGTGCCTTGGAGAATAGGTGGCTCCAATTCCAATATATTGGAATTGAATATAATGCAAACACAAGCAATAGAACATATGAAATTTACCAAAAATGATATATATATATAAATTAGTTTCTCAAAACATAAAAATGTTATCTTATTCTACTGGAGGTGAGTGCCCTTTTTTCCCCCTCTTCCCCTTTCCTCTCTATTTTCCCATTCCCTTCCTTTTTTCTTCCTATTTCTGTAAGTCACATGTTGGCGCTCTGCACAGCTTCCTCGGGGTCTCCTCAGGGCAAAGGCTGCGATTGCTGGAGCTGCCCCTTCCTCTCTACAGATGCTGATCGCCCTCTCCTCACACATCGGGGCTCTGGAGGCCGAGAAGCAGAAGCTGCGTGCCCAGGTGAGGCGCCTGGGTCAGGAGAACCTCTGGCTGCGGGACGAGCTGGCTGGCACCCAACTACGGCTGCAGCACAGTGCGGAGGCCGTGGCTCAGCTGGAGGAGGAGAACAAGCACCTGCGCTTCCTGAACCAGCTCAAGCAGTACGAGCCCCGGGAGGAGCAGGTGCGGCCGGAGCAGGGGGAAGGGGCTTTTCTCAGGTTGGGGGCTGGGGGTACTATTTGGGGTGCCCCCCGTTTGTGGAGGAGGCTGCTTTCAGCTGAGAGAATCCAAGTCCACAATTTTGAAGGTTCCTATGAACCTTTGACCCCGAGTTCAAGCTTAGAGGGCACTCTGGCTCAGGATGGCTGGAAGTGCAGGAGGAGGCAGGGAGGGCAACATGGACCTTGCATCCCTCCCGCCAAAGCCTGTGATTAGCGGAGAGCTTTCTAAAGGGAAATGGAGAGGGGGGGGCCTCCCTGCCCCTCCCTGACTTTCCCAGGTTCTCCTTGCAGGTGGAGAAGGAGGAAGCCTTTCTCAGCACGGAAGACGCCCAAAGGACAGGTGTGTTTCCTAGGTACTCCTTGGCTTTCTCAGCCAGCTCCCAAGCGGAGCTCGGCCTGGTGAACTGCTGCCTGTCTGCCTCAGTGAGGCCGAAGCCGAGGCCCAGCCGTGGGTTGCAAGGAGCCCCCGTCGTCGTCCACGAAGGCAGCACTTTAACCTGCCCGGAAGCAGGAGAAGCCCCCGGCCGGGGACAAGGGCGGGGGGGGGGGCTCAGGAGGAGCCACTGCTTCTACCCAGCCTGGCCCCTCGGGCTCCCTTGTTGTGTCCTGCAGAGAGGCAGAGTGTGGGTGCAGCCGCCCTGGCAGCCCAGCAGGGCGGGTATGAGATCCCTGCCCGCCTGCGGACGCTGCACAACCTGGTGATCCAGTACGCCTCCCAAGGGCGCTACGAGGTGGCTGTGCCACTTTGCAAACAGGCCCTGGAGGACCTGGAGAAGAGCTCCGGGCACAACCACCCAGATGTGGCCACCATGCTCAATATCCTGGCCCTGGTCTACCGGTAAGGTGCCTGAGGGGCTGCTTCTGGGGAACAGACGGAAAGACCAGGGAGGGGGTGGGATTCCGGGGGACCCTTTTCTTCTGGCTGTTGCGTTTCTCTGCTCCCAACCCTCCCCTGGAGGCCTCGGAGCTGCAGCTGCGTCCTGGGGTTGCCCTGGCATGGCCTGCAGGCTGCCCCCTGTGCCCCCCCCCCCCCAATCTCCCTGCTTCTCCTCCTGCAGGGACCAGAACAAGTACAAGGAGGCCACGGAGCTGCTCAATGATGCCCTGGACATTCGTGAGCAGGCGCTGGGCATGGAACACCCTTCTGTGAGTGCCTGGGCTGTGTGTGTGTGGGGGGGAGAGGATGGCGCTGGTAGGGGCTGTGTGGAGGCTCCGAGCAGGAGGGAGGGGCACCCGGTTTGGTCCCGTTTTATCCTGCTTCTGAGGGTCTCCGATCTGGTTAAGCCCCCCCTTTGTTCCTGCCAGGTGGCTGCTACCCTGAACAACCTGTCTGTGCTGTACGGCAAGCGGGGGAAGTACCAAGATGCTGAGCCTCTGTGCCAGAGAGCCCTGGAGATCCGAGAGAAGGTAGACACAAACACCCAGGCAGAACCATTCCGAAAGGCTGGGCCCTTCTTCACCTCTTGGAGTGGGCTGTTTATTTATTTGCTCATTCATCCATTCATCCATTTATAAAGAAAGAAGATTTATTGGCTGCCCATCTTAGAGTAACTCCAGGCATCTTTCAATAAAAGATAAAAAGATATCTATACTAAAGCCATAAATAAGTTAATACAAACCAAAGGCCACTGGCCAGTTAAAGATGGGGAGGGACAATGCTGAAACTCACCGCCAGCCGAGCAGGGGGGGCACCGAAGCCCATACTCCCCCCACCCGCAGGAAATTCTGGCTAATCCCCTTTCAGAGCTGGTGGGTCCCCTTCCAGCTTTTCCTGCCTTGGTGCCCGTGGGTGGTGCTGAAAGCTTTAGACCTGGAGTGGGAGGAAGAACCACCAACCAAACTCTTCTCTCCCCCCCCCTCCCAAAGCAACCTTGGCCCAGGCAGGAGCAGTTGGGGGAGGGGAGAGTCCCCAAGGCCAGAAAGGGGCGGGGGAGGCTCTGAGCTGGTCCAGACAGCCAAAGGCCTGCCTGAAGATGGAGACGGTTGCTGTGAACCAGGGGTCTCCACCCTGGGCCACTTGGCGACTTGCTATGCTGAGGAATTCTGGGAGTTGAAGTCCACAAGCCGTCCGGGGCCAAGGGGGGAGGCCCCTGCTTTAAACCAGTTGGTGCCGCCTGGGGAAACGCCCTGTTTTCAGGCCTGCAATCGGAGAGAGGCAAGGAGCACGTGTGCCCCCCCCGAGCGCTGCCCAGCTGCCCCTCAGCTCAGCACTGCTGCCCTTTTCCCCACAGGTGCTGGGCGCCAACCACCCAGATGTGGCCAAGCAGCTCAACAACCTGGCCCTCTTGTGCCAAAACCAGGGCAAGTTCGAAGAGGTGGAGCAGTATTACCAGCGGGCTCTTCGCATCTACCAGGCCCAGCTGGGCCCCAACGACTGCAACGTGGCCAAGACCAAGAACAACCTGGTAGCCTTGCGGGGGGGGGGGGGGGGGAGGCTCAGAGCTTCTCCCGGGACTTTGAGGGCAGCTGCTGGCTCTGAGGTTCAGCCGGGGTGAATCTCTTGGGCTAAAGCGTCTTTCAGGGAGGGCAACCGATGCCAATGACGAGGCTTTCACGGACCCATAAGCTTTCAAACGAAGCCAGGATCTGTTTCAACCCTGGTGTCCCAGTGGCCGGATCTCTCCTCCCCCCCTTCCCAACATAATTACAAACATCCTCCCCAAAGCAGTGGCTCTTTTCCTGGGGTGGATTCCTAGTTTCCCTTGGGGGGGGGGGGGGGGCTTGGTCCTTGGTGGGACTGGTTGCTGCCCCACTGGGGGTTGTGTACTGGAGGAGGGGAGGGGCTCACCACCCTGTGCCTCGCTCCCTCTCTCCGGCCCAGGCCTCGTGCTTTGTGAAACAGGGTAAGTTCCAGCAGGCTGAGCAGCTCTACAAGGAGATCCTGTCCCTGCAGGACCAGGAGCTGAGCTCCCCCAGGGGCGGTAAGAGCAGCCCTTTCCCGGGGGGGGGGGGGAGGCACCAGGGTCCTCAGCATCTGGATTCACCCTTGGAACCCCCTCCCCTCCCCTTCTTCAGATTATAGCTGGACAGGAGCTGGCAACGCCTGGGAAGGGCAGGTGAGCTTTGGAGATCTGGGGAGGGATGATGAGCGGGAGGGGGGGCACAGAGGAGAAAATCTTTGAAGCCGTTTCACCCTGGCACCGCTGCCTCCCCCAAGCCTTGTCAGCTGAGCCTACAGGGAGGCAGGTGAAGAGGGCAGCAGGCTACCCCCGTTCCCATCTTGGACCGCAGGTGGTTGTGAGGGGAAGGGGAAGCCCCCCAGGTTTTGAGGGTGTGCACACACACACCCCTTTTTCTCTCCAGGACGGGATGAGGCGCAGTAGCTCCTTTTCTCGCTTCCGGGAGTCCCTCAAACGCAGCAGTGAGAAGCTGGTCTCCAAGCTCCGGGGCCAAGCAGTGGGGCCGCCCAAGGACATTGCAGCCCCCAGGTGAGTCAGGAGCCCCAGAAGCTTCTGGGGCAATTCTGGGCTTGGGGAGGCTCAGCCAGGCCAAGCTCCACCGGGCTTCTCTTCTCCAGGATGACCAGGGCCACTTCGCTCAACATGCTGCATTTGGACGAGGCTGCAGCCGTCACAGCACCAAAGGTGAGTTGGGGGCCCAGGACAAGCCCCAGGGTAACGGACGAAGGCCCCTGCCGGTCCCAGCCAGCTACTGCAGGGCTTGGCCTGGCCAGACCAGAGGGGGCCTGCGGAGGCTCCGGCCCAAACAATGCGGGAGAGGGGAAGGGGAGGCCGAGTTCAGACAACCGGAGCCACCAGGCACCTTCAAGTAGGGCCGGGTCCTGCTTCCACTCAGCTGAGAGGAAGTCCGCTCCAGGGCCTCGAAGCAGATGGACTAGCTCCATTCTAGGCATGAAGCCAGCTGGGTGACCTTGGGCCAGTCACTTCCTTAGCCCTGGGGAGGAGGCTATGGCCAAGCGCTTGTGGAAAGCCTTGCAACAAAAACTGGCTTGAAGGCACCCAAAAACCCCAAACCCTTCGCGGAAGCCAGGACACCTGGCAGCTCTCGCTCCATCACCCGCTTCGGCCCGTGGCTCAGGCCCAGCAGACCCCAAGGGAAAGAAGAGAACACGGGGGGCATAAATCAGCTCCAGCACAGCCTGAAGAGGGAGACAGCCGAGGCCCAGGCCTGAGGGACCCCTCCTCTTTCCCTCCTGCAGCCCACCCGGAACCTGAGCACCAGCTTCCAGGACCTCACGCATCGCCCCGCCCACTAAGCCCCCCCCCCCTTTGACTCTCCCTGGTTCGCCTGTTGCTTCCAGCACTTTCCCTGGGACTCCCTGGACTGGCCAGGAAAGTCCTCGGGGGGGGGGGGGGCGGAGCGGCGAGCTCCCCTGCCAGTTTTCACAAAGGACTCTTTCTCAGGAATGGAGCAGCTGCTGCCGTCCCAAAGCATCACAGGGGGGGCAGGACGCTCCCCCCCCAGCTATTGCCTTAAACTCCTTGGGGCAGGAGCCCCCATCCCCCCCCCCCGGCTCTTCTGAAGCCAATCCTCAGTTTATTTATGCACCTTATTTTTCCTTAAATAAAGCCTGCTGGAAATGGAGGATGACTCTTTATTTTGGGGCAGGGGAGGGGTCTCTGCAAGCTTCATACTCCCCCACCCCCAAAGTGGCTTTGGATGAAAAGGATTACAAGCTTCCCCTGGTTCTCTCTCTGTTTCTCCCCGACACACACACAGAAAATCACTTGAGTAGCAGCCCAGTAATCCCCCTTGTTAAAAATCCAGCCCAGAAATCTAGGATTAGTGGGGGAGGGGAGAATCCGAGGGGGGGGGGCTGGGCAGTTTCTCTTCTCCGCAGTGAGGATGGATGGATGGATGGATGGCCGGCCAAGGTCCCTGCCCTGCAGAGTGCGCTGGCTGGCTGGTTGGCATCCTCGGCCGCCAGTCACACCTGGTGGGCGATGTCCCGCACTCTGCGCAGGGTCTCCTCCGACTGCAGCTGCTGCAAGGTGAGCAGGGAGAGGCCCAGCTGGTCTTCCTGGAGAGAGAGCAGGAGGGGGTCAAGAGGGCAGGACAACCAAACCCACGTCGGCCCAGAGCCCTTTGACACCGGCGGCAAATAAATTGAACCATAAAATAAAAAACTAGCATGGCTGCCTGGGGAACTCTGGGAGCCCGTAAGTCTTAAAGCTGCCGCAGCTGCAGCCACCTCCTCCCACCTTGCGGAAGGGCTGGGCCATCTGGCGCAGAAAGTGCTTGGCCACCTGCACGGCCTCGTCCAGCGTCAGGTTCAGGTTGGCGTCGGTGATGTGTTCCTGGATCCAGCGAGGAAGCTTCCCCCGCTTGTCCGCCCGGGCGAAGCGCTGCAGGGGAGAGGCGGGTTCAGGTGCTGCCTGGCCGGTCAGTTGCTGCCTGGCCGTCCAGGCCCCTCCCCCCACTGGACACACCTTGTCGGCAAAGATCAGGAGGCCGTAGTCGGTCTTGCCGCGAATGGCCCGTCCGACGCACTGGGCCGCATGCCGCATTGCGTCAAAGGTCAGGAAGTCGTTTTCACGGATCTGGAACTGGTTCCTCAGGTACTCCAGCCGGGCCTGGGATGGGGGAAGGGACGCTGAGGGTCTGCCCCCCCCCAGCCCCTCCCCAAGGAATCAGCACAGGTGTGGCAATGCCAGGTGCACCAGATTGGGTGAGAAACAGCCAGGCCGACAGTGGGTGGGGAAATGGGCTATTTCTGTCTCACGGCGGGAGCCCCCCCCCCCCCCCAGGAAATGAAGTCTCTGCTGCCTGAGTGAATTGGAGAGGAATAGGCTGAGGAGCAGCAGTGGCGGGGGTCACCTTCAGGATTCGGCTTTGGGTGTAGACATAGGGGACGCCAAACATGATCACGGCCCTCCCGTAGTGGTGAACTGGGGAAGGGAGAAGCAGATGGGGGGGGGGGCGGTCAACACTGGTCTTTTCCCAGAGATTTCAAGAATTAAGGCCAGGCACAAACTTTGCCCCCGGCCAGTTTCTACCCAGAAGAGATTCCACGGGCCCAGAGCCCCTCAAAGCTTCTGAAGGGAGGGCGGGGGGGGCACTCACCAAAGTCGATCCCTTCGGAGACCTTCCCCCTGGCCACCGACAGCAGGATGGCTCCCCGGCCGTTCTCGCAGGCCTGGGGAGCAAACCAACCCGCCCTCTTATCACCTGCAACACCTTTTTACCCCAAATTCAAGGAAAAAAGTCCACGCCCTGATCTCCCACCTCAGGACTCGGCTTGGAGGGAGAAAGGTGCTCAACTGAACCCCTCCCCCCTGCAGCCAGACCCCCCCCCCCCTCACCTCCTGGTACTTCTCCAGGGCCACACTCGTCTCGGCTCCGTCCTGCGTCTCGATGAAGATGAGCTTGTTCCGCTGGATATTCTCCAGGATCCCCTGGAGGAGCCCGAGAGGAGACAGGTGGAGCCCCAGGTGTGCAAAGCCCCCCTTGCCCAGCTCTGCTCCTCCCTCCCATCCCCCCCACCCCCCGCCTTCTCAGAGCATGGAGGGCAGCGGGAGGGTTTCTGCGAGACCTGCAGAAGGCCTGCTTGGTGCAAGGGGGGGAGGGCTCCGTTTCCACTCCCCCGGAGTCTTTGACATGTCTCACGCTTAATGACCACAGAGGTGACCTTTGGGATCAGCTATTGAAAGAATGTCAGAGATGACGGTGGGGTCAAATGCATTACCGGTTTGGAATACTTATGCAGCACAAGCAACCTAAGTCCAATCCCCCCCCCACCTCCACCACCCCCCGAACTGACTTTTATCTAGGGTCAATTTGCCTTGTGAGCAGAGCAGATTCCTGGCTGCTTTCAGCTCAAATCCTGCATCTGGAGAAGGAAAGGAGGAGGAGGAGGAGGAGGAGGAGGAGGAGGAGGAGGAGGAGGAGGAGGAGGAGGAGGAGGAGGAGGAGTGCAAGAGGAGCTGGGAGGCTGCAGCTCATGAGGACAGAGGGGGGGAGGGAACCCCCCCCTCCCCAAATTACACAGGCTGCCCTTCCGCAAGTAGGACTGAGAGCAAGTGGGCCAATCTGGCCTTGGATGCCGCAGCCTTTGAGAGTTTTTCCCCCTTGAAATCCTGAGAGGTTTCAGGCACACCAGGAACCGCCTCCGTTTGCCGCTTTGGCAAGAGCCCCCAAAGGCCCCGTCAAAAGCAGCCCCCAGCAAAGCCGGCCTGGCGTACCTGCTCATACCAGGAGGCCACGATGTTCTCCATGTACTGGTAGCTGGTGAAGAAGGCCACGATGCCATCAGGGACCACGGCCGACATCTCCAGCAGGAGGTTGCCATAGTTGCGGATCACGGCTGCCGGAGAAGCACACTCCCTTCAGGCTGCCAGGCTTCCCTGCCCCTCTCCACTGGGGCCGGGAGGGGAGGGCAAGGCAGGGGTCACCCCCACAAAATCCCCCTTCAACTGCAAGCGGCCCCAGCACTGCCCTCCCCTCCTCTCCGCTAGGCAGCCCAAATGGACCAGGGGACGGATGCCCCCGTCTCCTGGGGAGGGAGGAGGCGCCAGGCTCTGCTGTCCCCTCCCCATCACAGACCCTCACCAATGTCCTCGCGGGTTTCAAACTTGGAGCTGATGGTCACTTGGTCATTCCCTCGGCCCACAATCTGGAAGGGAAGCCGAGGAGAGGAAGAGCCAGGGAGCCGGTTGAGGAGAGGGTCCCCCAGGCCAGACCGAAATGAGCCTGCCTGGTTCCCTAGGAAGGGGAGGGGAGGCCTCTGGCACTCACCATCGGGCAGAGGCAGGTCCGCGCAAGGGTCATGGTGAAAGTGGCCATGGTTACCGGCCGGAAGTCCAGGATTTGGGGGTACATGTCAAGGGGGGAAAGGGTCTGAATGCAAGGGAGGAAAACAGCCGGTCAGGGTGGCGGCTTCCTGCACCTCCGGCCCCACAGACGGGGGTCCCACCAACGGCCAAGAACGCCCCACTCCCAGTCACTCACTCCTGAGGTGATGATGACTGTCTGGAAGCGCTCGAAGACGGGCTTGATGGCGATGGAGGCGTCCATGCAGCTGGAAGAGAGAGCACTGGGTTATCCACTTTAGAAGGAGGGCCGAGGCAGCCAGAGACCCTTCATCCTCGGCCCTTTTCCGCTCAAACCCCAGGGTAGCTTTTCCCCAGAATTCCCGGCCAGCCAGACCCCGGAGCCCCTCACCTGAAGTGCAGGATGGGGTTGAGGATGGTGGGCGTCCTGTCATCAAAGGGCTCAATGAGGATGGTGAACCCTGAGGCACAAAAACGAGAAGAGGGGCTGGCAGTGGGCACGGGGCTCCCCGCTGCAGGACACCTCCAAGAAGGGCCAAAGCAGCTGCCCTCAGCCAGCAGTGGAGCCCCCGGGGAGCTCACGGGCGAGGGGCCTCGGCGAGGGCTTTTTGGAGATCCAAGCATGGGGTACCAACCCTCCCCCCACATTTGAGCTGTCTCTGGAGGGTCACGGCTGCCCCCAAAGCGTTCTTGCAAAAGGCAACAGGGCTTTCTTGTTTTCTTCCTTTGAAAACGTTTCGCTTCTTGTCCAGGAAGCTTCCTCAATTCACATTTCTTCATTCTGAAGCTTCTTGAGTGAGAAGCAAAACCTTTGGAACAAAATCAAGGAAGTCCAGTTGCCTTTTGCAAAAGCTCCTTTGGGACGTATTTGTGTTGACAGCAAAGGACTCATCTAAGCCAGGCTGCCCAGCGTAGAAGCCACCATGCTTTTCCTTCGGCGAAGGTGGCTGCTGCTGCCTGCTTATTTACACCGACCTCAGCTGGCCTCCCTACCAATTCCCGAAAGCAGACCTGAAATTCCCCAGAGCGCCTTCCAGGCGCCTCCCAGGTTCCGCCCTGCCAACTCCCAGGTGAGGTGAGGTGGGTGGGAAGAAATTACGACAGGCCCCAAGAGGCCGGCTGGCTGAAGAGCGGAGGCCTCCTTACCCTTGGAGTAAGTGCTGACCAAGGTGGCGAAGTTGGAGATGAGGGTGATGGGCGAGAAGTCCGAGATGTCCGCGATCTCCAGCGTGCGAAGGAGGCAGCGCAGCCGCTCGGCACAGAACCTGCCGGAACCCAGGAACTGAGGCTGGGATGAGGACACAGCTGCCCCGAGGTCCCTGGACAGCCCACTGGAGCCGGCCAGGCTCTTCCTCCCGTGCCCGCCCCCTTGCTCCTGTCCTTCCCAAGCAACGGATCCATGCTCGGCCACAGGGGCCTGGCGGTGGGGGAGAAGGAAGGGATGAGGAGGGAGAGGGTCTCCCTTCTAGAAGAGCCTGCGAGGGTCCGCCCGCCTGCACTCACCGGAGGGGCTTCCGCTCGATGCAGACCTTCTCAAAGATGTCCTTCAGGAAGGACGGGGGGCTCTCCTGGACCACGTGATGGACGCGCAGACGGGACTTCAGGTACTCCAGGAGGCGTTTTAGGAAGGCCACGAAGTGCTCTGCCGTCCGGATGTTTCCTGGCACGGCCTCTGCGCAAGGGGAGAGCCAGTCAGGGCTGCCCCTGCCTCCCCCTCCCCCCCCGGTTCCATGAGGCCACACAAGACCCTCCTCCCTAAGCAGGAGCAACCGATGCCCAGCGGCAGAAGAGCGGTTAGAGCACAGCAGGCATCGGCGCTCCCTCCCGCCCCCACCAGCAACCAAGCATCAGCTGCCCCTTTCCTGCGCACAAAGGACCGACGGACCCTGCAGGATCTCGTCCGGCAGCACCGGGTTGGCCAAATAGACGTCTGTTTCCCGGGCGACGTTGGCATCCCGCAACCCCTGCACCAGCTGCTGATATTCCCCTTTCAGCTTCTCCGCGTCCGTTTCTTTGATCCTGGAAAGGGAGCAGGTGGGGAGGGAAGGTGAGAGGGCTGCAGGCTTCAGGACTGGAACTCGGAGCCTGTCAGCCGCCCCCACTCAGCTGCCCAGCAAAGGGAGATTCCTGGCCACTTGTTCTTGCCAAGAGTGTACTTATACTGAAGTTTGTGGCTACCGAAGCAGCAAAGCTGCATCTGAGGTTTTCCCACACAAACTACACAAAGGAAATTCTCCCAGATTTTGTCTGTAAATGCCCAATCATGTTGCTTGTATATTGTTTAGGAAACAGTGGCTCGGTTCCCAGCTCTGCTGACCTTGGCTAACTGAAGCCTCTCACAATTTGGCCGGGTTAGCTTGGTTCCCATCCCCCGCCCTTCTTCCTCCCTACATTCTAACCCCCCCCCCTTCTGCCCGTTGCTAATGTCAGGCTGTCAGCTCATGAAACGTGGGTGGCAGAGAGGCAGCCATGACAGAGCTGAGCCCACGGACTGCCCCTTGAATGCACCTGTCCCATAATATAATGCAGCCTGGTATAATTCGGGGGTCCAGGCAGTTCCTTAGAGGCAGAATAACAGAGTGGGAAGGGACCTTGGAAGTCTTCTAGCCCAACTCCCTGCTCAGGGCCCCAGATTCAGTTCCCTGAACCTCTCCGCTTTCAGAACTCAAAGCAAGTTTCTAGCCCCCATGAAGTTATGCGTGCAATGATAGGCAATGCCTGCTAAGACTCCAGAGAGGAGGCTGTGCCAGGAAAGAGACTTCTGAGGATGGATGGAAACTAATCAAGGAGAGAAGCAACGTAGAACTAAGGAGGAATTCCTGACAGTGAGAACAACTGAGCAGTGCCATAGCTTCCCTCCAGAAGTTGCGGGAGCTCCATCACTGGAGGCTTTTAAGAAGAGACTGGTGAGTCACTTGTTCGAAATGGTAGAATAAGGATTTTCTGCTCCTGGAGCAGGGGGTTGGAGTAGAAGACCTCCAAGGCCCCTTCCAATTCTGTGTCTTTACGCACACAGACGCCGCTTGTGTAAGCAGCACAGAATGTCGTCCTTTGGGGAGAGCAAAAGGCCAGGAAGGAAGGAGAAGGAAGGAGCGAAGCCTTGCTCACTTCTGAATGGCAGCTTGGAGTGTGGCCACATTCCCTTGGCAGCGATCCAGGATCTTCCTCGTGATGTTGACCCCCATGGAGTCGATGCAGACGTTGTCTGTGGGTCAAGGAAAAGGAAAGGGCTTTCAAAGCAGCCCAGGACAGCGGAGGTCGACCACCTGCCTGGACGAGACAAAGTTCAGGGCGACACGCTTGGAATTTTATTTTTTTAATCAGAGAAACTCTTAGCACTGACAGTTTCGATAGTCCTCGACTTACAACAGTTCATTTAGTGGCTGTTTAAAGTTACATCATCACTAAAAATGTGACTTATGACCATTTTCACACTTACGACCGTTGTAGCATCCTCAGTTACATGATCAAAATTCAGACTTTGGCAACTGACTCATATTTATGACGGTTACCATGATCCGGGGTCACGTGATCCCCCTTTGCGACCTTCTGACAAGTCAATGGGGAAGCCGGATTCACTTAACGGCCGGTTACTCACTTAACGATTGTGGCAAAAAACATCAAAGTGGGGCAAGATTCACTTAACTGTCTCATTTAGCAACAGAAATTTAGGGTAATAAGTCGAGGACTATCTGTAATTAAGAGGAGAAAAAAAGAAAATTATTATAAACTAAGGATAAAATTTCAACTAAAAAAAATCTGAACCTAGTTTCCTTACAGGCAGTTTGGCCGAGTTCTCATCCATCCAAATTAAACCGAGGGAGAGCCGAGTTAATCTCTAAAGCCGTGTTTCTGGCTGGGGGATTCCGGGATTTGAAGTCCACACATTTTAAAGTTGGAAAAGTTGAGGAACTCTCCTCTAAGGGAAGAAACTGGAACCCAACGTATTTTTCAGACAGCCCAATTCACCTCCTGGACCAGGCCGCTCACTGGCCCTTCTCACACCTACCGATATTATGAGCTTCATCGAAAACCACCACCGATTTCTTGGCCAGCTCCTTGGAGACCACGTCCGCAATTTTGGGATCGAGGAGATAGTGGTAACTGTAGACCACGATATTGGCATGGAGGATCTGTTCCACGTGGGGAGAGAAAGCAGAGCAGAGCTTCTCCACTCACCTTGGCAAGGATGAACTTTGAAATCCCCAAAGGGGAACTGGGGACTGGGCTTCTCAGTCATGCAGGAAACCCCCAAGACTTCTAGGCTGGGATCTATTTCTGTATGGAGACATTTCTACTCTCCAGGAAAGGACGAAAGGACTAACCCCAGTTCTATCCAGGTGCTAATATGCAGGGAGTCCTTGACTGACAAGCAGAATTCAGCCCAAAGTTTCTCTTGCTAAGTGACACAATCGTGAGTTTTGCGCCGTTTTTACCACCCTTTCTTGAATCAGTGCAGTTGTTAAGTCAGAAACACAGTTGTGAAGTGAATCTGGCTTCCCCGTTCACCTTTCTTGTGAGAAGGTCACAAAAGTGGATGACATGATTCTGGAACACTGCAAGTGTCATAAATGAGTCAGTTCCAATTCTGATCAGATGGCCATGGGGATGCTGCTGCTACGTTGTTAAGTGTGAAAACGGGTCATAAGTCACTTTTCAGTAACGTCATTGCAACTTGAGTGGCCACTAAACAAACTGTTGTAAGTCAGGGACTTTCTGAATGCTTATGTACAAAATGGATTGAAATGCACGTATTCCTCAACTGCAAAGACTCTCTGATGACACAAGGAAACAGCCGCATTGGGAGATTCATAGGCAATTTGGATTCGGTGCTCAAAAGCACAGAGAAAAACGTTATGAGAAACACGCATGGATGGTGCTGAATCTCCTACTGATAGAACTGCTGGATTTAGCTCACTGTGGGAGGCACAAAGCCCCCGAAAGACCCACCTTACTCAGCCACTGTGCAGCTTCTGAGACTCAGCATGCAACAACTACTTCAATCCCTACAGCTATTTTTGCAACAACAGGCAGCAGCAACTTTCTCCTATTGCTCAGAGTCTTCCCCCGACAACAGCTAATCTAACCAAAGAGATCCTGTAAAGGAGAATAAACGGAGAGCCAACCCCTCTCCTTACTAGCATGGATGGCGCTACCTAGTTTGGGTAATGAAAGGTCTGCCAGAAAACAACCAAGCTCAGAGAGCACCAAGGATCCTTCAAGGAGACCCCTTTTGCCCTAGAAAGAGGGGAGGGGGCTTGTGTCTGCAAACAGGCCAGCTGTCTTACCGAGTAGCGGGCAAGGAAGTAGGGGCACCAGCCCTTCTGCTGACCGTAGGCCTTCAGATCATCCAGGTTATAGACGCCGTAAGGAAGAGGCACCTGGCGACCGTGGGCATCGAATTCCTGCAGGGAATCACAGCCGGGCTGAACGGATCTCCTTGCCCCGGCCTTATGAACAAGCCAGAACGGTTTTCGGCTGCCCACCCCCTTGCGCACCTCACCCTTACCTCAAAGAAGCGGCAAGAAGGAAGGCTGCCATCCTGCTGGTGCTGAGCCCGGATGTACGAGGCGGTCAGGCTGAAGCACTTGCTGTCCACCTCCTTCCCGAAACGGAGGCTGCTCACCTACGACAAGGAAGGGGGGGGGTGCAAGGTCTGAGCAGAAGCGGCAGGGCGCCCACATCACCCTGCTTTCCCCGCTGCCAGGGGCAAGCGCTTCACAGAGAGAGCGGACTTGGAGGAAGAGACCTCCCGGCCATTCTGGCTCCTGCCACCCAGAGTTATTGGGGGAGGCAAAGGGAGCCCCACTCCCCTCGGCAGTGCGTCTGGCTGAAGGACGAGCAGCGGCCGAGAGGGGCTCCCTGAGTGTCCTCCCTCTGCCTGCCCCAGAGGCCGAGCGGCCCACCCTGCCCTCCGGCCGGCAGAGGCACCTCGGGGTGGATGCAGAGGTTCTTCCTGGAGCTGAGGGCCAAGCCCAGGAAGGGCAGCTTCTGCCCCGTCTGCTTCTCGTGGAAGTCCACCAGCCTCCGCAGCTCCTCGATCACCTGGTAGGGGAGGGGAGAAGCCCAGTGGCTGGCTGGGAGAGGCCCCCAGGGAAGCCCCCCCTCCCCAGCCCTGTTTCCTGGCCCTCCCCCCATGGTGCCAGGTACCTTCTCGATCTCCGGGACGGTCCTGGAGCAGTAGATGAGCTTGGTGACCTCCAGCGGGTGAGCCTGGGGGAGAGGGCGAGCTTAGAGGGCTGGGCGTGGGAGGGGAGGGGGCTCCTGGAAGAAAAGCAGGCAGAGTCGGAGGGGGTCGCCCAGCCCCCCCTCGCCCGCCTGCGGGGTCCCTGCAGCCCCGCCGATGCCCCCCCCCCGATACTCACGCGCTGGTAGGCCAGGATGAGCGCCAGGAGGGAGACGGTCTTCCCGGTGCCCGAGGGCATCTCCAGCACCCCGTGGCCCTGCGGCGGGAGGAGCGTCAGGGGTAGGAGCGGCGTCAGGCTCTGAGTTCCAGTCCTGCTCCTCCCCTTCCCCCCCCCCCAGGAGACCCCCGCCCGGCCCACCTTGGCGTCCAGCGTCCGCTTGAGCTCCAGCATGTAGGAGTACTGCTCGGGGTAGATGAAGTCGTGGGGAAAGAGCACCAGCAGCCCGTCGATGTTTAGCCTGCGCGGAGGGAGGGATGGAGGGAGTGGCGGAGGGTTCCCCGGGCACGCCGCCCCTGCGCCCCCCGCCCCTCAAGTGGTATCTCCCAGAGCCCCCCCTACCGCCGCTCACTTCATGGTCTCGTCCGCGACCGGAGCCGCGCTTCTGTGAAGTTCTCACTCAGGTCCTCTCCAAGGAAACCTGCTCCTTCGGTCGCCTCTCCGCTTCTTCTATGGCTCTCGATCCCATTGGCTCCCCACACTCCCCGACTAAGGCCTGAGTGGCTGATGGGAAAAGAGCCCGCCTCCGCCCGCCATCAGGCTTTCTGCCCAGCGTTCGGCTGCGCGGCGCGCAGGCATCACAAGCCGCTCAAAATACGATCGTACGGCGTGCCTGCGACAGGCTGAAATCGAATCCAGAGAGCACGGATTTCGCTTTCCCTACCTGGCTGGAACCTTGCAGTTTTGCGCGCCTGGATGCACGTGCGCAGGCTCCGGACTGCGGGAAAGTGGCTGCAATTCTTCCTGCCTTCTTCTTCACCTGTCTTCCTTCATTATATGCCATTTAGATGCGCTGCATTGCAATCACTGCCCCCAAAGCTCCCCCCTCCCCAGTTCCTTAGCAACCCAACCGGAGGTTCCCTATAGAAATGCTCCAAGGAGGAAAGTTGCTTTGGCCAACCGAAGCCACGCGTAATTGAGCCACGTTTCTGGCATTGAACTTGAATCCCAAACTGCCCAGCCAGCTCAAAAAGTGACCCCCTTGAGACCCCTCTTTGTGGTCCAGCAGCCCCAGTTCACACCCCGATGGGGGCATTTTGCTCTCTGCAAGGGAAGGCAGGGAGATGCAGGGGGCGGAGCTGCTGTAATGGGGGGGCGGGGCGGGGCGGCTGCTACAGGGGGAACTTTTGGCATCCTGTTCCCTCAAACAGAAGCCCAGCATGATTGGTGCAGGGCCATTTTGAATCAAAAGCCACAAATCCTAATTGAATTTGCCTCATGTCAGTCTGGCTTTTTCATATAGGAAGGAACCAGATGTGGAGTTGCATGTTTTGGGTAACTTCTTGTGTTGGCTGCGCATGCACTAAACCAAAGTGAGATTCTGTTTTGTGACTGAGAGCCACGTGTCAACTTCTCCAAGGTGCTTTTTACTCAAACTGCAGTTTTGTGGGAACAGAAACTGTTGCCACCTGATTGGTGCCAGCTTTGAGAGTCTCCAGCCACTTTGCTCTTTGGCAGCCTAGCTCTTTCCAACATGTTTTCTCCATTCGATTCCCCTTTGGCAAGAGGTGGCCAAAGAAACGGGTCGCGATTTTGCCTCCTAGTGACGTGTCTGGTGTTATGCGCTCCAGTGCTTGCTTGTTGGGCACCTTTGCTGTCCAAGGAAGGCCACCTCTGAAGTCTTCACTCGGATCATCCAGTGGGTGGATGGCATTCCACCCCACAGCCAGATGTTTCCTCCTTGTGCAGAGGCGTTAATACCCTCCCCTCTGCATTGAACACAGCCACCACATTTGTCCAGTTAGACCATTTTATTACAGAATGCTACATTTTCCAACCAGGGCTACCAACAATACCAGGAGGGGCCCACCTGGATCCCTCCCTGGATCTGAAGCCCCAACTGAAGAAAGCCTTCAGATGAGGGACCTGCAGCCCACGGACCCCCAACCTGCATGGAGCTATTCCTGAAAGCCCCCCCCCCACTTAAAAGGCACAAAATCACACCCCAGAAGCACTGGGACACGCCCTGGCATCCCGGCCCAAATTAAGGCACAGCATGAAAGAAAGGGGCCCCTCGGCCAGGCGAAGCTCCCAGAGTCCCCACGCTGGCTTGGCAGAGGCAGGCACAGAAACCAAGCTTTGGCACGCAAGTTGCAGCTTCTGCCCAGGCGGGCAAAAAGAAGGCACTGAGCAGGGGGCAGCATCCTCCCTCCCTCTCCCCAGGTTAAACAGCCGAGGGCCTTCCCTTCCGCCCTGGCAGAACATCAGCTGCCACCTGAGGGAATCTAGTCCACAACAGGGTTCAACTTTAGACATGATTTGCAAAAATGGGGGTCTTGAGAGGGAAGAGTTGGCTGCTGTGGATTCAGGGGGCTCTGCACTGCATTCTTAACGTTGAATCAAGATGCCATGGGGAGCAGATCCCAGCCTTGGCGTCACTTGAGAGTTATGCAGAGAGGTGACAACTTGAGATCCCTCAACTCGTTTCAAAATGATGGGGTGCTTGTCAGCCCTACATGCCTTGAATGCGGTGAGACTTTTTGAGAAAGAGCTGGAGTTGAGAATAGCCCATTTAAAACTAAGTGCAGACTATGGAGCCCATGACCTTGAGTTCAGCTCCTGGGGGCTGTGGCCTGCCACCACCAGAGACCCCCGCCTTCTGCACTCTGTCCTTGCACAGAGGCAGCTCACTCTTTCTCCAGATGCCCAAAAAGAAGGCGCAGGAAGAGCCGGGGGGGTGTCCTGTCTTTCTTCTTCCTGCACTGTCTTGGTGAGGGTAAAAAGAGAAGATGTTTAAAGTCGCACTGACTGAGTTGGGGCAGCGGCTGTGACCCCAAGGATGAAGTCCGGGAGGCAGCGGCTTCCACCCAAGGCAAACTCTGCTGGGGGCTCCAGAGGGAAGTCAGCAAAACCAGGGCAGAGGAGAACTGCAGCCCCCTACTGCAGCCCAGCCCCCGATGCACGGTGCCAATTTCCAAGCCTTTGGGGAAGGGGCGCGTTGCTGCATTGGCTGTAGTGAAGGCACCAAAAGGCCTCCTCCAGGTTGGGAGGGGGATTCACATAGAGAAGCAAGAAAGGCGATGGGAGGAGGGGGATAGTATGGAAGGGTGAGTGCCACCCCTCCCCCTCCGTTTATGCTCTTCTGAAAGCAGAGGGTGGCCAGCAGAAGCAGGGAAAGGGACCCTCCCCTGGGTCTCTCCACGTGCACGGCCTCCTGCTCTCCCCCTCCGGCTGCAGCCTCGCTGGGCCTTTACGTCTTCTGTTGCTGGGGCCTCACTCTGGGGAACAGCTGAGAAAGGAAGGGGGCCATGAGGAGCAGGAAAGGCCGTGGCTCTGAGCAGCTAACAGGACAAAGCCGGCAGCCCCACATGGCTGGAAAGCAGAACACTCCCCCCCCACCCGGCTGCTCTGCCCTCGGGTCCTCGAGACTCACCCCAAAGTAATTCTTGGGCACGTAGCCCTCCTGGCCGTAGAGAGAGGCCCACCACCAGTCCAGCTCCTCCTGGCCATCCCGGCGCAGCACAGTGACCAGCTCGCCCTCGCGGAAGGAGAGCTCGTCGCTGAATTCAGCACTGTAGTCCCACAGGGCGTAGACCACCCCGTTATTCATCAGCCCCATGTTCTGCTCCACCTCTGTGGCAAGAGAGACCCCCCCCCAGGGCAAGCAGTGAGAAAGCAGCTGGCCCCCGGGCTTCTGTGGCCCAGAAACGTCCATGCCACCAGTGGGTGCCACCTGAGGAATGAGGGAGCTGGCCAAGCGGGACCTGCTGGGTGCCACTGAGCAGACTCGAAGGGCTGCCAGGACTTTCCTGCCTTCCTGGGTGCCCGGCCGGCTGGCCGGCCTCCCTCACCTGCCAGGTAGCTGAAGCACTCGTTGTAGCCTTCTCGATATGGATCGCACTTCTCGATGGCCAGGCTCCCGTCGCTGAACGTGGTGGCAAAGATGGCGGCCCCGTGCTTCACCAGAGCCACACAGATGGCCGTGTCGTTGCAAGAAGCTGCGCAGTGCAGGGGGGTCCTGGAAGGAAGGAGGCAGCTGGCTCAGGGGAGGCCCGCATCTGGTCCAGGCAACGGGCACCCAGGGCGCTCCCCTCCCCACAGGCAGGAAGCACCGCAGAGGATGCCGTCCTTCCTGTCCCCAGGACTCACCAGCCGTGGCTGTCTGGAGAATTGACGTTGGCCCCAATGTTGATCAGGAAGTCCACAATGCTGTAGTTGGCCCCACAGATGGCATTGTGCAGGGCGGTGATGCCCTCGTCGTTCGGCTGGCTCGGGTCGTTCAGCTGTGGCAGGACAAGGCAGAAGCTGAACATACGGGCTGCACAAACTCACGGGACAGATTTACCCAGAAACCCAGTCTGGCTGCAACTCCCCCCCCCCCCAAGTCATTTAGCACACACACACACACACACACCGCTTTCTATTGCAGAGCTCTTGGTGCTCTGAGCTTGGCAGATTGCTTGCAGTGCGGATGTGACCCACTCTGGTAAAGAAATGTCTGCAACGCCACCGCCAAGCTCAGAGAGCACCAAGGACCCCCCCAGATGAGTCCAGCTGTGGAGCTTCACTGCTACGAATCCCCTTTTATTCCAGCTCATTGCTCCGATTCTCACACTGCAGGAGAGTTGCCATTTCTGAGTCCGGCCCGCCTCGCACAGCTGCTCTTTGCTTAAAGAGAGAACCATGAACCACGCACCACAGCCACCACCGCAGCCGTGCACGTTCAGTCCGGGGAAGGTGCCCCGTCCGAGGGCTGCCAGGCGCCAGCTCACCTCCTTCACCGCCTCCTTGACCACCTCCAGCTCTCCCGTCAGGGCCGTGTCCAGCAGCAGCACCAAGGGGTTGAGCCGGGCTTTCTTGGTCGTCCGTTTCCGGGGGGAAGAGACCTTGCGCAGCACTGAGCGCCTCTCCTGCCGATCAGCCCAAGGAGCAGTTAGGCTAACCCTCCTGCACACACAAACTCCCCTTTCCCGCTATCGGCCCCTGGGAGTCCCTTCCAAAGCCAGGAGGAGGAAGGAGCGATCAGGGGCCTCAAGTGGGCACCATAGGCCCCCCCCTCCTCCTCAACCACATGAGTTGCCCTCCTTGCAGGGGCTCCTGGGTCCTTTGAGGTGGGGAGTCCGCAGAGCTGCACAGAATTGCCAAAGGGCAACCCAAGAGGGATAATTTTGCTAAGCCCCTGAGGAGCCTCAGAAGAGCCCGGCCAGGGCAGGTCGAGGCCCCCCAGTCCAGCCAGATGGTTTGGGGGCGGGGGTTCACAAGCAGAAGGCGGGGCCATTCCCCTCTCGGCCTCCACTCTATGGAGCCCCAGAGTCCCAAGCAAGCAGGAAGAGCCTTCAGGGTGGCAAAAGGCCCGTCTGCTGTGGTCATTCCTCCAGAGGGGGGTGGGGGGCTCCCATCCTCAGGAAAGTGGGGAAAACGGCCGCCAAACACTCCACTTACCGGGCTGGGCATTGGAGAGAGTGTGGCCGGGCTCTCTGGTGCCGGCGGAGGGGTCATGGCAGGGCTGGCGGTTGGGGTGGCCGGGCCCCCCTTCTGCTCCGTGGCCTCAGTGATGGGCGAGAGGTCCGGCTGAGAGGGGGGGTTGCCCGTGGGCACAGCCGCCTCTTTGCGGGGCTGCTGGTGGAAGAGGCGGCTGATGATCTGCTGGTACTGCTTCTTGTGGGGAGGCAGCAGGGCCGGGCTGGGGTTCTGCTCCATGGACCCCCGGCGCTTCAGGGGCCGAGGCATCTCCGCCAGCACCCGGGCCACTTCCTCGAACTCGGGCACCTTCTGGGCCTCGGGTGGCAGGACCGGCTGCAGACGGGTGGGGCTGAGGGGCCGGGCCAGGTCGTCCATCTCAGCCGGCTCACTACCCGGCAGGAGGCTCTCCAGCTCGGGCTCCGCTTCGCTCGGCATCAGGTGGATGGGCACGATGCGCTCAGCTGGCATGGCTGTGGCTCTTGGGCTGGCACTGCCTGGAGGGAGGGAAGCCGGAAGGGGGAAGGTGGCGCTTTCAGCAAAAACATTCGCGTATGGCTAGTCCTCGACTTATGACCAGAAAATTTGTGTTGCTAACCAAGACAGTTGTTAAATGAGTCACACCTCATTTTACAACCTTTCTTGCCACAGTTGTTAAGCGAATCTGGCTTCCCCGTTGACTTTGCTTGACAGAAGGCTGCAAAAGGTGACCACGTAACCCCGGGACACTTCAACTGGCGCAAGTACATGCCAGTTGCCAAGCATTTGAATTTTGTTCATGTCACCACGGATGATTCAATGGTCATAAGTGTGAAAAAACTGTAGGTGACACTGTAACTTTGAATGGTTACTAAATGAACTGTTGTAAGTCGAGAACAACTTGTAACAGGGTTAACAGCTGCCGTGCATTCGCCCACGGGGGGAGCCCTTCCCATTGCCCTCTCCCTCCAGGGCCACTCACCTTCGCTGCTGGGCTGCACCGTCCGGAAGGGGGGCTGTGCTGGAGCGACTGGCTGTTGCAGCAGCAGCTTCTGCAAGGAGCGCAGGGCCAACGGAGACCCCACTGGCCCCAGGGGCAGCCCGAGTTTGCCGCCTGCCGCGCCGGACTCCCAGAAGGCATTCTGCAGCCGGAAGATCATGGAGAGGGGCAGCGGCTTGTGGCGCCTGGGGAGGCTGCTGCCCTGTGGGGCAGGTGGGGGCATGGCAATGCGGGAGATCGGCTGCCAGTTGCGGGGCAAGGTGCCGGCCTGGTTGGCAGCCAGGGAGCGGCGGAAGGAGCTGTCTGGGCGCCTCTCGCCAGCCAGGGCCGAGACCTTGTAGTTCCTGGGCAAGGTGGCACTGTTCATCCCGTAATGCTCCTCCTGAAGGGGGATGGAAGCCAAGAGAGAGGGTCATTTGGCACCCTCCGTCCCTCCTCCTCTCAGCCCAGGGGCCTCCGGGCAGGGACACTGACCTTGCCTGCCCAGCCCCCGTCCAGGCTGGACTCCTTCCAGGGAGCCAGGGGCAGCCCAGCCGCGTTCTGGCGAAGGCTTGCGTACGCATCTACACCTGGGGGGGAAGACCATCGTCAGGGGGACCGAGTCCCTGTCTGGCCCCTCCCTCTGCTTGGGGTCTCTCCCATGCCCAGCGATTCTCCCACAGGCACCGACATGGGGAAGGGCTTCAGAGGGACCCTCCGTCAGCAGAAGCTCACACCCATCGCCTGCCAGCGGGATCCCTCCGGCACACAAGGCACCAACCCCTGCAGGATCTAGCAGGGGGGATCCAAGTCTTGCTCCAGGATCCTCTGGGAAAATCTGCCAGTGGCCAGAGGGGCATTGGAGAGCCTTCTGTTGGGGCAGCCGCCCTCTGGCATGTGCCCCCCATGAGTGCCAGGTCTGCTCAGGGAGTTCCAACACCTCCCACCCCCCGGGCAGACTCACGCTCGTAGCCGACAGGGTGCGGCGCCTTCTTGTCATACGCCACATCCAGATCCGTTTCGTTCCAGCTTTTCGGGGCTCTCCTGTGCATCGCCATGTCGTCTGCAGAAAAGAAAGAGCCAGGGTGGCGTCAGAAGGGCTTCTCCAGGGGCCTCCATCCTGGACGAGGGGAGCCACTCCAGGGGACCACTGCAGCAGAGCCCGGATTTTGGGGGGTGTCTGAGCAGCTTCTTGGAGAAAAAGGTGGCCTCGTTTACTCTGCCAGCTCTGCTCGCCTCCTTTTCTTCTAGGGCAGCTTCAGCACCTTCCAGCCCTCCAGGTGTTGCAGGACTACAGCCCCCGGCACCTGCCAGGGGGTCCTTGCTGCTTAGAAGGGGGGCATGTACCCAGTCCAACTAGAGATCCCCAGGTGGGAAGGGCAGTTTTGCACACACTCTCGATTTAAATTCTGCTACTGCCATTTAAGAGCCAAACGTTTATCTTGTGAAACGCCCAAATTAAGAACAGAAAAGTGGGTGTGGGGGAGGGGAGCAGTTTAAACGAGGATAAGGGAGACAGGTGTGGTTTGCTATGAAAGCCCAGGAAGGTTCTGCACTCGACGGTGGAAATTCTGCAGGTTTTCACGACCTTCGGATTTCTTCTCCTCTCGTTTCCCTTCCTCCGCTCCTCCGCTCCTCTTTCAGCCGCACAAAGAGGTGAACGGAACATAAAAGCAACCCTGGCTCCCCCCGTCCCTCCCCCCCCAGGAACCTGGCTGAGCCAAGGTGGCCCCCAGCATCCCTCTAATCCTGCCCAAACACGCCTCGGCAGCCTCCCAAGAGCTGGAAACGGGATACTCCGAGCTCGGGTTCCTTGGGCGAGGACATTCCAGCCCCCCTCAGCTGACACACCCCACTCTCTGCACCCTGAATGCAGCCCGTAATTAGCCTCTTGAGCAACACCTGGGAGAGATCCCTCCTTGGTTGCAAGCCAGGTGCTGGGCAGCTGCAGGGCCGCAAAACAACCCGGAAGGGCCGAAGGGTCAGGCAGGCACTTACCTTGGGCCCAGGAGGAGCCTGGTGCCGAAGGATACAGGCTGTGGTTCTCATAGGGGGGCGGGAGAGGGGGGCGTGGAGAGGGTCCTCGCTCTGGGAAGAAGGCCTGGGACACGGCGCTTTCTCTGGGCAACCGCGGAGAGCTGGCCCGGCCCCCCCATCCACCGGTGGCAGCAAACGGCCGGTAGTCAAACTGGCGCTCAGGAAGGCCGGCAGGCCGGAGGGAGCGAGGGGAGCTGCCGTGGGCCCCGGAGCCAGCCAGGCCCTCGTAAGGGACGGCCATGACTTTGGGCCTGGAGGGGGCTGTGGGGCTCCAGTCCACCTCCGACTGCAAGAAGAAGGAAGGCCGTGGGGAGGAGGGGCGCCCCAGGGTGGGCTTGGGGGCCAGAAGCTGGCTGGGCGAGGAGCTGTAGGGGGACAAGCTGGGAGGGCCACTGGGCTCCGCAAGGTCCCAGGTGGGGCTCTTCCGCAGGTGCAGGGGAGAGGCAGCCCGGGCGTCCATCTTCAGCATGTCCGGGGAAGAGAGGGAGCGGTACCTGTCGGCCACCTGCCAAGCAAAGTGGGGGGAGAATCAGCCCTCCACCCTCCCTTCCAGGCAGAGGAAAGGCAGCCTCCGCCTTCAGGGGGGGCTTTGCCAAAAACTGCTGCCATCTCCCTGGCCGCAGGGAGGGCCCCATCCCCCAATCCCCATCTTCTGACATGGAAGGACACATCTGTTTATTCCAAGGAGGAAAGAGGGGGTTGGGGGACCCCCAGAGGGCTTGGCTTCTGACTTCTCTGCCTCAGAAGCTGTGGAGAAGATCCAGAGAGCAGCCCCTTCCCCAAAATTGCCTGGCACCAGAGGATGCTGAGTGGAAGGGCCACAGTTTCCCATGAATAACATCCCCCATTCGCCTCACAGGACCTCCGAGCAGCGCCCAGATAACCTGGAAGTGCTTAATGGAGCCCCCTTGAACAGCCCGCAGGACCCGCCCTACCCCACACAAGCCCAGGGTGGCCCTGGCCCCTCCTCCTCTGCCTCACCAGGGATGGCAGGACAGGCGGCCCAGGATGGTCCGTCCAGAGCGACTCCAGCTGCTTGGAGAGCTCGTCCACTTTGGCCGCGGCCGTGTCCAGCTCCAGCTGCTTGAGGTCCATGTGCTTGCAAGCCAGGGCTGTGGGGAAGAAGAGCAGGTGAGGTGGGGCAGGGCTCCCCCCTCCCACCCGGAGACCTTTAGGAGCAACCTCTAAGCGTGGTGGACCTCAACACCCATTATCCTTGGCCAGGATAGGATGATGGGAATCAAAGTCCAAGGCAAGGAATGGGAGCCCCGTCCTTAGCAAGGTGCTCCCAGGAGGAGCTCCATTTCTGCCTCTGGGAATTAAGACGAAGAGCCCCAGCTCTCTCTGGCTCCTTCCTGCATTGCAGCCAAAACTCGGCCCGGAAAGGATTCCTCCAAGCTAAAGATCCTTCAGGCCTCGTGGAGTTCAACTCCCAGAATTCCCCAGCTAGCAGAATGGCAGGAGCCAAGGAACTGAGAGGGCAGGTGATGGAGAGGGGGTCTTTCTCAATAAGGGGAGCCTCCTCCGGGAAAGAAGAAAGTAGAGAAGGGAAGGAGGGAGAGAAAAGAAGAGAGGAGAGATGAGAGGAAGAGAAGGGAAGGAAGATAGAGAGGAGGAGAGGAAGACGGAAGGGAGAAGGAGAGAAAGAGGAGGAGAGAGGGTAGGAAGGGGAAGAGGGAGGAGGAGGGGAGAGGTAAGGGAAGAAGGAAGGGAAAGGAGAAAGGAAGGAAGTAGAGAAGAGGGAGGGAGGGAGAAAAGAAAGGGAGAAGAAGGTGGTGTCAAAAGAGGCGGAAGGGATGGGAAACAAAGCAATCCAAATGGAATATTATTATTCTATAAATGGAATGACAAATGTATAAGAACCATGAATGTAAAAAAAGAATATGTGCATGTATACCTATAATTGTATATAGAGAACAAAAAAAAAAGGAGTATCTCCTTGGCCACTGAGAGCGAATGGAGAGGGGCAGGCGGTGGCCGGGTGCCACAACTGGGCCCTTCAGAGCTTCTGAGGAAGCTCCCCGGCTTCCTAATTGTGTCTGCACTTCAAAGAAGCAAGCTAACCTGGTGTAAACATCTGGCATCTCTGCTTCTCTTTGAACTATACTGTACTATATTTGCATTTCAATTCCTGGGCATAAGCCGGTTGGCTACTTCCTAGCCCCATCACGTCCCCCCTGAGTGCAGGGACACCTGCTCTCTGCCAACTCCAGCTTCCGCCCCTCTTTTGCCAAGACGCCATCCGTGGGAATCTACCCAGCTTGGGGTGAGGGTTTCCAGCCAAGAAGCCGGACTCCAGTTCCCCTCATCCCCAGAAGGCACAGCCAAACAACGGGGATCTCTGCAAAGGCATGGATCAGGGCCCCTCTGGAATGGGGGCAGGGGAACCCTTTGGGGATGCGACCATCCGCCCCAGAGACGCTCAGAGCAACAAGGGCCGTTTAACCAACAATTGTAACCACCCCCCATATGTGGCATGTATACAATCCAGGCTCCGTGTAGACACACAAGTTGTTTTCCTTCCCCATTTCAGACTGCAGCTGCAAACGGTTGTTCGAGGCTGCTGGAAAAACTTTTCTTTTTAGCTATTGCGACACACCTTGGCAGATCCTTCCGCCTGCTGTGACGAAGGCAGGAGCCTTGCCAGGGCCCAATAGCTGTTCCTGCCTACCTTCCCCTCCAAGGCATTTGCTTCCCCTCAACTGGAATCCCAGGAGGAGGGTCCTAAGGCCGAGACGCTGCTCCCGGCACCCTGCAAAGCCCATCCCACATCAGCAGGACTTCGGCTGAGGACTTCAATGCTCCAGGCCAGGGAATCCCAAATGTGCTTTTTCAAAAGGCAAGCGGACTTTCTTGGGTTTTTTAACAGAGTAACGGAAGGGACCGTGGAGGTCTTCTAGTCCAACCTTCCACTCAAGCAGGAAACCCTGTACCATTTCAGACAAATGGCTTTCCGGTCTCTTCTTAAAATCCTCCAGTGTTGGAGCTCCCACAACTTCTGGAGGCAAGCAGTTCCACAGGTTAATTGTTCTCAGTTCCAGGTTGCTTCTCTCCTTGATCGGTTTCTACCTGTTGCTTCTTCTCCTGCCTTCTGATGCTTTGGAGAACAGACGGACTCCCTCTTCTTTGGGGCAGCCATCATGTCACCTGTGATCCTTTTCTTCGTTAGACTAGCCATTGCCCACTTCCTGTTCTAACCTCCAGTCCCTGGGTTCCAAGTGTGGTTCTATCAAGGCAAGATCTGAAGAAGCTTTTTGGATGAGAAGCAAAACATTTTCAGGGAAAATAAAAGTCCAGTTGCCTTTTGGAAAAGCACATTTGGGAGGAGCATCTGCAGAGACAGGCCCTTTGCAGCATCTGCTTTGCAGAAGAAAGCCGGCCTGAGATGCAACCTCCCTCTGGCCCATGGGCAGACCACTCAGGTGAGGGGTGAGGGGCTCCCCTATTTTACCTGCCAGTCAATATCATCAAAACTCCTTCGGCCGAGCCAGTTGGACAGCAAATGAAGCTCAGCCGTTTCTTCTCTTCTTCTTACAGATTCTGCGTGCCCATCGTTCCACAGCCCCCTCCCCGGTCAGAGGGGATTGCAAAGAAATTTGGGTTCAACTATTGCATTCTGACCACTGAACCCTGGTGGTGCCGTGGTTAAAGTGCGGTATTGCAGGCTGACTCTGCCCACTGCCAGGAGTTTGATCCTGACCAGCTCAAGGTAGACTCAGCCTTCCATCCTTCTGAGGTTGGGAAAATGAGGACCCCAGATTGTTGGGGGCAAGAGGCTGACGCAGTAAACCGCTTAGAGAGGGCTGCAAATAACTGTGAAGCGGTATATAAGGGCTGCTGCTATTCAGGGCCCCACGCCCTAGTGGCCATCTCAAGCACAAAGAGGTCACCCAGACAGCCTTCCAGGTGGGCCTGGCAGGAAGCAAAAGGGCAGCCTTCTGCAGCTGCAGCCCCACCGCCTTAGTGTGGGGACTGAGGGACTTCTGCTCTAGAATAGAGGGATCAGTGGGTCTCAACCTAGCCGGCTGGGGAATTCTGGGAGTTGAAGTCCACCCATCTTAAAGTCGCCAAGGTTGACAAAGGCTGATCATGGATGGTTTAGGGAACCTGCTGCTGTCAAAATGGGGCTTGGGGAGGCCTCCAACATGGAGCTCAAACTCGGCTTTCTTGGAATAACAAAGGGGGAGGGAGGGAGGGAGGGTGGGGTCCAAGCAGAGCTGCCCAGCGTGGCCCCTTCCAAGACTCTCTCTCGCGCGCTGAGCCCATGCCTGCCCTCCTCCTGCCTCCCCTCAACTCACATTGGAAGGTGAGATCCAGGAGCTCCTGGGCGCTGGCGAGGTCTTGGCTGGCCATGGTGAACAACCTGGGCTTCCCCCACCGGCAGCTAGCAGCGCTCTGAGGGTCTCAGCGACCTGCGAAGAGGAAGCATCTTTGTAAATGGCATCCAGCAACTCCCTCTGCTGCCCTGCCCAGGGTGGCACTTCCATGCCTACTCCTGGCACCTGTGCCCTGCCCAGGACACCTCTGCAGCTGCCAAGGAATCAGCCCTCCCCGTCTCCTGCTAGCCAGTTGGCACCGGAGCAGCTTTTCCAGGGAGGGGCCGAGAACCAAGCAGAGCTCTTGATCCAGGCTCTCGGGCAAGTCTGGCAGGTCCTGGAAGGGCTGCGCCATCACAGAGCCCAGTGTCAGAGGGCGGGTGGGGCTGAAAGCGGAGAAGCCCCAGGATTCCCCCACAGTGTGGCCCCTTCCTGGGCCAGGGGCCAGACCAGCTGGGAAGTAAACAGCTCCCCAAAACAAGCCTCTTGCTGGCTTGCAGGATCGTTCTGGGGCCTTAGCTTCAGGATTGCACAAGGTTCTAGTCCTCATGAAGGGGCCAAAGTCATGTCAAGCAAAGAGGCAGGAGATCGGATGAACTCCCTTGCTCCTTCGGTCAGTGGTCAAAGCAGCCTTTTTAGAGCCAACTTTGAAAAAAACAACACCAGGAATCCAATTAAGCAAGAGAAAAATGCATTTGACTTCCCTTCCTCCATCCAGGAAGCCCAGCAGAGGCCCTTTCACCACCCACTGCCCTCTACGCCTGCTTGACCCACGGCTGGAGACTTCCGGGGGGGGGGGTATTTATCCTCAGCCCTGCCTCCTCCCAGCCCTGAGCCTCCCAGGACGTCCTGTTCCTAGAAAAGGTGGTTTCCGTCCCTCCTCAATGCCTCTGCATTCCCAAGAAGACTGAGTCCCTCTTGCAAGGGAGTTCACCTCCTGCCAGCCTTAAGCCAGCTTCCCACATCTTTCTTTCTCAACTCCAGTTTCTTTCCAGCTCAGGGAAAGAGCGCAGCAGGACGGCATCCTCCCCTCTCCCCCTCTCCGGGCTCACGAGGGGCTTGGGTCTCCTTAACTCTGCCCCAAAGACCCCTGTAAACCTCTGCAGACAGAGCCGCTTTTCAGGAAGGAAGGAAGGAAGTCGCTTCCTTCTAACCAGAAATATCCTGGGCTGGGCTGGGCTGCCAACAAACCGTGTTAAAGTGCTCCTGGAAGCTCCCTTGAGGTGCTTTGAGTTGCCTGAGCTGAGATAAATTGTTTAGGCATCGGATGGGAGGCCACCCAGAATCCCAAGTCTCCCGGCAAGGCCGAGAAGCGAAACCAGACACAGGGAAGCAAACAAACCCCACATTGTCAAGGAAATAACACAGGTGGGTTGTAAGTCACCAGGCATCCAGCTCGGCTTCCCAGTGACTTCACCCCATGGAATTCTTGCCCATTTCACAACGGGCCAATTTCATAAGTGAAATGAGCAGGTAAGTGCATTCAAGGCCAGGTCCCTCACTGGTCAAGCTGCCAATTACCCCCTTGGAAACGAGAGCAAAGACTAAAAATATTTACCCTGATTTACATGCAGGATGCAATCCGCCCTTGCAAGGCACAGACCTGCTGTCACCCTGCCAACCCAGACATGGCAGCCTCAACCCAGCCCTGCGGGGCAGGCGCCAGCCCTTTGCCCTTGCCAAAAATGCACTCTCTCCAAAGGGTCCCCAGCAAGGATGCAGCGCACGAGGCTGTGGGGCCAAGTGGACCCCCCGTGTGCCCTCTGCCTCGCCCGCTTGCAGCTCCCCAAAGTGTTCACCTTAGCAGACCCAGAACAGTCACCTCGGTGAATGATGGCAGTTTTCTCAAGCTTTGAAGCCTGGCATCATCAAGCAAGAAGGCAAAAGCTCTCTGCTCATGCTCAGAGACACTCCTCTCTCATTTTGAAGGAGGGGCTGGGGCTGGGACCCCCAAAGCTTTGCGTTCAGATCACTTTAAGGTGCCATATTCAGCTTTAAGCCAGAAGACTCTTTTCCACTTTTTACTCTCAACAACCGAAGACAAAGCGAGGAATTTCTAAGCCAGAAGTGTCTGGGTCAACTTTTAAGATTTGTGGACTTCCTCCCAAATTCCTTAGCCAGCTTTCCTGCCTGGGAATTCTGGGAGCTGGAGGTCTGCAGGTCTTAAAGTTGCCGAAGTTGGCCAGCCCTGCTCGAAGTTTTAAATAAAGGGCTGCAATGTAAATCAGACACACACACCCCACAAGGCATTTTAAACAGCCAGTGGCTTAGCAGGCATTTTTCCAGCCTGTCATGGGCTGCGACAATAACCTTGGGGAGAAGACAGCCAAGGAAAGATAAAGAGAAATCAGAATCCAAAGGAGGGAGAGGATTCAGAAGGGACACCCCCCCCCCATATTCTCTGGGAAGCAGAGGCGGGGAGGAGGGAAAGCTCCCAGGCTTGCAAAGGCTGATGTCAGATGTTTGAGCTAGTCCAGGCAGGAAACCAAAACCGTGACGATTAACTCTACCTTTATTGTAAGAATCTTGCAAGTCTGGAGTCCTTGCCCTGCGGAAGAGAACCCGCAGAAAGAGTAAAGAAGAAGGAATTTCTGAGCATGAGCAGAGTTCACCCAGTTTGTGGAACCACCTCTCTCAGCATCTGCAGCACTTCAGTCTAGCGGTTAGGGCACCAGGCCAGAAAACAGAAGGCCATGAGTTCAAGTCCTGCCTTAGACATGAAAGCCAGACAGGTGACTTTGGGCCAGTTACTCTCTCTCAGTCTAACCCACCTTTCAGGGTTGTTGTTGTGGGGAAGGGAGGAGGAGGAGGAGGAGGAGGAAGGTGTCCTGGCTATGTTTGCTGCCTTGAGTTATTTTTAAAACTCATAAAGGAAGGATGCAGATTAAAACGAAAACCTCTACCTTCGATTCAAACGCTGGGGAGCCCTGCCAGAGCCCTCCTCCAAGTCCACATCCATTGGGCTGATGATGGGAGTTGGAGTCCAGCACAGCTGGATGGCACTAGGCTGGGGAAGGCCAGTCTACGCACTTCTGCCTCGTCTTCCTCAGAAGGGTGCAGAAAGGGCTGTGAGCAGGAAGCTTCACGCAGGAAATCCTCAACTTACGGCCCAGAATTTCTCCTGCTAAGCAAGAGTTGTTAAATGGGTTTTGTCCCACTTTATAACCTTTCCTACAGTTGGTAAGTGAATAACTGCCATTAAGTTAGTAACATGATTAAGTGACTCTGGCTCTTCCATTGACTTTGCCTGTCAGAAGGTCGCAAAAGAGGATCACTGATCCCCAGACACGGCAACCGTCGTAAATACATGCCGGTTGCCAAGCGATCTTAAATGATCTTAAGTTGCTCCAGCCTGGAAGCTAAAATGAGTTCGTTTCAATCTCACTTCTCAACGTTTTCTCCCATGCCACATGTTGTCTCTGCAGCTGTACGGGATGCTTGCAGGGCCCATCCCAGTTTTTCCCAACCAGGCCCAGCACAACTGGTTAGACTAGGTGTTTCTCAACATCAGTCACTTTAAGACAGATGGACTTCAACTCCCAGAATTCCCTGGCCTGCTGACTGAGGAATTCCTCCTTAGGCTTGACTTCCATACTGCCACCCCTCGCCGCAGGGAGGCGTAAAACCAATTAGATGGTTCCGCCCCAGGCGCCTGATGGACCCTGCGACTTTTCCTCAATCCCTTGCTCACAGTTCGACCGAAGCCCTAGTGGAAGCCTGGGATAGGGCGGCCACTGGGGCCTTGGATCGCGTTGTGCCTTTGCGGCCTCTGACCCAGTGTTGATCCCAGGTAGCTCCCTGGTTTACCGAGGAGCTCCCGGAGATGAAACGCCGGAAAAGACGTCTAGAGAGTGATTGGAGGGCCAGCCAGTCCGAATCTGACCGAACACTAGTAAGGATTCATATTAAATCCTACTTAGTGGCGATAAAAGCGGCAAAACGGCAACATTTTTCTGCTCTTATCGCATCCGCGGATAACTGCCCAGCCGCCCTGTTTAGGGTGACCCGCTCCTTACTTAATCAAGGAACAGGGGAAGACCCCTTGCAGGGCAGGGCTGAGGAATTTGTTCAGTATCTGCAGGATAAAATCGCTCAGATCCGGACAGGCTTGGACTCTGACTGGGTAGATTCGGGCGAGTCGACGGGGATGAATCTTGAGGAGACTATCTGGGATGAGTTTGACCATGTGACCCCTGAAGGCATGGACAGGATTATGGGGAGACTCAGTGCTGCCACTTGTGTGCTGGACCCGTGTCCCTCTTGGTTAGTTTCGGCTTCCCGGGAGGTGACATGAGGCTGGCTCCAGGCGATTACCAATGCTTCATTGAGAGAGGGGTTCTTTCCCACCGCCTTGAAGGAGGCGGTGGTGAGGCCCCTCCTCAAGAAGCCTTCCCTGGACCCAGCTTCTTTAGCCAACTATCGTCCGGTCTCCAACCTTCGCTTTGTAGCGAAGGTTGTTGAGAGCGCGGTAGCACGTCAGCTTCCCCAGTACCTGGATAAAGCTGTCTACCTGGATCTGTTTCAGTCGGGTTTCAGGCCCGGATACAGCACGGAGATGGCATTGGTCGCGTTGGTTGATTATCTCTGGGGCCCCCGGGACAGGGGTTGTTCCTCTGTCCTGGTCCTATTAGACCTCTCGGCGGCTTTCAATACCATCGACCATGTTATCCTACTGTGACGACTCGGGGGGTTGGGAGTGGGGGGCACCGTTTTGCGGTGGTTCTCCTCCTACCTGACGGATTGATCACAGTTCGTGTTGACTGGAGGGCAGAGATCGACCCTGAGGCCCGTCACTTGTGGGGTGCCCCAGGGGTCGGTTCACTCACTCCTCCTGTTCAACATATACATGAAACCGCTGGGTGAGATCATCTGTGGTTTTGGGGTACGGTATGATCAATATGCTGATGATACCCAACTTTTCATCTCTACCCCAAACCACCCAAACGATGCCCTCGACGTGATGTCCCGATGCCTGGAGGCTGTGCGGATCTGGATGGGGAGGAACAGACTCAAGCTCAATCCCTCCAAGACTGAGTGGCTGTGGTTTCCGTCATCCCGATTTGTGCATCTTGTACCATCTTTGACGATAGGGGGAGATTAGAATAACACCTGATGGCGGTGACCAGGGGGGCCTTTTACCAGGTTCGCCTGGTACGCCAGTTGCGCCCCTTCCTGGATCGGGATGCTCTGTGCACAGTCACTCATGCCCTCGTCCTTTTTCGCCTGGACTACTGTAACGCTCTCTACATGGGGCTGCCCTTGAAGAGCACCCGGAGGCTTTAGCTGGTCCAGAATGCGGCCACACAGGTTGTCATGGGGGTACCTAGGTGCTCCCATGTTACACCCCTTTTAGGCCGCCTGTACTGGTTGCTGGTTGTTTTCCAGGTGCGATTCAAGGTGTTAATTATGATCCCACAGAGTTGGTCTCCTCAGGGTGCCGTCGGCCAGGCAGTGTCGGCTGGAGACCCCCAGGGGGAGAGCCTTCTCTGTGGGAGCGCCTTCCCTCTGGAATGAGCTGCCCCCGGAGCTTTGCATATTTCCACACCTCCGGTCCTTCCGACGCGCCCTAAAAAGTTGGCTTTTCCAGCAAGCTGGCCTCGCCTGAATAAAATAAATTATTAATTTTAATTTAATTTTTAAATCTCATTGTAAATGTCTATTGGGTTTTTTGGATATTCTATTTAATCTTTCTTTTAACTTTTGTAAGATGTCTTTTTATGTTGTAGGCCGCCCTGAGTCCTTTGGGAGAAGGGGGCATATAAGTCCAATAAACCTCAAACCTCAATTCTGGGAGTTGAAGTCCCCCCATCTTAAAGTGGCTGAGGTGGAGTTAGATTAAAATCCCCCACCAGCCCAAACAGGCTCCAGATGTGAGGAAAGGAAACAGCAGTGCAGCTCATCTGGAAGGCAACAATTTCACAAAACAGCCGAGCAGCTGAGATTTCCAACCCAGTTTACTCCGGGTGGGAAGCATTGTGTAACATTGTGACAGCAATTTCTCATTTATCCTATTTTGCAGGGAAGACGAAAGCCACCGATTAAGCTACCCAACCACATTTTTCCCTAATCCATTATTGACTTTACATATTAATACAATAACTTCTTTTCTTTTTGCTCCCGGACCAAGAAACAGCACAAGAACGTCAGTTCAAACTCCCCTGCATTTATGAGCAATCATAGAGAGTTGTTAGACTTAAATCCATTTTTCAAATGTTAAATGGATCTTTGGCTATTTCCAAAGTTCGTCTTAAAGTCTCAGATGGAGACTTTATTTATTCTAAAGGGGCAAACAGTTCTGCTCCCTCAGGGCTTCTGCTGCCCCTTATGGTTTGAAGCAGAATCTGGATTCCTCTCTTAGCTGATCAGCATTAATCAACCTGTAAGCCACTGATGACACGTTTTTTAGAAAGCAGGAGGTAAACAGCAATAAATAAATAGCCACATCTCTGCACTTGGTGCTGGTTTTCTCCACATGATAATTGCACGGGAAGAGAGCAAAACCCAACAGGGGATCAGTTTTATCCAAAAGATTAACAGGTTTCATTTCATTCTATCTGGGCAGCTCTTTGGCTCAATGGCTGGCACAGAAGATTGCTGCAGGAGCCCAACAGTGCCAGGATGTGCAGCCTTGCAGCCCCAACACCCGGGAACAATGGCCTGGGATCCTGGGATCTGCAGTTCAGGAATATCCAGAGAGCTACGGGTCATGTACACCTGCTCTCAGGAGGATCTGGCTGAAAGAGCAAAAGACGACCACTGGAGCTTGAGAGGTTTTGGGAGACCAAGAACTGATTGGCCCAGGGCATCAGCAGGGGCACTCGGGGCCTGGGTCAGGGACCTTTCCCCAATAGCAGTCTGACTGCTCAAGGCCAACTAGCAGCTTGCCCAGAACGTGCCCGGAATGCCAACTGTCTCAGCCAATGCAGGAAGCAGCCAGGCACCTTGTGTGGCCATGAGCCTGAAGGGAGGAACCTGCTCCACCCCAAAGACTTCCCACCCAGGGACAGGCAGGCAGACAGACAAACAGCCATGTCTGGGAGCAGGCCACGCAAAGAGCCTGGAATAGCTGCAGGCTGACGTGTTGATGGTTGGGCTGAAAAGGTCGCCCGATAAAGCAGGGCAGGTTTAGCAGAAGTGCATTCTCTCTCGCTGGCTCACTCATCCCCTTTCAAGCTGTCGTCTCCCCCCCCCCCGTTTTGACAAAAGATCAGGGCACCCACACCCCAAAGGCTCCCAGGGAGCTGGAAAGGCTGAGTCAGCTGTGGAAGGGCCACCCAGCAGCAGCCCCTCGCCAGGAGAGCAGCCTATCTCTGGATACTGGGAATCAGGAAGAAGGGGAAGAAGGCCTTTTAGTTGGTGCCCTGCTAGAATCAGCAGCAGAGGTGGAGGCAGCTGCTCCAGGCAAGGGCCTGGGGGGGGGGGGTTTCCAGCTCCCTAGAGATGGGGGGGGAGGCCGTCGCTGCCCTCCCGCCTAGCTCCTTCCAGGAGGAGATGCCCGTGGGCTCTGGAGACCCCCTGCAATTCCCCCCTGGGCGCTGCCGGCTGAGGCTGACATTCTGGCCCTCAGCACAAGGCCCGCCTGCAGAAGGAGGAGGAGGAGGAGGAAGACCCTGGGCGATCCCTTCCCTGCTCTGACTCCCACACCGGCCTCTGCTGGGAAGGATGGCAGCTCCCATAATGCTCCGCCAGGGAGGGGCTGGCACTGCCCTCGGGCTCATCTGGAGGGGGGGCGGAATCCTGGCTTCCCCGGAAAGGCCACGACACCCCCCCTGACGCCCCCCCCCGGGGAAGACCCAGCTGCGCGAGGGGACCTGCTCAGGGGCTTCGCTCGCCGCTTCTACTGCCGGGAAGGGAGCGGAGCCGAAGCCCAACTCTTCGCTCGCAGCGGAAGGCGGGCGGACGGGCGCCGACCCCGAACGCCGCCCTCAAACCGGGCTCCCCCCGCCGGAGTCCGGCCGCGTCCGGAGTGGCTGCTCCCCGGGCAACCGCTCGGCCTCCGTGGACTCCTCGGCCGGACGGCAGCCGCGTCTGCACCGGCGAAGCCTCTCGCGCCCCCAGCCGGGACCCAGGACCTCCCCGCCCCTCCTCCGATCGGCCCGCCTGCCCGGCACCCACCTGCGGGGGAGCTGAGCTGCGGCCGCGCCTGCCGGGACCCTCCGCTCCGCCGCTCCTCTGCCTCCGCTAGACTTGCCGCCGCCGCCGAGCTCCGCCCCGCCCGCAGGTAGCCGCGCTGCCCCCTGGGAGCTGCAGTCCGCGCCGCCTCCGCGCCAGAGCCCGTCCCTCAGCCAGGTGAGCCGGCGCCTGGTGTGGACGGCGCTGGGAAGCCACTAAGCCGGCGCGGCTTCCGCCTGGGCGATCGGTCGGGGACCGCCGTGGCCTCAGAAGGGTCGCGAAGCGGAGGCGGCTCGGAGGGGCGCGCGGGAGAAAGCGGGGCGCGCACCTGGAGCGGGGACGGCGCCGCACTACAACTCCCGGCGGCCCCCGCGCTCCCCGCGTGACGCACGTCTCTGGAATGCCCCCCCCCCGCCTCGCCCCTCCTTTGCCCGCCGCCCCCGCCTCGCCCTGCCCCAGAGCGGAGCGGCGGCCTCTGAGCCGGTGCAGAGTGCAGTGACTGAGCGACTCCGCCCCGCCTCCTTCCCCCCTCCCCGGGTGCCCCCCGCCCCTTTTCCGAGCCGGCCCCGACGGCTGGGCTGCGTCTGTAGGGGGGGACGGGACTGAAGGCGCCACTAGGGGGCAGCACTCGAGGATCCGCCGGGGAAGGGGGGAACGCTGGATGGGGTGGGGTGTCAAATTGGTCTGTTAGCTGAATGGGTTTCGCCCCATCCGCGCCTTTGTCGCTGGGATGCCAAGTAAACCGAGATACGTCCGATCCGCTAATCCGAGGATTTCGGGCGTCTCTGCTTGCAAGCACCCAGAAGGACATCCAGCCGTTCCTCTAAAGGGCGGCGGCCCCCCTGAAAGAGTACAGGGAGTCCTCGACTTACAACGGTTCATTGGAGACCGTTCATAGTTACAGCGGCATTGAAGAAAGTGGCTTACGACCGTTTTTCAGAGTTACGGCCTTTGCAGCAGCCTCTTGATCACACGATCAAATTCAGAGCCTTGGCTCATACTTATGACGGTTGCTGGGTCCCAAGGTCACTTGACCCCCCCCCTTTTGCAACCACCTGATGAGCAAAGTCAATGGGGAAGCCAGATTCATTTAACAACAGTGTTACTATCTTACCAACTGCAGTGATTCACTGAACAACCCTTGCAAGAAAGGTCATGGGACAAACTCATTCAACAACTGTCTCACTTAACAGAAATTTGGCCTCAATTGCAGTTGGAAGTCGAGGACTACCTGTACAATGTTCAAATGTGCACACGCATTCTCACGTGAAAGCTTTAAATCACATAATGCTCCTTGGTGGAGGCATTTGAAACCCTCTAAATTTTAGCAGCCAGCACACCTTGGGACCCCCGACTCAACCAATGGTCTGTGTCACCCTCTGGAACAGGGCTCCCCAAACTGTGGACTTCAACTCCCAGAATTCCCCAGCCAGAGCAGGGCTCCCCAAACTTGGCAACTTTAAGACTTGTGCACTTCATGCTGGCTGTGGAATTCTGGGAAGTTGAAGCCACATGTTTGGGTGCCGTAGAACGTCCAGAGCAGCCTTCGGGGTTCCCTTGGGAGGGAAGTCAAAGGAGGCCATTCACAAGATCGCTTCTCTCCACGGAACAAGCCGCCCCTCCTTCTCCAGGCGGGTGAGCACGCCATCCAACTGCTGCCACGTTGACTTGACAGGCATGAAGGGGGGAGGGGGCTTCCCTCCACATCTGCCAATTCTTGTCCTGTGATCGCGAACCTTTTGGGTACCAAGGGACCAAACTGGAACGTGCCTGCATGCGTGTGTATGTGAGCATGCCGGACCACTGGGTACCTGAAGACCAACTGGCTGTCGCGCACATGCGTGTTTTTGGGCTATTTTCAGGCTGTTTTCTGGGCCGTTTTCAGGCCATTTTCCGGTATCCGGAAAGAGCCAGCTGGCAACGGTGCACATGTGTGTGCTGGAAACCAGAAGAGCAGCTGGCAACGGTGCACATGCGACAGCGGGGGCTCTGCGTGCCGCCGGTCCTAAGCTCTTCACCCAGGCAGGTCTTCCCTGGTGGGAGTCAGGATGGCTCCGGCCTCCCCAGGGAAACAGAGTGGTGGTTTTGCAGCCAGAGCCACAAGGTGGGATCGCAAACTACCTCCTAAGTACATAAACTGGGCTCTGGGTTCAAGCCTTGTAGAGGTGAAGGAGACCGATGTTGCTTAAAAACTGGCAATCCTTACAGAACAGCGCCACCTGTTGTACATTGAGAGTAAAGCAAGGAAGCCGCACGCGTTCTACTCCGTTTATTCCAAGGCTCTGTAAAAACCATGCAGATCCAGACGGGGCTAAAAGACATAATTCTGCATTCTTTAAAAGAAACTAATGTTTTTCCCCCAGGAGAGATCAGATCTTAATTTTAAAAATTGTGCATTACAAGAACAATTTTACTAAAAGCCATTAAAGCTGAGAGGGAGATGGGCTGCTCAAACCTGGCTTTCAGATGGAAGAAAAAGGTGCCAGAAATTCAAACTCCATTGTTGGGTTGTTCAAAAAGGAAGCTGCACTGCGTCTTCAGTTCTGGTCTGGCTGGCTGGCTGGGAGTGATGTGTTTTGTAGTTCCACAAACATGGGGGAGGCACATGGACACACAGCAACTTCTCCAGAAGTTGGAGATGCCTCCCCTCCCCAGCACCCCCAGCACCGGAAAGAACAGGGACCCAGGGCCACCCCAGCGGCCTCTGCAGACCGGAGCCTCCCCTCCTCGAAGGGCTGATGGAGTCAAAGGCTGGTCAGAAAGAGGGGAGTCTGTCTCTTGGCTCTCCTTGCGCTGGGTTCCTGTGCAGGGCGAGGCGGAGAAGAGTTCAGCCCAAGCAGCCATCTTGGAGAAGCAGCTCTGAGACAGCCCCTGCCCTTCTGCCCCCAACCCCCTGAGCCGGGGGGGGACGACTAGAAGATCTCCAAGGTCCCTTACTACTGTGTTAACCCCCAGCCGCACCCCAGGTACCTCTTGCGCTTCTTCCCATTGTTTCTCAGACGCCTGGAAAGAGGAAGGAACTTGTTTGCACTCTGGATGGCCACCAGCAGGCGCAGAACACGACCCAGGGCTGGGGGCTCCAGGTAGAGGAGGGGAAAGGAGAAGAGGGCCCCCACAACCTCCACCTCTCCCCTCCTGCTCAGAGGCCCTCTTATTTCTAAAAACAGTGAAGATGGGAGGAAGCAAGGAAGCAAACAAGAGGGGAGTCCTCTTCCACCTCCAGCAATTCTCCCCATCCCTCCTTCCGCCAACTCGCCACCAAGGAGGGCTCTTTGGTCCCCTCCCTCACCTGCATTCACACGTCACGTGCTCCGTGAAGTCCATCTGTTCCATCTGCGAGGTCTGTGTTTTGGGGTTCACCCGCATGATCTACCCCAGGAGAGAGGCAGCTGTTCGGTTGCACCCCAGCAGCAGTCCCAGGCTGGGCTCTGTTCTTCCCGGCCCCCAACAGCTATCCTCTCACACACACACACACACACACACACACACACACACACACAGCCCGGGGCAGGAATGGCCCCTGACCGGCAGGCAGATGCTGCGCTTTGTCACAGAGAAGCACTTCATGCTTTCATCATTGCAGCAACCGGCGCACCGTTGCAGGACCACACAGCGGGGCTTGAAGATGTGGGCAGTCTCCCCAGGAAGTTCATGGAGGACGTTGACCAGCGTCTCCCTGGGCAGGCAGGAGCTGCGTCTGAACAGTTCCATATAAGGTATCTCTGAGGAAGGGAGAAAGAGGGTCAGACGCTGCCCTGGCCTCTTGCCTTAACCCCAAGTGCAGACTTCATTCCCCCAGTTGGGAAAAAGGCAAGAGGAGGAAGGCCAGGCAGACCCTCCTCTTCTCCAGCTGGGCCACATCTCCCCTCCAGCCCCCCAGCCCCCCCAGAAGGGAAACACTGCCCGATGCAACCCAGGTCGCCGCTCTGCCCAGGGAGCCCTTTCCCACGTGCTCTGAACACGCAGGTGGCAGGGCGGCATTTGTGCCAGAGGTTTCTCCCAGAGATTCTGGCCGAGGGGTGGGGGAAGACCCGTGGCTCCCTTGTCTACCCCCTGCTCTTTTCAAGGGCAGAAGCGATGTTCTGGGCACCACCCCCATTTACAAGATGAGATCATAGAAGGGGAATGGGGTACTTGCCGTTTTCCCGCCCTGACGACCAGCCCTGCAAGGGAAGAAGAGAAGAGAAGCTGGCACCCGGGCGCATCACAGAGGAAGGGGAGGGAAACCAGGAAGTGCCAAAGGGGAGGATCCGGGTGCACCCCAGACACCATTATAGTCCTCCACCTGGGGGGCGGGGTTGGTGGTCTTCAAACTTAGCCACTTTAATGCGGACTTCATTTCCCAGAATTCCCAGTCAGCATGGAGTAGAAGTCCACACATCCCAAAGTGGCCAAGTTTGAAAACTGCTGGTGTAGAATAGTTTAAACTAGTGATGGGATTCAAAAATTTTACTACTGGTTCTGGTTCTGTGTTTACTACGGGGCTTGGTGGGCATGGCATGGGAAGGATACTGCAAAATCTCCATTTCCTCCAGATCAGGTGGGACTCCAGAGGCAGAGAGTAGATGGGGGCGGGACCAGTCAGAGGTTATTGGGGTATTTATCAGTTCTCCAAACTACTCAAAATTTCCGGTACCGGTTCTCCAGAACTGTCAGAACCTGCTGAATCCCATCTCTGGTTTAAACCTCACCCAAGTGCCTTCTCCTCGGGGGTTCCTGCTCAGTGGTCACAATGCAATGGCTAACTTTGGAAATCAAGAAGCTTCCATACCACTGACGACCACTAGAGGGAGATGCAGCCGGGCACCTGTCTTGGTCTCCTGCAGGGGGCAGAGAGCCAGTAGCTCTTCCCCCCCCCCAGCTGTTCTGTGCACCATCATGCCAGTCAAGCCAGGTGGCGACATATGTTTTTGGAGAGGCTACCACCACTGACAACCTGGTCCTTCCCCAGCAGGCTTGGCCATTCTCGGGGCGCCATGCCATCGGAAGAGGAGCTTGGGGTCTGGACCTATAAGGACTGGGCATCATTTCTTGGGAAAGGTACAGGGGCTGCGGGTGGGTCAGCCCTCGGAAGAGCCCAGTCCAGTCCTCTGTTCCAAAGGTCAGGAGGGCCATTCCTTTGCAGCCTGCAGGTCGACACATCCAGGTACCCAAAGCCTTTTCCATGCCCTTGGCAGATTGACCTCCATCTGTGCCAGGAGTGCCTGGTTTTGCCCTGCCAGTGGTGCCCTTGTTCTCCTTGACCATCTCCCATTTCCAGCACCAGGGGCTCCAACGGTCTCAAGGGAAGGGCCCGGTTCTCGGCTTCTCCCTTCACAGGGACAGCAGCAAACCGAGCTCCCCCATTTCAGGCCTTCCCCACCTGCAAGTGCAGCAGAGCAGAACCCACGAGAACTTTTGAAGAAGGCTCCTGGCTGAATTTGGCCCAGCCGCCTCTCCTTCCACAAAGCAAAGCCGCTGAGGAGGGACCCTGGCCCAGCTGTGAAGGGCAGAAGTAACTTCTGTCTCCTGCCACCCCCACCCCCACCCCTTTGTTCCCCAGGGGTGCACAAAACTCTGCAGGATCCTCCAGGGGGGATTTAACTCTCATCCACAGAAGAGGGTTGTGAATTCTCCAGCCGTAGAAGTGACTTGGTTCCCCTGACTAGGCAGCAGATTTAATCTATGGGCTTTTTCCTTCTTTGGCTGAAGCTGATCCCAGGCAAGACCCCCCCTCACCAGAGAACCCCACAGTTTCTCACCTGGAGGCAGAAGAGGATGGCAGCTGCCAGCAGGTACCCAACCATGGCCCGCCTCCTCCTGGCTTCACAGCTGCTCAGAAGAAGCGGGTGGGGGTGAGATCAGAACTGGGAAAAATTCAGATGGGGGTGTGTGTCAGAATTAATAGGACAAGTGAGAGGCAGAAGCTGGCGGACAGCAGCAGGCACAGACTGGGCACAGCCTAGAAGCCTGGCAGGGCTGCCTTTCGAATCTGCTTTCTTGGAACGCAAAGAGCAGCTATAAGAGGCACAGAGGCAAAAAGCTGCAGGCCTACCGTTTTGCTCCTTCCCAACTAATCCATGTTATTCTAGGAAACTTTGCTACCTTGCCTAGTATTAAGGATTTAATATAGATTTTTATCCATTGCAGTACTGCTGTTTTTAACCAATTGTGGGAAGCAGTTTTGGTTTAAGAGGTACCATACAAACGTTCCCAACAAATATAGTCACACTGCATATTTCAGTAGAAACTGTTAAAACAACTTTAACAGCGGCCCAGACTTAGCCAGGACTTTAGGATCTATGCAGTCGCAGCGCAGGCTCAGTGCGCAGTCACGCCTCCCCCTCCCAGCCAACGGGGCCAAATTTCCAAGGGCCTCGGATGGGGAGCTCCAAGGCCCCCGCCCTGCCAGCCCTCAAGGGCAACGGGAAGGGTCCCGACAGGCCAGGCAGGGCTTCGGGGCTGGAAACGCCGTCGCCTCGGGCGGGACTCGGAGCAGGCGGAGGGTGGAGCTGCAGCTTGCTTTGATCTACGAAGGTGGGTGGAGGCCGTCCCATCTTTGCGACGGGCAAGAAAGCACTCCCCTTCCCCGCAGGCTCCCCCGCGGAAAAGCTGCCTTCCTCGCCGGGGTCTCTTTGCAGGTGCCGGGAAGTTGCTACTTGCCTTCAGTCTGGGCAGAGTTCAGCTACCGCTCTGCCCCCTCGGTTCAGCCGGCCGCATTTAGGCTCCTGGGCCGGGAGGGGCGTCCCGGGGTATTTGACGCCACCTGAGCTCGCTTAATGCCACGCGGGGCTTTAAAGCAAAGCCCGCCCGGCCACTCCAGGAAGCGACGCTCGTGAGTAGCTCCCACGTAAACCTGTGGATTCAACCGAGTGGAGCCTCCCTGGTGGCAGGGTAGGGTGAGGTTGGGGTGGCCACGAAGCTCCACTTGTTGCCCCAGAGGGGGAAAAAGAACCAAAATATCCTGGACTAAAGAAAACCGTTTCTCCACCAGCAGGAATCTTGGCGGTTTCCGTGATCGAATTCTTATTGCCCTGAGTTTTGCGAAGGTCAGAGCCCTTTTTGAGAGGCACAGCTGGAGGCAACCGGGGGACAGGCTGCAAACGGAAAAGGGGAGGGGGCTTTCTTTGAGGAAGGGGCTCAGTCTTTTGGCCCCTTACCAGTTTTTCAAACTTGACAACTTGTGTGGACTTCAACTCCCAGAATTCCCCAGCCAGCATCCATCCTGTCACTACTCTAACGAGAAGAGATGACTGGGGGATTTTTTTTTGCGGGGGCGGGGGGCAGTGTGCTTGGAGGAAATCTGTGTGGTCACTAAGCATCAGCCCTGACTTGATAACCCATCATCCAGAGTGTTTGAGGATGAGTGATATTGATGTGGACAGGAAGGCTGAAGCTCCAGGTATCCCACCCTCCTCCGTCTGTCCTTTAAGCCTGTGCAAAGATTGCTTACAAGGATGGGCCCAGCCTTTCCCAAGAAACAGCAGTCAAGCTCATCTTGCTGGAGCTGGGAAAAATGATGGGAGAGAAGAGGCTTCACAGGCTGTTCTGCACAGGGGCTCCCCGGGGCTGAGGAAGGAGAAATTTGATGTCGCGTGATGAAGTGCAGGAAGAGAAACGTGGCCAAAAAGAAGAACAGCAACAGAATAACAGAGTTGGAAGGTCTTGTAGTCCAACCCTCTACTCAAGCAGGAGACCCTAGACCAGGGGTGTCCAATCTTCTAGACTCCCAGAAGCTACCATCTGACCATGCCTGGAAAGATGGAAGACCAGAGCTCAGCCAGGGGCTGCTCAATCTGACTGGGCAGTAGGGTGGCCTTTGCACCCATCAGCTGTTGGGGTTTCCCAGGGCTGGGGGAGGACATGTCTCCCCCTTTGAGATGGGGTCCCCATATGCTACTCTTGATTTCGCAGCCCTGGTCCTTCTACCTTCTTTCTAAAAAACCCAAAAAGTGACGAATGGCCATGTTTCACACTTATGACCAGTGCAGCATCTCCATGGTCATGTGATTTGCATTTGGATGCTTAGCAACTGACTCCCATTTATGACAGGCTCAGGTTGCGACTTTCTGCCAAGCAAAGTCAATGGAGAAGCCCGATTCACTTAACAACCGTTAAGTTTTGGCCTAACTGTGGTTGCAAGTTGAGGACTATACTATAAAGATGTTTTCGGGGTCCATGGTCTCTCTCTCTCTCTCTCTCTCTCTCTCTCTCTCTCTCTCTCTCTCTCTCTCTCTCTCTCACACACACACACACACACACACACACACACACACACGGGAGGAAGAGTCCTTGTCCTGGGCATTCTGCTTGGTGGGCATCCAGATTTCCCCAACGCTGCCCCCTTCTCTACAGCCCCCTGCCCACCTTGGAAGCGGCCCATACCCTCCGGCAAAGTCGCTCCCCTCCATTGCTTCCTGCATGCTGGAGCACCTTGGAGGGCGGGGGAGGCCCTGGGCTACCCGAGGGCAAAGCTGTCCATTCCGGCCTCCAAAGGGCCGCTTTGCAAAGCGTCTTCCCTCCCCCGGTTTCTCCAAAAGGCTCGGGCTGCATCACGCACAGCCAGCCGTGCATTCCCATGCTCAGAATGCCTCCGGGGAGCCGGCCGGACAGTAATTCACACGACACGGACTGGAGGGAAGAGACCCGAGTTTGCCTCGCTCTCCGGCCGCCGGACAAGGAAAGAGCGCCGTAGCCGCAAAACGCGGGCGCCTGACGGGAAAGGGTGCAAAGCGAGACCGGGCCCTGCCCGTCGGCCGGCCTCCGGGTAGACTGCCCCTACCCAAGGAGGCTCTGTGCGGCATGACGCGGCTGACGTTCCTGTCGCTGCTTTTTTTAGCTTCCCGGACCAGCTGGGCGACGGGCACCGACGCCACAAGCCCCTCCTCGGCCGAGGTCGGCTTTTACCTCACCGGTGACTCATCCGAGACCGGGAGGCGTGTTCTCCGCGTCACTTGTGAATGTACCCGACGGGGCGGGGGGGGGCGGACAGACGTGCGCGCCTCCACGCTGAGATGCGCGGGAAGCCGGAGCGCGGCCGGGCGGCGCAAGGCAGGAGGGGCGGCGCAATGCCGTCAGCCGCCGTGGCGGCGGGCTCGGTCCGGCGGGCTTCTCGGGCGAGCGCGCGCTCCAGGCGCAGGGCTATGAATAGCGTGGCTGACGCGCGGCGCGCAAGAGGGAGCAGCGCCCTATTTTTAGAGCCGCCGCGCCAGAAATAGCATCCTCGGGAGCCGCGGCCCGGCCGGGATGACGCGGGCGCCGGCGCAGCGGCTGAATCAGAGGCCGGCGGGGCTCAGGCGGCCCGGAACGGCCCGGCAGCCTCTGACCCCCGCGGGTCGGGGCTAGCGAGGGCGCCACAGCCGGAGCGGAGCCCCGGGACCCTCGACCCGAAGATCCGCGTCCTTCGCCCGCCGCCTTCCGCGAGGAGGACTCTCTCCTTCCCCGCCGAGCCCTCGGCAACCGCTGGAGGGAAGAGAGGCTTGCGCGCTTTGTCCGAGGGCTCCGTCGCCCTTCTGCAGGGGCTCCGACCGGAGCCGACGTCTCCGCCAGAGGACGCCCCAGGCCCGCGCTCCTCCGACCCAGCTGCACGCCCGAAGGAATGCACGGCGCCTTCCGGAGAGTGGCCGAGGGTCAAGTACCCATGTCGCTGCTCGGTGGGACTATTGTGCAGCTCTTCCGAGAAGGCTCCTGCGGGGGCTCCGAGCCCCTCAGCCCCCTCCCCGTTCCCTTCCCTTAGCTCGGCCCCGTCGGGCATCCCAGAGCCTGTTGAGCTTTGCCTACTGACCATCCCGAAGGAGCGGCTGGACGAGAGACTGACTCTTCCTACAGTCCACAGGACTCAGCCTCAGGACACGCACTCCCCAGGAAGTGTTGCCGAAGTGGGCTGATGGAGGAGGCCTGCACAGGGAAGAGCACAACACTTAGGAATGGCAGCTTTTGAAGCACACACACAACACACAGTGTGGTCCAAACCTCACTGCCTGCTCCGAAGCAGCTTCAACAGGAAGCCACAAGGAACATCCATCCTTCCCTTCCCCACCGTCCAGTCAGAGCTGAAGAAGCTTCTTGGAGAGAAGCGAAACATCTTCAAAGAAAAACAAAGTCCAGTTGCTTCCTGAAAAAGCACCTTTGGGGCCTGAATAGAAAGGGGTCTGGGGGGGAGGGGTGTTGAGGGAGTGACAGAGCCTCTTCCGTCTTCCAATCACTATCCTATTTATTTATTTTATTTTATTCAATTTATAAGTCGCTCCCTCTCCACGAAGGGACTCGGGGCGGCGTACAATTAAATATATAAACATATGGTATGGAGGAGGTATATACATAAAACATTTTTACAATTTCATAAATAAATAGCTATAAAGTTAAAACAGTACAATAAAATTGACAATTAAAATACCCAAAATTTACCATTTAAAATTGCCAGGGGGGATTCGAGAATATAGTTCTTATTTAAGCCAGGCCGGCTAGTTGGAACAGGTGGGTCTTGAGTTTCTTACGGAAGGAGTGGAGATCGGTAGTTGTCCTAATGTCGGGGGGGGGGAGGTTATTCCAGAGGGCTGGGCCCATCACAGAGAAGGCCCTACTCCTGGGCGCCGCCCTCTGGCACTGCTTAGTGGACGGCACCCGGAGGAGTCCCTCTCTGTGAGTCTCCAACTCTGTGAGTCCCTCTCTGGGTCTCCATCCGGCCCGGCCCCACCGGTGCCTTTGCAGGTCTGGCTGAGGACAAAGCTGCGCGCACGCACGCACGCACACGCACACACGCACAGACACACGATGTGTTGGCTGCTTCCCTGAGTCTCCCTGCACCTCTGAGCAGCACATGCAATCCTTGGGGCCCAGCCCCCCCCCCCCCCCCGGAGTAGAAGAGCCATTCTGCCTGAAGATAAATTCACTCTTTTGCTCCCTCTTTCGTAGCAGATGTGCTTCCTTTGGGAACTCAGGAAGAAATCCAGCCACAGCTGTAGAAAATGGAACCAATTCCTGAAAGGGCCGTTCTCGCACATGTTGCACATTGCAGGCCCTGGAAGGGAAAGGGGGAGAGAGCAGGTGGGTGGGTGCACTGGGTGGTCTTCTGAATGTCCGGAAGGCACAGCTCTCGCTAACTGGGCTGTCCGGAGGGGCCTCCTTGGAAGGACCAGGCTACAATTCAGGGGCAGTGCCAGCCTGCTATCGGCTCTGAAATCTTTTCAAAACAATACCTGGGTATGTGGCGTGGCTGGAATTTTGCTTCCTCACACTGAATTCATGACCATGTGACCTTGGATTGGAGAAGGTGGTTCTATTGCTCCCTTTTCCCTGCTTTTTGCCTTTTTTCTGAAAAGGGGCTTCAGCTGCCTATTTGCTCCTTTTCTGCAACTTTTGGGCTGCACAGTATCTTCCTCCTTCCTTACAGAGACACTGCAGGACAGCTGGAAACTTTGAGACAAAGGGGGGCTGATTTGCAATTGCTTGTAAAATTCCCCCATTCCTGCAGCCAATCCAGAGATGTACTTCCATAAACGCAGCACTCCGAGGCAGTGCCAGGCTGAGGCTAGGAATCTATTTCTGGGAGCCCGGGTGGCTCTCCACAGAGTGTCCTTCCCTGGGCTGGAGCTTTGCAATCATAACATGCAGGTAAAGGTTTCCCCTCTCTAGCCATGCCCAACCCTGGGGGGAGGTTGCTTGTCTCTGCTTCCTGACCGAGGGAGCCAGCATTGTCCAAAGACACTTTCCATAGTCCTGTGGCCAGCATGACTGTACGCTGCGGCATGTGGCACCAACTTATCCACTTGAACTGCTAGGTGGGCAGGAGCTGGAGCAAGGCATAGGAGCTCATCTCATCGCATGGCACTCAGATCTCGAACCTGGGCTGTCAGCTCTCCAGCTGACAAGTCTTTAACCACTGAGGCATGACACCCCCCAAAAGATGCAGGCCTGGTGTTATATAAATGGCCCTGGCACCATGCAGGAATCCCAGAGGGTACAGGAGACAGAAAGGCAGAGAGAAGAAGCTGTAGGACGGGCATGGAAATGGGCGGGGCAGTGGCAGGGTTGCCCCAAGGGGGAGGATGTGTACTAAGCAGCATTTTGACCCTGGGCAGGAAAAGAACCAGGGTCAGGGAGGAAAATCAGCTGTAAGGCCCACTGAGGCAGGAAAGGCAGAACAGGGTGCTCTATGTTGTGGAGAGAGTGTCTGCTGTGCAACAATTTATTATTCTAATTTAATTTTTTTTTATTTAACACAATTTTTAAATTTCCCAATAATAATAATAATAATAATAATAATAATAATAATAATAATAATAATAATAATAATAATAATAACAACTTTAATTTATAAACCGCACCCTTTCCTAAACAGGACTCGGGGCGGTGTACAGTCATGTTAAAACAGAATAAATATACAATATGGGTATACTTAATATACAAATAGTTAACAAATAGTTAAACGGAGGAGGTAGGATGTGGACTGTACAATATTTAAATTAAAATACAAATAAACATTAAAAATACCCTTAAAATACCCTTAAGATGTTTGCCAGGAGGATTGAATGGGACTATAAGTCAGTTAAGCCAGCTAATTGGAACAGGTGGGTCTTAAGCTTCTGTCGGAAGGAGCGGAGGTCGGTGGTAGTTCTAATATCAGAATAGCAGAAGCTGTCTGGGTGGCTTACTCTAAACACACCGAAGAAGAAACGAGACAACTTCAGCTGAAATATACTAACGACATCAAATAAAAGGCAAAATAAAGTACAACTTTGACCACAGCAAGACAGATGTCAAACTCTAAAGTAGACCTGTCCAGCCCGCAGTCCAGCAACCGGCAAATGGCCATGGACAATTAGTAATGTGGCCCCACAAGATAATAAAAAATATTAAAAAAATAAAAGGAGTTTGTTCGTTGTATACACTCTCTATATCTTTTATCTGCAGCCCAAGACAATTCCTCTTCACTCGATGCGGCCTAGGCAAGCCAAAAGGTCAGACGACCACAATCAAAAGCAAAACCACTAGAATAAATGGAAAAAGACTTGGGGGGAAATTTGAACTTTGAGATTATATATGTTGATGGCAGCAAATCACTTTATGCGCAAAAATGGAAGATCACTTTGATTCCCACAATGGAGGAACGGCTGCAAAAGTTGATGAAGTTAGCAGAGATGGCAAAACCGACGGCTTTAATTTTTTAAAAAAAACACAACTACTTTTTTTTCCTACTTGGAAAGCCCTTCTGGACTTTGTGCTTGAGGTGGGAAAAAATGAAACTTTGCTTTTGGGTTTGACCAAATAGCTACGTTTGTTGTTATTATGTAAAAGTAAAAACTTGAGGTTTGATGTTTATTATCTTATTATACTGCACTAAAGGAGTTGGAAGCCAACACCTTTTCTTTATTTTTTCCCTTCTGCCTCCCATTTTTCCTATTATTTTCTTTTGTATTTTATATTAGGAAGTAATAAAAATAAGGCAATACCACTAGAATGCAACTTAAAAGTTTTCCCCGTTGTCAAAATGATGCAATTTGGGCACTAAAGGAGCCTCTTTGGGGAAGGGATTCCAGCACCACCGCCCCATTTTACTCTGCACTCCTCCTGAGACCTACTTGCCCCTTTGCTTCTCCCTCTGTCCCCCACCCCATTCTCAGCCCGGAGGCCCCATTTTCTCAGGAGCAAAACATCTCTTAGCAACACATTTTGGCTTCCAATTCTGGCTGTTGTTGTTTACTGAGGCCAGAGGCCAAATTCTTCTGGGTGGGGGCCAGAGCCCACAGCCCAGTGGGGAAAAGCTGGGATGCTGCTGCCAGCAGTTCCTGGCACGCAAGGCAGGCGGGGAATGTTGGAATGCGCAGTGCCTGCAGTCACCTTTCACACACAAAAAGCTCGGCTGCATCGCTTTCTTGACACACTTACCCAGATAAGGAGTCCTGTTCCTGCCCCTAGGCTGCAAATCTCTTCCCTCCCCCTTTTCTCTCTCTCACACACAGTAGATGCAGCTTGCTTCCCCCCCCCCATCCCAGCCCCATTCCTGGATGCTGAGTGTTTTCAGAAACCCTGCACGCATTGTTTACGCACCAGCTGTTGCAATGAGATTTGTTTACACCAGTGCAGTCATATATGTTCCAAGGATGACACATCTGAAAGGCTTTGTGTGGTGGACCAAGCATCATGTGCTGGGATCGGAAGGTTGTGTGAAAAGCCAATTCAATTCAATTCATGGGGCAATTTTGGTCTTGCTGAAAAAAGGGCAACTTTTCAGTTTAGAGATCCCCAAACTCCAAACCCTAAAGCAGGGGAGGCACAATCTGGGCTCCTTGGCCTTAGTCCAGCACAGGTGCTCTGAATCTACTGGCCAGAAGGTCTGCTTGACCTCTAGGGCAGTCTTTCTCTCAACCTTGGCAGCTTCAAGAGTGGACTTGAACTCCCAGAATTCCCTGGCCAGCAAAGCAAAGCTGGCTGGGGAAATTCTGGGAGTTGAAGTCCATACCTCCTCAAGCGGCCAAGGTTGAGGAAGAGTGTTCTGGGTTCAGAACATGGAACAGTCATCTGCAGCCATGGAAGCTCAGAGGTAGCCTTGGACCAGAGCAACCTACCCACACAGATGTGAACAAAAATCAGAGAACGGAGTGCAAAATACACAGGTTTGAGCTCCAGGAGGAAAAGCAAGCTGGACAGCTAACAACGGATTGTATATTTGGGGCAAATTTTCATTTTTAAGGTAACAAAACTGGAAAGCCATTAAAATCATGGGGTGCAAACACATTATTAAATGTAATCAAATTACGTTTTTGTCCTCACCCCCATGCTGTCACACACCCAAGAACGGTGTGCTCTTAAGAAACACAGCCCCTTTGCCTTGTGTCCTGCTGCCCCCTCCTCTTGGCCAGGGGGTTCTGGAAAAGATGGGTGGGGGCACAGTTCACTGCTGAAGGTCTTCCATCAAACTAGTATCACTCCCCCCCCCCATTTTTCTTGTGAATTTTTCAGGCTAGGAAAATAAAGCTGCCCCTTTTCCCTCTTTGCATTGGGTTGGCATTGCTTGTTGACAGATCCTTCTGTTTTCAAAATAACTTTAAAATTCTCCATTTTTTCACCCTCAAGAAAACTGCAGGTAGACCTCGACTTACGGCCACAATTGAGCCCAAAATGTATGTGGCTAAGAGAGACATTTGCCCGTGTTTTGCCCATTTTATGACCTTTCTTGCCACAGTTAAATGAATCACCCCAGTTCTTATGTTAGTAACACCGTTGTTAAGTGAACCCGGCTTCCCCATTGACTTTGCTTGTTAAAAGGTCGCAAAGGGGGATCATGGGTCCCCAGGAGAATGCAACCGTCATAAATATGAAGCAGTTGCCAAGCATCTGAATTTGACCATGTGACCATGGAGAGGCTGCAAAGGTAGTATGAAAAACGGTTTAAGTCACTTTTTGCAATGCTCCGTATTCTTATTACCTAATGTCTGCTTAAATAAGGTGATGACAGTGATGAAAAGGCAAGCCTTGGGCATATAACATTTCCTAAGCAAACCAGTTATTTCCTCCCGTATTGCTCTGTTCTGTGTCCCCTGGTGCTGCGGTCCTCCAGCTGTGGAGACTACAACTCCCAGGATGCTCATCCGCAGCCCCGATTCCACAGGAGGGGCCCAGAGCAGCTGGCAGAGGCCACGGAGCCCCCAGAGCAGCGGTGGATGGGTGGGTGGGCGTCTGGGGCTGCGTGGCGTGGAGCCTTCTGCTCACAGTCTCCTCGGCAATCACAGTCCACGGGCCGGATCAGCGCAAGGAACAATCGCGGAAGGAAACGCGCAGCGATGCGACTTCCCGCAGGCAGCCACTTCTCGCCCTCCGAAGCCCCGGCCGCTACTTGCCACCGGAGGGGGCTCCCGCATAAGGCTGCCCATCGGTGCGGTCCCAGGGTCGAAAAGTGGGGAGTAGAAACGCCGTTTCCCCACGGAGGGCACCATGGGCCTTGTAGTCGCCACGGCAGTCGGAGCCCGGACAGGACCGCGGGGGCCGCGAGTCCGGCCAGCCGATGCCGGACCTTCCCCTCCCCCCCAGTTGCCCCAAAGCAAGCGCAGCGGGGAGCTTCGCGTGGCGACCCAGAGGCCTTTGGCCGGGCAGAGCCGGAGCGGCAGCGGTGCCTGGAAAGCTCCCCGCGTCTCCCGCGGAAGGCAGGCTGAGGGGGCCGGCAGGTCCTTTCCCACGCGGGTGGGCGCCGTCCTCCCTTCGTGGCACCGGCGAGCCCCCCCTCCCCCCTCCCCTCCGCATCAGTTCTCACGGCCGGGAACGGGGCAAAACGGAGCAACCGCCCCAAGCCCCGCCTGCCCGCTGGCTCCGCCCTTCAGGAGGCTGGCCCCTTCAGGCGGTTGTCGGGGCAGCGGCGCCGTTGCCTGGAAACGTCAACAAACGAAGAGTGACGTCAGCGGGAATGGAACGTTGTTGCCGGGGAACGGCGGGTTGTTTGTTCTCTTCGGCCGGCCGCGTGGTCGGCGGAGACGCGCTGGAGACCCTTCCGCGGACCACGAGGCCCCTCGCGCGCTCCCCGCCTTGGAGTACAAAGCCCATGGCACGCTCTCTGCCCTTCCCGGGATCCCCCCCCCCGGCGGAGGCTCGATCCGGCTGGCGGGCCTCCCCCGACTCCGTGGCCGTCTTCCCCTGCCCCTTCCCGGGGGCGGTGGGCTGCCTTTGCTGGGCTGCCGAACGACGGAGTCGCAGGAAAGACAAGCCTCGTTTAAGGAGGGAAGGAGGATCTCGGGAGAGCATCTACGGGCGGCGGAGACTGGAGCCCAGGCACGACTCCCCACCACCACTGCGCGGCACCCGGTCACCCACAGACGTCCCGTAACCTGCCCCGGCCTTCTGGCTGGCGGCCCCCAAAGGACGCCCCCCTCGGGTCTCTCTTTGGTTTCTCTTCCGTGGCTGCCAAGCCCACCGGCCAGGACCCCCCCCCCCAGCACCACTGGAGTCTCTGGGTGGGCTGAGGGCCTCCAGGATCTCCCCCCCCCCTCTCTTTCTCTCTCTCCATCTCTCTAATTTTTAAAACAGCCCATGGAGGAGGTGAGGCTGGTGTACAAATAAAACTTATTATTTGGAAAACTTACCTCTACCCTTATCCCCACCCATGTATGGTGGGCATTTTCCAATGGTGTTAGCAGGGATGGGGGTCCCAGTGGGTTTCTCTGAAGCCCCCCCTCCTATTCTAAAGGCCATCCTATTGTATCCAGCCATCCCAGAGCCCCCTCCCCTCCCACCACAGCCAGGTTAAACTGGAATGGGGGGGGGGGCAGGCAGTTATTGCTGATGTGAGGGTTGTTTCCAAGGTCTGAGCAAATTCCCCCCTGTCCCACTACCACAGGCCCCACACTTACACACACGTACACACATGTTACTGCCTGCTGCCAAAGTTTTCTTTCCAGCTCATGTGACAGGCAGAAGCCAGAGAAACATGTGTGTTTTTATTTCAGCTGGAAAGGAAGGAAGGGGATTCTGAGACACAATGTGCAGCCAAAAACAGAGTGCACAGAGTGCTTGCACATCTCTCATAGCACGGGAAGGTCCTGTGTAGCCCAAGCACAGGCCATGAGAGAGGAGGGAGGGAGAGAAGGCATCAGTCTGAGCAGTGAACAGATTGGGGGGGGATGGGAGCTCCTGTTTAGATTCCTAAAAGGACGTTAACACTCCAAAGGTTGGCAGACTAATGTAAGTCAAAAGTGCCCACAAGGCATCACTAATATTTAGAAGAGAGCAATAGGGCTGGAAGGGGCCTTGGAGGTCTTCTAATCTAACCCCTGCTCAAGCAGGAGACCCAATACCATTTCAGACAAGTGGCAGTCCAGTCTCTTCTTGAAACCTCCCAGTGGTGGAGCACCTGCAACTTCTGGAGGGAAGCTGTTCCACTGGTTAATTGTTCTCATTGTTAGGAAGTTTCTCCTCAGTTCCAGGTTGCTTCTCACCTTGATTAGTTTCCATCTGTTGCTTCTTGTCCTCCCTTCAGGGGCTTTGGAGAATAGACTTCTTTGTGGCAGCCCCTCAGATGTTGGAAGACTGCTATCATGTCTCCTTTGATCCTTCCTGTCACTAAGCTAGACGTGCCCAGTTCCTGCAGCTGTTCTTCATAGCCTCCAGCCCCCTATTTACCACTGGCCCTCCAGTTTGAGAGACAGGACAACTCACACTGAACTCAATGGAATGTTTTCCTTGGGAATCCTGCAAAGCAAAAAAAACACTTCTCATTTTTGCTTTGCAAAACTGTGCAGCTTTTAAATTGGAAGCCCGCAGGCAGGAACGTGCCTTTCTGAAAAACAACGGGACCTTTAAAACACTTTATGAAAAATTAAGGATGAAAGCAAGGTTCATCTGGCATTGCCTCAGGTGGAGCTTGCCAGAGCCACAGGTAGGCAGGCTCACGGCAGTGAAAGAAGCTCGGCCCCCATGTGTGAGTTGAATGGGTCATTTCCCCCCCAGCATCCTGCGTGGGTAAAGAAGTTGCTTTAACGTCTGCTCCTTCAGGAACCTGAAAGCCTCTCTCAGAGGGAGATGTTGACTTCAGCCACTGGTCCGCAAAGCTGGCTGGGTGACCTTGGGTCAGTCCCTCCCTCTCGGCCCAACCCACCTCACAGGGTTGTTGTGGTGGGAAAAATAGGAGCAGGAAGGTTTGTTGGATACGTTTGCTGCCTTATTTGTAAAAATAATAAAAGTGGGATAGAAATAAATAAAACAATTGAACGGCAAACTCCATGCTTCTAGGCCAGGGGAGAGGAGAGCCTAACCTCTCACCTTGCCTAACCCAGGTTTCTCAGCCTTGGCAACCTTCAGAGGCGTGGACTTCAACTCCCAGAATCCTCCAAACACTTCAATGTCATTCTCAGAGTTGAAGTTCCCACGGCTGATTGAGAAATGCTGCTGTAACCCTCGGATTACTTCTGCCTCCAGACAATGGAAAAGAGTGCCCAGCTATTGCTTCAGGCCTTTGGCCCACCCTCTTTCCTCCAACATCCAGAAAAGGGGTTGAAAAAACACAGGATTCCTGCCTTTAATCCTTTAAAAGCCAGCGTAACCACACACCCCCGGGAAAGAGGCTCCCTCAGTTTCTCATTTGTTGGTTGTATCCCATTCCCTTCTCAAAAGACCTGCCCTGCCTTCCTTGCTTTAACCACTAGCCCTGTTGGTCTTTCGTGAGCAGTTAACCAGTGGAACTGCTTGCCTTCAGAACTTGTGGGTGCTCCATCTCACTGGAGGATTTTAAGAAGATACTGGACAGCCACTTGTCTGGAATGGTAGAGGGTTTCCTACTGAGAGGGGGGGTGGACTATAAGACCTCCAAGGTCCCTTCCAACTCTGGTACTCTGTTCTGTTCTGTGAGTCGTAGCTCCCCTGTTTGGAAACCCCAATTAAACCTGCTTGCCGAAATAAGAGTGCACCAAAAGCCCCCTTCCTCCCCTCTACATCCCCTCAGTGTGGAGGAGGGCAGGCGAGGGGGGGCACTCTTGTCGACCCTGCCTACTCCTCCGCAGAGCTAGGCTCAGCCCAAAGCATGACTCAGCCCCCCGACATGCCTGCCACGTTCCTGGCCAGTGACATCAAAGTGCTGTGTCAGACCCTGGGTTGGGGTTCCACCCCCTCCCTCCTCCCCAGCCAGCCAGGCCAGCCAAAAGCCTCTCGCTCGCTCGTGGCTGACTTTCTCAGAAAACAGAGGCTCTTGGAGCAGAAACCTCAAAGACCCCCCCCCCCCGCACAGTCAGCCCTGAGAAAGCCCCACCCCCTCTGCCTTCTGCCTGTGGTCAGCTGGTGTGGAGCAGGGAGCCGGTGACGAAGCAGAGGTGCCCGAAAGAAAGGGGCAGAGGGGTTAGAGACAGCCGGAGGAGGACAGTTTGCTTTGAATTGCACTTGGGGATGGGGGAGTTGTAGAACAAGTGCAAAGTTAGAGGTTTGTGCACCTGTGTCAGTTTGAATTTGCAAAGCATGCTGGAAGGTTCAGAGCCCCGTGTCTTTGCAAGAACCCTGCAGGTTAAGGAACCAAACTCCACTTCCTGCTAGTGGTGAACACCCCAGACGAGGAGTTTTGGAAACAGGCTGTTTCTGTCCTCTGAGTCCGCAGTGGGGTCTCCTCAGCCGCCTCCTCAATGGCCATTACTCATCAGGGGACATGCTGAGGTGGCTCAGCATCCTTGCCAGGGGATGAATCAAGATGTCCAGAACAGCATCGGACCCAGTTCTGCTTCTGACCTTCTGCCCTGGAACCTCTGGCTGTACAGGTGGAATTGGGGTTGTAGCACCCACCTGGGGTGTGTGTGGGGGGGATACATACGCTTCACAGCACAAGGAAGTGACAAGGAGAGGCCATAAAGTAGCTGGCTGACCAGTGGGGGCTGCATCAGCAGCTGGTGAAGCTGCAGGGCAGCCAGGACTGTAAAGTCCAGTCTTTTTCACTGGCAGCGTGTCATTAACGGGGGGGGGGGTTTGATCACATGGCCGTGGCTGCTATTTTGAACTAGTTTACCTATACACATGCCCCAGCCCACTCCTGTGGCTGGCCTTGGTTGATCAAAATCTAAAGGGTCGGATATAGTTTTGAACAGAAGTTGCCTCCAGAAGTTGTGAATGCCCCAACACTGGAAGTCTTTAAGAAGATGTTGGATAGCCATCTGTCTGAAATGGTATAGAGTTTCCTGCCTAGGCAGGGGGTTGGACTAGAAGACCTCCAAGGTCCCTTCCACCTCTGCTATTGTATTATTGTATCGTGTATCTGGTTAGTAGTGGGATGGTTGCAAAGAATACTGCAGGGGTGTCCAAACAGGGCAACTCTAAGACCCTTGGACTTCAATTTCATCATAGCTGGCTGGGGAATTCTGGGAGTTGAAGTCCACATGTCTTAAAATTGCCCTGGCTGGACCCCCCTGCTGTGGGTAGTAGGCTTGAAAACATATTAGGAAGACATCCCTTTTATAATGGGACATCCAACAATGCCGTTTCTATGACTAAAAAATTGGATATTTTAAAGTGGCCCGACAGCAGTCTTCTAAGAAGTGCATCTCGTAAACAGAGTTCACACAGCACACTACACAATGGATATACTCACTTGTGGCTTAGCCACAGTTCAAAAGAGGATGCTGAGAACCCGGAAAACATGCAAGGAAGTGCAGCAAGGATGGGGCAGGGCCCGGAGGCGAAATGTGCAGAGTGGAGAGCATTTCTTTAAGGAAGGAAAGGCTGAAAGAGACACGGGAATCTCTCTCAGAGGAAGACGGAGATATATCCTCATCCTGATATGGCATCTGGAGGCAGGCCAGGTGGAGGCTTTACAGAAAGAGGCCCAGACTTGAATGGAAGAGCAATTCCCTGACTGGGAGCTTCTGAAGTTGCGGCAGCTCCATCACTGGAGTTTTTAAAAGGAAAGTTGGCAGCCGTTTGTCCTGGGTGGTCTAAGGATTCCTACATGAGGCTGGATTAGATTCCACCCAAATATCCTCCAAACCATGAGGAAATTCAGATTTTTTACTACCAGTTCTGTGTACGTGGCTTGGTGGGCGTGAGGAGAAGGATACTGCAAAATCTCCATTCCCACCCCACTCTGGCCTATTTGCTGGTGCTCCGAACTATTCAAAATTTCTGCTACCAGTTCTCCAGAATCTGTCAGAACGTGCTGAATTTCACCCCTGTTCCAAACCCAGGATTCTATGATCCACTGCATATAGACCAGTTCTCCCCAGCGTGGAATCCACATGGATTACAACTCCCAGAGGCCCAGCTGAAGTGGCTAAATTTGTATCCAGATTGGAAAAACGGACCCACCTGATGCGAGGTCCCGAATCTCTTTCAAGGCACCAGGTGCCGTGTCCTGCCAGGCTTAGGTGTGAGTACCTAAGAGCACTTTCTGCAAATCTGATGCTCCACTCAAAGACTTTGCAAAGCAGGGGCACCTAGGTTTTCCCTCCAGTGGGGTCCTTTGGTCAGACAGCAGACAGGGGGTGGCAGGACAGGGCAAGAACCAGAATAGCCCAGCCTGGCCTGTCTGGTTGCTGGTGGGGCAGAGGCTATATTTGGTCACCGGGCAAAATGTCCAGGTCTCACTTTGTCATTATTTGTGTCTGGCCCGCGGCTGGCCAGGCCTTGTGCTTTATTCCTTCTGTGGTTATGAGCCAGGCTGGGTGGAATGCAAACAAGCAGCGAGTTAGAAAGTTTCTTGCCGCTGGGAACAAACGCCGCTCACACCCAGCCCCAGCCAAAACCGGAACAAGCTGTATACCAGAGTCTAAGGATGCCCCCTTTTTAAAATGCCAGCTGCCCTGAAAAATAAACTCTGTATATGTTTGATAATAGCTGCGTCCTAAATGAGCTGTTCCCTCTGACCTACTTTTCTACCCACCTCAGATATCAGAGGGAAGCACAAATTTTGGGCACATTCTTCCCCAGATCCCCAAAGCCCACGCTCGAAGGTGCCAGGATGGGGAAAGTGGCAAAGGAAGGCACTCTGTGTATGCCTAGGAGAACCTGTTATTCTTTAATATTTCCTCCAGGACCCCAGCAGATGACTTGTGGAAGGAAGACTATCAGAAGTCTGAAATCAGCCAGTCTGAATCCCCAAAAGAGCAGCTTTCCAGATTCACCCAGGAGTGATTCCCCACCCCCACCCCGCTTCTCCCTCTGAACCTCTGGAATTATACATTAACCAGCTGCTCAGAGGAAACAGTTCTTGATCTAAACAGCCCACAGATTACAAGGGCAAAGGTGAAGAGTTTACATTTAAACCCATTTGATTTCTGCTATTCCCCTCCTTCCTGCCCATGGGAACTCAGCCCGGAGCCCCCCCCCCCCTCTCCTCCTGCCACACGCTCTGTGGGCTGAGTGGGACTCAGGAAATCCACCCAGCTCTTTCTTAGCACGACGGTGTCCTCGGGGCGCATTTGCAAGACTTGTTCTAAGAAGGACAGATTATTGGCTTGCTGCTAAATTTATACACGGCTGCTCTACTTACAGAAATGCCTCCATTCACGGCTGGCATTTGGCTTCCATTGCCTCACCCCCCCCCCAAAAAAAAGCACTCCCCAGCCAATGCAGCAGGAGTTTTATCTCAGATCATGAGCTGCATTTCTGGAGGCCTGCAGTGTTTTCACTCGCTCTGCCCAGTGCATTGAACATGTTCTCTGCAAGAGGATCCTGGATTTCCTGTTTCCAACCGAATTGGGGACAAACTCCTTGCTGGAACAGAGCGGGACGGATCATAGCTCCCTGCTCACATACCTGGACCCAGCAACCAAGGACCTCACTTGCATTCATTTAGACCTGCAGAAAACAGAACCCAAGAGGTTCTGCCCTGAGTAGGGCACTGGAGTGCTATTATTACAGTCAGTGCAAGGCAGTGAATTCACACATCCAGCTGTCGGAGGTCCAGAAATAGGTCAATCCCACACTCGTGCACACCTAGCAGCCTCAAAGGATCTGCAGTCAGCAGCCCCACTGACATTCTGCAGAGATGAGGGCATCCATCAGACCGGGTGGGGGTGGGGGTGGGGGTGGGGGTGGGGGTGGGGGGATTGCAGAGAAGCAGAAGGCAGATTCCTCTCTTCACCCAACTCAGCCCTGGTTTCTCCAAAGACCCCAAAGCAGAAACTGCCCCTTCCAGGAAAGTTTTTGGGGTGCCAAGCAGACGTCCTATCACCAGGTCAGACCTTGCCATTCTGTCTCCCTGATTTAAGCTTCAGAACAGGGGTAGGGGGTAGGGGTGGGTCTCCAGCCTTGGCAACCTTAAGACTTGTGTACTCAGCAAAGCTGGCTGAGGAACTCTGGGAGTTGAAGTCCACAAGTCTTAAAGTTACCGAAGGTGGAGAGCCCTGCTTCAGACTTCTAAGAAGCTCAAAACATTTTTTGGAGTTTCTACCGCATAGCTTGCTGATTGGCGGTAGAATTCAAATACTAATTCAAAGCCAAAGGAAACCAGATGATCCCGGCTCAGCAAATCTTCTGCAGGCAGGCCAGTAACCAGATGTTCTCCGAAGCACATCTGGAATAGATCAGAAGCCTGCAGCTGAAGGGGAAAGCTGGCTTAGCTGGCCCACTCCACAGATTACAGAGGGAAAGAGGCAGCCAGGCTAACAGGGAGACCTACATCATAAATCATCTTGCCTATCAGCCTGCGATATCTTGCTGTGGGGGTGGGGTGGGGGTGGGAACCTCTAGTCTAGGCCTTTCAGCCAGGAGGAAGGATGGCTGAGCCTTTCCCAAGAGGAGAGTGGGGCCTTCCTCAGGCGATGATCCCTTCCTTCGTGTGGGGACTCCCTGCCTGGGCAAGGTGGTTTCCCTTTTATTGAGCTCTGCAGTCAGAGTCTGCCTTTCTGTAGCTGAGTTTGTATGACCCTCTGAAGCTCACTCTGGGCAAAAGAAGTGCCAGACGTTGGGGGTCAGTGAGTTCTGCAAATCCAAGAGGTTGAGTGAGCTGTGATTTCGCTAAACATGGATAAGTAGGTTGCATGTGCCTCTTTCAACACAACTTCTCCCTTCGTATTTCACTGTAATGACACGTTTTCTGAGCAGATCAGAGTTGCCTTGTAGTGAGAAGGGCAGCAAATAAATTTAATAAAGAAGCTAACAAACAAGTCCTGTTTAGCAGGGAGAAAATGAATCCTAGCCCCTGAGAGTCAAAGGTGTCTCCGTTGCTCCATTCTGCCTGACTCCAGAGCGGGTAATGTACATACACACAGACCTCACAGGCAGGATTTAAACACAGACCCAGCTAAAGGGTCATTGGTTAGGCTGCTTGACCCAACCAAGGAGCAGTTTCAGATGGCAGCTCCTTTAGAATCATCTCTGTAAAGGGGCAAAGGGATAGTCTGCTTAGAAATAGCAATGAATCTGATGACGGATGAAATCACACCTGGCGGTTAGGAGGACTGAGGGACTTTGGGACCCACAGCAAAGCAGAAGGCAGACCACCCCTCGGGTTAAATAATACAGAATCAAATACCGCACATTTTCGTACGATTGGCCAATCACTTTCAGCGTCAAGGTGCCAGTCCTCCTTGCTGTGGCTGTGAGAATGTGGGTCATAAACCGAGCCGCACCTGAAAACGTTACTGATTCACGACGATGAGGACGAAAGCTTTGACTCCCCCAACTGTGGGCTGGGCAGGGAAGCCGTTCCCCAGGCGTACAAAGGACCCGTCAAAATTCTTTCAGGCTGTCTTTGGCGGAAAGGCCGCCCTCCTTCCATCCCGGGGCAGTGAGTTCCCCACATTAACGACCCTGCCGGGGTACAGTAAATACTCCTGCCCCTGGCTGGGGGGGGGGGCGTCGAGGCGAAGAAGGGCGCCCGCTCGGTACCCAGGCGAGAGATTCGCCTCTCGCGTCGTGCAGCGCTTGGCCGCCGGGGCCAGAGAAAGCTTTCCCTTTGCGCCCCATTCCTGCCCGCCGCGGAGCTTTCATGCCGTTTCTGGAATATAGTAAAACTTTCTATTAATACCCAACAAAAGCCCCGCGCGCTCAGGGGGCGGATCAGCGCGGCTGCTGCGGCCGCCGCAGCGCGGCTTAACAGAAAGGGATTCCCTCTGACGTATTGCTAAGGATACCAAACAAACACAGCACAAGACCAAATATGGTTAATTGCGTCACACAGGAACACCCGGGGGCGGAGCGAGGGATCCCCTGCTTTCGCGCTTGAAAAAGACCCCCTTGCCGGGGCCGCCGAGAGACCCTCTTAGGCTGGAGAAGCCGCAGGGACCAGAGACCACAACCGCTCGAGTTTGGGGCCCGGTTTCGCCGACCCCAAAGGGTCTTTTCCTGGTGACGTGAGCAGGGACTCGCCCCCTTCCTTGTATAAATAAGCCACACCGTCGACCGCGCTTCATTCATAAGATTTTGACCCGCGACGGAGACGGAGCTGCGAGGGACTCCGGCGGTGGATTCTCCTTTTCGCCCGCATCCCCGTGGCCGCCGCGATCTGAGCCGAGGCGCCGGGCTTTGTAGGCGTTACAGAATCGGAGGCAGGAGCACTCCTCCCGGGAAGCAGAGGACTTGAGCGGACGCTTCTACAGCGGTGCCCAGCCGCTGTAACACGTGGATCTAGGACCGGGCGACCCCCCGCAGCTCAGGGCGCCGTCTCCCCGCCAGGCACTGACAGCCGGAGGGGGAGGAAGAAGGAGCGGCCAGCCGGCCACGCTCGGAGGCAACTTCGCCAGCCCGACCTCGCGGCGGCGGCGGCGGCGGCGGCGGCACTTTCGGCCGGCCGCTCGCCCGCTGGCTGGCCCTGCTCGCCCCTCATCTTGGCTTCCAGGCGACCGCCGCGCGGCCGCGGCCTCCTGCCTGCGCCCCCGAGGGAGATGTATCAGGGCTTCTCCGGAGACTACGACTCCACCTCCCGGTGCAGCTCGTCCCCCTCGGCCGAGTCCCAGTACCTCTCCTCGGTGGACTCCTTCGGGAGCCCCACCGCCGCCGCTGCCGCCTCCTCGCAGGTAAGGGACCGGGGCGCCCGGCTGCGGGACTTAGGGAGGGGGCTGCCTGGAGGGCGGGAGCAGCGCGGATGGTCCGATCCCGGGGGGCCTTTGCGACCCTTTCCTTCGCTCCCCCTCCCCCAGCACCCCCCCGGCCAGATTTGGGGGGTCCGCTCGTTTCGCCACCCTCCTCCCCACCCAAGTCCCCCGCATCGTCCGCTTTTAACTCTTTTCCCCTTTCCTTCACGCACGCGCGCTGGAGGAGAGGCGAGAACGCGAGCGAGAAAGGGGGGCGGGGTTGTGCGTAACGCATGACGTACTAGAACGCTCCGTGCTGACGTGAGGCACGTACGGCGCGTTTTCCTCCCCCTCCTCCTCCCCGAAGCGCGCGGGTTATTTTGGAAAGCTGCCCCGCCCCCGTTGCTAAGGGGAGGGGCAAGGCCGAGGGCTGCGCGGATTGGTCGAGCGGCTTTCAAGCCGCGCCCCCTCCGAACCGCCCCTCTGCCAGCTGAGTTCTTAGCGCTGCCCTGGATGGTCCCTACGCGGGCGGGAGGCTCTTGCGGGGCTACCCGGACGGGTGTCTGCCATGCCGGCCCTGCCCGGAGGGGTGCCCGAGGGGTGGCTTTTTGGCTCGCCTCCCCCCCGTCGCCGGACCACCTGCCCGCTGGGGATGATGGTTCTCGAGGTGCAGACCTGCCTCCGGACTGCGCTCCCGTCTCTGCCCGGCTCGGGGGACCTTGGGGATCCCCCGGGTCTGGAGAACGGAGCCAGCCGGGGTGGCCGCCTCCCGGCCCGTGCACGGAAGCTCTTGCCTCCCCGCGGGCTGATCTTGGCTGGCCAAAGCGAAGCCCCCACCCAGGAGCGCTCGGAGTCCGAGTGAGCCCCCGTTCTCGACCACGGCTTGATAGAACCGCCTTTTGGCTTCGAGAGCCAGCGCTGAGCTCTGGTCTGCGGGGCTCCCTGGCTGAGGGTGCGGCTGTAGAGGGGGTGTCTTGAGTACCATCCTCCCCAGCCGGTGCCTAGAACGGCATACCAGTCCCTTCTGCCTGGTGCCCCCCCTCTCCGGGTTTGGGATCCTGCATGCTGGACACAGGAGCAGTGCAGAGGGGGAGCTGCTTTGGCCGCGGGAAGCCTGTGGAATCGCCTTGGAGGGGGGGCAGTGCAGCCAGGGAAGTGCTCCCTGTTCTCCAAAGCAGACCCCCATAATGAGCACCTGACCCCTTCGCTTCCCTCCAGGAGTGCAGCGGCCTTGGGGAAATGCCCGGATCTTTTGTGCCAACAGTGACTGCTATATCCACAAGCCAAGACCTCCAGTGGCTGGTGCAGCCTACCTTGATTTCCTCAATGGCTCAGTCACAGCAGCAGCAGCAGCAGCAGCAGCAGCCACCGCCTTCCGGGCTGCCCCCACCCACAGTGGACCCCTATGACCTGCCCGGTCCCAGTTATGCTGCCCCAGGAATGGGTGCCTATGGGGCTGGCCCTTCGACTGCCCCTGTGCCTGAGGCCACCCCGCCTCGGTCCAGCAGGGCCCGGCCCCGAAGGACACGTGAAGAAACGGTGAGCTGCTTTTCCTTCCTCAGCCAGGAGACCAGGAACTCAATCCCCTTTGCTTATTAAAATTTGAGATCTGGCGTGTTGGAATCTCCCAGAAGAGATTCCCCCTTTCCAAATTGCCTCCTTGGAAGTTGGGATGTCTTTGGGGGGGGGAGGGGGGGCTTGATATAGGTAGAAGTGGGGCTTCCTGAGGACTTTCCTCCCCCACATCAACAGTCCATTCACCATTGGAAACCCATTGTGCGTGTTCTTACAAAATGGGAATTGTGCAGAGTTCCCCTGGTTCACCTCAAGAAAAATAGAGCACTGGCAGGCAGCCCCCCTCCAAATTCTGTTCTCTAAGAAGGTCTCGGGATGAAAGCGGGGCTTAGGACAGTGCTAATATTGCTAATATTATTTTGATTTGACATGCCTTGAGGAGGAGATCTGGGTCAGAAGGCAGGCGCCTACAACCTTGGCAACTTTAAGACTTGTCGACTTTAATTTCCAGCATGTACTGGCTGGTAATTTCATTAAAAAAAATTTTTTTTATGTTACCGCCCCTCCCGCCCCAATTTAGAGCCTTATCAGTTTAGAAATATACTGTGTTTAGAGGTTTTATAGCCCACCTTACCTAAAAGACTGGGTGGGTTACAAGGCATTAAGGTTATGAGAAGCAAGCCTAGGAATAAATCAACATAATAAAAACAAGCCTTAATCATAAAACAACCCATGAAGACTGAATGGGGTTGAAATAAATTTGCTTTAAAGATCTTTAAAAGCCAAAGTGTTCCAGTAGGCAGACTGGCTGGCTGTTTGGTTTGTTCCTTGCTTGGACATTTCTGTCCTCCCTCCCTGCCTCCCCCTCCCCATCTATCCGTTATAAAGGGTGATGACACAGTTCCATCTTCTCGTACACATTTCAGGGGTGCCTTTAAATTGCCCCCCCCCCCCCCAGTTGCAAGAAAGTGCCAGGAGCCCCAGAAAGCCTCTGGCCTTGCAATGGCAGCCGATGCCTGATCTGCCTCTCCTCTCTGCTCACACAGCTGACCCCCGAGGAGGAAGAGAAGCGCCGGGTCCGCAGGGAGAGAAATAAGCTGGCGGCCGCCAAGTGCCGGAATCGACGTCGAGAACTGACTGACCGGCTTCAAGCGGTGAGTTTTGATGCAAACGGGGTGAGTTAGTGTTATCCTTGTTCTGGCCTTATAAAGCCCCCAGGAGGGGATCTGGTTTTGTCCCTGCGGTGACTGCATAGAGCTTGCCCCATGGGGGGCATGTTGTGAACTCTCCCATTTCATTGAGGCTCTGTGGGATCCCTGTCCAGGCTGATCGTGTCCCTCAAATGTGATCCCAACTCTTAAGTCAAAGGCTTTGGCTGTTTGGACTTTCAGGATAGAACCCTGCCTTTGATCTATTGCGAGTATTGTCCTTAGTGGAGGGGAGGTTTTACTTTGAATTAGAATCATTTATTCTTTTATTCCAAGGGGGTTTCTGTCTGCAGAGTGCAGTCAAAAAGTCAAGCTGTCATTGCAGCTCCTAGAAAGCTGGCAGAGCTTCCGCTGTGCTGATGCCGATGCCACCTTGACTTTCCTGACCACACTTTGCAGAGTTTCCTAAAAGTTTGGGGGTGGAGCTGCTCCACCAGTCCTCTGAAGCGGAATGCTCCGGGGGGGGGGGAGATGCTGCTGGGGCATTGCTGGGGCCAAGGAAGGGGTCCCCTTGGACCTTTTCCTTCTCCTGCGCTCATAGGCCAAGATTCGGTGGGGTCTGCTGCAGCAAGCCACACCCCACTCCAAATCCACAAATAAGGACCCCCAGGAGAGCAAAGGCCTTCCCCTTGGAGAGACCCCAGCCCCTGGACCTTAAAGCAGAGGGGGACCTGGAAGGGCGGGTGGGAGGGGGGAGGTGAGGAAGGATCCCAACCATGAACGCTTCCCTTGAGCTGCGTCTCCGATGGGCCTGGAAGGAGGAGACCAGACGGCCAAGAAGGAGGCGCTGCTCTGGGACAACTCACTTGCCCCCCTGGTTCCCGGCTGCTCCAGCCCTGGCCTGACCCGGTGCTGCCTCTTCCCCAGGAGACGGACCAGCTGGAGGAAGAGAAAGCTGAGCTGGAGTCTGAGATTGCGGAGCTGCAGAAGGAACGGGAGCGGCTGGAATTTGTCCTCGTGGCTCACAAGGGCAGCTGCAAAATCCCCTACCAGGACATCACAGAACTGAGTGTGCAGCCCGGCCCCTCGGCAGAGGTCAGCGCCCTGGCCATGCCCGTCAAGGAGGACCCGTTTGGGCCCTCGGCCCCCTACTCCTCGGTGCCCCTGCATTACCAGCAGGCCCTGGGCGGACTCCCGGCCGCAGTCCCGGCCCCGGCGGAGGTAGCGTTTTCTAGTTCTTACTTTAGCCATGGTGAAGAGCTGACCGACCCGTACCCGGTTAACCCTTCCTATACGTCTTCGTTTGTGTTCACCTACCCAGAGGGAGCCAGCTGCGGAGCCAGCCATCAGCGGAACGGCAGCAGTGACCATTCCCCGGACTCTCTGAACTCTCCCTCGCTCCTTGCTTTGTGACACTCAAACCCACAACTTGCGCCTTTGGGTCTAGCCTGCCAGCCCACCCGCCCCTGCCAATGCTGGGCTGGGTGAAGGGGGCCGGAGCCCCAATGCGCCTGGGCACACCGCTACCGCCTGGGAGCCTCTAACCTGCTCTGCTGCAGCTGCGGCCACCGCCTCTAGCCCTTGCGATGATGCATTCTCAGTCCCTCCTTGGGGGTGCAGCACACAGCGAAGCCTATGGTTGTCCTTTGGGCCTCTCCTCGGCCGACTCCCACATCGAGAGGAGAAAGGAGGACGTTTCTGGGGTGTGAGTTGGATCCCCCTCCTGAGAGGGTGCCCAGCCCACCTCTTTTCCTGGAAAAAGGATTTGCCTTCTACTGAATTGGGACGCTTGATGGATCTGGATGATGCCATTTCCCTCCACACTTCATCACTGTTTCTGTCAATGGGAGATGCCCTGCGGAGAGGAAAACTTAAGGGGGAAGACCCTCCCTGTGCTGCCCCCACCCAGCTTGTGTCTTGTGGTGGCTTTGTGAATGTGTTAGCTGCATGGTTTTAAAACAGGCACTTTATCCTTTTCGCTAGTCAGCTTTGCATCCTGAGTGTTTGATCTCTGATGAGTGTTTGATCTCTCGGGCTACATTTCTACAGGATCTGCTTCCTCTAGGATAAAAAAGCCACATTAATTGGCCAATCAGGGCACACTTAGTGTGGATTATTTGGGCACATTCCTGCTGAAAGCTTTTGCCATATTAAAGTGGGCCAAACTGTTGCAGCCTTGCTTTTTAATTGCCCATGAACTTCTGCAAATTGCAAGGCTGCTCTTGGGCATTGGATTCTTTGAGGTCGGGGTGATATTTCTTCAGTGGGCATTCAACTCTCTCTGAAACCTTCAGCCAAGCAAATTAATTGTGCCATCAAGTCAGTATCGACTTCTGTTCCGGCTTCCAGTTTTGGAAATGGGAATGATGGTGATATAAAAAAAATTACCTGGGTGGAAAAGGCTTTGGCGTTGAGAAGCCAAAGGAAAGGGGGACCTGCAAAAAAAACCCCAAAGCAGCTGAGGTTTTTCTTGCAGTGCTCTTGTAGGCGGACTGGCCACTCTCTGCCAGTCCCAGGTGGTGCTTCCGGTGAGTCCAGCCACCCGGTGGGCTTGACCAGTGGACTTTCTGCATTCTCTGAAAGGGATCCACTTCCCTTTGGCCACCTCCCTCACTTGGTTTCTTTGATGGGCAAAAGCAAGAAGGGTCCTAGCTTCCAGGAGGGATGGGGGGTGGGGGGTGGGTCTGGGTAACAGATACTGTGAAAGGACCTCTGCAAGTAACCGCCTTCCCTGAAGTTGTTAACTAGGTTTCCGCTTCCTGACCTTGGCCAGCTGGACCTCAAACTCATTGCATTCTCCCACTTAGGATGGTCAGCTGCTGCCCCTCTGCTCTCAGGCCAGGCTTCTGGGCTGACCAACAGTCCAAGAGGGGTCAATCTCTGCTGCTTTAGACTGGTAGCGTGGAATGTGACCCCTTCAATTTTGCTCACTGCCTCCCCCTCCCCTGCCTTGGTCTAATCACACTGCTGCTTTTCCAGGCCTGTGGCATGTAGGCTGGTTTCCCTGGCCAGGAGACTTTCTTGCCCCACCCCAAGGCCTCTTGGGCCACCCAGACCCAAGCCGTGCCAAATGCACCTTCTTTGAGAGCATCAGCCCTTCTGAGCCTCCCACCCAGGGCCGCTTTCCATTTTGTGCTGGCAGGCCTCAGCTGCTTTGCATTCGTGGGGTGTTTTGTGCAGCCTGCTCTGTTCTGTGCCTCTGGTTAACTTTCCCTCAAGTATGTTTCTGGACTGAGAAAGCTGCTGTGCTGCTTCTTGGTTCCCCAGAGCTCGCCATGATGCTATACAGAATGTTTCCAAAACTTTTTCTTGTGACCAAGCTTTGGATGTTGTGGTTTTTTTTAATTATTTTATTTTTTTAACCTATGGACTTTTATTTAACCAGCTTTTTAAACAAAAAACAAAAAAAAAACAGATCCTTGCTGAGATTGGGGGAATATTTTTATTTTTAATTATTGTTATTTACCCCTTCGTGCTGTAAGATTTTTTTGTGATGTATTTGATGAAGCAATCTGAGGGCCAGTAGAGGGAAGGTGAAGTTTGGCCCCTGCTTTGGCCCTCCTGTCCTGCACTTAACTGGTCAGCAAAACAGCAAATAAAGACAGCTTTGAAAAAAAATGCACTTTTTATGATGAATATATGATCTATTTTTTCAAATTCATGTAAAGAAAAAAATGAGGTGCAATAAAGGATCTCAAGCCGTAGATCTGCCTGGCTTTCTCCACATTGAGACCCGACCGCCTGTTGCCGTTACCCTCGGTGTCCTGGGTAGTGGGCTTGGGTGAGTTTGATAAGAGGCCCTTGCAGGGGACTCTCTGGTGTCACCCCAGGATCCATAGAGTCTTTGTCACTCCTGTTAGAAACAAGCATGTTTATTATCTGTGGTGTCTTCTGCTAAAATTTGATGTCCTGGGATTGTTGAAGTAGAGTATTGTTGCACATGGAGACTCCACTTAGCAGTGAAAACCTATGGTGAATAAGCCATCCTTGCATAGAGAAGGAAAGAGAGCATCAGCTTCTCATGGCTTAGCAGCACTTGGGAAGTGGCTGGCTGTTGCCCCCACCGCCTCCTGCTGGGACTCCTGCATCCTGCCCAGCTCTTGGGGTCCCTGCAGATCTCCCACCCTAGAGCCACACAGTGTTGCCCCCTGCTCACTTTAACTCCTGAGTATGGATGACGGTGGCCACCAGCCCTGCCTTGTCCAGCAGGAGCAGCAGACAGTCCAGTCAGTCTGGATTAAGTATTCCCTTGCAGCCTTTTGCAAGTCCTGATACAATTCATTTAGTAATTGCTTGAAATTACAGCATTGAAATAAGTAACTTAACTATTGGTTTTTACACGATCATTGCAGCGTTCCCGATAGTCACTTGATCAAAATCCAGACACTTGGCAACCGGCATGTACTTAGGACAGTTGCAGTGTCCTGAGATCATGTGATCCCCTTTTGCGACCTTCTGACAAGCAAAGTCAATGGAGGAGCCAGAGGCACTTAACCATATTACTAAATTAATTGCAGTGATTCACCTAACAACTGTGGCAAGAAAGTTCGTAAAATGGAGCAAAAACACATAACAACTTTCTCTCTTAGCAACAGAAATTGTGGGCTCAACCGTGGCCATAAGTGGAAGTCTGCCTGCAGTTTGCAGTTGTGGTTGCGGTGTTGTGGTCCTTGGGCTCCCTCTGCTGGCAACACTTCCAGCCAAGCTGCATGGAGATTGATCCATAGGCCAAGTTACTTTGGACTACTAGCGACCATGCACAAAGAACCTCTCCCCAACCTCCCCTCTTCAGGTCTTCCAACCGTGTCCCTCCACTTGGCAGCCAGTCATTGTCTTCTCTTTTTTCCACCCTCCCCAGCATCAGTTTGGCCCTCATGAGCAGGGGTCTCCAACCTTGGCCACTTTAAGCCTGGCGGACTTCAACTCCCAGAATTCCCCAGCCAGCTTTGCTGAATTCTGAATTTTCTGAATTCTGGGATTCATTGCATCATGATGCAATTTGGCAAAGATGAATTGTTGTGGGCTTCTTCCTTTAATCTTGCTTTCCCTCCAGGAGATCCAAGTGGCACCTATTACTGTACATTTCCCACTCCTGCATTTTCCCAACCACCACACTGAGAAGTAGGCACACTGAGTGAGGAGCTGTCCCAGGATTGAGTGGTTTTTGCATCAGGCTTTTCCCGCTCTTCATTGGATCCACGCCTCAAAGTCCTGGGGAGAATCAAGGAAGTCTGGTGGGCACGGGTGACACACGGTTTCCATCACCATCGGCAATTGTTGTAGGCCAGAGGTCTCCAAATCAGGCAGCTTTTAAGACTTGTGGACAATTCCCAGAATTCCTCAGCCGGAGGAATAGCTGGAGTTGGAAGGGACCCTGGAGGTCTTCTAGTCCAGCCCCTGCTCAGGCAGGAAACCTTATACCATTCCAGACAAATGGCTGCCCAGCCTCTTCTTGAAAACCTCCAGTGATGGAGCACCCACAACTTCTGGTGGCAAGCTGTTCCACTGGTTAATGGTCCTTCATTTATATTAATTGTCCTAATATATATATATATATTTTCTGGGAGTTGAAGTCCACAAATCATAACGGGGCCACCCATGCCCACCCTGAGGTAAACAAGGAGTGTCGTCCTTTCCCGCCTTTTTCCTCTGTGTGCCCTGCAGGAGCATCATGAGATAAATTCTACAGGGCACAGAGGAAAAAGGCGGGAAAGCAGGACACTCCCCCTTTACAGTTGCAGCAACCAATCACAGATTCCCTCACACGTTGGGCAACCAATCAATCAGCTACAAAGGGTGTGTTCTTACTCATTGTCCAACCTTTCATTGCTCCAGCTATTAAACTGGATATCTTATGAGGTGCCTTCTTCTTCATGGCCCCCTCAGATACTGGAACACAAGTCTTCAAAGTAGCCAAGTTTGGAGACCCCCGTTTTAGGCAAATCCCCACCCACCCACCCACCCATCGCCCGTGTGGAAACTCAACCACTTGCCAAAATAAAACCAGGACAAGGTTTACTTGCACAGGCAAAGGGCGTTCTGGCGTTTGTGCTTGGACACGAAGCCCCTGCAGCTTCCATCCAGACTGTATGACTTGCTGTGGAGGAGGAGCAAAAAAAAGGAATTTTGGCAGGGAGACACATTCACACACCCACACAGTGCACCACAACCACGAGTGAAGACTCGGGAGACCAAGCGGTCATGCGTACCCATTTTTTTCTCACAACTGTTTTTATTAAAGTGTAAATATCCAGGCAAAAAGAATGGGCTGCAGCCAACCCGCCAGCTGATCAGCCAAGCCACAGCCCGGCCCGTGAGGAGAGGCAGGGGGGGGGGGGGGACAGCTACAACATCCCACAGGAAGGGGGCAGAGGAGGTCCTGCCCAACCTCGAGCGGCTTCCCTTCCTCAAGAGGGAAGGATGCTCCAGATTGGCCGGCCTCAACTCAGGACCCGGGACAAATACTGCAGGCAGGAGGAGGAGGAGGAGGAAGTCGCCAGGACAGGGAGGGAGAAAGAAGCATGGGATACTAGCCCCTTGTCTCTTGGTTGACAAATCCTTGGCTGTGGGCCTGGGGGGGGGGCTTCTCTTAGCCCACCTCCCCCCCCCCCCCCCGGAGAGAAAGAGGCAGCCCTTAGCAGCTTCCCTGAGCCTCTGCAACTGCAGGGCTGAAATGCAAAGGGATGCTGGTCTCCCCCCACCCCCCTTGCAAGGGTTCCCCAATTTCTTGGGGGGAGCTGAAGGAAAACCAGCAACTGCCCAGCCCCTCCAGGCCAAGGAGACTGGGAGAGGAAGGGTCACTATGCAACGGCTGGGGAGGGAAGTGAGGAAGAAGAAGAAGAGGAAGAAGAAGCAGGGTGTGCGTTGTCGTTTGCATCTGTGTGTGCAGGAAAGAGAACCACCACCGAGACCCCTCATTCTGCCTTTGCTTTTGCTGTCGGCAGTTTGGCCAGCATCCTGGGGAGAAAAAGAGAAACTGAGCCAGCCGGAGGAGGAATCTGCTTTCCAAAGCTTTTTACCGTCAGTTAACAGAGTTGGAAGGGATCTTGGAGGTCTTCTAGTCCAACCCCCTGTTCAAGCAGGAGACCCTGTGCCTGCAGTGTCCAACTCTGGCAACTTTAAGACCTGTGGACTTCAACTCCCAGAATTCCCCAGCCAGCATAGCTATGCCATTCCAGGCAAATTGCTGTCCAATCCCTTCTTAGAAGCCTCAAAAGTTTCAGTTCAAACCTTAGGTTGAAGCACAGACCACATTGAGCACCCCGTCAATAGGTCTTAGACCCTTTGGGGTCCATTGATGCTATTTTCATAATGTTTTCTTTTTAAATTACATTCCACTTTCTTTCTCCCAAGAAATAAGGCAGAAATAACTATCTTTTGAGAAGTATTTTGTGGGCTCACATATTGGATCCAAGGAAAAAAATAAATTAAGATAACTAAGCCCAGAGATGGGCAGCACATACATGAAATAACTAAATAGTATGGCACCAATATATGAAGACCGGAGCCCAAGAAGGCCTTCCAACGGCTTATTCTCCTCCCACCCCCTGCCCCATTCTGTTCTGCGGGAATTTCTTGAACTTACTTTGCTCTGAGGTTACTCAACTGGTTCCTCACCAGCTCTACATACTGGTCGATCTGTGCCTGAATGGAGGGGAGAAGAGAAACTGGGATCAGCACCTCCAAAAATAACAAGATGGAACTAGTTGTTGCTTTTCTCCCTCCTTGTGCCACTCAGAGTCAGGCCACTGCAGCATCTTACGGTCACGTGATCAAAATTCAGACATTTAGCAACTGACTCATATTTATGACCGTTGCAATATCCCTGGGTCATGTGATCCCCTTTTGCAACCTTCTGATATGCAAAATTAATGGGGAGACCAGAGTCACTTAGCAACCATGTGATTCACTTAACAACTGTGGCAAGAAAAGTTGCAAAATGGGACAAAGCTCACTTAACATATGTCTCACATAGCAACAGACATTTTCGGCTCACTTGTGGTTGTAACTCAAGGACTATCTACTCCACTTTTATACAGGATTCTATTGTCATGTTTTCTTCTGTAGATTGCCTGTGGCTTAATCAACAATAATTCTTTAGCCAAGCAAACATGGCAGCAGGAATGAATTCTGCTCTGCTCCTTTTTTAATGCCAGTTGTGAGTTTCAGAGCTAGACACCCCAGAGCTAGACACTCACCTGATGCTGCCTGTAAAGCAGAGGGAAGGTAAATGCACTTATCACACCTGTGGAAGAAAAGGAGGGGGTGAGCCTCTTATACCTGCAGGACCCCGACTCAACCCTGAAAGGCACTGTCCTCCCAGATCCCCTCCTTACCGAGAATAAGCAACGTCAGACCATTAAAAACGGCTCCCACGTAGGTGAGGACGTAGAACAAGAAAGCAAACTGAAAATAAAATAAAAGGCAGAGCTGGCTAAGACCCCAGGAAGGAGAGAAAGAGGGTCCCATCCTGCCAGGGCTTTGGAAAGTGAGGTGCCCAACCTGTATCCACCCCGTCAGGAGGAAGCAAGCTGGGGCAAGAGGGAGACACATGACACAGTTGGCTTTTGGACACATCCTTGCTGACTCCGGGCCTCTATGTTGCCTTCATCTCTGACTATTTATTGCATCTTTAAGATGTGTGGACTTCAACTCCCAGAATTCCCCAGCCAGGCTCACCTTGAGGGACTCCACCATGTCATCCACCAAGAAAAGGCGCTGCAGAGTCTTTGTGCTCCAGGTGACATGATGCACCACCCGTTCTGTCAGCCGTTCCAGCTGTTCTTTGGATAGCCCAAAGTCTGCATCCAGCTGGGCCCTGGCAGGCAGGCAGGAGGGGAAGGGAAGGGAAGGGAGAGGAGAAGGAAGGAAGGAAGGAAGGAAGGAAGGAAGGAAGGAAGGAAGGAAGGAAGGAAGGAAGGAAGGAAGGAAGGACACTCAGCCAAACCCATACCTGGCTGTCTTGCCTTCCCCTTCCAGACTGGGATTCCTGGCAGCCCCAGAGCCAGGGAAACCAGGCTGTCCCCCTTGGCTGGATCTTCTGAGGCTACAACAGCAGCCCCCTTGCAAGGCAAGGCAAAGGGCCCACATTCATCCACTTCAAACCGGGGGAGGGCAACATCCCTGGTGTCAGGGGGGCTGTCCTGCTCGGGCCCCTCCAGCGGGAACCCCAGAGGTCGCCAAGCCACAAGAGCTCAGCACGAAGGCATCCCACTGGCAGGCTCTTCACTCAGGGCCCCTGGCCATTCCCCACATCCTGCAAGCATCCAGGGCAGCCCGGCTTACTCACTGGAAGGGGTGGTGCCCGTCTCCCCGGCGGACCAGCTGCAGCACCTTGCTGTATCCCCTGAGCGAGATGGTGATGCCGAGGGCGGCCAGGGAAAGGTAGGAGGCCACGCTGATGATGCTGAAGTGCATCAGGCAGAGCAGGGCCACCATCAGCGCCGTGAACGCCAAGGCCGATTTGCGGGTGTCCCGCCAGTACACCAAGTCGGCCACTGCGGGCAAAGCAGAATAACAATACCAGGGTTGGAAGGGGCCCTGGAGGTTTTCTAGTCCAACCCCTGCTCAAGCAGAAGACCCGAGTCCAGCCTGGGAACTCTAAGACTTGTGGACTTCAACTCCCAGAAGTTTGGTTTCAGACAAGAAAGGAAGAAAAGTTCAGCCTGGACCCCAAACTGTGTTTATCCTGGAAATGGGGGGGCTGAATAAGAAGCCTATCAAGGTTTCCCCCCTCCCACTCCTCCACCCATGTTTAATGTTAAGTATGCTCCACCTCAGACCAAGAGCAGAGGGCCCCTGATTAAATAGGATGCAGCTGCTGCTTCTGGCTAGATTGCCTGTCCTTTAAACATTTGCTCACTTGTGGTCCGAAGCTTCCCCCAACAGATGCCAGTTTAACCACCGGCCCGGTCTGCTTACCCGCTTCCCATTCCAGGATGCATGAGGGGGCAATCTCAACCCCCAGCAGCGTCTCCCCGACCCACATTGGCACAGCTACCACGTCCCCCACCAAGCTCTAAGCCCCTCTGCCACCTTCCTAAAAAGGAGATGCCAACCACCTCTCGCCCCACAGCTTCCTGCCATGTGTGGCTGCCCTTGGCAAGCACCCTGCACGAGTTCCTTGCTGGGGCTTCCACACTGGATGCAACTCCTGGCAGATGCAGCCCGGGGGAAGGGAGGGGGGGTTAAGTAGTGGAAGAAGGGCTTTGGCTGGCATTTCCACTTTCTCTTCCCCAAGAGAGAAGCCGCCATCGCTCCACAGGATTTCCTGCTCTGCAAAGATGGCGCAAAGGGACCCCACCCCTCGGGAGAGAGGAGGCGGGGAGGGCGAGACACCCGGGGCCCTGGCAGCTGTTGCGGACTCTCTCCTCGCCTTAACTGACAGGCCCAGATGCAGTCCAGTCGCTTAAGGAATCTGAGGAGGCTCGGGCAGTCCTGGGGGAGGGCTGGAGGGCTGGAGGGCTGAAGAGGCCCAGTGTGGCAGTTTGGGGGCTCTGGGCATCTGCACCCTACGAGACTTATGTCCTGGCTCCACAATTTACGGGATGCCCCTCTCACTCCTCTTCCCCCAAAGGCTCCCTCCCTTCAGACCGGATCCCCACTCAGTTAAAATCCCCCCCTCAAAAAACAGGCTCAACCAGGATCTTCCCCACATTCCCCTGCCTGGCAAAGCTCGTAGGGCATAATCCTAACCGGGGGGGGGGGGGGACAAACGACCCACCTGTGCTCGCCATGGCGATCCCCTTTTCTCACAGCTCCGAGGCTCTTTGCCGCTCTGTGGAAACCTCCCCGGCACCAGTTCTGGGCTGGAAGGGGGGGCTGCTCAGGGGAGGGGGCTGAGGAAGCGCAGGTGGGGGGGGGCTGCTATTTTTAGCTGACGAATCCCAGCTGCCTCATCCCCTCCGGAGCCCCCGCCTGCCTCGCTTGGTCCTGCTTGAGGGAGTTAGCTTTGCAGGCTCCAGCCTTAAAGGGAGGGGCTGCCCACCCTCAGCGGGCTGGGGAGGCAGCAGCTGCGAAATGGGGCGCTAGATCCCCAGCAAAAAAGCCGAAAGGTGAGCAACAGGGCCAGGCAGGCTGGGGGGGGGGGTTGAGGGGCTGAAAGTGACCAATTCTGGCTGGCCCTGCACGGTAAGAGTCAGCGAGGAGAGGAAGTGGCGTCTCCCTCTTTAAGCTATTTGTACTGGCCACTAACTCAGTGTCTACATTCCGGCTGGCAAGGCTGCCTCGGGGACTGTTTTCCAGAGCGGCTGTTTCCATATGAACCGGATGAGCATGTCTTTCGTTGTCTCTGGGGTTCTGAGTTCGGGTGCTGTTATGCATGAAGCACGGCCTTGAGGATTTGAAGCTTGGGAAGCAAAAGCCGGCTCTCTTCCAGATGCTAGTGAGGTGGTCTCTGTGGAGCCACGAGCCAGCAGGCCTCTTACCCTATTTGGGAGGCAGGGGCCTTCATTCCCATCCCTCCCTTTATTTGGGGAAAGGATAATAGTGATGATGGGGCTGCATCCTTTAACTCTGGGGCCCCCAAGCTTGTGAGATGTGGAGCTTAACTCACATTCTGGCTCAGGAATTCTGGGAGTTGAAGTCCACAAGCCAAGTTTGGAGACCCCTGAGTTAAATGAAACCGAACTGCCTGCATGCCGTCTGTCCCTAGACCCCGTGTAAGGCCACCTGTTCTCCGGCTGGGGAAATGTTAGTTCCTTTAATGTGTTTGAAACAAAGCCAATAGGAAACCTGGGACTACAACTACAATCATGCTCAGTGTGGCCCCTGATGCAATGCAGAGTAGGAGCTAAGACCTTATTAAAACAGCAGCGCTAGCAACAAAGGCTTTCTCAGAGAGGGTCCTTGTGTCGCGGGGATGGGATGGGGGCTCTTTAGCCTGGGCCAGGCCCAGACTCCTCGATGGAGAAGCCCAGGCCCTTTGTCCTGGCTCAGGGAGGCTCCAGGGCTCCAATTCTGCTTGGTTCAGCACTGGGGTTATTTATACCCGTTGACTCGATGTGGCTGCATTCCCGATCTGGGCTCCCTGCCAGGGGCCGTGAATAAGGACCTGTCCTGGGAGAAACAGCCCTACCAGGGCCAGCAAAGGCAGGAGGGCGGCCCACCCCTGCCATGGCTTCAGGAGGATAGCTACGGCCAGGAATCCTCAGCAACGGGGAAATACAGGCAGTCCTCGACTTATGACCACAATTGAGCCCAAAATCTCTGTTGCTAAGTGAAACAGTTGTTTTGCCCCATTTTACAACTTTTTTTGCCAAGTTGTTACGTGAATCACTGCAGTTGTTAAGTTTGTAACGTAGACGTTAAGTGAATCTGGCTTCCCCATTGACTTTGCTTGTCAGAAGATCACAAAAGGGGGTCACGTGACCCCGGGACGCTGCGACCGTCGCAAACCAGATGCCAAACATCTAAATCTTGATCACATGACCACAGGGACGTTGCAATGCTCATGTGAAAAAAATGGTCACTTTTCCCAGTGCCATTGCAACTTCGAACGGTCACTAAACGAAAGGTTGTAAGTCGAGGACAACCTGCAAATGGCAGACTTCTACGCAGCTCTGCCTCTGGGCCGCATCCTTGGAGAAGGTGCCCCGGCTGGGCTCACCCACCCTGTGCAAAAGACCCCAGACTCAAGTGTTGGGGGGGGGCAGAAGAGCACAGTCCCTCCTCCTCAGTGTTGGGGGGGGGGCTAGTCAAGGGAGCCGCCTCCCTCATCCTGGCCCTGCCAGAGCAGCTCGGCCACTTCTCCCATCACCCGGGCATTGCAATCTGACATGCTTGCTGGGGAAGGGGCAGCTGGGCAGGCACCAGAGCAAGGCCTGGCCGCCTGTTGGGGTGCTCCCTTTGCCCCT